>NC_067401.1:373092072-373716617 GCF_016432865.1 Antechinus flavipes
TGCCCGAAGTCTCTCAGCAACTGACTCCTTCCATGACCTCGAGTTTCTTATGTACTTGAAACATTTCTTGTTATTTATCTTAAACGTTTCAGAATTCTTCTCATTGTCTTCCTCTCCTACTGTTCTCATTATTCTTACTCTCCATGCTTGAGATGGCAATCTGGGGCATGTAAAAGCATCACTTCTCTCTGATGACTTACTTATCTCACTTGCCTCAATTTTCACTTTGTATATTCATGTTTACCTCTCTGACATCAGCTAGTAGAATACAGATGTACTAAGTTATCCTTGATGATACCTGCATGCAGAATATTGGACTGTTTGGGGGAAATTATCTAAATATCAACACTGACTATAGTAAATAATTGTATATAGAGTCAAATTAAAAGGAACCTTAAAGGTTATTCAATCCAATACCCAGAGATCTGTGTGCAAATTATACACTTTGTGGAATACCTGTGATTCTTATTTGCTCTCTGGATAATACCCTCCTTTCTTCTCTTCTCCATGTTAAATAGGCTCAGTTCTTTATCCACCCCCCCAATCCTAATAGTATTTTATTTTTTCTAATTACATGAAAACATAATTTTCAACATTCATTTCTATAATATTTTGAGTTACAAATTTTTTTCTCTCTCCCTTTCTTGATTCTATCCTGAAGAGAGAAAACCATCTGATATAGGTTATACATATACAATTACATTAAATATATTTCCACATTAGTTATGCCATTTATTTCTTTTTTGAATTTTTTTGTTTTCAAAACATATGCAAGGATCATTTTTCAACAATGAGCCTTGTAAAGCCTTGTATTCCAATTTTCCCTCCTTCCCCCACCCCCTCCTCTACATGGCATATAATCCAATATAAATATATATAATATACATATATACATAATATATATATACAATTATCTTATTGCACAAGAAAAATCAGATCAAAAAGTTAAAAATGAGAAAGAAAATAAAATTCAAGCAAACCACAACAAAAAAAGTGAAAAGCTATGTTTTGATCCACCCTCAGTTCCTACACTGCTCTCCCTGGGTGTAGATGGCTTTCTCCAACACAAGGTTATTGGAACTCTACACCAGTTCTTTCAATTAATCTTTTTATACTGTGATCTTGAAGTCTTTACTCTCTTGGCTATTCTGCTCCAGGTAGTCTTCAGAGTCTGTAACAGCCAGCTCTCTTAGGTCAGATTCAATATTGTGGGAAAACAAGGCATGTGTGAATTATTGACTAATATTTAACAAAAAGAGGTCTAATTTGCTTTGATACAACAAAGATATGTAACAGGGATATAATGGCACTTAATTCTTTGGAGGCATACATTTCTTTTCTTGTCTCTATATGGAAATATCTGGTTATTTGGGCATAGTGAAGGGCATAGTAATTATTGTTATCTTCAGAAATTCAGCAAGTCCAGACCTCTTTGTGACTGGTATTTTTTATGCTCTTAGATAAGCTATTTTAGGGAAGTTGGGGGACCATCAAATCCTAGAGATAGCTTTATCTTTTAAGCGTAAACTTTCCATACTTTAGATGAGAGGAAAGAAGTTGTATTAGGGAAATGCTGGTCCTATCAGAGCCTTAATTAGTTATTCACAAGCCTTGAAACTGTACTTCTACTCTTTTCTGACTTGACTAACTAGGCCTTCTAGATATTGGCTATGTTTTATCTTAATGGAACACATATCTGACTATATCACTCCCCTACTCAATAAACTCCAGCAATTCCCTAGCTTCAGTGAAAAATGTCACAGTCAAGAGTAGAGGTGTCAGGAGTCAGGAAGATCTTGAATCTCAGGACTTAAGACTCCAACATGAGGAAAGATTTGGGGACATTGTCCAATAATAAGGAGACAAGGATTGAAAAAATATCTTCAAAAACACTGCTAGAAAAAGATCTTTTAGGGAAGGAACATATCAGATCCAAGATCGAGGAGTTAAGCTGGGTTGGGAGAAAGGCCATTGCTTCCAAATCCCTTTTCAGTTGTTTAATGCTTGCTTTTATCTTCTCTCTGGTGGCTTTTGTGTGTACCCTTTCAGATGAGGCACAGTAATCAAAAGAGTGAGTTATCTGTTCCCAAAATGTGCTGCTCATAGCCTTGTGGCACAACCTCAGGCCCTGAACTTTCAGGAAAAGGTAGAGGAGGCAGCAGATAAATGGAGAAGCAATAGTTTCACATATTTCCCTAGATATAATAAAAATACACTTATAATATGTCAGTTGATCACTGGGCCCCAAGAGAGATATGTGATGACTCAAGAGTGATTCTCTAGGGTAAAGTAAGGGAGTGGTAATTATACTATGGATTAAAAGAGCTACCACATAAGTTTCATTGTGATGCATTTTCTGGGGATGTTGAGATGTCACTTTTAAACTAGCATATCTTTTACTCTATCACACTTGGTAAATTCGCAAGGTGCCAAGCTACTGGATTTAATTTCAGACGTTAGTAATGTTTTATGTGGTATTACTCAGGGGATATAGAAGGAGCAATCTTTCCAAAGTCACAAGGCAAATTCTTAAATCCTGGGAGAGGGCAGCTAGTTGATTTCCTTTTCCTTATGCTGAAGCAATTTTTTTACATGCAAGGTAGAACCATTAGTGCAGAGAGACTCACAAATTTAAAGACATCTAGACTCCAAATGCTCATATGGACTATTTGTACCTGACCTGTGATAGAGACTTCCAAGTCTGAATAGCCACAGACACATTGTGCCTTGATCCCAACATAGTGATATTATTTGTGGCCTCTTCAAGCATGAAGGACAACAACCATATGTTGAGTTGACTTGATCATGTCACTCTTTTGTATTCATCCTTAGTTTCTGATTCCCATTGCTGTACATTTTTTAAAAACTCTGATCTGATTCACAGTGCTTATTTGATTTAATTCAATTCAATAAACACTTATTAAGAACCTGCTATATGTAAAACTCTAGACCTGAAGGATCTTGGAAACCTTAAAGTGCTATATAAATGCTAACAATACTTTTTATTTTTATCATCTTCCTCTTAATAATTGATTCTGGAATTTCATCAGGCTTTGAAGTCAAGCTCATTAGTCTGTAGCCTAAAGAGTCTACTTTCTTCCTCTTTTTTTTATAATTGGGAGAGTCATCTATTTCCAGACACACTATACTTCTCCTGTTTGTTCTCTGTGATTTTTTTCAAAGATAACTGATAACTCCTCACTATTCACCTCAATAGGTTCTTTCAGTATCCTGGGATATAGTTTATCTGGTTCTGACAAACTCATTGAGATCAAGAAGCTAAATATTCTCCCACCATATCTTCACTTATGATTTTTTAATTCCTTGTTAGCTATTTTTATTTTGTACTTTCCAGTCTAAAAATCATTCTCTATAACAGAGAGAAAACAAAAGAAAATTTCATCTTTTCTCCAACACATCCACAAAAAACAAATCTTTTCCCTTTAGCATTCATTGCAAATCTTATATCATTCTGGGCTTTCATGGTCCTAATATTTTTACAAGCCCTCATACTTAATTAATACCAAGAACACCAAGTTCAATACCAAGAAAACAGAGGTTCTTCACCAGACAGTACTGCGCCTTCCATATGTGGAACCATCAGTCACAGCAAATGGAGACATTTTGAATGTTGTAAATAAGGTCACTTAGTTTGACAGTTTACTTTCCAAGGATGTCCACATAGATGATGAGATTGATGTACACATTGCCATAATTAGTTCTGTGTTTGGGAGGCTCCAAAGGAAGGTGTGGGAGAAAAAAGATATTTAACTACATACCAAAGGGAGGGTCTGCAAAGATATTAGGCTGATCTCATTGTTGTATGCATGTGAAATCTGGACAATATGCCAGAACCATGTTAAGAAACTGAATCGCTTCCATTTAAATTGTCTTGGTAGATTCTGAAGATTACCTGGCAAGAGAAAATACCAGTCATTGAGGTCTTTTCTTGAGCTGAACTGCCAAATATTCACATTCTACTGTAGACAGCACAACTCTGATGGGCTGACCACATTGTTCAAATGCCAAAGATACATTTCATTTATCTAAAAGATTTTTTTTACAAAGAAATCACACAAGGCAAGAGCTCACATGGAGATCAGAAGTGACATGAGGACACTCTTAAGGTCCCTCTGAAGAACTTTGAAATCAATTGTGAAAAATAGGAGACACTGTACGGGACTTCTCAGCATGATGTACTTGCATCAAAAGGTACTGTGCTCTATTAGCAAAGCAGAATTTCAGTAGCTCAAACATGAGATGCAGAAATGTAGTCATCTTTATTCCAAATGTTTATATGGATTATCTGTGCCTAACCTGTGGTAGAGCCTTCCAAGTTTACATTGGTCTGATCAGTCATAGTCTTAACATTGTACCTTTACCCCAACATAATGATGTCAATTTGGTCCTCTTCCAACAGGAAGGACAAGAACCATAAATACTTATTGAGTTGACTTGACCATGTCACTTTTTGTATTCATCCTTAGTTTCTTGTTCCAATTTCTGTACTTGTCTTTTAAAAATCTGAAATGGTTATTGAATTCCTTTTAATAATTACATCAGTCTCTTGATACTTTTTCACTTTGAAGTTCTCACTGAAGTCATTTATGTTTATGTGGTCCTATTCTGCTTAAGCAATATTCCCTGGTAAAATCTTAAATAGACCTTTGGAACCTGCCTTTGCTTTCTTTTATTGGAAATCCTTGTTTTCAAAGTCTAATGTACATGTCAGATTATTCCCTGATTCCCTTTCTCATCTATCATGAACTCTAAGATGGCAAGCCGCTTCTCTGAAGATTTTAGCTTATTCTACTTTGGCAAACAGTTAATCTTTATTGGTTAGAATCAGACCTATAAACAGCAGTTCATCTTCCTCTAGAAGATTAATTGGCCAACAAGGTAAGTCAAGAATTTCTCAACTGCTCTGCTTTTTGGAAAAGAGAGCTCTAGCAAAAAAACTGAATACTTGTAATCCTTCATCACTACTATATTCACTCTTTTCTGGCTTTGACTTGTTTCTGGAATTCATCATCCATGTCTTTCTTCTGGCTGAGTTCTTTATAGTTTAGCAGGCATAGCCAAGGTGGGAGAAGAGAAGACTTAATTTCCCACAGAATTTGGGCCAAGAAAATGATTCTTTAGTAGGAGAAGATATTTGGCTGTTTAAGAGTTCAAGAAACACAAGGCAAGTGTTTCTGATGTAGAGAATTCTGGGAGCAGAAGAAGCTGATGAATGGAGTTGTAGTCTGGCAATTTAAGAATTCAATGGCAGTGTCCAAAGAATACCAGAATACTACTGAATAAGGAATGAACAGCATGAGTGGGTTGGGAAAGGGCAAGGAGAAAAATTTGGGGATACTAAAGCAGCTTTCAATACCCAGGGATGCCTGCATTGAAGGTTGCAACAACCCTTATCCTGGTTTCCTCCAGGGCCATTGTCCAACCTAGGCAAGGCTGACTAAGGAAGTCTAACTTCCACCCCAAGGAGAATGTGAACTCAGAGGAAGTTGTTTCCAAGATTCCCTGGGAGGGAAAAGGAGAAATTTGTTCCACTCATTCTGGAACAGGGGATAAAGATATGTTTTCTATTGATTTGCTCTGCAGGTTATCATGGCAATAAACAATATATAGAACCAAGTTTGATTTTTATACAATCATAAATTGTTGACTTAGAACTGGAAGGAGCCATCTAGTCTAATTCCTTCATTGCAGAATTGAAGTAATTGAGGCCTAAGGAGGCTGAGAGATTTTTCAGAGGTCACATGGTGTAATGGATAAAAAGGCAGAATTTTAATTCAGCACTTTTGATAAAGGAGCCAATGCACTTTCCACTATTCCATCTTCCCTCCAATTAGCAGGAGGGCTAACACAAAGGTTGGAGCCAGAGTTGAGTGGTACATGGGCTCCATGGATGTGCTGTCTCTTTAATATCATCCTCATTTATCCCTTCATTATATTCCCCTGTTTTTCTCCCTTGTGATTGGTGGATTTCTAAACACAAGAATATCTTTTTCCATGTTTTTCTTGGGTTGCTTCTCCACCTTATTTGTCCAATCTGTTCCTTAAAATATGGTATATTCAGCCTTTACATATTCTTGTCATGAATCGTATCTTACAGAATCTCTGTGAAAACGCCTTCCATCAAGATGCCTAGCTCATTGTATCTGATGGGCTTGTATATTTATGTTTAGACTTCTTGTAGGCATTGAATATCATTTCTGTCTTTCTTATTTACATTATCTCTTATGAGGTAGTGTAGTATGGTGGATAGATACAGAACCAATCTTAGAGTTTGGAAGATCTGGGCTTAAGCCCTGGTTCTAACATATACTAGTCAGGTAACCAGGGGGAAATCAAGTAACCTCTCAGCATTTTAAGCAATTTTATTAAGGAGAGGGAAGAGAAGAAGCATTCATAAGGCACTTACTATGTGCCAGGTATTGTGGTAAGCGCTTTATAAATAGTGCTTTTGACCTTCACAAAAAGGCTACAAGGTAGATGCTATTTATATTCCAATTTTACAGTTGAGGAAACTGAGGCAGAAAGCAGCTAAGTAACTTGCAAAGGTTCACACAATATGTGTTTTAAGCTATATTTAAACTCAGGGTTTCCTGACTCCAAACTCACTGCTCTATCCACTATGCTACTTAGCTGCTTCTAAAATTGTAAATTACAGAGAAGTTGCCAATTTACATTTGTGGAGGAAGGTTCCATGCTAGGAGTTTCTCATGCCAATAATAAGGCTAAGACTATTCCTTTTCACCTCCCACTCCCTCAAAATATCTTTTGGAAATTCCTGGGGCTTCATCTGATAGACAGTAGATATATATCAATTATTTCTCCCTTTTTCCCCATTTTTTAAAAACTGAATTCTTTCTTGATCAGGTCTTTAAGACTCCAGGTAAATATGCTCTTGCCTGTACATGTTTATAATGAGGTAGCATCGTCAGTAGAGTACTGGGCCCAGAGTTAAGCAGATTTGAGTTCAAATCTAGCTTTTGATTTTTATTAGCTGTGTAACCCTGAGCAAATCACTTAACCTGTTTTTCTCATCTGTAAAATGGGGACAATAAAAGCACCTACCTCTCAGAGTTGTTATGAAGATCAAAATGAATAATATGTGTAATGTACTTAGCATAGTTCCTGGCACATAATGTTCATTTCCTTCCTTATATTTTATCCCTGGCCAGGAGCCTATAATTCATCTATCTTAAACTTTAGCCTAGAAATACAAATGTGGTTTTTCAATATTGTTTCCTTAACCAGCTGCTCACTTTTCATAACCTCCTTATCCTTCCAAAGCCCTACTTTCAATTTATAGTAGTGATGAAAATACTACCTCCATCCCTCAAGTCTCCATTTTTCCTGCCAAGAACATCTCAGTCCCTTGAGATGCTTCTTTCTAGAGATATCATCTCCTCCCCACAACACACACACACAAATCACCAGAAGTAGAGATTAATCATAAGGTTTGACAAATCTCAGGAGGCTCTCCTTCATATCCTGGACACATGCTCCAGCAAAACATCACGGCTCCCACTTGTTCATTTGAGGTCTTTGTGTCCCTCAGTGGGAGCCACTAACCAACTATGACTCAACTTGTCTTCCTGTGACCATTATCAGATGTCCTCATGTCTGGTAGCACTTTTGACTTCCTCACCACTCTTTTGTAGAGTTGCAAAGATGCTGTCTCTTCTAAAGGTCTAAACTAATTACATAATTCCAAAGGCTCAATGGACTTTCTTTTCTTTCACTATATCAAATTCTTCCACCCTTCACCATAGTTTCATAGATTGAGAATCAGAAGGGACTGTGAGGTTCATTGAGTCAGATGCTTTCATTTTTATAGATAATAAATATATTCTTTATCTATATAAATAAACTCATGTGAACAAACACTCTAATATTCACAATAATTTTAAGAGTATAAAGGATTTTGAGAAGAGTTTGAAAATCATTAGTATTGATGACTTGCAAGTTTCCTTCTGACTTCAGGAACCTCAAACTCTGATTGTCTTATATCCTTAGAATTGGCAGTACTAATAAAGATCTTTATTTTTGTGTGTTGACATTTTAAGGAAGACTAATGAGTAGCCAACATTATCTTCTGCTTTGTACATCTAGGTGAGTACACATTCTATGACTATAGCAATGTGTTTTTAAACCTTATTATGAATAACGGGTAAAAAAATTAAGGATGAAGGAACAGAAAGTCAAGGCAGACCAAATTTAGATCAAGACTCTTAGAAAGACAAATAGATATGACAAATCAAGTAAAATAACCACAAGGTACAAAACCAAAAAAGATTGTTGGCATTTATTCAAAAGCATTAATTAAAACTAACTGTTTGTCAGGCCCTATACCTTTAAGCACTTGTTATACAAATTCAAAAAACCAAAGTAGTCTCTACCTGCAAGGTGCTTAATTGTAACAGGAGAGTGGTAGACAGGGAAACATATTTTAGTAATGGAAGTCACTAAAATGGAAGTTAATTAGAAGTCTTGACTGACATAGTCTTTCCAGGAATAGTAGTGCCTAAAGTGGAAAAAAAAGGTGTGTGAGGAGGCTTGGGGGTGGAAGGAAAGCTATCATTAAGGGCAGTATGGCGTGCAGATAGTTGGGCTACAGTGGGGTCTTTCTAGGTTAAACCATTTATGGAAAAATTCATTAATCCATAGTGCAAAGCATTAAATGGGAAGTTAAGAGTGTTTGGTGGAAAGTAGAAGCCAAAAGACAGGAGCATGGTATGAAAATGATCTAGTAAAACAAGAGATATAATGGTTAAGCATCTTAGAAAGCCCAACAATGGGTTTTATCTGAACCAGGACCAGAGAATCAAACTAAAGAAGCCAAAGGGAGGACTTCCCTTGAATGTCATCCTTGTCATTCTGGAGCACACCTGCATTTAATTTTGTTCTGGCAACGCTGGTCATAGATATTTAAGTCAGGATTTGGCTGGTGGGAATGGCTATCTGGTCTATGACTAGGTCCATAGTACGGAATGCAAGACCAAACCACTGGGAGGATGTCTGTTTCCTTGCCAACGGGGAAACAAAGGAAGTAGAGAGAAGTTTTCTATAGGGAATGCATTCTGTAGGGCATCCCTTCCCTCCTATCTCTGAAAGCTATTGTTACAAAATGAGAGAGCTTGGAGGTTGAGGGTTGGGAGTTATGTTACATGATGGAATAGAACGTCAGCCAATAACTATTGCTGGTCTTTTCTGTCTGGGACTGATAGAAGTGGTCAGTCACTGGGGGCAGCCCACTGACTTCACAATAGCACAAAATAGGGCCACTGATTTGGTATTACCATCTGCAAGAAATCCCCCCCTAGACTAAAGTAGTTTCTGTTTCTACAGTAGGAAGCCCATGACAAAAATATCTTTAAGAAATGAGGGTTTTTGGATTCAAAGGAAAGACACTCTGGAACATCCCAGCATTAGTCCTGCTTTAAGTTTGCAGTAGATTGTTCTGTGCTGTGCAATGGGCATCAAGAGGATGTATGGGTTAAGGATTTCTACAACAGATGCCCTCAAGAAGATTTAATTTTAATTGGGGCAGCCAGTGAAAACTTCCTGGAAACTGTTGTAAAATATTTCATGCTGCTGTCAAAGAATGTGTTGTTGGGTACTTGCCCAGTGTTTTCCTTGTCACTGTGGACAGACTGCAGTAGTTCATGCCTTGTATTGAAGTAACAAGTTACAATTGTTTTGAAAATTTATGTCAAAAAATTCTGCATTTTTTATGCGGCAGCAGCTTATTGGAAACAAGATTTATTAGTCCTTGGATAACTTGGTGTGTTGGCACTTTTGACTGAGGACAAATGTATTTAAAAAGTCAATGAGGATCTAATTTAAACTGCAAATACAACATTCTAAGTTCTAAGTAAGATGTACAAAGGAGTCATGAATGAAATATTTTATCCTTCATACACAAGGATAGGATGTCCCAAATTTGCTGTCCATGGAATACATTTTTTGGAATTGTTTCTCTAGTAGTGTGGCTGCACTGCATTGAGCTATTCTCACACTTCTCATAATCTCTCTTTGTTCCAATAGCCTGGGGAACCAGACACTGGTACTTTAATATCACTCAGACCTGCCAGTAAGAACCCTGATGAGGATTTCTCTCTTTTTCATTCATTTTTGAAGCCATTTGCAAGCAGTTGATGAAAATTATTGCAGAGGAAACCTCTCTGGGTTGAAGTTGATTACGGGCTGGTCATCATGCTCTGATTGTAGAATTGGTTGTCTTAAAGGGAAGAAAAGCTTCTGAGAACTTCCTTCAAAGTATAGATCAGAGACCACCAGTCTCTTGATTTAATGCCCAGAATTGATGCTTTCCAATTGTAGTAGAGAAGACTTTTTAGAGACCTTTAAATAGCCAAGACAAATCAGTCAATATTTAAAGAAATTAATTCAGATTATTCATTGAGCCGTCAAATAATGAAGCTGAAGCTTATATACGTTGGCTACATAATTAGAATTCAGGACTCATTGGAAAAGACTCTGATTGGGAAAGATGGAAGACAAAAAGAGAAAGGGATGATGGAGGATGAGATGGCTAGATAGTGTCATGGAAGCTATGAATATGATCTTGAAAAGATTTCAAGAGACAGTGGAGGATAGAAGGACTGATGTGCTATAGGTCATAGAATTGTAAAGACTCAGACATGACTTAAGGATTGAACAACAACCTTTTGAAATTAATTTTGTGCCACTGTATACCTTTTGTGCTTACTTCTCTATATAAATATATATCATTCCTACCCCCAAAGAAAATTTAAATTATTTGGGGATGAGGGATAATTTTTTTGTCTTTATATGCCCAGTACCTAGCAAACATGTAGCAGATTCTTAATAAATTTTTGCTAAATTGAAGTGAAGCAAGCTAACTAGGTGATATATCTTTGTAGCAGAAATGTGACTCTGGAAAACTGGTTTTCCTAAGTGGAATTTTCTTCAGGTCCATATGTGTACTGCCCTGTGTTGCTCTATAGTCTTATGGGATCAAATGGCTGCTTCATACTGCCTGAAGATTTCAGAATAGAGAACATTAAATGATTTGGGTGATGATTATGAAGGAGAAGGCTCCTTATGTAGATGGGAAAACCAAGGAAAATATATAAAAAATCTCTTGTTATGGGTAACTCAAAGGACAAAAGCTTTATTAGGGACTAGATTTTTATGATTATGTAGTAATATGTATCATGCAGCAGAGGTGTCAAAGATGGTTGTCAGCTGTATGTGGCTCATAGCACTCCCGAACATGGCCTGAGTCAGATTAAAATGTAATTGAAAAAAATTTTAAAAACTACAATAAATAATAGATAGTACTACTATGTGCTCCCAGGGAATCTTATATATGCTATAATAGCCTCCATTTCTATTTGAATTTGCCATTATTGTGAAATAGGAAATAGGATAAGAATATCTTTTCCAAAGAAGTCAAGCAAATCCTCAAAATGAAAGGACTCTTCAAAGATTTTCTAGGGATGGAAATCATTGTTTCTTCTTTTATCCATTTGAAAAGTGTCAGAATGTGCAGGTTAACTTGAGAATATGTTTTGGGATGAGATTTCTTGTACCATCTTATCCTTTCCTAATCCCACAATACCCATAGGGCCACTTAAGAGTCCTCATTTGGAAGTATTTGTTGCACTAGAAAGAAATTTGTGGCTTCTCTGTAGTTTATTCTTTCAGTAAAATGGGGCAAATCATCTTTGCTACAGTCCCAATTGCACTGAATTTGAATTCCAAAGATCTCAGTTTGAATCCTGACACGTAATTATAGGCAAGTCACTTAACCTCCCTGATCTTGTTTGATCATGAGCAAGGAGCTTGTAAACCAAATTAGACTTAAATGTTAAAAAAGACATTTGGCAAATATGGGAGCAAGGACAGGCAATATATCATGTGGCATGGCTGAGCAGTTTAAGGTGGGCTGAGATTAGTAAAGAAACTAACTTCAGCAAAATAAGACTTCAAACTATATTGGGGGAAAGAGGAGGATCAAAGAAGAAAGAGGCGCTCACTGCTTTGCATGGCTGGGATGATGCTCACCAATGATGGGAGGGCATAGAGTTGTTTAATTTTTCCTTTGCTCTTTCAGTCCCTCTTCAATCACAACTCCTTCTCCACCATGTCCCTAACAAGTAGAAAGGACAGAATGAGAAGTGCTCCTGGTGAATTTTTTTCTCCAGATGAGTAGGAAAAGAATATTGTTCTTCATCTTTTGTTTCAAAGAGGACAAATGATCAAAGAGGAAATGGAATTGGATTTAAGAAAGACAGCATAGCACAGAATCACTAGTCTCACTCTCTCTTTCAGATTCATTAAGTCCAGTGGCAGGACAAAAGTCAGAATGACTGGCAAGAAGAGAATAAGAGGTACTTAACTGTCTTTGGTGAATTCAAATCAATGCATTCTAAGATCTTGAAAAAACTAGGTGATGTTATTGATAAGTCGATGCTTATGACCTCCAAGAACTCCAGGAGAATAAAAGAATTTACATGTAGGATTGAAAAAGGGTAAATGTGGCATTTTTAAAAATGTAAAGATAATGGAATTTGTAAATTATTGGCAAATAATCCTGAAACTATTCTTGTTATGAAAGGAATGATTAGTGAACATCTAGAAAAGGAAACAGGGATAATAAAGACCTATGAAAGCATTATCAGGAGCAAGTCATGTCTGCTTTGATATTTTGGTATCAAGGATTTTTAGACTGAAAAACCAGGGGATATTCCAATCCCATCCTGAGTTAAATTTCTAATTCTGTGCAGGGCTGGTTCAATATTAGGAAAACTATCAATATAATTGGCCATATTAATAATCAAATTAACAAAAACCATATGATCATCTCAATAGATGCAGAAAAAGCATTGGATAAAATCCAACATCCATTCCTATTAAAAACTCTTGAGAGTATAGGAATAAATGGACTTTTCCTTAAAATAATCAGTAGCATCTATTTAAAACCAGCAGTAAGCATCATATGTAACGGGGACAAACTGCAACCATTCCCAATAAGATCAGGAGTAAAACAAGGTTGCCCACTATCACCATTACTATTTAATATTGTATTAGAAATGCTAGCTTTGGCAATAAGAGTTGAGAAAGAGATTAAAGGAATAAGAATAGGCAATGAGGAAACCAAATTATCACTCTTTGCTGATGATATGATGGTATACTTAGAAAACCCCAGAGATTCTACCAAAAAGTTATTAGAAACAATCTACACCTTCAGCAAAGTTGCAGGATATAAAATAAACCCACATAAGTCATCAGCATTCTTATATATCACTAACAAAACCCAACAGTTAGAGTTACAAAAAGAAATTCCATTTAAAGTAACTGATTGTATAAAATATTTAGGAATCTATCTGCCAAGGGAAAATCAGAAACTTTATGAGCAAAACTACAAAACACTTTCCACACAAATTAAGTCTGATCTAACCAACTGGAAAAATATTAAATGCTCTTGGATTGGGTGAGCAAATATAATAAAGATGACAATACTACCTAAATTAATCTACTTATTTAGCGCTATGCCAATCAGACTCCCCAAAAACTACTTTGATGAATTAGAAAAAATAACAACAAAGTTCATATGGAAAAACAAAAGGTCAAGAATTTCGAGGGAATTAATGAAAAAAAAATCAAATGAAGGTGGCCTATCTGTACCAGATCTAAAATTATATTATAAAGCAGCAGTTACTAAAACTATCTGGTATTGGCTAAGAAATAGACTAGTTGATCAATGGAATAGGTTAGGTTCAAAGGACAAAACAGCCAATAACTTTAATAATATGGTGTTTGACAAACCCAAAGACACAAGTTTCTGGGATAAGAATGTATTATTTGACAAAAATTGCTGGGAAAATTGGAAATCAGTATGGCAGAAACTAGGCATTGACCCACACTTAACACCGTACACCAAGATAAGGTCAAAATGGGTTCATGACCTAGGCATAAAGAATGAGATTATAAATAAATTGGAAGAGCATAGGATAGTTTACCTGTCAGACCTGTGGAAGAGGGAAGAATTTATGACCAAAGAAGAACTAGAGATCACTATTGACCACAACATAGAAAATTTTGATTATATCAAATTGAAAAGTTTTTGTACAAACAAAACAAATGCAGACAAGATTAGAAGGGAAACAATAAACTGGGAAAACATTTTTACAATCAAAGGTTCTGATAAAGGCCTCATTTCCAAAATATATACAGAATTGACTCTAATTTATAAGAAATCAAGCCATTCTCCAATTGATAAATGGTCAAAGGATATGAACAGACAATTCTCAGACGAAGAAATTGAAACTATTTATAGACATATGAAAATATGCTCCAAATCATTATTAATCAGAGAAATGCAAATTAAGACAACACTGAGATACCACTACACATCTGTCAGATTGGCTAGAATGACAGGGAAAGATAATGCGGAATGTTGGAGGGGATGTGGGAAAACAGGGACACTGATACATTGTTGGTGGAATTGTGAACACATCCAGCCATTCTGGAGAGCAATTTGGAACTATGCTCAAAAAGTTATCAAACTGTGCATACCCTTTGATCCAGCAGTGTTTCTACTGGGCTTATACCCCAAAGAGATACTAAAGAAAGGAAAGGGACCTGTATGTGCCAAAATGTTTGTGGCAGCCCTGTTTGTAGTGGCTAGAAGCTGGAAAATGAAAGGATGTCCATCAATTGGAGAATGGTTGGGTAAATTGTGGTATATGAACGTTATGGAATATTATTGTTCTGTAAGGAATGACCAGCAGGATGAATACAGAGAGGACTGGCGAGACTTACATGAACTGATGCTAAGTGAAATGAGCAGAACCAGGAGATCATTATATACCTCAACAACGATACTGTTTGAGGATGTATTATGGTGGAAGTGGATCTCTTCGATAAAGAGAGCTTTAATTGATCAAAGATGGACAGAAGCAGCTACACCCAGAGAAAGAACACTGGGAAATGAATATAAACTGCTTGCATTTTTGTTTTTCTTCCCAGGTTATTTATACCTTCTGAATTCAATTCTCCCTGTGCAACAAGAAAAGGTTCTGCACACATATATTGTATCTAGGATATACTGCAACCCATTCAACATGTAAAGGACTGCTTGCCATCTGGGGGAAGGGGTGGAGGGAGGGAGGGGAAAAATCGGAACAGAAGTGAATGCAAGGGATAATGCTGTAAAAAAATTACCCTGGCATGCGTTCTATCAATAAAAAGTTTAAAAAAAAATAAAAAGTTACTCCAGAAAAAAAATTCTAATTCTGCTAGTTTTTACTTGTGTTACCATGGCCAAGATACTTAATCTCTCAGGGCCTCAGTTTTTTTCTTTTTTTTTTTTTAGTTTTTTATTTTCAAACTATATGCATAATTGTCAACATTCATCATTGCAAAACCTTGTGTTTTAATTTTTTCTCCCTCCCTTTCCTCACCCCCTCCCTTAGACAGCAAATTATCCAATATAAGTTCAACTTAGACAATTTTTCTATACATATTTCCACAATTATCATGCTGCCTGAGAAAAATCAGATCAAAAAGGAAAAAAAAAACTAGAAAGAAGACAGAAAACAAGCAAACAACAATACAAAAGGTGCAAATACTGTATTGTGATCCACATTCACTCCCCATAGTCCTCATTCTGAGTGCAAAGGGCTCTCTCACAAGTCTATTAGAATTGGCCTCCATTTCTTTACAAGTAAAATGAAAGAGGTGAACTAGATAATCTCTAAGGTCTGCTAGTTTGGGATGCTCACTGGAATGAGAAAATAAACTTGCCTGACTGGAACAGAGGATCTTGGTTAAATGAACATGTCCTCAGGATGAAAAACAGAGAAGTATTGAAGGACAATAGAGAAGTCACTAGATACCCTTTTTAGTAAGATTCCTTTATTTATTCTCTTCCTTCAGAGAGAGACTTGTTTGAGGAGATGAATTTAAAATTGGGAATTATATTTAATATCTATCAATTCCCATTATCCATGTTTCCTTCCGGTTTCATTGCTATGGATCAATAGTGAATAGCATTTTTGATGAGGTTTTGATTCAAAAACATGGTAGATGTTTTCATCTCAGAAAAATCCAAACAGGAGAACAAATTAATTTATATTTATATAATATAAAAATATTTATGTAATGTGGCTTAATTGTATATTTATAAGTATTTTACAGAAGTAACATTTCCATTTTAAAGTAAGAGTAACTGGAGAACAGAAAAAGTCGTTTTATTTACCAAAATCACACAGCAAATGAGTGGAAGAGCTGGACATTGAGTTCTATGGTTCCCAGTACAAGCATCATTACCTTGATATAAAGACAATAATTATAGTCAAACTGTGGACTTTAAATTTGATCTTTGCACAAAATGGGGGTGGCGGGAACAAAGATGTATAGAGCATCACTATTATTCAATCGTGTTTGCTTTGTCATTTCATTTCAGGTTTTCTTGGCAGGGATACTAGAGTGTTTTGCTATTCTTTTTCTAGTTAATTTTCCTGATGAGGAACAGAGACAAACAGGGCTAAATGACTTGCCCAGTTTCACATGGTTGGTAAGTATCTGAACCAGATTTGAACTCAGGAAGGCAAATCTTCCTGATCCCAGGCACTCTCTCCACCGTGCCACCCAGCTTCCCAGAGTACTTCTCTACATATTGGAAATAAAAGTATGATGCCAATTTAACCCCCACACATGCTCACATAAAGCCTCGAGTTGGGAGACATTATTGAGCTGCTGGTCATCTTTGTTCTGTAAATCAGATTCCTGTTTATCTAGCAAGTCTTCTGCACTTTCTATTCCAGAGTTTGACACAGTGTGGATTCCTTTGAACTTCTTTCCTTTTTCGTTTTTTTTTTTTTTAAATGCTGACTGCTCCAGGGCTACTGGATCTATATCAGAATTCCAATCAAGATACTTCAGGACATTTTTCATTCCTTTAAGTCAATTTTTCTAATGTCAAAAAACATTTGTGATATGCCTCCAATTCATACCCTTGCTGAACATTTCAGTTTTAATGATAGATAGTGTCATTAGATCTTAAATTCTTCACAACTTCAACTTAATTGACCAGACTTGGCTCTATTCCTAGAATTGACTCCTCAGTAACCTCTGACCATCTACACTATTCAACAAAATAAAAAGGACAATCTTGCACATTTTAAAAAATCATCTTCTCCTTCATTTATGCACTGCTCTAGTCTAAGCAATATCCAAATAATTAAAATTCTTCCATGATTGATGTTTACAGTGTTTCATAGAGCATCAAATTTTTTCTTCATAAAAATATATTAAATATATCCTCATTTTCTTTCTCCACCATAGTCTTTCCCAACACTTTGCATTTCATGGTATGTGTTCATTTATAAATGTGCCTCTTTGGCTAGAAAGTTGTGAAAGTTGTGTGGTGGGGATGGAGGATATAATCCTACATCCTGTTCCATTGAGGAAAATGTTGTAGTTATAAACAGAGGAATTGTTTTAATGGAGATCAAGAAGGGAGATTCTAGGAAAGAATATTTGAAAAGAGAAGTCTTGAAATAATAATAACCACATTTACATAGCTCTTTAAGACTCACGAAATACTTATCACATGTTATCTCATTTTATCCTCACAAAAATCCCATGAGATAAGGTCTATTTTTATGCTCATTTTATAGATGAGAAAATTGAAGCTGAGAGAGCTTAAATAACTTGTCTAGGACCACACATCCACTAAGTAGCTGAGGTAGGATTTTAAATTCAGGTCTTCCTCTTCTTTATAAAGTAGAGATACTTAGAAATAGTTTAGAGAATTCAGAAGAGAAGGTATTTCCCCATCTCCAGCCAAATACTAACTACATCATTCTTTAGCTTAGTTTTCTTGAAATTCAGCCTATTATATAAAATTGACATATACACGCTCTCAATATCACAGTATTGATATAATAATCAGGTTGATGATTTAATTAAAAGCTTTTTTTAAAACTGTGAAGTACTGTGCAAATAGCATAATAAGAGTAACTAGCATTTTATACAATTTAAAATATAATATCCCATTGTTGCCTTACAATAAATTTATGAAGATAGATATTACAAGTAATATTAATCTTCATTTTCCATATGAGATTTGGGTGAGTTGCTTATGGTCACTCAACTACTAAGTGTTGGAGACAAGATTTCTTTGTATCTCTAATGCTAGCCACAATGTCCAATATCCAGCAGGCACTTAATAAATTTTTATAGATTTACTTTCTTTGAGGGCAATATAATGGATAATACTATATCTAAGAATTAAATGAAAAAGTGTAAAGTTTATGGTAGTTACAATGGTCATACATTTGAATGTTACAATGGAAATTGTGATCAATTCAACAAAATGTTATCCAAGACCCCTAAGCTTCATAAAATATGCTAGTTACCTTTCATTCTAATTCAACTCAATCCATTAGCTAAAGATGAATCATTCATATTATTGAAAATTAATTTTTCAGTCATCCTGATCTGCATATGAGAGAATACAAATGGCAGTAGAAAGCAAGCTCAAATTAGGGAATGGAAACAACACGTCATTTACTTCCTTTTTTTATGAATAGAAATATCATGACTATCAAAGAACAAGAAGATATTGGGGAATCTATTTATTTTGTATTTAATAAAGAATAGAGAGTTGTCTGATGTTTTGTAGGGAGGCAAGAACTTTTAACTACAGGATCTTTTAGAAATTGTCCTAACCTACATTTTAGAGAAAAGAAAATTGAGGCTCAATCTTCAAGGGACTCATTCAATAGAACAGAGATATTTTGAAGGCTATCAAGGACTAGAAGCTAGATCTCCTAATTCCTAATCTTAGACTAATTTCACTGCAGATGAGTATGACCTCTTCTGCACAATTTAATACTTAATTACTAGTATCTGCCTATTCTTCAGGGATTCAGTGAATGCAAAGAAGAAATAGTATGGTTTACCACATAAGTATTGAGATAAGAGATAGGATAACCTTTTAAACTTGAACTGCCTGTTGTTATTTGATTTTGAGCAAACACTTGAACCTTCTTTGCTTTATTTTTTCCCATGTGTGAAATGCACAGAATATTACTGCCTTGTCTTTCTACTTTAATGGGATAATATGAAGATTAAACACTTAACTAAATTATATGAATGTACTTAGCAACAAAGACATTATGTAAGATCATAAAGTATGTTATTTGCAAAAGGTGTAGTGTTCTTTGAAAAAAATTCACTGTCTTCCTAAGAATGTGAATTATGAGAATACCCTTGCCCAAAAGACCTTTGGCCACTATGCTGAGCAAATACTTAGAAGGTCAGACTATTCTATTTAACTTCTAAGAGAGAGGGACTTTGAGAATTAGTAATATTTATTCCATGTGATAGAGATAGAGAGTTAGAATATGGACAGAAGATGGCTATTACATCTGGTATTTCCTCCTCTCCTTTTGATCTCTTCAGTTGGCTTTTTTGGCAGAGTTTGTCAAGCCTTCTGGGAGAGTTTCATATGAAATAGATCTGAATCATTAGAACACTGCACTTTCTACAATGATCTGATGCAATGATAATGGTAATGATGATGACACTGGGTGGTGATTTAAAACATGTTAACACTTTGTATACATTATCTTATAAACATATGAAGTAAATATTGTGTTATTGTAACTATTTTTATAGATGAAGAAACTGAGTCACAGAAAACTTAAGGGACTTGCCCATGGATAATCAGATATTAAGTGGCATAATCTTCCCAAGTACATTCTATGCCATGTTGCCCCAGTATGTGAGATCTTGGCTGATACAGTGGATGATGTCAGCACCCAGGACAGGGAATATAGGGTGGAATACAGGGAATATTAGCTCCATCTGCACTGTGGATCACACTGATAACTGAGTTGTATTGTGTCAGCCTCATATGACTACTATGGTCAGGAGAAAATGAAGGAAGTATCCTGAAAGTCCCCTACTGGGAGTTAGAGATTGTCTACTATTATGGATCTCAGGAACTATTTCTATTGTCTTTGAAAGACAACTCAGATCCAGATGAGGCATTTCTTTTCTTTTCTTTTCTTTTTTCCTCCCTCTCTCCCCCCATCCTTCCTCTATCCTTCCCTCCCTTTCTCCTCCCTCTCTTCCTTCCTTCCTTCCTTCCTTCCTTCCTTCCTTCCTTCCTTCCTTCCTTCCTTCCTTCCTTCCTTCTTTCCTTCCTTCTTCCCTCACTCCCTCCCTCTTTTTTCCTTCTTTTCTTCCTTCTTTTCTTCCTTTCTTTCTCCCTCCCTTTCTTTCTCCCTTTCTCCCTCCCTCCCTCCCTTCCTTCCTTCTTTCTTTCTTTCTTTCTTTCTTTCTTTCTTTCTTTCTTTCTTTTTTTCTTTTCTTTCTTTCTTTCTTTCCCCTTCTTCTCCTTCTTTTCCTCTTCCTTCTCCTCCTCCTTCTTTCTTCATTATCATCATCATTATCTTCCCCTAAATTTTTCCATAATCTATAAGTATGAGAAATAATAGAATGTCAAACCAATGTTAACAAACAGAGAGGCACCATCACCCAATTTATTGAGATTTCTGGCCCCATCAACATCTTGTTTCTTTTTTGATGCTCCTGACTACTGAACTTAACAACACAAATAAACAAAAAATAAATTTCACACACACATTTTTGTGTATATATATGTGTGTATATGCATGTGTGCATATATACATACATATATATTTTTTTGGTCCAGTGGTGGTCATATCTAGGGCAGAGGGTGAGGAAACAAAAAAAAAGAAATTTACATGATAACTTTATTATATATTTAAAAGGAATAGCAAGTTGTACATAATAGATTTGTGGGTTCCTGTGTAATCATCTTTTTTTATTATGCTATGTTTTGGTAATGCTTGCTTTATTTCATAAATTAAAAATAAAATAAATTAAAAACAAAAACAAACAAACAAAAAACCTTCTGGAAGTTTAAGAATGCCCTCAAGAGAACAGTTGTGCACCTGAGACAGCTGTGGTATAAGTCAGAATGACTTAGTTGATACAGGGACTAAAAAAAATGAGAATGGCATGAAATGGTTCCTAAATTTGTATGAAAGGAGAGAT
This sequence comes from Antechinus flavipes, assembly GCF_016432865.1. NCBI lineage: Eukaryota > Metazoa > Chordata > Mammalia > Dasyuromorphia > Dasyuridae > Antechinus > Antechinus flavipes. The sequence continues at coordinate 373,113,169 of NC_067401.1, forward strand.
ATCATATCAAGTGTTTATTTCTAAATTGAGGAAGAGAATGGGAAGAGCTGAAAAGTTGTATTCCCCATTTGTTACATGAGTCTGGGTGTGCAGGGTAGGAGGAGGAACATCAGGAAGTCCATAAGGACTTGGTGTTGTACAGTGAGAGTATATGGTAGGTAGAGGATTTGAGAATTGTTCTTCTTGTAGATACTTTATTCCTTCATCCCCAATCCTTCATAATAATATCTGCTTTAGTGGTGTGTGATGAGAAAATTTGCTCAGATTCTCAGTCATGCCAATATCTAAATAGAAAAATTCTGACCTCTCTGTCATCTCCTTATGGAAAAAACTGTGGGAAAAAGGTAGGGAGATGAAAAGGAGTTCCTGGAGGACAAGGTTTGAGTGACAACAATACGACTACTTAAGGGATCTCTAACACTTATTATCTGGGAACTTTTCACTAAAACCTTGGGAAATAACACCAACTAGGAACAAGGTAGGGATTTCTGATCCAAAAGGAATTTCATTGAGAAGCCAGAAGGAAGAAGCAGCCATCTACTCATAAATGCCTTTGGAGCTGAGACAACCTTGGGCAAAACGTCCAAACATTGTTCACTTTAGGGGCTTCAAGTAAGAATCATTCTTAGAACTAAGATTAGGAAATGGGGAGAAGTACCCCTTGGACCTAGACCATACCCAAGATAATAATAATAGTTAGCATTTATGTAACACTTTATATATGTTATATCATTTGATTTTCACAGAAACCTTCTGAGATAGGTACCATTATTACCTTTATTTTAAGAAGAAAGAAATTGAGATGGAGAAAAGTTAAGTGGCCCAAGGCTACAGATCTAATGAAGTTTTTAAGACAGGATGTGAACATCAGGTTTTCCTTACTTCTAGTCTAATACTCTATCCATCTGCCTCAGATAAAGGTTAAGCCTAAACTGAAGATCATGAAGGAAAATAATTGTCTGGAATGGGGACTTTGGGCATGTAAGAAAGGATTATAGAAATCTGGTGGCTCTTGGAATTATTCAAAACTTATCAGAAAGGAAGCACAGATTAAAAAACCTGAGTTTCTACATTTTTTATTGACTTATGACTCTCATTAGGTGACTTCAACAGAGAGAAATTCTATAAAAAGAAACCTTAGGGACACAGGTGGTATTTTTAGTTATGATGCTAAGAGAAGGAAAATGCTTTGAAAAAAGAAACATATTTGGGAAATAATGAGCTATTAAAGAATATGGTATCTAGGAATGGGATTTGAATTTATAGGGCATGGACTAAAATATAAGAATGATCAATCTTGACATGGGATAGCATACAATAACTGAAAAAGAAGAAACAGAAACCCTGGGCTCAGGTGTCTATATACAAATATACAAAATATGGATAGCAAGCAAGCTGAACTAGAAATCTTAAAACAAGGAGGAAAAATTGACTTTACAGTCAGTGAAGTCTGAATCACTGAGACTTTATTGGATGAGGCTCATGACCATAATATCACTCTGGAAGAGTAGAACTTAATCAAAAGCAACAGAATAGCTAGAGGGGGAGGGATGGTGATACATTTTAAGAACATATACTTTTATGAGAAATGCCCTGAACCAGAATGGGGATGTGTTGTAGAGACCATATGGATAAAGAGCAATAGAGACAAGGAAACAGATCACTGAGACAGAAAAAAGATGGGAAGTTATGAAAATAGATCTTAAGGCTGTCAAGAAAGCTAACAAAACACTTTGATTATTTTACATTTAAGTTCAAACAATCAGTTTCATAAGTACAACATGAGAAAGACATGGCTAGATATTAATTTGAACAAAGATTTGAGAGATTTTATGGAATACAAGATCCATGTGGATCAACAATGTAGAACAAAACATGTAGTATAGTCCTAGGAATATCTAGCACTAAGGTACTCTGACCAGATCAGGCTGCCACATTTTAGTAGAGTCATTGATAAGCTGTAAAATGTTTAGCAGAGGACTGCTAAGATGGTGAATAATATTATGTTTATATCTAATGAGATTCCAAGGAAGCAGAGGTCAGCAAACTACAACCCAAAATCTGACCTGCAGCATGTTTTTGGAAAGCCTGTAAGCTAAAAAAGATTTTTATATTTTAACATAGTTTTGCTGACTCCTGAATTAAAGAAACAAGATAAGCTTTAGGGGCTTCATGATAAATGTTTTCAAATATTTGAAAGGCTATTCATATCAAATATTAAATGGGTATTAGACCTGTTCTGGTTACTATAAAACATAAAATAGGAGTAGTGAGCAGAAGTTGCAAATTCAGATTTTGATGATAGAATAAACATTTTTTGATGAAGGAATCTATTTTCCAGTTATTGTTCTTCCCACTGAATGACACTGCTAGTTAACAAGCTGCCTTAAATTATTATTTCTCTTTTTTATTTATTTCCTATTTCCCCAATTAGATTATAATCTTATTGAGGAATATAATTACATACTTTCTTTTGGTATTCCTGGTTCCTGCCACAGTCCCTTATACCAGGTAGTAGAGATAAATAGATAGGAGGATAGATAGATAGATCGATAGATATATAGATAGATGATAGATAAATGTGTAGATAAAAATATATACACATATATAGGTACATAGACAATATAGATAGATGGAGCATTTATTAGCACTTAATATGTATTCAGGCACTGTGCTAAGTGCTGAGGATACAAATATAAACAAGTAATACAGTCTCTCCCTTCAAAGAGCTTATCTTCTAATGGAAGAAAACAAACAAAAAAGGAAGTTAAAAGAGTCAGTCTCAGGGAGTGGAAGGCACTAGAAAGCTAATGAAGAGGAAGAAAAATTGAGAGAGGAGATTGGAGATAGGGGAGGGGTAGAGTAATGTTGATTCCTCTCCATAAACAGTCTTGTTTTATTCCATAAATTAAAAATAAAATTTAAAAAATTTAAAAAAAGAAAAAAAGCAACGAAGAACCTTAAGACATAGAGGGCTGAAACTCCAAAAAGGTATGCTTGAATCAGACATCCAAGCACTTATGGCTAATTACCTATTCGATGTGAGACAATGACTCTATTAGCATATATTTGGATAACTGGTTCTTCTCACCCTTGGTGCTTGCTGAATGTTTGGTGTTAAGATAATCATAGGCAAGGATTGGAGGGCAGAGGAGAAAGGGCAGAGGTGCTTGGTGGCAGGACAAGGAGGAGAGAGGCTGATGACTCTGGACTTCAGAATCCAGGATACATCTTTGGCAAGCCTTATGGCAGTTTGCCTGCTTCTTTCACTTCTCCCCCAAAGACCAAGGACTTTTACTTATCCTGACTCTGGCTGACTCCAAGGCCCTCCAGGGAACTAGCCCACACTTTATATTAAGATAGTGTTTTCTTTAAGGTGGCAAGGTGGATGGTAAGAAAGAACTCAATTGATATTTGTAGATGATGCTGATAATATTGATATAGATTATATATTCCTTGAAGGCAGTTTGTCTAAATTTTTTTCTTTGTATGGTGCTATAAATTTAGTCTAATTGCACATAGGGAAACTCAAGTATATGAGGATTGATTAAGTTATGATACAAAATTAGATGGACAACTAACTGATAGAGCAAATTCAACTATTAAACTTTTATGTAAATTCTTTAGAGATTGTAGTTTTCTGATTCAAAGTTAGATGGTACTTTACCAGAGAATATTGGAGAACACTAAAAGAACATCATAATTTCCCAAAGACAATCTAGTCCATCTCATTCTCCCTCTCTTCATTTCATTGTCCACTGGCAGTTTAACAAGACAATATATATATATATATATATATATATATATATATATATATATATATATATATATATGTAGAATTGAAACTATGGATCATTCAAAGGATAATGAGGAGGTGCATGGTGGCGTTATAATTGAGAAATTATGCAAGAAAAGTAGAGTAAGAGATGTCAACAAAGAAATATAAATGACAAATTAAATGAGCAGATTCTGTGATAAGAGCAGAAAGAGCTTATGGATATCTTCATGTGTTCCATTCACATCTATATGATATCAAAGCAATGCAAAGATCTTCAACTTGCTGGTGTACTTCTGGGATAAATTTATAGGAGGGGGATCATTGAGAGTCAGTCAGCATGGGCAGAGGGCAGCAAGTTGGGCGCAGTAGAGTACCAGACCTAGAATCAGGAACCTTCATGTTCCTGAGTTCAAATCTGGCTTTAGACAGTTATTCACTGTTTGACCCTAAGTCAATTAAACCCTGTTTGCCTCAGTTTCCTCATCTCTCTAAAATGAGCTGGAAAAGGAAATAACAAGCCACTCCAGTAACTTTGCCAAGAAAACTTCCAAAAGGAGTCACAAAAAGTCAAACACGATCGAAACAAACGAACAACAACTAACAACAACATCATAATGGGTAGGCATGGATGTTTGAGCTCTGTATCACAGGAAGAAATCTTCACAATGATGAGATGGCACATTCAATGTAGTAACCAAGTTCAGGGCTAACTTAACAACCAATAGATGCAAAATGCTTTGGTAGATACTCATGAGAGGAAATGAAAAAAATCTGCATCCAATTTTAAGAATCTTCTTTTTAAAATCCTCTTCATCTTTCACATAAAGCTTCCCAAAGATTAATAATATCCTGGCTAAAAAAAAAAAGGTCCTTTTTGATAGAGACGAGTCAAAATAAGTGTATCTTCTCAATACCTCTGAAGAAAGAACTGGCCAATGTCTTCTATGTTAGGATCTTAGTCCTCCCCTCAGATTAGTAGCCCCTTTAGCCCAATGATGATGGAAAGGCAATCTCACCAGGGTCTTTCTGTTCTCTCTGTCATGTTGTCATTTGAACATAGTCATTTAATTTGGACTCTCTAGGTCACACATGCTATTTGGAAAGTATTTAAGAGGCAGAATCCTTCTCCAAACAACTGTGGTTTTGACTAAAGAAACTGTATCCTTGAAATGCTGGCTACACAAATAGCAGTTGAAGTTTTTAAAAGATGGACTCTAATAGAAAACCCTGCTTGAAATATTTATAAAATCTGTTGAGAAGGGCACTTACCAAGCCACTAAAGATTCCCTGAATCTTTACATGAATGCAGAATACATGATTACAAAGAGGCCTCTTTATTGGGATCCCAAGGTCTCACAAGAAAAGGAGTTTGCTTCAGATATGAAAGAAAAGCAGGAAAATAGAAATAGCAATTTGTTAAAAAAAAAAAAAGTATTTACATTTGGAGATTTACAGTAAAATTAAAATTTTTCTTTGAATTTTTCCTATTTGGAAACTGTTTTAAACTTCCAACCCACCATTTTTAGTCTCAGTATGGCAAAGCAAAAGACAAATGGAGAGTCTACTCTTTCCACTGGGAAAACTTGTGCATGACCAGATGCAACCAAGAGCCTAAAAGGGTTTCTGTCCCCAAAATTATAAAAAACTAAAAAAAAAGTTAAAAAAAAACTATGGTTAGAAAGATTGCCTTGGCATTAGAGGATCAGGAGTGGGTGAGGGAGAGCAATGGCGGGGGGACGAAGAGGGGATGGTGAGGAGAGAGAAAGACAGAGAGAGAGACAGAGATAGACTCAGAGACAGATAGATTAGGGAAGAGATAGAGAGAGACAGAAACAGAAAGACAAAGGCAGAGAGACAGAGGCAAAGACAGAGAGAGACAGAGACACACAGAGAGAGACAGAAAGAAAGAAAAAGACAAAGAAAGAAAGACAAGGAGAGAGAGAGAAGAGAGAGAAAAAGAGATACACAGAGATACAGAGACAGAGAGGAGAGATAGAGAAAGAAAGACTGAGACAGAAAGACAAAGAGAGAGAGAGAGAGAGAAGAGAGAGAATATAAACAAATATTTCCTTATTTTCCTGCTTTCTCTTCCCTGACTCTGTCTGCCCTTCTGACCCAAAGAGCATACCTCAAAGAAGGGGAGAGGGAGATTAGAAAGATAACTAACTAAAGGAATTTGGGAATATTTTTGTAGCCTGCATTGAAGTCACAATTGAGTGAAAAGAAACCACTACAAAGAGAACTAAAATGGTCTTAGGACTATTTAGTCCAATGCCCTCATTCTGAAGTTGAGAAATCTTTGATTTGCTCAAGGTCACTCAACTAGTAAAATGGTGTTGCCTTTTTTTTTTTTTTTGCCTTATCTCAAACACTTGATATAAAGAAAATAATTTCCATTCAAGTATTGACCTGAGTTGGTGCAGTGGACCTCCATATACTAGAACAGGTCTCCCTAGGGAATAGCTAGATTTGCCTGATAACTTCTGCCACAGGATTCATGATTCTATCTAATCCTTTAATTTGGTTATTATTTGACATCTACTTCCAGTATAAACCAGGGTGGTATAGTCAAAGCACTCAGATTAGAATCTTGACTATGTTAGCTTGGGCCAGTCATTGTCTTTCTAGACCTCAGCTTTCTCCTCTATAAAATTAAGGGGTAGACTAAATGACTTCTAAAGTATCTCCCTGGTCCAAATCTATGATCCTAAGATTCCATAAAAATATTGAAACAATTAAATATTGGGTTTTTTAAAAGCCCACAAAAATTATAAAAAATATAAAATTAAATTATATTTAAAGGAGCTATTTTATGTATCTTGCAATTAGCTTACCAATATACACACATATAAGAACACAACTACAAAATTCTCTTTATAGAAATAAAGACAAACAATTGGAGAGATCATCATTTTTCATGATAGGATCATGCTGACATAATAAAAATGATGATGTTAACTTAATAAATTTGCAGACTTTGTGTCATACTATTTGAACTAGTAAGAGCTACTTTATGTTTATATATAGATATATAATAAATCCATTATCATCAAAACTACTTGATTTTAGCTTAAAAATAGAAAAGTTGATGAAGAAAACACTTTAGATAAGCAAAATTCAGAAGCAATTGAAAATCATAGCCTCAGTGGCACATTGGATAAAATGTGAAATGTGGTATCAGAAAGATCTGAGTTTGAATCCTGCCACAGATAACAACTAGCTGTATGATTCTTGGCAAGCTACTTAGCCTTTTTATCCCTCAGTTTTTATCTATACAAGAGGGATAATAATAGCATCTACTTAACAGAGCTGTTGTCAATATCAGATGAGATAATACATAAAATGGTTTGCAAACTTCAAAGTTCTATATAAATGTTATCATTATCTTCATTATTATTATTCAATAAACCCAAGAATACAGATAACTGGTTTGAGTACTTATTTGACTCATTGTTTGAAGAGAATTACTGGGAAAACCAGGAAACTACTTAGCAGAATTAACTATTGACCAATATCTTCTATCATATACTATATAAACTTCAAATGTATATATGATCTACATATACAACACACAACATATTGGAAAGAATTATTTTGTATGACTATGGGTAGTGGAGGAATTTTTAGCCAAACAATTGATAGGCGTAATCATAAAAGGTGAAATAGACAATTAAAATTCCATAAAAGCAAAAAGCTTTTGCATTATAAAATGTAACCAGAATATAAAGAGTAATTGTTAATTAGGAAAAAAATCTCCACAATAAAGAATTGCTCTAATAAAGATCTGCTATATAATAGATATTGTGAATTTATATAAAATACCAATCTATAATCTGTCTATATATATAATCTATTTTATTTATGTCTAACTATATCTATATTTGCCTGTTATCTATGATATTTATCTCATTTTTGATGTCTGTCTGTCTATCTGCCTATCTCTAAATACCATTTCCAAACAGATAAATTATCAAAAGACAAGAACAAACAATGTTCCAAAAAAAGAAAGAAATCCAAACTACAATGGTTATATAAAAGAATGATTCAAATCACTTCTAATGAAAGAAATGCTAAATAAAACAATGCCGAGTTTTCATCGCACATTTATCAGATTAAACATGAAGAAGTGTTGATTTTTTATTGGTGTGTAGCCATGATTAATTAACCTGACTTTCTTCTCTGTTAGGAATTTACCTCACTACCAATATCATCAGCAAACTATTCTACAATGTATAAGCATGGAGGATTATTTGGAAGCCCTATATAATCATGCCTTACCCAAGTTAATAAAACTAATGTGTGTATCAGAAACATGACTTGAACCAGGTCTTCCTAACTTCAAGGGTTATTTTCTATCCACCATACCACATAGATTCTCAAAAGGTGAAATGACAAATGTTGGGATGGAGGAGAATATGGGGGGAAAGGCATGTAAATGTACTAGTTACTCCAGATGAACATTGGTCCAATCTTTTGGAAAAAATGTTATGAATTATACTTGAAGTCACTAGATGGTGTATATCTTTTGGTCTAGGAATTCCCCCAAATAAGTAAATAAATACATGAAGTATATGCCTCAAAAAGATCACTGACAAAGTAAAACACATTTTTCTCTCTTAATGGTATATAAATATATTTATGTTACCACTTTTTTGTGATAAGAAACTTCAAGGAAATTGGGCTCTTCTTGACTGGGAAAGGACTGAATAAATTGATTGTAAATCATGTGTGTGATTAAATGTTATTATAATAAACAAACATAATAAATATATGAAGATTTTGGCGATACTTAGGAAGACTGAAATGAATTAATCCAGAATGAGGTATGACCAGAAAAAAAGAATGTATATAATGAACAAAGTCTTATCAAGGAAAACAGCATTAAATAATATTGAATTCTACTCAATGTAGTGACCATCTTTGATGCTGGAGAATTGATGCTGAAGCAATTGTCCCTCTTCTTGGCAGAGATGTGGTATACTACAGTACAGAATGAGTTAAAGGATGTTAGACATAGCAGATATGTTGCTATATTTTGAATAACTTACTTCTTTGTTACATGGGTTCTCTTTCAATGTAGTGGGGGACAGGAAGGGGAAGGGGAAGGGAAGTCATTGGGAAGCAATAGCAGTGTTCAAAAAAAAAACTTCAATAAAACATTTATTTTATTTGGACCAGGTATTTGATTTCATTGGTGTAGGAAATGTCTAAAGAGGAAATTCTCTCTACCAATGCAGATGGCAACTGCACCTATAATCTTAGAAAGTAGCCTGAAAAAGTAAGAAGTTTAAATGACTTTCCTGGGGTTCACAAAGCCAGTTAGTGTCAAAAGTAGACTTTGAACCCAGATAGCTCTTTCTGACTCTTTGCTTATCTAAAACATTTATTATTATAAAGCAGGATAACTTAAAGGAACTGAAGCTAGAGAAAATTGAAGAGGACAATTGGGGGAACTTGATAGATATCTATAGGTATTTGAAAGGCTCTCTTGTGGAAAGGAGATTAGATTTGCTTTTAGGCTTAGAAAGCAGAACTGGGAGCAATGGGCTAAATATGTAAAGAGACAAAATTAGGATTAATCTAAAATGGAAGATACACGGTTGGTTATAAGCTTTTTTGAAAAATAACAGACTGAAATTTCAATGATTCCATGGTATAATATGGATACCAAAAATGCCGCTGTGGTAACATGCTACCTTTTCAGAATAATGATTTCTAGGAAGGAGGTGATGGTTAAACAACCAACTTAACCAATCAATGTTTTAAAGTGCTTACTAGGTTCCAGGCCCTGTATGAAGTGATAGAGAAGAAAAAGAGTAAATAGTTCCTGCCCTCAGTGAATCTGCAATCTAGTATTCTCATCAGCACTCTGCTGAGTTTAGATTTTAGCTAGAGAATTATATTCAGTTCTGAGTTACATGGTTTAGGGAGGTTGGGCATGGGGGTAGGAGAAGAAAGTTGATAAGCAAGAGAGTGGTTAAGTGGAAGAGAACAGACAGGTGAGAAGAGGAAAAACCATACCATCTGAGGGTCAACTGAAGGAATGAGGAAGAGTTTAGCCTGGGGAAAAAAGATTGAGGGGAAAATGGTAATTGTCTTCAAGTATCTGAAGGACTACTATATGAAAGAGTAAATAGATGTTGTTCTTCTTGCCTCCATAGGGCAGAATTAGAAACTGAGTAAAAGTTACAAAAAGGAAATTTAGGCTTAATGTGAAAAAAAATTGTATAGCAATTAGAACTAATCCTAAATGGAATGGAATGATGAGAGAGAATTAGGAGTTCTGTTTTATTGAAAGTTCTCAAAACACATCTAGATGACCAGTTGTTAAATGGATAATTGGAGAGAAGAATGTTTTTCAGAAATGGATTGGGCTAGACTACTTCCAAAATTGCTTCCAATTCCAAAAGTCAGTGATTTTTTTTTTTTAGTCAGTGATTCTTTAAGTGGAAATGTCCTTATAACTAAAACTCTTCAAAAGTAGAATGGGTTGCCTCTGGAATGAAGGGATTTCCCATTAATGACCACTTTTTTGGTACAGTGTTAAGGAGATTTTTGTTTATGTGTGGGTTGGACTGGGTTGGATTGCCTCTGAATTCCATTCAAAAGCTGAGATTTTATCATAGAAAGTACAAAGGAACTGAGAAGCCAATCAATCAATAGGTATTTTATTAAGTGTACTAATCCCATATAATTCACACCACCTCATTTCACAATGGTTGAGTGCTGATGAAAATAGGTTTACTTGATAGAACTAGAAAAATAATAATGAAATACAATTGGGAAAACAAAAGGTCGTGATTCTCAGGTGAAATAATGGGAAAAAAAGGAAGAAGATGGCCTAGCAGTATTAGATCTCAAATTATCTACAAAGCACATAATCGTTTAAATGATTTGGTACTAGTTAAAGAATAGAGAGAATGATCAATGGAAAACACCAGTCACACAACAGAAGCCAGCCAACATCACCAGAATGCATTGATGCTAGTGACTACTGGGGAAAATATTTGGCTAACAGAAATTAGAAAGAGCAACATTTCTGATTACATAATAAGAAAAGCTTCAAATGATCATCTAACTAAAAATAAAGATAACATCATAAACAAATTAGAGGTTTAAGAAAAAAATTACCTTTGGTATCTACGAATGGGAAAGAATTTATGAGTAAACAAGGAATAGACAATGATCACTGAAAATAAAATGGATAATTTGAATGATATGAAATTTTAAAGTTTTTGCACAAATGTAACCAATGCAGCTAAAATTAGAATTGAAACATAAAATGGGGGTAAATTTAGCTAGTTTTTTGGAATTTTTTTTGATAGAGTGCTATTTCCAAAATACAAAAGGAATATTTTTTATTTAAAAAAACAGAAGTCATTTCCCTTTTACATATACACCCACACACTTACATCCCCTCCCACACAAAAGCATATTGATAAATGCTCAAAAGGAATGACCTAGCAATTTTCAAGGGAAGAAATGTAAAATTAATAGCCATATGAAAAAATGCTACAAATCACTAATAGAGAAATACCAATTAGTATTAGCATTATTCAAAGATTACACTTAAAACCCAGCAGATTGGCAACCACAATACAAAAAAGGAAAAAGGCAGGTATTAAAGAGGCTGCAAGGAAATAAGTCCATTGATACACTATTGGGGGAGCTCTGAATGGATCTAGCCATTCTTTAAGGAATTTATCTCCAAAGTTATGAAACTGTGAATACTCTGATCCAGGAATAACACTATTATGTCTACACCACCAAAGAGATCAAAGATGGAGCTAAAGTACCCATGAAACTTTTTTTGTGACAAAGAATAGGAAAAGAGGCTAGAAGAAATTAAGGAACTAAATGATTGTTAATAAATTAATGAAACTAATAAATTAATGAAATTAATGAATAAATGTGTGAAGTAATATTGATTAAAGTGAATAGAACCAGAAAACAATTTTTATAATATGCAGTATGGGAAAATGCAGTTGAAAGACTTTAAGAACTGTGATCAATGTAATGACCAACCATGTTCCAGATGATAAAGGAGTAAACTATCCACCTCTTGGTGATGACAAATTCAAGATGCAGAATGAGACATACATTTTTGGACATGGCCAAAGTTGGAATTTATTTAGCTCGTCTGTGCATATTTATTATAAGCATTTTACTATAATTTTTTTAACAAGAGAGAGGAGATGAGAAAAAAAGTAAAATACAATTTTTTCATTAAATCCCAATTTAAAAACTAACTAAAAAGGAAAATAAATTCTCCTGATTTTAAACATCTACTGTTCTCTTCTGCCACTATCCTCTCACCTCTTACTCTTTCTCTTTCCTGAATCCATGTCCACCTCTCACTTAATTATGGAAAAATGCAATTTTGAAAATCCTACTCAAGGAGATAGTCTGACTATATTCTGAGGGCCCAATCTTGTAGTGACTACATGCCTAAGTCACAGAAGAGAAATAAGGCAGTAGCAAAAAGGGTGTGGATCAAAGAGAAGGGTTAACTCCTATAAACTGAAAGAGATGGTGTGGTTACTGTTTATGACACCTTTTAATTCCCATCTGGAAGGTTGGGAACCTGGGGAGAGAAAGGACCTTATTACCTTGGAGTTAACTAGAAAACGCAGGGACTTTTAAGAACTTTTCTGAGAAGACAGGCTAGGTAGAAAATTGAGGAAGTTGAAGGGGTTAGAATAAGGTGAAGTAAGCAGATTTTTCAGCCTATCCCCAAATACCAAGGGATCTACTTCCACAAGAGAAATGTCCCAGAGTGTGGGAACTCCAGGAGGACATTTCTTAGAATCCCCAGGACCCTCTTCTGGCTAGAGGCTTAAGAAAAAGAGGAAGTTAATTGAAAGAAGATTGAGGAAGCTCAGGACTAAATGGGGAAGGTAGGCTACAAGGGATCTCAGAAGTAGTCATTAATCATTCTAAAGTAATGCTCACTCAGCATCTTTCTCCCAAGGACATGGAAAGCCCTCAATAACTCAGTGGCTGAATGCCAAGTCCTTGGTCCATGGGAACAAAGAAGAAGTAGGAGAAAAATGGAGGGAAGTAGGGAATTGGACTACAAAGAAATCAGATGGAAGCTAAAGTAACACATAAAGATGAACAACACACAGAGATCTTTAGCCTCTTCTCCCTCTGAACAGGTAGACAGGTATATGTGTTTATACTTGTGCCTCTCAGTTAATCATGAATTACTTTGTGATTTTGGGAGCAGAGCTCTTTAATATTTCTGATATTCATATTTTGTTCCTCCTTCTCTCCTCCAACTCCTTTACTAGACTTTATGATATCTGAAGGAAGAAAACATAACTTATTCTTCTTAATATCATAATTATTCAGCATAGTGCATTACACAGAGGTGGATTTGAGAAAATATTTGTTAATTCATGGAATGTACTTTATCTCAACCAAAAGGTCAAGAAATGATTGAAAAATTATCAAAATAATAACCACAATGTATCAAAAAGTTTTTTTTCCATTTTTATTGTATTATATTTATTGTGTATGAATGTATGTGTATGAGTATATAGATGGAAAGAATGAAGAATCATCTCTAGTCCCCAATCCCATCTTTACCATATTTCATCTATATAGAAAGGTGAGGATACTTCCTCTGTCAATACAGAGCTGGTGCAAAAATTAGAGCTCCAGGTCTGGAGTCAGGAAGATCTGAATTCAAACCCAGTTCAATCTGTACATTTATTAGCTGTGTGGGACAAGTCACTTTATTTCTATTTATTTAAGTTTCTTCATCTGTAAAATGGGGTCAAGAATAGTACCTACCTCCCAGAACTATTGTGAATATTAAATGATTTATTTGTAAAGTGCCAATACATAACAAGTGTTTATATAAATGTTAGCTATTATTATTATTTTCATTATTTTTTTTCAATTTGAGATCTTAAAGGGCCATAGGAAACTGAAAAGTTAAGTTAATACAAGACAATATCTGTCATAGATACCTCAGGTTGTCTTAACACCTAGGTTGACTCACTGTTCATTATAAGACTGTGGAACTTTTACTGATATAAATGAAAGACAATGACTTGGTAGACTGCAGTCCTCTCTCTTTTTCTCTGTTTCTCTCTCTTTCTCTCTGTCTCTGTCTCTACGCCTCTGTTTCTGTCCATTCATACATGTGTGCATACACATATGTGTATATACTTGTTCAAGATTTCACAATTATAAAGGTGAGATAACTTATACAAGACTTTATTTTTGCCAAGAATGGTAGAATTTTTTTTAAAGTTAGAAGTGATCCTATTCTCATTTTTTCAGTTTACAGATAAGGGCTTGGTGAGATTCAGAGAGGTTGAATGATTTGTATTTGTAGCATACATGGTATGTGTACACACACATACATATATGTGTGCAAAATGAACATAAAAACATAAACATGCAAACAAATATGTATGCATTGTATGTATATATACACACATATACAGGGGTAAGTTGGTAAATGTTTAAAAACAAGTTCTCTGCAGAGAATACTCATCCCACTCATTAAGCATTTTTAAGTTTAATCTACATGAATAACATTTTCTCTATCACTTTCTTAAGTCTAGAAAATCAACAAAATAATAAATCAATTATTGATTTGTAGTGTTTGCCTATTTCCAAGATGGTTACGCTGAAAGGGTCACACTGAAAATTTAACAACCAGTTCCTACCAGTTGGTACAAGCTGACTCTAGCATACTACCACTGACTGCATGTGTGTGTGTTATATGTGTATAAGGGTGTATTTATGTGCGTCAGAAATTCTATTTATGATTTGCCTAGAGACGCTTTCCTCAGTTTTAGCTCAAGTAAACTGTCATAACTTGGGCAAGCTGGAAATTTTCTTGATTGTTCTAAAGAAATTGTTGATAAATACAATATTAGATTGCCCAAATATATGATCCAGATAGTTTTAGAAGTGTGAATTCTTGAAAAGGGGATAAGGGAAAGGGAAAAAAGAGGAGAGACTGTACCATAAAGTATTGGGCAAGTTCAGGCTACCATTATTGCCTGCACATTTTCCCAGATGCAAAAGGGGCCAATACAGATGAACAATCAGTAGCCTGAGCCCTTTGGATGTGCGCCCTTGTGACTTGGCATCTTAAGAATGTTCCCCATCTGTTTGGTAGAGATAATTTCATGCTGCCCAAAGGAACAATGATATACCTTCAGTCACCCAGAAGTTTGTGCCTGGTTGGCACTGGAAGAAATGCTGCAGGTCCATTTTCCATCTTTTATCCAGATAAAAATTCATACTCTATCTTATCCACATATCTAAGCCAGATCTCTCTGGTCAATAAAGCAATAAAATGAATGAGGACACCAGAATTTTTGACCTGAAGTATATGTGTTATCCCTTCCTTCTCTTCCATCTACCCTATGTTCTAATTTCTCTTGTAAGGGGAGGTTGAAATGACCTGCTTCCAGGCTGAAAGGTTTTGATATTCTTGTTAATACTCTTGTTCCTTAGTCCTTTCCTTGCTCAAAGACTACAGCGGGGTGAGTAGAATACTATGTAAGTTAAAAGAAGAGAGCTTCAAGCTCATTGTCATCCCTTCCCTCTCTTTTGAGATAACTAATATGTCTCTAGACTCTCTGTGAGGAGGGGTAGAGAATGGCCATTTCCCCATCATCTTCAGTTCCATCTGGAGCATGGATTTAACAAGAAAAACATACCTAGACCCATGACTACTTTTTATACTTTCCTATCTGAACAGGTGAGTCAGCATGACTTCAAGATGGACATGAATTGGCTTGAAGGTGACATTGTAAATCCATGAAGTCCAGAGGTCCTGAGTTCAACGTGTGAAGCTAATTGGTGGCAGGGGATATTTATTCATCTGAGAAGATTATCATTGTCAAGATGATTGATCCCAACCATTTTATTAGCAGACATACTGGGAGCTATTTTGAAGAGTTGAGGTGATATATAAAATGCCTAATCAAAAATCCTATAGACTGCTTCATGTTTTGATGACTTTTATGTTTTGGCCTCCCAACAATTATAAGTTAAGTTATTGAATCTTGTTTTCAATTTGCTTTTGGTCAAATGCATAATTTGAATGTTTTGTGTTTAGCCTTTCTTTGGTGTGTATGGGGGAAAATCTGTCCCATTTTTGATGCATACTGTATATTAAATATCTATTTAATTCTCTCTTTTGGAAAAATCTTAAATGTGTACTTAAATCTAAGCCTAAACAATTTTCCCCCAGGAAAACTGAGATGGAAGTTTATTAAATCAAAGAATATGAGAAATGGGAACCAAGCATTCCTTTCTATCTTGATTAGTTGTCTAGCACCTACAGAATTGAAACTGATGTCATCTTGTACATGGGTCCAGAGAAAATGGACCCAATATCCTAGGTCCTGTAAGCTCAGCACAAGTAATTATTCCTTTCTGGGGAGCTCCGCACATGCTCAGGAATCATCTTATTTTGTTTCTTATTTTTAATCTAAGCTTAACAGACCTAATACTAAATGAGTTTGGAAATTCATTCGGATTGCCCTATGCATTAATATGGCTCTACGAGGGAAACTCTGGGTGTCCTTTTTGGACAAGAACCCAAAGGAATATTTTCCTCCAGCCTTCTTTTGGGATTGCCCTATATGATAAAGGATCTCTTCAGGAAATCTGCTGAGTTCTATATGTTAAGGGATACTTGGGAAGATTTTTATCAGACCTCTCGTTACATAATCCTGTTTGAGGATTGCAATAATGGAAAAATTTTCACCCCAAACAGTTTGATTTATCAGCTGAGCTTCAGTCATTTAGTCAATTAATAGGCATTTGCTGATTTTATGTCCCTAAATAATATGGGGTGATGTCCATGTGTTCTGGGAGCTCATTTGGGATTGCAGTTTCTCTGTTTTTAAAAAGGGAAGCTCATGTTTTTCTTTATTTTTCAATATGTTAATTGGGTTTTTGTTCTAATTTTTATTCCCCCTTCCTCCCTTTTTTCTGTACCTGGTTTGGGACAGACCCTTTATAAGTATTAAGCAAGCAGTGATTTATGATAACTTTTGTCAATCGTACTTTGTTGAATATGTATAAGTTTATATTGTGGGGTAACTATGATCTTCAGGGCCACCAGCTGTGTCATTCCTGGGCTCTCCCTAAAGACTGTTTAAATGAGATGGCTTGACTGTTTGAGTCTATTTAGTACAAGGTACTAGGAACAGCATTTGAAAGGACAATGTTTGATACTCCCTAGGACTCCACAATTGGGGTTATAGACAAATGTGTTAAGTGTAACCTAGCTGATTTGCTAAGGGCAGCAAATATTCCCTAGCCCCTGAGGTACCTATTATGTAGGAACTTTAAAATCCTTATTGACTTTCTTGTGACTTTACCATGATGATGATAATAATAAACTAGAACTTATATTGCTAATATACCTATATAGAATAAGATTTTTAAATCACCTCAATCAATGTCAGTCATTAAACAATAAATGCCTTCTATTATGGGCCATGTACTGTGTTAATGTTGGGGATACAAAAAGAAATAAAAGATAACCTTTATCCTAAAGGAGCTTACAATCTAATGAGGGAGACAGCATGCCAACAAATATATACAAAGCAAGCTACATACAGGATAAATAATAAGTAAACAGAGAGAAGTCACTGGAATTAAGAGGGCATGGGGAATGCTTTACAAATATCATCTTATGTTATCCTCACAACAACCTTGAGAAGATCTTATTAATATCTCCATTTTACAATTGAGGAACTTGGGATCGATGGAAGTTAATTGACTTGCTCATAGTGACCTAGCCAATAAGTGCCTAAGGCAGAATTTGAATGCAGGTCTTCAAGGTTCTAGGTTCAGTGCTCTAGTAACCGATGTTAGACCTAATTGGGGTGGCTGAGGTAGAGAGGAAGGGAAGTGTGTCTTTTTAAGTCCAAAACACTATTTATAGTTGTCGGGTACTCTGTCATTCCTACTCCCTGTAAGACAATAAATATGAATTCAGCCCTTATGTAGTAAATGTGCTGAAAGGTGTGGAGCTGAAAAAAGTGGATGAATGGATATATGGGAGAAAGAATGAGAAAGCATTTACTCAGTACATACCATATGCTAGGATGTGCTCTAAGCACTGGGGATACAAATATAGATGCGAGATAGTCCCTATGTCCACAAAGAATTTATGTTCTATAAGGGAGCAATAATAAACATATAGTAATGGTGGCCAGGAGAGTGGCTGAGTATGGAGATGCTGACATGGTAGATCGATCCACCATGCAGTTAATTGATATGTCCTGGTTTACCAACCCAAAATACGAGGTGGAAGGAAGGACATAAGTGTGGAGTGACAATATGAATTGAAAGCATACTGGGATGAATAACTAAGTGGGTTGGGCTGATCATCTGAAGCCAGCTGGATATAGTTGCCTAGTTGGCTTTGAGTTTACTCACTTACCAATTAAGACGGCTTAGCCGTCTTTCATTTGGGTACCTGCCATTCAATTGCTCTAGGACCACAAACAGCTTCCTCTGGGTGGATGCTGCTGCAAGAATAGCACAGATGTTCTGTGACTCCAGGTGTCTTAAGAGACCTGAAGGAGGTAGATTATTTCTTTAAGATTGTAAACTTTATTCCTGGGAAGGTTCCTCCCTCCTTCCCCCTCCCCCCCCCCCCAGCCTATTGTGCTTGTGGAGGACTCTAGCAGCCAGCTTTCCCAGGTGGGCAGGTGAGCCTGGCTTGGGCCACTATTTGGTTTCCCTTAGGCAAAGTGACAGGTGGGAAGCAGCAAAGTCAGAGAAGGCTTGGCCAAGGTTCTAGGAAGGTGGAGCTGGAGGGTGGAGTGAGGTGGGAGAGAGGGCAGGTAAGGAGGGATGGATGACAGGTGGAACTAATTATACATTTATGACTCCTCCGACAGCATTGATCCTGATTATGGGAAAATCTCCTTTGTACACAGACCAGCTTGCTAGGCTCTTCCAAACTTATAATTTGTCCTCTTTCAGAATTATAGACATGCACAGAGCATAGGTTGGGTGTGCCTTCTAGTATTTGTATATCTTGGGGGCAAGGATCTCTCTTCTTAAGGGCTAAGATAAATACACTGAGTCTACTTCATGTCTATGCTTGGGATACAGTACTGAAATATACCTCTCTGGTGTATAGTAGTGAGAGGATGTTGGAGGGAGTGAGTAGAAGTGAATATAATCACATTACTGGAATGGAAAAGTGAGGGATAAATCTGGTTTGGGAGCCAGGGAATCTTCTAAAAATTAGTTGTGAGTCACTTACCTTTTAGTGGACCTTGGTTTTATCATCTGTAAGATGGACTCAGGTTCCTTCTAATCAAAAGATTCTACAAGTCTTGGCCAAATAATAATAATTAAGACTCAGACAAGTTGTCCCATCTGTTTCTGTTTTCTTATCTGAAAAATTCAAATGAATTCTTCCAAATGGAAGGGACTAGACTAAATTTGATTTTCCTAAAGCACAGGTCTAATCATATCATCCACTTACTCCAATAGTTCCCTCCAGGATCAAATAAAAAATGCTCTATTTGATATTTAAAGTCTTCCCTAATCGAGCTGACCTTGTCTTTCCACTCTTGCACTTTACTCCCCAGCAGATATCCCCAGTCACTCTGGCCTCCTAGATATTCCATGAAAAAATACTTCATCTCAGTTCTCTTAGTTTTCCCTGGCTATTCCCATGATGATCCTTCCCCACCCCTGTTTGGACTATTGATCTTTTTTGCTTCCCTTTAAGTCCCAAATAAAATCCTATCTTTTAACAAAATCCTGACTTCCGGTTAAGATGGCGGAGAGGAGGCTCACAGTTGCATAAGCTCCGCGCTTTCTCTCACTATCCACTTCATTACAAGCCTCTGAATCAATGCTTGACTGAAAAAAACCCACAAATAGTTACCAAGAGAAGCCATCCTTGAGATCCGCCAAGAAAGGTCTGTCTTTACTGGAGGGCTGGGGCGGTTTTAGATCGGGTGCAGGCGGCGGGCAGCGGCAGTGAGAGCACGGGAGCAGACTGGAGAGGGGGTGGGGAGTGATCGCAGCTGTCTCTGCGGGGAGAGCTTCGCTACAGGTTTGGAACCTGCAGCAAGTCAACAGCCCAGCAGAGAAGCTAAAAACACCGGGGCTGAAGAACACAACCGCAAACAGCTGGAGTCTCTCAGGACCTGGCCGCCCCCCCCTTCCCCCCCTCAGTGACTCAGCACGCTTTGGGATCTCAGAGCGCAGGCGCAGCACAGTCCTGCTAGTGCCTCACTGCTGCCACCTGCAGTCTGTAGAGGAAGCTCGATAACACACCCAGCCCCCCCGCAAAGAAAGACTCCAGTTTTTTCTGTTTTTCTTTGGTAGTTTGTCTCTGATTAATAGACAGAATGAGCAAGAAGCTGAAGAGGACTTTAACCCTAGACAGCTTCTACACAGATAGAGAGCAGACTCTAAATCCTGAGGAGACTAAAAACAGGCAGTCCCCAGGTGATTCCCCAAAGGAGGAGATCGTCTGTTCCTCAGCACAGATGAACCTCATAGAAGTGATTAAAAAGGCTCTCACAAGGGAGCTAGAAGAAAAATGGGGAAAGCAGAGTGAGGCTTGGCAAAAGGAGAAGGAAGCTTGGGAAAAGGAGAGAGAGGCTTGGCAAAAGAGCCTGGAGAAGTCAGTTAAAGAGAGAGTGGATAAAGAAGTAAAATCCTTGAAAAATAGGATTAGTGAACTGGAAACAGAAAACAGCTCTCTAAAAAACAAAATTGGCGAAATGGAAAAAAATTCCACAGAACAAAAGAACTCAATTGGACAATTAGAGAAAGATTTTAAAAAAGTGAATGAAGAGAATACTTCACTGAAAATCAGAATTGAACAAGTGGAATTGAATGACTCGAGGAGACAAGAAGAATCAGTCAAGCAAATCCAAAAAAATCAAACAATGGAGAAAAATGTGAAATACCTTCTGGGGAAGACAACAGACCTGGAAAACAGATCCAGGAGAGACAATCTGAGAATCATTGGACTCCCAGAAAAACATGATGAAAAAAAGAGCCTGGACACTGTCTTCCAGGAAATTATCAAAGAGAACTGCCCAGAAGTCATAGGAACAGAGGAAAAAATAAACATTGAAAGGATTCATCGATCACCCACTGAAAGGGATCCTAAAATCAAAACACCAAGGAATATAGTGGCCAAATGCCAGAACCCTCAGATGAAAGAAAAAATATTGCAAGCGGCTAGAAAAACCCAATTCAAGTATCAAGGAGCCACAATAAGGATCACCCAGGATCTGGCAGCATCCACATTAAAAGATCGAAGGGCCTGGAATATGATATTCCAAAAGGCTAAGGAACTTGGTATGCAACCAAAAATAACTTACCCAGCGAGAATGAGCATCTTTTTCCAGGGAAGAAGATGGACATTCAACGAAGTAAGCGAATTTCATCTATTTCTGATGAAAAAACCAGAACTTAACAAAAAGTTTGATCTACAAATATAGAACTCAAGAGAAATCTAAAAAGGTAAAGATTAATCTTGGGAACTATATTTTGACTATATAGATGCATAAAGAATACATGTATACCTTGTTCTAGAAATTGATGTGGAAAGGACATTGTACCAGAAAAAGGGTAAAGTGGGGGTAGTACATCTCATGAAGAGGCATAGGAAACCTATTATATCTGAGAGAAAGAATGGAGGGGGATGAATATAGTGGGTATCTTACTGTCTTCAGAATTGGCTTTAAGTGAAAAATCTTAAGACATATTCAATCTATGGTGAAACTTCTCCCATCTCATTGAAAAGTGAGAAGGGAAAAGTGGAAAGGGAAGGAATAAGCTAAGCGGAAGGGAATACGGGAACTGGGAGGGAAAGGGGTAAGATAGGGGGAGGAACTCTAAGGCGGGGGGAGGGACACTAAAAAGGGAGGGCTGTGAGAAACAAGGGGTGCTCACAAGCTTAATACTTGGAAGGGGGGAAAGGGGAAAGAAGGGAGGAAAGCATAAACCGGGGTTAACAAGATGGCAAGTAATACAGAATTGGTCATTCTAACCATAAATGTGAACGGGGTAAACTCCCCCATAAAGAGGAAGCGGTTAGCAGAATGGATTAAAAGCCAGAATCCTACAATATGTTGTTTACAGGAAACACACCTGAAGCGGGGAGATACATGCAGGTTAAAGGTAAAAGGTTGGAGCAAAATCTACTATGCTTCAGGTGAAGTCAAAAAAGCAGGGGTAGCCATCCTGATCTCAGATCAAGCTAAAGCAAAAATTGACCTAATTAAAAGAGATAAGGAAGGACACTATATCTTGCTAAAGGGTAGCATGGATAATGAAGCACTATCTATATTAAACATATATGCACCAAGTGGGGTAGCATCTAAATTCTTAAAAGAGAAACTAAGAGAGCTGCAAGAAGAAATAGACAGTAAAACTATAATAGTGGGAGATCTTAACCTTGCACTCTCAGAATTAGATAAATCAAACCAGAAAATAAATAAGAAAGAAGTTAAAGAGGTAAACAGAATACTAGAAAAGCTAGATATGATAGATCTCTGGAGAAAATGTAATGGAGACAGAAAGGAATACACTTTCTTTTCAGCAGTTCATGGAACCTATACAAAAATTGACCATATATTAGGACATAAAAACCTCAAACTCAAATGTAGTAAGGCAGAAATAGTAAATGCATCCTTTTCAGACCACGATGCAATGAAAATTACATTCAATAAAAAAGCAGGGGGAAGTAGACCAAAAAATAATTGGAAACTAAATAATCTCATACTAAAGAATGATTGGGTAAAACAGCAAATCATAGACATAATTAATAACTTCACCCAAGAAAACGATAATAATGAGACATCATACCAAAATGTATGGGATGCAGCCAAAGCGGTAATAAGGGGAAATTTCATATCTCTAGAGGCCTATTTGTATAAAATAGAGAAAGAGAAGGTCAATGAATTGGGTTTGCAATTAAAAATGCTAGAAAAGGAACAAATTAAAAACCCCCAGTCAAACACTAAACTTGAAATTCTAAAAGTAAAAGGTGAGATCAATAAAATTGAAAGTAAAAAAACTATTGAATTGATTAATAAAACTAAGAGTTGGTTCTATGAAAAAACCAACAAAATAGACAAACCCTTAGTAAATCTGATTAAAAAAAGGAAAGAGGAAAATCAAATTGTTAGTCTTAAAAATGAAAAGGGAGAACTCACCACTAACGAAGAGGAAATTAGAGCAATAATTAGGAGTTACTTTGCCCAACTTTATGCCAATAAATTCGACAACTTAAATGAAATAGAAAAATACCTCCAAAAATACAGCTTGCCCAAACTAACAGAGGAAGAAGTAAATATCCTAAACAGTCCCATCTCAGAAAAAGAAATAGAACAAACTATCAATCAACTCCCTAAGAAAAAATCCCCAGGACCAGATGGATTTACATGTGAATTCTACCAAACATTTAAAGAACAATTAACTCCAATGTTATATAAACTATTTGAAAAAATAGGGATTGAAGGAGTCCTACCAAACTCCTTTTATGACACAGATATGGTACTGATACCTAAACCAGGTAGGCTGAAAACAGAGAAAGAAAATTATAGACCAATCTCCCTAATGAATATTGATGCTAAAATCTTAAATAAAATATTAGCAAAAAGATTACAGAAAATTGTCACCAGGATAATACACTATGACCAAGTAGGATTTATACCAGGAATGCAGGGCTGGTTCAATATTAGGAAAACTATTAGCATAATTGACTATATCAATAACCAAACAAACAAAAACCACATGATCATCTCAATAGATGCAGAAAAAGCATTTGATAAAATCCAACATCCATTCCTAATAAAAACACTTGAGAGCATAGGAATAAATGGACTTTTCCTTAAAATAGTCAGGAGCATATATTTAAAACCATCAGTAAGCATCATATGCAATGGGGAAAAACTGGAACCTTTCCCAGTAAGATCTGGAGTGAAGCAAGGTTGCCCACTATCACCATTATTATTTAATATCGTATTAGAAACACTAGCCTCGGCAATAAGAGTCGAGAAAGATATAAAAGGAATTAGAGTAGGCAATGAGGAAACCAAACTATCACTCTTTGCAGATGATATGATGGTATACCTAGAGAACCCCAGAGATTCTACCAAAAAGCTATTGGAAATAATTCATAATTTTAGCAAAGTAGCTGGCTACAAAATAAATCCCCATAAATCCTCAGCATTTTTATACATCACCAACAAAACCCAACAGCAAGAGATACAAAGAGAAATTCCATTCAGAATAACTGTTGATACCATAAAATATTTGGGAATCTATCTACCAAAGGAAAGTCAGGAATTATATGAGCAAAATTATAAAAAAGTCTCCACACAAATAAAGTCAGACTTAAATAATTGGAAAAATATTAAGTGCTCTTGGATTGGCCGAGCGAACATAATAAAGATGACAATACTCCCTAAACTAATCTATTTATTTAGTGCTATACCAATCAGACTTCCAAGAAAATATTTTATTGATCTAGAAAAAATAACAACAAAATTCATATGGAACAATAAAAAGTCGAGAATCTCAAGGGAACTAATGAAAAAAAAATCAAATGAAGGTGGCCTAGCTGTACCTGATCTAAAATTATATTATAAAGCAGCAGTCACCAAAACCATTTGGTATTGGCTAAGAAATAGATTAGTGGATCAGTGGAAAAGGCTAGGCTCACAAGACAGAATAGTCAATTATAGCAATCTAGTGTTTGACAAACCCAAAGCCCCTAACTTCTGGGAAAAGAATTCAATATTTGATAAAAACTGCTGGGATAATTGGAAATTAGTATGGCAGAAATTAGGCATGGACCCACACTTAACACCATATACCAAGATAAGATCAAAATGGGTCTATGACCTAGGCATAAAGAACGAGACTATAAATAAATTAGAGGAACATAGAATAGTTTATCTCTCAGACTTGTGGAGGAGAAAGAAATTTGTGACCAAAGATGAACTAGAGACCATTACTGATCACAGAATAGAAAATTTCGATTACATCAAATTAAAAAGCCTTTGTACAAATAAAACTAATGCAAACAAGATTAGAAGGGAAGCAACAAACTGGGAAAACATTTTCACAGTTAAAGGTTCTGATAAAGGCCTCATTTCCAAAATATATAGAGAACTGACTCAAATTTATAAGAAATCAAGCCATTCTCCAATTGATAAATGGTCAAAGGATATGAACAGACAATTTTCAGAGGATGAGATTGAAACTATTACCACTCATATGAAAGAGTGTTCCAAATCATTATTGATCAGAGAAATGCAAATTAAGACAACTCTGAGATACCACTACACACCTGTCAGATTGGCTAAGATGACAGGAAAAAATAATGATGAATGTTGGAGGGGATGCGGGAAAACTGGGACACTAATGCATTGTTGGTGGAGTTGTGAACGAATCCAACCATTCTGGAGAGCAATCTGGAATTATGCCCAAAAAATTATCAAAATGTGCATATCCTTTGATCCAGCAGTGTTTCTATTGGGCTTATATCCCAAAGAAATACTAAAGAAGGGAAAGGGACCTGTATGTGCCAAAATGTTTGTAGCAGCCCTGTTTGTAGTGGCTAGAAACTGGAAAATGAATGGATGCCCATCAATTGGAGAATGGCTGGGTAAATTGTGGTATATGAATGTTATGGAATATTATTGTTCTGTAAGAAATGACCAGCAGGATGAATACAGAGAGGCTTGGAGAGACCTTCATGAACTGATGCTAAGTGAAATGAGCAGAACCAGGAGATCATTATACACTTCGACAACGATATTGTATGAGGACATATTTTGATGGAAGTGGATTTCTTTGACAAAGAGACCTGAGTTTCAATTGATAAATGACGGACAAAAGCAGCTACACCCAAAGAAAGAACACTGGGAAACGAATGTGAACTATCTGCATTTTTGTTTTTCTCCCCGGATTATTTATACCTTCTGAATCCAATTCTCCCTACGCAACAAGAGAACTGTTCGGTTCTGCAAACATATATTGTATCTAGGATATACTGCAACATATCCAACATATAAAGGACTGCTTGCCATCTAGGGGAGGGGGTGGAGGGAGGGAGGGGAAAAAAATCGGAACAGAAATGAGTGTCAATATAATGTAATTATTAAATAAAAAAAAAAAAAAAAAAAAAAAAAAAAAAAAAAAAAAAAAAAAATCCTTTCCCAATCCCTCTTAATTCCAGGTCTTTCCCTCTATCATTTCCCATTTATTCTGTATATATCTTGCTTTGCACATATTTGTTTTTATGTTGTCTCCCCCATTGGAATGTAAACTTTGAGAGCAGAAACTGTGTTTTGCCTCTTTGTATTCCCTGTGATTATCACAAAACCCAGCATATAGTAGTAGGTACTTAATAAATGTTTACATATTGATTGATTGACTTTCCAGTGTTAAGAGTCTGTGAAATATCATAAATGGAGGATAAAGGAAAGGCATTTATTACAGAAAGAGTGTGCAGTAATTTCCATGGTCAGTGACCACAGTTTGAGGAAGAAGATTCTGGAGTGGAAGATGAAAGTCACAGAGCCTAGAGCTTCAAGTCTTTGAACTATCACTTAGTGGTTATGGTGGCAGCAAACTTCAAGCTGTAGGAATTAAAAATTAGACACCAATCACCCCCTGACTTCTTCTCTCATTCTCATCTTTTTAAAGAAAGTTCACAATATGGTTGCTTTTGGTACCGAGAGTTATAAAGGGGTTCTCTGGGTCAATGAGTTTGCCAGCTTCACAGTATTAGCTGTACAAGTGGCTCCCATCTTCTAGGATCCAGCTTCTTAAACTGTGGATCACAACCCATGTGGGGTCTCCTAAGTGAATGTGGGGTCATGAAATTATAATTTATTATCAGTAAATGTTTGATTTCATACTTATTTTATATGCCCATATATCTGGAGTAAAGTAAAAATTTCTTGGTTGTATGTGGAAAAAGTTTAAGAAGTCCTGTTCAAGAATATCTTCTTTTTTTGAAAGGCAATTGCGATTATGACTTGCTGGGGGTCACACAACTAGTAAGTGTTAAATGTTTGAGGCTGGATTTTTACAGAGATTCTCCTGACTTAAGGATTGGTGCTCTATCTAAAATATCTTACTGGAAAGCCATATATTTTTTGGCTGAAAATTGTAGAATTTTTTGCTTAGAAGGGATCCAAGTCCAATTCTCATTTTTCAGATGAGAAAATGGAGTCCCAGAAAAGGCAAATAATTCATGGAATTAAATGTTCACAAAAGATACAAAATCTGAGGCCCAGTAAGATTTCATGTTCTCAACCCTGACTGGTCACTGCATGTGTCTTACATCATTTGAATATCAAAAATCCAGCTGAATTATTTCCTCGACTTTTCTAGTTGATGCAACAATAACAATATTGTACATTATAAAAGACTCTCAGTCAAAAATCAAAGGTGTTCTAATCACAGTCTGTCATCAAAATGCAATGCAATTCTTGGCTGTGTGACCCTGGGCAAGTCACTTAACCCAAATTGTCTCAGCAATCTCGACTAATCACATCTCTCTGTCTCAGTTAATCCCATCCACAAAATGAAGTTCATAATATCTGCCATATTTTATCTCACAGAGATGTTAGAGGGATTACATGATAAAATGGAAGTGAGATCGTTATGGAAATTATAAGGCCACATATAAATGCAAGAGATGCTTATTTTCCCAACTGCCAACCGACTCTCCCATTCTTAAGGAGCGGATGCTCTCCCTCAGCTTTGTGGGGGCGCAGGAGGAAGATGGGTGTCAGACCTGACCACGGGGCTCTGGTTGGGGACCTCCACCACCGGAGCTGTCTGCTTTTTCTGGGTCTCAGCCAGTCTGCTTAGGGGCCCATTTTGCTTGAGGGATAAACTGTGAGGGGAGCGCAGCTCTGCAGGTGAGCCAGGGAGAGGACTCAACTTCATGCCTTTAAAATGTAAAGTGTTCTCCCGGGTGTTCCCCGGCCTTATTTATAAAAGATCAAAGTTGAAAAATGCAGCCCTCTTCTGTAATCAAAGGCTCCTTGCTTCATGTAACCGACAGCAAAGGTTTCCCCTGTAAAAAGTGCCAAGCCTACCGACTGAGTGCAGAGTGCGTCTGTCACTCTCCTCGGAGGCCGGGGATTCGGGGACTGGCTGCTTTCCGAACATCTGCACCTACAGTATGTTGTTGCACCTGCGGATAGCGGAGGAGATCCTTGGGCCTTTCTGTGTGATGTGCATGATGTTGCCGACTTACTCTCAGTACAAGCCGCTTTGGGCAAGTCACTTTCCTGTTCTGGATTTGGGTGTTCCTTTCAACTGGAAAATAAATAAAGGTTTTGAATTAGTTGGTCTAGAAGGTCCATTCTATCTCTGAATCTGTGTTCTGTGAGCAATGATCTCTACTGTGGCTCCTGTTGTTTACCCAGGCTTCTCTGAAGAAGTCTAGCAAAGATCTATCCGATTAGAAGAGGGGCTTGGCTGGTCACGTGGCTGAAGTGAGAGAGAACAGATGCATGTATTACGGGTGTCTGTGAAATATTAAAAGTCTCAGCTGAAGGCCTCCGATCTGTTATAGAGGTTCCATATGGAGGATTTATGGACGGGCACAGACATAAATCACAGAGTCTCCTAACTCTGTGCTTTTGCACTTGCTGTTCCCTGTGCCTGGAACACCTCTCTTTCTATTCTGCTTAGGATCCCTGGTTTCCTTGATCAGTTCAAATATCATCTTCTTTAGGAGACCTTTCCTAGTCCAATAGCTATTAGTGCTTTTGCATCTAAAGTTATATTTATATATATACTTTGTATAGGATTGGTGCTCTATCTAGAAGATAGATACTCTATCTTTGTATTATCCATAAGTAAATATTTATTTGTATTTCACAAAATAAAAATACAATTAAATATATATATTTATATACACAGAGATACATGTATTTATATACAAGTGTGCACACACATATACATAGCTGTATACATATATGTATATAGATACACATGTGTGCATCTATACATGTGTGTGCATATACATTCTTGTGTGCATATATAAAATTACATATACACCTGTGCAATAGATATATACTGATGTGTAATACATATCTGTATATATACATGTATATAGATATCTGTACAATACATAACTTTATATATATCTGTAATATATATGCATGCAGACTTATATACACATATATAGACACATTTAGATACCTATATATGTACACAGGCACACCTATACTTATTTGTACACAAATATACATGTAGGTATGTATCTGAAACATCCATACATGTATACAGGCACAGTTATACCTATTTGTACGCATATATATGTGTAGGTGTATCTCTGACAAATATGATACATGCATACAGGCACATCTATACACATTTTTATACACATGTGTATACAGAGCCATATAGCTTTCTAGAGATATAAGTATATCTTTTTTTATTAAGTATTTATGTCCCCAATCACCATGTCCAAACCATGACACAATTTGACCATGATCTTCATTTCCCCCTACTCAGTTCCTTGGACTTTGCCCACAGAACCATATCTTATCTTCTCAAGGGCTGATATATGTGCTAATTTAGGAGTGGTAAATAAGGATAAAATCAGGTTGGCAAAATTCCTTTGGAGTCAAGGGTTACACCTACCATATGTATCCTACTTTTTCTTGAGGCAGTCTTTTCCACTTTTAGACTTTTTGTTTAACATTTCCCCCATTATATCAAACCCAAATTTGCTTGTTTTAAACTTCCCATCCATCACTCCTTGTTCTGTGGTTTGGACCCAATAAAACACAAGTCCAATGCTTAAGAATACAGGTCTTGAAGCCTAGAGACATGGGATCTAATTCCAGCTTTTCCATTGAATCCCTGTCTAATCATGGGCTAATACTTGCTTGTGTGAACCTCAGTTTTCTTATCTATGAAATGAGAGTTTTATCAGAATATCTATAAAAGTCTCTTACAGCTCTAACATTCCAGAGTCTAGAACAGGCTATTTTGTCAATTTTATGAGTCTACTCTATGCTATAGGAACAGGTCCTTGTATATTATGGACACTATTATTACATTAATGAATGAATGACTTAGTCAAACTCTTAAGTTGTCTCACTTTCTTTTCCCCTATCTGTTTCCTTCCTAAAGCCAGGAAATGTCCTATCCATATTCACAGATGCAGTCATTCAGTCATTTCCTGTCTTGTCAGTTTCCAGCCCTCCACAAGTCGTTAGCCTTTCTGGGGGATGATGCCCAATTTAGGGGATAAATCAGCAGGATGTGGATTGAGTAATGAACTTGAAGTCAGGAAGACCTAAATTTAAATCTTAGCTCTTCCATTTGAGACCATAAACAAGTCCCTCAACCTCTCTGAGAATCAATCTGTAAAATAGAGATAAGAATATATGTACTATCTCTCTCACAGGGCTGGTGTTAAGAAAGGGGTTTGCTGTATAAATGTGAATTAGTAAAGATTAAATCATTATGATTCTCTCATTAATCATGGTGGCATATATAAATATATATACAGTTATGTATTTATAGACATATATACATATATAATATATGTACATACATTATATAATTGAAGAGGCTGAGCAACAACCTCACACTTATATATGATGTGTATGTCTACATGCATGCATGTTATTCAAAAAATTGAAGTAAAGCAGGTGGCTGGGATTTTATCTGTAAACAAACTATTGCTGGAGATATACAGGCATATCTCATTTTATTGTGTCCACTTTACACTTCACAGATACTATTTTTTTTAATAATTGAAGATTTGCGGCAACTCTGCATCAAGTCCATCAGAACCATTTTTTCCCAACAGCCTGTACTCACATTGTATTTCTATATCACATTTTGGTAATTCTCACAATATTTTAGACTTTTTCATTATTATTATATCTGTTATGGTGATCTGTGATCAGTGATATTTGATGTTACTATAGTAATATAGTAAATATAGTAGTTTTGGGGTGCCACAAACCTCATCCATTTAAGATAGTCAACTTAATAGATAAATGTTGTATGTGTTCTGACTGTTCCACCTACCATCACCATATCCTGTGTTTCTCCTTCTCCTTGGGTTTCCCATCCCCTGAGACACAACAATATTGAAATTAAGCCAGTTAATAACCCTGCAATGTTCAAATAAAAGGAAGAGTCAATGGATGTGGCAAACTTCATTGTTGTGTTACTTTAAAAATTTACTCACTCAACTGCCATCCACAATGAGGCAAGACCCTCCACCAGCAAAATAAAATTACAATTCACTGAAGGTTCAGAAGATGGTTAGCATTATTTTTAGTAATAAAATATTTTTAATAAAGATATCTACACTATTTTTAGCCATAACACTATTAACAGACTACAGTATAATGTGAACATAATTTTATATGCAGTGGGAAACCAGAAAATTCATGTGATTCATTTTATTGTAATTTTTGCTTCATTGCATGGTCTAGAACCAAACCCAAGCCACTGAGATATGCCTATGTAATATGTGCGTATTTATAATTATTAGAGTATTATACAGTATATTATGTCATCTTATACTGTACCACATATGTGTGTACATATATGTATACTATATATATGCCTACACAAGTATGAAAATATGATTAGGTCCCCTGGTAATGTAGAAAGACCATTGAATTTGGAGACAAAGGACCCTAATTAAAACCTCTCCTCAGATCAGCCTTTGTGGCCTTAGAGAAGTTTTTTTTCTCTATTAAATGAAAGATTTGGATGAGATGGCCTAGAAGGTTTCTCCTGAGGTCCATTGTAAGTTCTAAATCTTTGATCTTATGATCTTATAGTCCAATGAACCTGACAGCTTGATAAGTATATAAATTATGATATAAGAAGAAAATATTTCTCCTACTGTCCTATATATAATAAGGTTAGACCCTATATAATATAATGATATAATTATATCATTAGAGTTTCCCTTCATTTCAGCAGTTACTTACATATTAGTTAGTAGTTTACCTGTATTTGTGAACCTTATAGCTGGCTGAGATAAGACTTAATAGTAAGATTGGGGGAAGGCAATATACCTGGGAGGGCAGGCTGCTCCAAGGTGGGAAAGTGCTGAAACTGAGGGCTTTCACCATTATGTTTAGGGCTGGTCTTAATTTGGCCAATTATTTGATGATATAAATAGATAATCCCTTCACTGGGATCTGGATGATTCTCAACCAACTAATTTCACAACCCACATTATAGGATGATAGATGTAGTATTCTAAGGGAACTTTAGGGTCATCTAGTGTAACCCCTCAGCATTAACTGAGATTCAGCAAATTGAAAGAACATAGCTTCCCAGGTAATAAGAGAAAAGCCAATTCTTCAACTCCAGATCCAAACTTTTTCCACTGCATAATGTTGCCTCTTCTAGATTATTACTTCATCTTCCACTTTCCTTTTATGCCCTTATAGATGAAGGCAATGATTTTGTTGGGCATTTGCAGGCTTCTAAAATTACCTGAGCTACTAAAAAGGTAAAATGAGAAAATCTTCCCTAACCAGTCCTTTGGTCTTCTCTTCCACTTTTCTCCTCATAGATGCTTGTCCATCCTTGTATGACCAAATATTAAAAATGCAGCAGTAAAATCTTCTCCAACTTGAGCTGATACCTTTGCTAATGTGAAGTGGCAGTTTTTAAATAAGGCAGCATCCATTTGTCACTTTCAATCACAGGCTGAGTTTAGGGGGATTTAGGAGGATTTAATAATCTTAAGAAAACAAATGGGGCCACTCTTCCAGAGGGAGACAAATAGAAACAGAAGGAGACTGAAGTTGGCATGCCCTAAGACCCATCAAACTGTTCCACATGGTACTGTCTTAGGGTGTTCTGATTGGGGTCCATGAGTAAAACTGACAGCTTGTCAAGTGCCTCATTCTGTTGGCTTGGCATCTGGCTAGGGTTCTTCCCTTTACATGCTTCTTACACCTTTTGACTCATTGCTTCTCAGTCTTTTAAGGGAACATAGCCTATACTGCCATCTTTCATCTGTTCTAGCCCCAAGTCATAGAATCATGGAAGGTGGAGTTTAGAGGGTTATTATCTGGTTCAGCTTTATACTTAGGAAACCAGAACTAATCTTAGGAACATGAAGGTTTTATCTCTGAACTAATATAATCTAAAAATGGTTTTTAATATCATTTAATGAAAAAAAAAAACCCCACTGTTCTGATGTCCATGGAAGAAGGAGTTTAAATGTTGCTTACCCCAATATAGGAGATGGAAATTTTAGATAAAACCACATTTCTGCCCTCATGGAGCTTCCAGTATGGAAAGAGGTGTGGTTAGACAAGTTTACAATGCGGAAAAAACAGGAGGGTTTTAGTATACTATAAACTCAATTTATGTTCATAGTGAGATATAACAGTTCAAGAAAAAAAGCTACACTGTGTAGTATAGTTTCCAAAATTAAAAAACTGATAGCCCTATTCTACAGGATTATAGATGTGCATATTAAATGACATCTGGAATATTTCTTTCAGCTTTGGAAAGGTCATTGACAAGTAAGAAAAAGCACATCTAGAGAAGGGCAATTGAGGTGGTGAGGAGATTTAATACTATGATATATAAGAAATAATTGAGGAAACTGAGGATGGTGGGAAAGTGAAAATTTAAGGGGGAGAGGAGAAGATAGTTGCATTTCAGTTTGCATAGCATTATTACCCTGAATAGGGATTAGATTTGTTCTTGATTTTAGGGATTAGAATGAGGACCCATAGGTAGAATTTGAAGACATATTTTAGTTGAAATGGAAAAAAAAAAAGGATTAACAATTAGCTACCTCCCAAAATTGAAAAGACTATCTGAAGAAATAAGGCTTCCCTCTTAGTGTGAAGGTTTTCAAATGGGAACTGGATAACCATTCATCAGAAATGCTGCACCTGTAGTGAATTTTCATTTATATATGGATTAGAATAAATTGCTCCAAAGTCCTTTCCATTTCAGAGAGGGTATGATTCTGTGTTATGTGAGGTTCAAAGAAGAAGATTGTAATTAACAGAGTGAATCACGGAAAGATTCATGGAGGAAATAATATTGGACTTTCTCTTGAGAAGACAGATAAGATGTAGGTAAAGAGGAAAAGGACATTCTATCCATAGGGAAAAGTATGAGCAAAAATATGGTGGGAAAAGGAACCATATGCTATCTTTGGATGAGCATGGAGAAGGCATAGGATAGTTCATTTTTACTGGAATACCCACCTGCCAGGAGTTATATAAGATAAGGCTAGAAAGATATAATGGGGGCAGATTATGACAGCCCTTGAGTGTCAGGGAAAGGTATTTGAAATTTAATCAGCTACTATGCCCAAAGGGCTATAGAACCATATCTACCCTTTGACCTAGCAATACAACTACTAGGCCTGTATCCCAAAATAAATTTAAAAAAAGAAAAAGGGCCTATATGTATAAAAGTATTTATAGCAATTCTTTTCTGGGGGCAAAGAATTAGAAATTGAAGGGATGCCCATAGTGTACTATAAGAAATGATGATTAGGATGCTCTTAGAAAAACCTGAAAAGACTTCCATGAGCTGATACACAAGGAAATGTACTATGTACAAAGTAGCAGCAATAATATAAGATGATCAGTGCTATCCTCAGGGATTCAGTGATCTAAGACAACTCCGAAGGACTCGTGATGAGAAGTGCTATCCATATCTAGAGAAAGAACTGGTGGTAACTGAATACAGAGGTTTTTTGGGGGTGAGCATGTTTTCTTTTCCATAGTGACTATATGGGGCAAAAACTTTAATCAGCTGACAAAAAGGGAGCTATTGAAGATTTGGAATAAGCTAGTATAATTTATAAACTAATATAATTTATTAAAAAATAAAATAGAAGATTTTATTCCCTGAGGCCCTACTGAATTTAGTCTTAGGTACCTTAAAAGAGTATTAGAAAAGGAATAAAACAAGTGATTCCTGACCTCAGAGAGCATACCATCTGACTTTAGAAAAAACTGAAATACTGGCAAAATAATTTAAGTAATATGTTATTAAATATCAAGCGCAGATATAGGTCCAATCCTGGCTTTTCTATTTCATACTTAGTTGACCTTAGGCAATTTATTTAATTTTTCTACACTTGACTTTCCTAACCTATAAAATATGAGTGTTGGATTGTATCAGCAGTTCTTCAACACCTTTTTTTTTTCTCACTGTTTATTATTATTATAATGTAGTTATCATTATAATTAATGCTTTTTGTTATTTACGATAAAGAATGATAGAAACTACAAGGAAGTGGGAGACTCTCACATCAATGCTTACTTGCAAGTGTGAGTTTACTATAATTTGCAAAAAAAAAAAAATTTAACTGAAATTCCTTAAAAATAAGTATGCCCCAGTATAGCATTTGAGAATCACTGGACTACATGATTTTCAAAGTTTCTTCAGTCTTGAAATTTATGAACATCAATGCATAAGTAATAAGGATTGAGGGATAATGGAATATGCAAATAATCTATTGTTATAATTAATTATGTGCAATGAATTATTATGCTTAATAAATTAATTAATGTATTAATCTAACTCACCTATGTGATGATACTAATTCAGAGAGCTTATATGTGATCATAGAAATATGGAGTTGGAATGGACCTTAGAAGCCAGCTCACCAATTTCCTTTATTTTCCAGATCCAGAAGGTGAGTTGATTACATAAAATTCAAAGTTTCATAGGTAATAACTAAGTCAATATTGGAACTCAAGTTCTTTGATTGATATACTTTTCATTACTCTCCAAATGTCCCCACTTGAATATATAACTCCAGAATGTTATATACATGAAAATAACTTTCACATTTTGCAAGGTAAAAGAAGAGAAAGGTCCATAGTTAGTAACTTGCCTTCATAGAATTATCTAAACTTCCTTTATGATTATCCTTGTAGTTATCTTTATGATGGTTACCTTGTAACATCTTCAATTTAGTAGCTCTCATTTCCAAGAAGAAATTCTTCCCACACATTCAAGTTAACAATATAAAGAAGTGAAGGCAACATATATAGTAAGAATATGTCTGTGAAACTAATAAGAAGGTCAAGTAATGCAATCTAATAGATTTGATCATTTGAATTCAAAAGTTCTAATTCTATCTATTAACTAGTAATGTGACCTTGAGCAAAATACAAAGTTTTTTCTGAACATCAATTTCTTCATCTACAAAATGAGGATAATAATAGTCTTTGTTCATTCTATCAGCCTCATAGAACTGAAAGGATAAAGATAGGAGCTTTAAAGTAACCATTTTATGGTTATTTCAATTTTTAAAAGACTTGTTTTGTTCTTGGAAATCAGTTTTTTTTATAATACTTACCAAAATATATGATTTTGAGAACTATTAATGGATATTGTGATTTTTTCTAAAAATTCCATATAAAGACAACTTTGCTTTGAATTTAAATGTTTCATGTTTAAATGAAGCAAGTAGCACAACACCAAACCACTTCTGTATCATGAACTATAAAAACTAATGGTGATGGTGGGAGATAAAGCTAATTTTTTTGCGGTCTTTAAACATTTATTAAGTAAATAAAATTAACTATTATATTTAGACACTGACAGATCTTGGATACTTCTAAATGGTTATTCCCAACATTCTTCTAAATTCTTGTCCATGTCTTTCCATAAATCTTCTATATACAATGCAAGGTTTGCCTAGATTATTAAGTGCTTTCCTTTCATATATTTTACATCTTAGGGGTACTAAGATAGATAGCCTTTAGGCTCTATATCTCTTCTCTTTTTTTTAAATATTTATTTAAAACTAAATACAAAATACAAAAATAGACAGAAGAGGATTTAAAAAAAAAAGTAAAACAAAATATTGTCATGTTTCCAGCAGAACATTGTGAAGGATTCAAAATATGTAACAACAAATTCCACTTTAGAAAAGCATGCGTAATAATAGAACAGATTATATTAACGACTGTCCAGCTTTGCTTCTTTATAAGTTATTCTTTTGTTCTCTGCTGTGTACTTTTTACTTTATTCTTTTTTTCAATTAAACTATTTCAAGGTCTAATACAGAACAATTCAAATTTGACCTCATTTGCCCATAAAGTATTGTTTTTGTTTAGTATCTCCAGTTATATGTAAAAAACATTTTAACATTCATTTTTAAAACTATTCATTCCAAATTCTCTCCCTTCCTCATTCCCCATCCCCAATTGAGAAGGCAATCAATTTGATGTAGATTACATATGTGTAATCATTTTAATCCTGTTGTGAAAAAAATCGACAATAAAACTTCAAGAAAAATAAAGGCTTAAAAAAATGTATTCTTCAGTCTCTATTCAGACACCACCAGTGTGTCTCTAGTGATGGATATAATTTTTCTTCATCAGTCTCTCAGAATTATCTTGGATCATTGTATTCATGAGGATAACAAAGTCATTCATAGCTGATCATTTTACAATATTGCTTTTACTTTGTTTACAATACATCTCATTTTGTGCTCATCATTCCCTCAATTTCAACTCTTTGACCCCAGAAAAGAGTTGCTATAAATATTTTTTGTACATATAGTTCCTTTTCCTTTTTGTTTTTTATCTCTTTTAGGATACAGATCCACTAGACCTGTAACTAGGATACAGATTAGTTTGCTGGGTCAAAGGGTTTGTATTGTTTTAAAGCTCTTTGGGCATATTTTTAAATTGCTCTGCAGAATCATTGAATCAGTTCACAACTCCACTAATGATGTATTAAAGTCTCATTTTCCCCATATCCCTTCCACAGTTTGTTATTTTTCTTTTCTTTCCTATTAGTTAATCTAATTGGTATGAAGGAATACCTCAGAATTTTTTAAATTTGCATTTCTCCAATCAATAGTGAGTTAGAGCATTTTTATATGGATATAGATATCTTTGATACTTCATCTGAAAGTTGTTCATATCTTTTGATTATTTATATATTGAGGAATTGCTCTTATTTTTAGAAATTTGATTCAGTTCTCTATATATTTGAGAAATAAGGTTTTTTATCAGAGAAACTTAATTCAATTTTTTTAGTTAGAATTGCTAAATGTATTTCCCTTCAGCCTATTCCCCTCTTTGTTTATTCTCTTCTTTCTCTCCTTTCACTCTGTGTCTCCTCAAAAATACATTGCTTCTGATTATCCAGGCCCCAATGTACAATCTCTTTAGTTACTCCTCTCCTGTTATTCCTTTCCCCTCCTACTTTTGGATAGGGTAAGATAGATTTCTATATCTAAATAACTGTGTATGTTACTCTTCAAGCCAATTCTGATAAGAGAAAGGTTCTTTCACTCCCTCTTATTTTTCCCATCTCCCCCTCCACTGTAAGAGCTTCTTCTTACCTCTTTTATGTCCCATTCCATCTTTCCCTTTCCCTTTCTCCAGTGCATTGCTCTCTCACTCTTAATTTTGTTTTTTTTTCAGATGTCATCCTTTTATATTCAACTCACTTCTGTGTCCTCTAAGCATATTCCTTCTAACTACCATAATAGAGAAAGTTCTTATGAGTTACAAGTACCATTTTCTCACGTGAAGAGACTGAAACTGGCAAATTTCTTGAGCTTTGAAGCTGTGAGCTGTTATAGGCTTTGCCACTCAGGTATTTGCACTAAATTGGACACTAATGTGGTAATCTGGGGAGGGAAAGACACTGCTAAATTGCCTGAGAAGTCAACTGGCCCATAGAAACTGACCAGGTCAGAGCTCCCTTAACAAACAGTAGGATTGGGTTTGTGGGTGATCCTTGCACTTTTAGCTTGAATGAAACAGGAAGACCTTATCAGAAAATAAAAGAAAGGGAAAAGAAAATGAAAGAGAGGGAAGTGGAGAGGAGGGCAAGAGAGGAAAGAAAGGGAAAGGAAAAGGAAAGGGGAGAAGAAAGGAAAAAAGCAAATATGTGTATGTAGGTATTATTAAAAATATTCAATAATTTTGGTTATTACTACTCAATCCCCTCATTCATTCTATGTTGTGCACTAGAGGAAGGGTACACTCCAATTGGTGAAATTTGGACTAATTTCTCTAAGGTCTTTTAACACTCTTTGATCTATGACAAATCTAACTACTTAAATGGAAGACTAAGTGTGAGGAAAGAGAACCATGGGAAGCTGAAAGTTAACGTCATTGTCAATCTAAGATCAGTAAGAAATGGAAATTAAACATATCTGGCATGAAAATGGATATCAATGGAAAAACAGAACTCAATTTTGAAAATTAGTTCTCAAACTTTTCAGAAATGTATAGCAATTGCATAAAGAAAAATACATTTGAGGCAGCTAGTTGGTGTAGTGAATAGAGCACCAGCCCTAAAATCAGGTGTACCTGAGTTCAAATCTGGTTTTAGATTAATTTCCATAATTTAACACTTCCTAGCTGCATGACCCTGGGCAAATTACTTAATCCCAATTGCCTCAGCAGAGAGAGAGAGAGAGAGAGAGAGAGAGAGAGAGAGAGAGAGAGAGAGAGAGAGAGAGAGAGAGAGAGAGAGAGATACATTTGAATCTTTTACATGTTCAATTTGAATTGCAAGTCAGAGTATATACATTATTACCTTTTTTTTTAAAAAAGAGAGAGAGATATACATTTGAATTTTTTACATGTTCTGTTTGAAGTGCAGGTCAGAGTATATACTTTATTACTTTTTTTAAACTGAGGCAATGAGGTTAAGTAACTTGCCCAGGGTCACACAGATAAGAAATGTTAATGGTGAGTTTGAACTCAGGTGTCCCTGATTTCAATACTGGTTCTCTATCTACTGTACCACTTAGCTGCCCCAGCATATATACTTTAAAGTCAGAGGACCTAGGTTCAAATTTTAGCTCTATTACTTAGTGCTTATTTAAGCTTGAATGAATCACTTTATATCTCTGAGCCTCAGTTTCCTCATCTATACAGTGAAGAAGTTAATGGTCAGATAATTGGTAATTTTCCTTCTACCTCTAGAGCTATGATCCTATGAACTCAGACTCAAAAGGGCTGGATCTATGCCTAGTAAATGGAAATCAGGATGAGATGTGAATCAATCCCTATTCCTCTCATGCTAATGCTGCCTTCTGAGCCATAGTCTGGATCTCATGGTCCAGAGATCTGTATCACAGGAAACTGAAAACCAGCCAAATTCATCACCATGACAAGCAAAGAAGCTGAAGAGTCCCTTGATTTGTGTCAGATCGGCTTTGGGGCAGAGCTCCTTTGCAAAGGTACTGTCAGAACTGATCAATGAACAAAGACAGATATCGACTGGGGGGACAGCTCACTCTCTTTATTTGTAAGAACTTAGGAAAATAGCAATCAGAAAATCCATCATTGCAATGCACATGAACCATTTCAGGGTATTGCAATATTACTGTAAAGTAGACTTTTTGTAATTTTATAATTTCCCAGAGATGGAAAGGATAAATAAGGAAGAGAACAAAAAGGAAGGGGGAAGAGAGGATGGTAAAGTTAAAAAAGGAATTTTACCAATGTTTCTGAATAGAAATATTGAGATGGGAGAAGAAATATCCCCCTCAAAGGGTTAATAAATAACAATAGAATACTGGATTCTGTTCAGGGATTTTTGAAGATAGAATGTCTGGATCTGCTTGGAAGACTCTGCATGGGCAAAGCCCAGAAACTCTGATAGTCATTTGTCAATTTCCTCTGAGACTGGACTCAAAATCACTATGCAAATAACTCAGCCCAGGAGAGACAACAGGACGAGGGTCTGCCAGTTATTGTCCTATGAAAAATGCATAACTGTGTTAAACATTCATCTCGAAACTCACCAATGAGAAGTTTGTGCCTGCTATTGTAGTCTGTGCGCAAAGAAATTGGGATGACTTTGGAAATGGCCTTCTAGGGATGAGGTAATTCTTTCCTCCTTATTCTCAGTCATTCAGTACCATGTCTGTAGTCCATTAGTTCAGCTGGTTAGAGCACAGGCACATCAAGGGCAAGGTCACCACTTTCATCTCCCTCCAAGCCAGTTAACTTTGCACTGTTACCTCTCATCTCGGTCGTTTGCCTCAAAAATATGGGCCACAGGTCACTGGAAGGAACTGGGTGCAAAAAAAAAAAAAATGGATATCTCAACATCAGCCAGAAGCAGTGCTAGGAAAAATAAGTTAACACAGATCCCAAAGGCCAGAGTTCCATGATACCTATTGTACTGATGTGCATTTGTCTAGATTCCTGGACACTGTGGTGGGGGGAAGGGAGGAATCTCTACCCTACTTACTCCATAGGTAACAACCCCAGGAGACAGAGCTAATATTATCTCCATTTTACAGATCTCCAAGACAGGAAGATGTTAAATACTTTGCTCAGGG
Organism: Antechinus flavipes; assembly: GCF_016432865.1. Classification (NCBI taxonomy): domain Eukaryota; kingdom Metazoa; phylum Chordata; class Mammalia; order Dasyuromorphia; family Dasyuridae; genus Antechinus; species Antechinus flavipes. The sequence continues at coordinate 373,154,271 of NC_067401.1, forward strand.
TCAAACAGCTATCAAGTGACTGAGGCCAGATTTGTGCTTGTTTTCGTGTATCCTGTTCCTTCACTGTGCCCCCTCTGCTATCTAGCTATTTTATAATTAAGGGCTGGAAAAAAATAATGACAAAAGATTTTTTCTTAGGCATAAAGTTTCCTTTAAAGAGGAACACTTACACGTCCTATGATTCACATTTTCACTTTTAAGACAATATTCAAATACATAGAGTAGGAAAAGAGTTGGGATATGAAATAAGATATTGTCATGAACCATTAATGAATGAAACGTTGCTTTATTTCCTATAGGTTCTCTAAATTGTGTTTATTTTCCTTATAAAACTTCATTTTCAAGGGATTTTCTTAGAAAAATTCACTATCATTATTATTAAATTATAATAAAATTGTTATTTTAATTTTAATAATTAAATTATAATTTAACAATAAAATTATTAAATATAAAAATTTTGAAGAAAAAAATCTTTTAAATATTAAAATTTTGAAGAGACAAAATCCTTTAAGCAGAAGGAGTCACAGTAAGCCTTCCTTTCTGAAGAGACATGCAAAAACAATACTTTGGGGATACAAGGATCCAGGTTTTTGGACCTAGGACCTAGGTCACTTAACCATATGACCTTAAACAAATTAACTCATTTCTGTAAGCCTCAGTTTATTCAGCTGTAAAGTGGGAATAATAATAATTGTATTACCTTTGTCACAAGATTGCAGTCTCTAAAGAGTCTTGTAAAGCTTAAAGTGAGACCCGTAGTAGGCTGCTATATGGTGCATTGGATAGAGTGTCAGGTCTGAAGTCAGGATGAAGTCAACTCATTTTGGTAATCCTCAGTTTATTCAACTGTGAAATGGGAATAATAATACTTGCATTACCTTTGTTAAAAGATTTCAGTCTCTAAAGGGCCTTGTAAAGCTTAAAGTGAGATAGACATGTAAGTAGGTAGCTATGTGGTGCATTGAATAAAGTGGCAGGCCTGAAGTCAGAAAGACTCATCTTCCTAAGTGCAAATTTGACCTCAAACACTTACTGGCTATGTGACCCCAGGCAAGTCACTTAACACTGCTTACCTTAGTTTCCTCATCTGCAAAATGAAGTGAAAAAGAAAATCGCAAGCCATCCAGCATTTTTGCCAAGAAAACCCTATATTGGGTCACAAAGAGTCAGACACAACTGAAATTTCCGAACAAAGAGGTAAGTATCATAACTATATGAACTTATTTACCCTTGCATAAACATAAAACACTTCTCAGAGCTGCAGAGGAAAACTTTTTCAGAAGGAAATGTGACTTTTATAAAATCAATATTTTAATAGAAGCTATAAAATATAGTATTAGTAAATTTTAGAGAAAATGCCATTTTGAACTTTAGGAAATTTCAGGATTGATACTACTACTATCTAAGGTGGAAGAAACTATTGGATAGATATGTTATCATAGCTTAGTTTTTATTAGGCATTGTAAATACCAGGACAAAAGATGGGAGAAACATAAAATTCTGCACTCAGGGTGCACTCATACTAGTGAAGAGTAATTATTCAGATGAAGGACTCAAAGATAGAAGAGAGATTTAGAAATTTGGAAAGTGATACAGAATTCTGAAATTCTGAAAATGCTGGATAATCACTCCTATTTGATATGCTACTTGTTTACTAGTTTATTACTGTCATCACCTTGCACATACCCCACAACCTCTATCATTCTTTCATCACTAAAAGTATTCAATCCAGTTTAAATGAAGGACATTTTTCTTTCTTGAGGACATGTCTCATTTTATAATGAAAATCAAGGGGACCATATGATTCATTTTACAAAAACTTGCCCCATAGACAATTTTATTGTAGTACATCTATTTGGTAAGGTATAGAGTTCTTAAACAATCAAAAAGGGGAATTTCCCCTAAATCAAAGCTATCTCCTATCTATGCATCAAATATACAAACGCAGGAAAAATAAATCCAGGAGGTGGAGGCTGCTAAGGATGGAGAAAGATCCTATCCTTGCATCAAAGTAGTTAAGCTTTCTCCTTAAGCTCACTTTATCAGAGTTATTGCTGCTTATTCATAAGAGTGCTAAGCCACAGCTGTTCACCTGACCAACTGAGCCTTTTGAAAAAAAAAAGTTCTCCATATGTTGCAGGGAGAGAAATGCATACTAGTTGTTAGCAACAAGCCTTCTCATTTCCTACTAGTAGATAGTGACGCTTTAATCAAAAGAAAGATGCAAAGAGGAAATAAACCAGGGTCTATCAAGGTAAAGAATAAGCAAAATAAATAGAAGACCCTGATTATCATACAAGTCTCCCAGGAATTTCTGGAGAAGAATCCAAAATTGCATTAGGATGAAACCAACCACAATGGCAGAGTAGGAAGAAGTAATACAGACTAGCTTGTTCCACAGCTACTCCAACAATGATATAATAAAAATACCAGACTGAGTGATCAATGGTAAATCAAAGGAGAAATAATACTGGGCCATTTTTTCAGACCAAGATCACAAATTTGACCTGTAGGAAAGTGACCAGGATAGGAACTGTGGAACAGGGATGGGTTGGTATTATAAACTTAGCACCCAGAGTTCCTAAACTGGAGCAACAATTTGGATTCCTTTGTTGCGCAGATGTGTTTACAGAATCAGTCTATGGGTCCAGGCCAACAAGTGGTCAGAGAAGTATTCAGAATTCCTAACTCTGCAACCTCAAAGTGAATATGTGATTAAGCCACTGGCCCAGCCCAATAATTTGGTGTCTGGAGCATGAACTCAGTGTAGGTTCAGCACCCAGACCCCGTATCACTCAAAGCAAATTGTGGATTCAGTCCCCCATCTAGAAAAGTATTTGTGGGGAAGAAGAGGTCTCACATGAAAGCAAAAATGAGACATCTCCTAAAGAGCTCCTATCTAGATAGACAAAGTCAGGTTTCACAGAGCAGAGAAGAGAAAAATGAAAAACAGAAGCAAAGATTAAAAAAAAAAAACTCTCATGGGGTCAGGACTGCCCCAAACACAAACCCAGAAGAGAATAACTCCAAACACTTACAGAAGAAGTCTCAAAGAAATAGCTTGCCCATAAGATCAGTTATAATCCCTAGATGGAGTGCAAGAACTTGAAAAGGAGTTTAGAATTATATCAAAAATGCAACTAGAGCAACTGAGAAAAGAAATGGAAAAAAATGAGAAGAAAGACTTGAAACAGATTAATATTAAAATGTACACAAACTTTAATTAATAGCATTCCTGAAAATTATAATGGCCCCAAAACATCAAAACAAAACAAAATTATTAAAAACAAAGACAAAAGAAGAAAATGTAAGATGTCACTTATCAAAAATAACTAACCTGAGAAACAGATTAAAAAGGTATGATTTAAGAATCATTAGACTACCTGACAATTATGATAAAAAAAAAGGAACCTGGATACCATATTTCAAGAAATCAAGAAAGAAAACTGCCAAAATCTTTCAGAACCAGATGGCAAAGTGAAAATAGAAACAATTTAATAGTCACCTCCTGACAAAAATCTCAAAATGAAAACTCTCAGAAACATTACAGTAAAAATTTGAAGCTTCCAGGTTAAAGAAAAATCTTATAAAGAATTTAAGTACTGAAGAACCACTTTGAGGATCACACAAGATATGTTAGCTACCACAATAAAGAAGTAGAAAGCATGAAATATGATATTTCAAAAGATATAGATTCATAACCAGAAATAATTTGTCCATAAAAATTGAACGATATGGGGAGAAGGTGAAGGAAGAAGAGGTGAATTGGGTCTGTAATGAAATAGAGACTTATTAAATATTCCTGATGAAAAGAACTGAACTGAGTAGAAACTTTGAAATACAAACACGGGAGTGAAGAGAAACAGGAAAACTAAATATGAGCAAATAATCAAAAAAAAAAAAAGACTATAGAAATGAAGTGTTTGCATTGTAACAGAAATGTTGTGGGAGAGTAATACAAGTGTCTTCCAAGAACCATAATATCAGCACAGGTCATAGAGGGAATCAAATAAAATAGAAAGAATAGGAATGATTTTTGTTAGGTTTTAATACTCTGAAAGGGAGAGAAAAAAGGAGAGGAAAAGGGTACTAAAAGGAAAGAGGAATGGGGTGGTTGGGGGAAGACTACTTATCTCACAAAATCACCAGGCACAACAGACAAATGAGGAAGAGGAACAGGGACCAAATGTCATTTGAACTTTTCGTTAAACTTATGTAGAGTATAGTAAACAGAAGCAAGACAATTTAATTGTAAATAAATTCTAAATTTAATTTCTTTTTACAGTTTCACAATTATCAAAAAAGGTTAATTTTGGAACTCTGATCAATATAGCAATCACCCATGATTCCAGCTCAGTGGTTTAGAATATTGCCTACCTCCTGATAGAGAGTCATGGACAACATATGTAGTAAAAACACATAATTGGACATGGAAAAAGTGGGAATTTGGGAATATATTTTGCTGACTATGAAAATTTGTTTCAGAAGATTTCTACTCCCCCTTCCAATAATCTGAAGGGAAAGGTGGATGGAAGAGTAGATGCTTGTGAATTGAGAAAAAGAATATTTAATTAAAAAAACTAAAGAAGCTCATGGAGAACAAATGAAATATCTCTCATGGTAAAGAAGTGGTGGACTGCTAGAACAGAATATTGCATGTATTATTAAATATAATATTTTGGGTTCTTCATCTTTGTCCCTGGAGAAGATTCAAACTAGAGGGGTTTGGGAAGATTTGAGGGAATCTCCTCTTTCTCCCTCCCCTATAGCTGTTCCATAAAGATAAAATGTATCACTAATTTTAAAACAACAAAAATAATGAGGAAAAAAGTAATTGCATCAAGACAAATTCCCAGAGTAGAAAAAATAGAAAATAGGGAAGGGAGTTGCATTCCAAAATCAATTGATATAGTAGTAGTATTTTAGAAATTGTACATAATTTGGATTACAAAGAACTTTCTTCACAAAATAGGCTACCAAAGTTGAACCTGTCTCAAAACTCATTTTCTAATCTGTCTCTATCTCTTCCTCTTTCTTTCCCTCCTTACACACACGCGCACACACACACACACACAGGTGGGGGGGGGGAGAGAGAGAGAGAGAGAGAGAGAGAGAGAGAGAGAGAGAGAGAGAGAGAGAGAGAGAACTATGATCTCTGTCTACAATAAAACGGATATATAGGCTCACTGACTTTACTCACACCTAACTGTCATCCATTTGGGTTTCCTATAGTGATTTTGCAACTTTACTCCTGAAAAGATGTTCAAATTAAATCTTATTTTCCCATTGGATTACATTTTCAGCAGAAATATTCAACAATCATTTATTAAATGTTTTATATTTGCAAAGTGTGAGACAGTCACATGGAGGGTAGAATTAGTTTTAAGTTTTATCTCTGACATATATCAGTGGATGATCCTGAGCAAACCTCTATCCCAGGGGCAAATTCCCCAAGACAACAGTTCTATCCAAAGATAATAATATAAATCTTTGAGGAACTGATATTCGACTTGGGGGTCCAAATGAAATTTTAATTTCAAAAGGGTATTATTTTTATTTCTTAGTTCCTATAAAAATACCTTGTATATAGTAGCCCCTCAAATATTTACTTTTCCATTCATATGTATACCCCAAACTCCTTGAGGTTAGGAACAATTATTTGTTTTGTTTTTGTATGCTTAGGAACTAGGATAGTGCCTTGCACATAATTTGTAGTTAATAAATAAATGTTCATTGAATTTTATTGAAATTTTTCTTCCATAGAGTTGATATCTAGCAATCAAGGCCAGTACTAAGTCTTTTGTAAGGTCTTAGACACCAGAAAGAGCATGGGAAAATTCACTTGGCCACACCTGTTCCATATCAGTGACTTCCAGGGAAAATTTCTCCCACGATATAATTTAGGCTCTTTGTTTTCATTCCTCTTCCACCTAAGAACTGGGTACCAAGCCTAACTCCTATAACTCTGGCTGCTCATTTCTCACTTGGCTTTAGGGCTAAATCACAGCTTATAGAACAGTGGGCTTTGGGGAGCTGCTATTCTCAAAAGAGAAATCATGTCAAAAAAGGCCATCAGACTGGGAAACGATCTTCCCAGAAGACTGAAGCAACTCAAATCCTCTAGGAATGATTAATCTAGACATCATATTATGTGGGAATACTTACAAACAAGATCCTTTTCCCATTTTAGGGAAGAATTTCCTGACCAGAGTAGCTTTTAAATTAGGATGGGCTTCCAAAAAAGACTGTGGAAATTCCTTTTTAAGTTAAAAGCAGAGAAAATTCTACATTTTTCTAAACTATTTCTCTCTGAAGGAAGGTTAGAAGGTGAGACAGAGAAGATGATAAGTTCTGAAAAGCTCTTCCAGGCTGGGATTTATTTTGCACTTTAGATTGATTCTAAAGCAACAATACATAAAATGAAAGGAAGAAGCCAATTTCATTATATTTATAATCAGTCTACATAAAGCAAGAGCTGGAAAAGATCTTAGAGGTCATTTAGAACAGGAGTTCTTAAACTGCTGTTGATGAAATTTTTAGAAAATTTCCATAATTGTACTTCAATATAATATTTCTCTTTCTAGTCCTTTGAGGGTTTTAAAATTTTATTTATGCATTTAAAAACATGATTCTGAGTAAGGATCCAAAAGCTTCATCATCCTGCTTTAGGGTTCTATGACACACTCTCAAGATCACACAGGTGGCAAAAGGCAGTTCCTCTCACTTTAAAATACAGGGTCATTTCTACTGTACCTTGTTATGTAAATAACTATACCAATGCCACTTTGTTTATGTGGTCACTGCCTCATTTAAGGTGCAGCTGTTGAGAATGATTATGAAGAGATGGAAGTGGTTATGAGAAAGAGCAGGGAAATGAGGGCATGACGACAAGCAAATAGAAGCTGGATAAAGAAAACCATAATTAACCAATAAGTAGCAGTTTGGATAGTAATTAATTTTTCTGAGCTAGGATCCATATTTTCACCTGTGGTTTCTTTCAGTTTTGGAAGCTGCACTTCACTGCCCAGACTTCTCAGTTTAAGATAGCTGGAAAACTTTAGGACAATTTAGGAAAACTTTGGTTGATATGACAAAAGCTTCTTAATGATGGTGATACTGAACATGAAATTTAACTCTAGGGGAGTCAGTGTAAATTTCTATCTTAACCTCATAGGGAAATCTTCAAAATATCCTTTCTCAATTCCCTCCTCTCTCTCCCCCATCCCATTCTCTTGCCTTTACAAAAGAGACTGCTTGGATGTGGAATCAGAAGCACTACTTTACCTAGTTATTTATGGTAATTCATCTTGGTCACAATATAGGGAATCAGCACATCTAAGACATCTTATTCTCCCTGAGAAGACATATGCAGAACCTTGGGTGTGAAGTGTTGGGAAGTGGATTTCCCATGTGAAACTTAGTCCAAAGCCCCTACTTGAATTGCTTCCTTTGCAAAATGACCTTAAAGAAATAAGTCAAATGCTTAATTGGTGGGTGGATCATGAGTGGTAAACAGTGGATGGAAGAGATAGCTAAGCTGGAGATAGATAAGCTGACTTCCCCTTTCCCTATCGCTTTCTTTTTGAAAAATGTTTATTGACCCAAGTGTCCCTATTTCTGACTGGTATTGTGTACCTAAGTGCTTATAGGCATATCGGTATTTACAACAATAATTATTGGTTTGGGACCAAATGTTAATGGAGCTTCACAGAGCCAAGCTCAAAACTCTGAAGTTCATCCAGGTTATATAATTGAGCAATTAAAGTTCTCAGTAATAGAGGGTGAGGATTCTTTAGCTAGTTTCACGTGAATTGCAACCATGGCCAGTAACAGCAGTCTTAAATTTGATGGTGACTCATATCTGGACACAGATGCTGGAAAGGACTGAAAGAAGGAAGCCATTGCTGGAGTTCTTTGAATTTGGAGATTCTTTTATTCAGAAGAATATCATCATCATGATATGGCTGCCATAAAAGCTAATGGAATTTCAGGCTGCATTAATATAATAATAGTGTTCTGATTAAGGAGTTTGTGCTAGTCAACTCAATTCAATTCAACAACTTATTCAAGTATAAATATCTTTGTTGTGAAGAACACTGCACTAGGCACTAGAGGAGATAAAAATCTGAATATAATATGGATCTTGTTATTATAGATTACATTCTAACATAAGGATAGGAGACATACAAATGACCATAACAAAAATATGCATTTTTATAAGAGAGATATAAATAAAGAGTTATTTGAGTTCTGAAAAGGAAGAGTTACTAACATTAAGAAAGCACTTGGGGAGATTGCAGTTGGGTTTTAAAAGACAAGTAGAAACTGAATAGGCAGTGAATTGTGAATGTCAAATCTTAAATGGAAATATACAGAGGAAGAAAGCTGATGAATGATTGAGTTAATAAGAAAAAAAATTTAGAAAACATTAATAGCAAAATATAAGCTCCTTAAAGACAAGTACCAATGTGTGTGTATGTGTGTGTGTGTGTGTGTGTGTGTGTGTGTGTGTCCAGGAACTAGCATAGTAACATAGCATATTAAACCATCAGATGGCTTAATAAAAGTTTACTGAATTCAGTGTTAAGGAATGGCTAAAGGAATTTGGAAAGTTTAGTCTGGAGGGGAAAAAAAGCTCCAAAACAGACCTCATTATCTTTTCAGCCACCTGCCTCTAACCTATCCACTTCTCTGTTTCCACCAAGGTCACCACCATTTTTTCTAGTCACCTGGCACACAAACTCCATGATATCCTCATTCTTCATTCTTCAACATAATAGTTGCCCAATTTTACATTTTCCCGGCAAACACATCTGTCTCTTTCTCTTTGCTCACACATCTTTCATCCTTGTGGAAACCCTATTGATGGTCTCCCTGCCCCAATGTTATCCAATGCTATTCTGTCTTCCATGTAACTGCTAAAATGATTTTGTACTGACTATGTGGCTCCAATACTCAAGAAACTGTAATGGTTCCTTTTGCTCAAATATAAAGTACTACATTTGATTTCTAAAGGCTTGACAAACTATTCTCAACCTACCTTTCCAAAATTTGCATTTTTGCTCCCTTCCCACACTCCATCTTGACACATTTGACTTAATAATGTCTAACTGGCCTTTTTATTCTTTCTTTCTCTGAGTCTCTGTAATGTCTGTCTCTCGTGCCTAGAAGACATTTCCTCCTTGTCTCTTACTCTTAAAACCCCTTGATTCTTTGAAACAACTATTTATACCACCTTCTACAAGAAGTCTTTCTTTATCCCTAAAGCTACTAGAATAACACTTATTTCACATGTACTTTATATGTATTGATTTAAGGCTCAGTAGAGCACTGAATTTTGAGTTAGGAATACCTGACTTCAAATCCAGCCTCTGATATTTTCCAACTGTGTGACTGGTATGTGTCTATATGAGATTGTAAACCGAGCAAGTGACATTCTTCATCCTCAGTTTCCTCATCTTTAAAATGAAAACAACAATAGCATCTACCTCCTAGAGCAGTTTTGAGGATAAAATGAGATATGTATAAAGTGATTTGCAAACCTTAAAGCATCACAGAAATAGTAGCAATAATAAGTATTATTATTAATAATTAATAAATAGAATTAGATGACCTCTGAAGTCTCTTTCAAACTCTTCATTACTCATATCTACTGCCTCTGGGTTATAGTTCCTCAAAAGCAGAAAGTGTGTCTTGTCTCAGGTCCCTTTCCTGCTCACCAATCTTTAGTGACTTTCCAAGAAGAAATGGAAATGGCAATTAAGTGGGATGGGGGCAAGATGAGAAGAGCAGTTCAACCAGAAGTAGATGCATAGTTTTCAGGATATTAAGGTACCTATTCTCAAGGTATCTGAAAAAGTAGAAAACAACAAAAACATGGAGGCAAAAATCTCAGATCTTATTTGCAATTATCCCCCAAAAGGCAACTGAGACTATTAATAATTATCAAATTATATGCCTATTTTTCCTATAATCCATTTGCATATAGTTTTTTAATACATATTTTATATATATATACTTAAATTTATTATATGCTACATAATTTCTCATACAATATATAATTATGTATTCTAAGAATACCCATTTTTATGTTGTTTATACTTATGCACTTAATATCTTTCTCATAAAAAGTTAAACTCTTGGTCATTTCCCAGTAGACAAGTGGTCAAAAGACATGAATAGCTAATTTTTAAAGAAAGAAATTCAAACTATCAACAATCATAATTTTAAAATGCCATCACGTCATTATACAGAGCAACAAGAAGATTATACGATGATCAATTCTGATGGACATGGCTCTCTTCAACAATGAGACGATTCAGACAAGTTTCAATAGTTTAATGATAAAGAAAACCATCACACCCAGAGAGAGGACTATGGGAACTAAATGATTCACAACATAGCATTTTCACTCCTTTTGTTGTTGTTTGCTTGCATTTTACTTTGTTTCTCTTTTTTTCTGGTTTGATTTGATTTTTTTGTGAGGCAAGATAATTGTATAAATATGAATGCATATATTGGATTTAACAGATATTTCTCCTATGTTTAACATATATTGGACTATTTGCCATGTTGGGGAGGGAGTTGGGGGAAGGGGATGAAAAATTGGAACAAAATATTTTTCAAAGGCTAATGTTGAATAATTGTCCATGCATATATTTTGAAAAATAAATTTCTTTGATAAAGAAAAAAAGAATAAACAAAAAATGCTATCACTAACAACAGCTAGCATTTATGTAACACTTTAATGCTTACAAGATGCTTTCCAAATATTACTTCATTTTATTCTCACAACAACTCTGAGAATAGATACTATTATTATACTCATTTTATAGATGAGAAAACCAAGGCAGATAGAGATCAAGTAAGTGTCTGAGACTGGATTTGAACTCAAGGCTCCTTGACTCCAGATGCAACAAGATGCAATATATATATACGTGTGTGTGTGTATATATATATATATATATATATATACCCTTAAGTTTTGAGAATAGAATATAAAGACTTTTCTACAATCTAAAGGAAGGGATCAAAAATCCAAAAACCTAGGGCAGCTAATTAATACACAGGGTAGTCACAGGGTAACCCTAGAGTCAAGAGCTAAATTCAAATCCAACCTCAAACACTCACTAGCTGTAAGGCACTAGACAAGTTACCTAATCCCCCAAATACAAGAACCCAATAGGTTTATACTTTATTAACTATTTTTCTTAGAAAGCATTTGATTCACTGAGATAAGATCTTAAAGCCTTTCCTCCAATGAGGTACATAAGTAAAAATTATACGTGATTCCTTGAACTAGGATACAACTAATACAACTTTGTTCAATTCACCTCTGGTTTGTTACATTAAACAAAATGTAAAAGAAGATATATTCTCACCAAAGATATTTAGTATTGTCATGTAAGAGGAGTGCTGAGATCAAATAGAAAAGGCATCCCCTAAAGATGATGAAGTCTTCTCATCAAGCAGCATGATGCTTGGACTTTGCGTCAAAGGAACATTTTATAGCTAACATTTTATAGTTTACATTTATCTAGCATTTTAGTTTTACAAAGTATTTTACATATATTATCTCACATGATCCTCTCAATAACCACATGAGGTAAATGTTCTATTTAGAATAAAATCCTAGCTGCGCCATTGATTAAATATGTGACTAAGCAAATCACTTGAATCTTATTGGACCTCAGTTTCCTCAACTGTAAATTGAGGCAGTTGAACTCAAAGTTCCTTTCAAGTCTAAAATATGATCCAAGAATCTGAGTGCAGAAAACATTGTTTTCAATTCATGGAATGTTGTAGTATTTCCTAAATGTAATTTCTAATAACAAGAAAGATTTTGATCTCCTATTTACCCAGGAAGAAACAAATGGTTGAAGCGTGCCTTCTACACTAAAAATTATTTGCAGTTGGATGGACATTATGTAAAGGCTATCTACAGAGGTGACTTAAAAACCAGGAAGTTCTGGATTCAAGAGCTACCTCTGATGCATATTGATTTTGTGACACTGGGCAAGTCGAGTTCTTTCAATGTACAAGGCAAATTTCTATGACTATAAGTTGCAGAGAATGTGCTGGTCTATATTGATAGAACGTGTTTCCTCATCTAGAAATTTCCCTTATCAATAAAATCATAGGTCTGATTCTCATTAAATGAAATAAAATAAAGTGCTTAGTACACATGGTAAGTATAATATAAATGCTTTCTTTATTCCTATTCAAACTCTCCTGATATATAGAAGCAGATACTCCTACCTCTAACCTTCAACAAATAGTCAGAGAAGATTATACCCAACATTGACAAGAAATCTAACCAGGCATTTATTTCTCCTGGTTTCCTTAGACAAACACCTACTCACTACTCCTTTTTTACAGTGATTGGCCAATTACTTTTGACTTTTTCCCAGTCGCTCTATTGATGCAGCCCAGAATAACATTTGATTTCTTTTACAACTCTGGAACACTGTGCCAGTGACATTAAAATTTTATGCATCTCTGCCCTTTGAACTAGCTTCTTGGTAGTTTTCTTCATGATACCTGAAAGAGTCTATTTTGCCTCTTGGTTTCTCTTCCCTAGCTTCATTACCTTATATGTCCCTACGCTGAATTGGATAATCAAATTATCTGCCTTTGCTCCCCCTAACCAAGCATTTTGAATTTATGGTCCTTCTCATCTGCATCACTATACTCATTTTGCTATCTCAGCATTTCTCAACTCCTGTTCATTTTTTCCCAGCCTGATAAGTGAGTTGGGGTCCATACAAACTAACTCCTCACTGCCCACACAAATGCTTCTGACCATGTATGCTTCCCCTAGAATGTCTTTCTTCCTTGCTATCCATTTTCCCTTAGCACAAACTCCACAACCAGCTTTATGAGTGGTTTTATAGCATTATCCACGAATAAGAACCCCTCCCTCCACCTTAGGCGCAACCAGTGTATGAGTGAGGGAAGTGGAGGTGGGGGGGCCTCCTAGACATTTATCACATTTAGTTAGAGGGGCATTTGCAAAGCATAAACATTGGTTGCTGAATCTGAGACAATTGGAGGGGTGGGATATGTTCGTTTACGCAAAAAGTGGACAGGAATTATACCCTGGGACAGTTAGTCACCAAGCAGTTACTATGTGCTGAGCATTGTGTCAATCTCTAGAAATACAAAGAAAGGAGAAAAAAATAATTCCTGCCCTCAAATAACTCACACTCTACTGGTGGAAGCAACATACAAATAGCCAAGTACCTACAGAAATATACGATATAAATGGAAGATAACCTCAGATAAAAGGTAATAACACTAGTAGTAGAGGGGGATGGCAAAAAGCATCATGTAGAAAGTAGCCTCTGACTGGAAATTGAGTGGATGCCCATCAGATGGAGAATGGCTGAATAAGTTATAGTATATAAATGTTACAGAATATTATTGTTCTATAAGAAACAATCAGCAGGAGGATTTCAGAAAGGCCTGGAGAGACTTACATCAACTGATGCTGAGTGAAATGAGCAGAACCAGGACATCATTGTACATAGCTACAGCAAGATTATATAATGATCAATTATGATGAACATGGCTCTTCTCAACAATGTTTGAGGCCAGTTCCAATGGTCTTGTGATGGAGAGAGCCATCTACACCTAGAAAAAGGACTGTGGGAACTAAGTGTGGACCCAACATAGCATTTTCACTTCTTTTGTTGTTGTATGCTTGAATTTTATTTTCTTTCTCATTGTTTTTCCTTTTTGATCTGATTCTTCTTGTGCAGCAAGATAATTGTGTAAACATGTATGTCTATATTGGATTTACATATATTTTTACCATGTTTAACATATATTGGATTACTTGCCATCTAGGGGGAGAATGTGGGAAAGAGGGAGAAAATTGGAACACAAGGTTTTGCAAGAGTCAATATTGAAAAATTATCCTTGCATATGTTTTGAAAATAAAAAGCTTCAATTAAAAAAAGTAGGCTTTGAACTCTTAAATAATTACTAATTATTAGTATTTATTAATGATTAGTAAATAATTAATATTTACTAATTAAGTAAATACTGAGTCTTAAGACAGGAGGTGGAGGCAAGGAGTGAGAGCATTCTAGACAGGAAGGACACCCATTGAAAAGCCAAGGAGATTCCTATGCAAAGTGTAGTAGCAAGAAGGCTAATGTGGATGGATTATAGAGAATGTGAAGGGGATTATAGGTAGTGGCAGAAAACTGGAAAAGTAAGAAAGTCACGAAGTACCTGTAGAGGGAAACAAAGGATTTTGCATTTAATCCTGGAAGTAATAGGGAACCAATGGAGTTGGTTGGGGGTGACCTGTGCTTTAGGAAGATTTGAGTAGGAATGCTAACTTCTCCCCTGATTTCCATTCTTATTTCTTCAACTACCCATTAAATATTTCTTACTGGATGTTCCAGAGGCATCTCAAAATGAACTCATTTTTCCTCAAACTCTCTCCTCTTCCTAATAACCCCATTATTATTGAGGATACCACCATCTTCCCTAGTCACCTGGGCTTGCAAATTAGGTGTCATCCTCACTCTACACTTTCCCACCACCCGTGATTTATTATTTGCCAAGTTTTGTCCATTTTGTTTTCATTCATCTCTCATATGCTTCCTTCTATCCTCTGACAATATCACTACCCTGATTCAAGCCTTCATCACTTCATGCTTAGATTATTAGGGGGCTTGTCTGTCTCAAGTCTCTCCCCACTGCAGGCCATCCTCCATTCAGCTGTCAAATTGATCTTTTTAAAGCTATAGTCTGACTATGGCAATACATCTCTCCCTAATTGATTAGTTTCACTGGCTCCCTATCACTTCCAGGATCAAATATAAAATCCTTTATTTGGCTTTTAAAATTTTCCATAACTTGACCCATTTATATCTTTCCATCCTTCTCACATTTTACATGTTTCTCCCCCCCAGAATGTTTTGCAATTCAATAACAGTGGCTTCTTTACTGTTCCTTGCACAACTCCCAAATCTGAGCATTTTTCTTGACTATTCTTCAAACCTAGAAGTTTCTTCCTCTTTCTCACATCTCCTGTCTTCTTTGAAGTCTCAAATAATAGTCCTGCCTCCTGCAAGAAATTTTTAATAGTCTTCATTAATCTTAATACCTTCCTTCTGAGATTATCTTCAATTTATCCCATTGTGTGTTTGTATGTAATTGCTTTTTCTAAACTATACAAAACCACCAGCATAATCTTCGAATTGCATCACTCTATTCACAATCCTCTTCTGAACAAAAACTATCTATTGCTCCCTATTACAAACTGATTATAAAGTACCACTTTTCTTGCCGTTTGAAACTGTGTATGGTCTGGTTATTTTTAATACATGATATTTTCCCAGAAAAACTGTCCTAGCAGTCTACCTCCCCCTTCTTATTCTATCTTCTTCCTGCTGGAAAAGACTCCCATACTTGAAATGGCTTCCTTTTCTAATTTTCTGCCTGTTGAAACTTCCCTTATGTTTGAAAATACAGATCTCAGAAACCACCTTCTTTTGGAAACCTTCCCTAATCCCTCTCCATTCCTGTCCCTTCCTGAAAGAGATCCTTCCTTCTTCAACTGTCTCTGAGCATTTTCCCAGGACTTTTTTTTCCTGCATTTATCACAATCCCCTTTATAGCATAGTTATCTGTTAACATGATCAACCCTCAAACATAAACTCTTGGGAGAGGACACTACCTATTTTATACATTTGCTGAGTTGAACCAAATGTCTTATCTCCTTTGCTTAAGCACAAAATACACAAGGAAGAAACCAATTTTTATACACCTTGATATCCCCAATGAGATCTGTCTCGATGCTTTAAGCATGCCTTGATGGCACTATTAAACCCTTAGTCTCCCAGTTTTGTAGCTATTTATTTCTGGCTATTTTTCCCTTCCAATCTGGCTACTGAACACTGTTAAATATTCAATAAATAGTTGTTGCTTGAACTCAATTTGTGTTGAGTGAATGAGTGAATAAATGAAGTGAATGAGTAAAGAAGTTATGGATGAATGAAAATGAAACAAGTCAGATCAGCCAGATCATTTAGGTTCTGGACCTTCCCTTTTGTGCTTTTCCCCAAATTCTTCTCTGCCAAATATTTCCTCACCCTTATGGCCGATCCTCTGACAAGTGCTGTCAGCCCAAGTCTTCGGAGGGCCTTAATTTCTGAATCACTTGTGGTAACATGATCTTGCTATTCTTCAGCATTTCTTTGCTTTCCCTGGGGAAATTTATGTCCGTTTCTAACATCTGTCCCCCATCTTCCTCAGAGAATAGTGAAGAAAGGAATTCATTTAATTTTTAAGCAATGTCTACCTCTTTCTTCAATAAATTACCCTTGGCGTGTCTTAGAGGTCCAACTGTCTCCTTCAATGACCCCTGTATTTCTTATGTACTTGAAAATTTTCTCATTATTTATCTTAACCTCCAGTGCAATCTCCTTTTCATTCACTAACTCTGGTTTTCTTATCTTTTTTCCCACTCTCTGGACTTCATTCAGTAATCTTTGCAGGCCTCCTCTGTACCTGATGCTTAATACCTTACATATGCCTCTTTCTTACCTTTGATTACTTTTTTTTCACTTGTTCATCCACATTGTCAATTCATTTATTGCTAGGACTGCATGCAAGATGACCCCTGGGCATATATTAATTTATGTTTGAATGCTTTTCCATCTAGCTTCGTCGCTCCTTCCATCACTTTATCCCATATGGTCTCACTCGGCCTCTCTGTCGGGCTTTGGAAAAGCATAGTCTGGCTCTGAAATTGGATGGTGATAATGCTCTCATCTGTCAGGCTAATCTGTAACTTGTCTTCAAGTCTGAGAGGCTCAGAAGAAAGTGGGTATGCTCTTCCCTAAAGCAGTGGCTGTAAGAAATTTTATTCAATGAGATTGTTGTGGGGAGAGTGATTTGCAAACTGTAACAGTGCCATAGAAATATAAGCCATTTGTTTTGACTTTTACTTTTATTTTCTGGACAAAATCTGGGATTTCACCAATATAAGGAGTTTTCAGTGAGGAGCTTCTTCAACCCAGGCAAATTAGTGACCTTCTCTGTGGTTTTAAGCCTTTGCACAGTGGTTTGTAACCATTTTTTAGACCATTTTCTCTTTTCAGAAGGATGGTTTTAAATAAGTAAAACTACCTAAGGATACAAGGAAAAACAATTATGTGTGAAACACAGTTATCAAAACAGATTTTTAAAAAATAAAAACAAATTCATGAAGGCCAGGTTAAGAGCCCTGTTATAAAGAATTGCCTGTGGGAATTTCTTTTGTTCTATTATATGTGTTTGTAAGAGAAGTCTTGTTTTTATTTTGCTTTCTCTATGGTGAAGGGTGAAGGGACAAAAGAAAGTGAGAGGCAAAACTGATCTTAGTTTGAAAAAAAATTAATTAAAAATTGAAAAGGAAAAGAAATCCATTCACTCTGGGACCAAAACATATGGTAGAGTTTAGACTTCAAGTCAGATAGCTCCTAAGCCATTGTATTTATCAAATGATTGGGACAGGGAAGAAGGATTCTCCCTCTGCTCAGTGGCTCAAACAATGAAGCTATCCAGAAAGCCTCCATTTTTTTCTAAGGAGAGAGATTATGAAATTTGAGAATTAAGAGATATCATAGAATATTGGAGGAAAAAATCAGCGTTGGAGCCAGGAAGATGGGAGAGCAAAGTGGGTATGCCTCCAGAAATAATGCCTCCAGAAAGTCACTTAACATCTATCTTTTGTTTCCTCATCTGTTAAGTGGAAGTTAAACATGCCTGTAGTATCCCCACCATAGGGTTTTCTGTAAAGCTCCAAATCAGTAAAGATTTTAAAAGTCCTGAGAAATATGTCAGTTGTCATTAGTTGATATTATCTTAGAAGTCTAGGAGTCAGAACAGAATTCTAGGCATAGTTTTATCAGTCATGACTTCAGAGAAGTAATTGATCCTTT
The DNA here is from genome assembly GCF_016432865.1 of Antechinus flavipes. Lineage (NCBI taxonomy): Eukaryota > Metazoa > Chordata > Mammalia > Dasyuromorphia > Dasyuridae > Antechinus > Antechinus flavipes. The sequence goes on from NC_067401.1 coordinate 373,172,213, forward strand.
CTGGGCTTAGTCCATAAAATAGAAGGAATGGACTAGATCAGGTACTCTTAACCTAGGATCCATGGATGTATGGAGAGAGTTCAGGGGGTCCATAAACATAAATGGAAAAAAATCTTATCTTTTATTCCATCAACTTTAAATTTCCTTTGTCATCCTATGTATTTTATCTTATACATATAAAAACCTGATTCTAAAAAGGGAGTCTGTAGACTTCACCAGATTACTTGAGGGATCCGAGACACACAAAAATATCTGGTACATATTATCATGTAATCATATATCACATAGTCATACAGCAAACAACTCAGCCAATTCAGCTTGCCTTGTACAAATTACACCTGCAGTCAATTCCACAACTTTTCTCCCTGGGGTAAGGATTCCTGACCTATTTTTATATCTCATGCTTTCTCAAAACTTTGTCCTCCAGGTCAGGACAAGATTGTTGATTGTCCAGTTTTTTAAACCTTTTTTGATGTCATAGATCCCTTTGGCAGACTTGCAACATTATGGAGACACCTTCCTAAAATAATGTTTTAAATGAATAAATAAAATTACAAAGGAAATTAATTATATTAAAATCCAATTATCAAAATAGTTGTGGCTTTAGAGATCAGTTTAGAGATTAGATTAAGGATTTAGGCATTATTAAAATTTATGAAAGTGCTATGAGATTTTCTGAAGAAAATCACCATGAATGCTCTATTATACTGCCTGTGTAAACATCAACACATCCCTTCATCTCTTCATGAAGTTAAGGCACTAAAGGGACTCTGATTCCTTCCGATTCTTATTTTCTATATTCCTATATATTTAGATACAAAGGCTATGAAATTGTGCCTGCTATTGAGAAACTGAAAGTAAGTAGAAAAAAGAACACACAGTCCAAAGAGTACTTCAATTGTGTCTTTAATCACAATTGTTTAGACAATTACAACTTTCAAGCCAGTCCCCCAAACCCACCCCGGAAACACTCTGGCTTCATCATAGTTGAAATTTGTACTGGGCATGAATATAAATCTATCTCCCAGGTGGGGACAGGGGCCCTGGCTGCCCATGGCTTGGAGCAGCATTATTCCTCTGCCTCAGCTGATCAATAGCACCAGGGGAACTTGTAAAAACTTGAAAAATAACTGCAGTGTTTTAGGACAAGTGGTACAAGTGTCTTGGTGAAGCACAAGTCATCTTGCTGATTTGTCCTCAGGGGCAGGTTGCAGGCAGCTGGAGAGCCAGCTCTGGCTGCGTTCTTACATTCTAGACTCCATTCTGGGATATTCCTGACAGTCTCCAATGCATTCGTGAATGAAAACTTAATATTCAATAATAATGGTAATAATATCTACCCAGAGAGACCTGCTTCAGCTGCCAGCAGCAGGGATGCCAGGCCCTGGAGGACAGAGTTTGGAGGTGTAAGGGATGGCTGAATCAGTAACAATGGAGGGTAAATACTCAGAGAGGGAGTCAGACAAGTGGGAGGAAATATTGAGTTGAGGTTTATGTGTGTATGTGATTTGCTACTCATGCATACTGCATGTTAACAAAGGAGCTTAGCATTCGTGGTTTCCGCCAAAAACATCGAATTTGCCTCATAAAGCTAATCTCACCCATTACTCTTGGATGTGTTATGACTGGCAAAGAAATTGCGAGAGAGAACAGCTGTGTAACACTATTAATAATAATATATGGTGCCAGACCTCTTTCCATCCACAGCATGTGATCTTAACCTTGCCCACTCAGAAAGGGTTGACTTACTGTCCCATTTTAAAGATGGGCAAAGTAGCACAAAGAGGGTCAAAAGGATTGGCAGAGGGCTACTCAGCAAGAGAAGCTCAGAGTGGGAGTCGGTCCAATACAGTTAGAATCCTAATATGGCCCCATTCAACCAGGGGTCCTCAAATTTTTACTTCACAATTTGCATTGACCAAATCCTACTGCTTCCCAGGAAGCCTACGTGAGGGTTAGATGGGGTTTGGAACTGGTTAAGTAATCATATCCAAAGAGTGATCTAAGAACCTGATGCCCACTTTAGGATAGCTCTAATTATCAGGAAAGAATTTCCTGCCCATCTTTCATCATCTCTAAACTGGTTTCTTTGAAACTGTTATCCCCTGTTCCTCCTCCTGCCACCTGAGATCAAGAATAATGTTTGGTGTCTTGAATCTTCCAGGGTTTTAAAAATATAAATATGGGCCCAGATTTCAGCCACAAAGGTCACTGATATTCATTGTTTCATCTGAAACTGGAAAGGTGTTTTTCAGAGGGGAAAGAATCTGCTGAACAGAAAGCTATAAACCAGTGCACTTTTTAATGTAATGTATTTCTCTTCAGGAAAGGAAGGGGAGGAGGAGAGAGGAAGAGACAAGAGACAAGTGTAAGAGGAATACAAATTTTAAAAATAGGATAGACTTTTATTTCCCTGGGATGGTTTATTAGTGGAGACACGGAGATCTCTAAGGTGCTTTCTCCAGGGATAAGTATTTTCTAAATATTTTCAGATTCATTTTTACTGTGCAGTCTAAGAAAACATCCAGCTCTTTTTCATCTGAACTGTTGCCTAACTATACTTTCCCCTGGAGCACACACAGGTAGCTTCACATTGAATAGAGGGCTGGAAGGTCAAAAAGACCTTAGTTGAAATTTGACTTCAGATACTTAGTTGTGTGATCCTGGACAGATCATTTAACCCTGTTTACTTGAGCTTCCTCATCTGTAAAATGAACCAAAGAAGGAAATGACAAACCACTCCAGTATTTTTGCCAAGAAAACTCCATATGGGGGTCACAAAGGGTAGGAGAAAACTGAAACAATCGAAGAACAACAGTGTAAAGTACCAAATTCCTTCCAATGCTTTCTTTTATAGAAGGTAGAACTTTACCCCTTTTCCTGCTTCTTTTTTGTGTGTTTTGTGTGCTTTCTCCTATTAGATTGTAAGTGCTTAGATTGTTTTTCTTTTTATTAATTTTATCCTCAGCAGAGTACCTGGCACATAGTAAGTGCTTAATAAATATTTATTGGAATGGACTGGATTGAATCCAAGCAAGTTGCTACACCTGTCTGCCTCACTTTCCTCATCTAGAAAAGGGGGACAATCATAGTTATTGTGAGATTCAAATGATTTAATATTTGTAAAACCTTTTACAACCTTTAAAATGCTATCAAAAGGCTACCTATAATTATTAATTTTGCGGTTGATTTTTTTAACCCAAGTGCAAGATGATACATTTATCCTTATTAAGCTACATCTTATTAAATTTGGCCCATCATTCTAGCTGGTTGAGATCTTTTTGGATTCTGGTTCTGCCATCCAATATGTTAGCTATCCCTCACAGATTTTTTGTCATCTGTAAATTTGATAAGTATCTATGCCTTAATCCAAGTAATTAATAAAAATGTTAAATAACAGAGCTAGAGAGAGAGAGAGCCTCAGGCCCTTCACTAGAGACTGCCTTCCAAGTTTACATCATTCTCTTAATGACTTCTCTTTTGTGTAATTATTCAATCCATTTTAAATCCACTAACTATACCAACATCTAGGCTAAATCTCTCCCACCTGTCCACAAAGATAAGAGAGATTTTTGTCAAGGACTTGGATGTATTGCATGTAGGCCATGTCTGGGGCACTCTTTTTGACATTCTAGTTTAAATCCTATTAAAGAAAACAAACGAGATGGTATTACTCTGGCACGATCTGTTCTTGATGGCTCTGGGTTGTCTCTTAGTTATCATTGTATCCCTTTGTAAATGCTCACAGATTATTCATTTAATAATCTCTTGTAAAATTCTGCTAGACTATCATTGGCCTGTAATTTTACTAGTTCCACCCTTCTTGTTGTTGCTCAGTTATATCCAAACCTTTGTGACCCTGTTTGGGTTTTTTGGCAAAGATACTGGAGTGACTTGCTTTTCTTTCTCCAACTTATTTTACAGATGAGGAAACAGAGGTATACAGAGTGAAGTGACTTCCTTAGGGTCACATAGTAAGTGTCTAAGATCATATTTCAACTCAAAGAGAAGTGTTCCTGACTTCAAGCCTCTTGCTTTATTCTCTGATAGTTCCACTGCTAAAAACAGAGAAAGAAATATTAGCAATATTTGTCATTTTGTGGTTTTAAAATATCCTTCACTTTCTCTATAGTTTTGAGGGGATGATCACTAGTGGAAGTATAGTAATTTCATCTGCTAGATCCTTCTGTAAAGGTTAGTGATATTTCCTTTTACTCATTGGCTTGAACTTTCTGAGGAGTTCTAGGCATGGAGTTTGAGTGCAAACTTAGACTTTGACTAGTTGCATGATTCTGAGCAGTCAACCTAACTATCTGTAAAATGGGGATGATAACAGATTTCTTGAGAAGATCATTGTGAGGTCTATAGAGATACTTATATAGAGCACTTTGTAAACCCTAAACTTTAAAGCACTGTGTAAATTACTATATCATTATTGCATTTTATTATATGAAGAAGAGAAGGAAGAGGAAAAAGAAAAAAAAAAGAAAGAAGAAGTAGAGGAGAGGAGAATACCTGAATTTGGATTTTGATTTTTTATCTTTCTAGTTGTATGACCTTTGGCAAATTGCTTTTTCTCTCATTTTTCTCATCTGTAAATGAGGGGATTAGACTGGATGAATTTTAAAAATCTTTTCGGCTTCAAATTTGTGATTCATAATATCTTCTCACATTCCTTCCATTTTCTTCTTTTCTCCTGAAGGCATTCCACCTCTGAGTATAATCTCAAATTTTAATGCTCCTTTCTATAGTCATTGATGTCTGGGGCTAGGAGAAGGATTCACGTGCTCCTTGTTCATCAGTAACACTTCCAGATCCTCCCTCTATCACCACCATGGAATAATCACCTTTAGAGTTCTCTTTATCCTGTATTGATCTTTGTTGCAGATATTGATGGGACTCCAGATATCTTCCTGCCCCACCAAATTTAGCACCTGGCTCAGTCTTCTACTATACCCCAACACCCTGACTTCTTTAAACAACCTTCTAATTCCTGAATCTCCATTAATATGACCTTTGCCTCCAGTCTACTTCAACCATCATAAAAGTGGTCATAATTTAGACGACTCTCCATCCCCTATCACACAACACGTGTTTGCCCCATTTTGCTGAAATTCCTAGTTACAGAACTATTGTTTGTCATGTGATATTCATATACTTTTCTGACTTCTGTCTCTATATGCACAAAAAGGGGATAATAATGTCTGCATGGCCAACCTCACAAGGTCTGGGGGAGGAAAGTGCTTTATAAACCTTAAAACACATTAGAAAGGCAAGAGATTGCTATTTTTCTTGTTTTTAAAAATAACAATAACATCAATTCTTTGTTTGAATAGAATCTGAATTATGTATATAGGAATATACCAGTCCTGGCTTTTGGAAGTATAAAATCATCATCTAAGAATCCTGGAGTGGAGGTTGGGGGAGGGCTCAGGCTTCCAGCAGAGGCTGGGGAACCATTGAAAGGATTCTTATTAATCAAAAATACAAGTTTTTCATGTGGTAAAAATAGATTTAATTCCCCTGCAAAGGTCTGTTATGCAGAGTCTTTTCAACAAACATCTAGATAAAGGAATCAAGTCAAATCCATTGTGTTTTGAGACATTCCTGGAGCATGGATGTTCTTGAGATTATGCTCTTGGATTACTTATGCAGAAATAATACATACTTTCAGTACTTAAAGCTGTAATGCTTAGGTTGGATTTGGATTTTTGATTCATTTTAGTAAAAGGTAGAGTTTCAAAGTCAGCTCCTTAACCAGAAGGATATGTTGGACTTGAATATCATTTATTGCTTTCTGACCTACATTCCTCTCATCTCCCCTCACCCCCACTCTTTTCATCATTTTAAAAGTTACTTGGCAAGTTAGATGCCTGAAGCTCAGCATTTCCAAACATCTGCCTTGAAGAAAGAACTTTGCTGCAGATTTCCCCCTGATTATTAGAATCGGGTTTAATCAGTCTTTAATTATTGGATTAATGGGGAAATGGTCATATCATTGATAGCAATCTATATGGAAGCAAGATGAAAGGTAACAAATACTTGGTGCTTTCAGAATCTTAATCTGAGTAACATTTTGATCTAATAGCAATGTATCTAATCTAAGAGTCAGGACATCTACAATGTAGTTCCAGTTTCTGCAGTGATGTTTGAAATTGGGACCTCAGTTTCCCTATACATTAGATAGAGGGGAATAGTAATCATTATCTTGTTAAAAGGTTGAAAGAAAAGGGTAGAGATAGAGACATGAATTCCAGTCCCAGTTCTGCTACTCCATGTCTGTAATTCAGGGTTTTTTTAATTTATTTATAAAGTAGGGGGTTGTACGAGGTAATCTATAAAGTCTCTTTCATGGCTAACATTCTATGTATTCTCTCATATAAAATATGATTTAAAAATGTCATCTGCCTTCAGTAATTTATAGGAGATTCATCTATAACTAATTCTTAATTCCAGATAAGTTTGCTAAGCTACCTTGCTCACTGCTGATTCTCCACCATCACGAAGTAAATGCTTAGGGAATGCAAGATCAAGTCTTGCTAATGTTGTTTTGCAGACATGTAGGAATAGCTGGTTCCTCAATATGTCCCTAATTTTCATTTTATAAAGTCTTTCTCGTGTGTAGTAGGTCCCAAAGAATGACTGGAATGCTTGTCTCTCTCGAAGAATGTCTCTCATTGGTGCTAACTCCACTCCTCATGTATCTTTGCAGCACTGAATCAACATTTTCTCTACCAATCAGAAATCCCCTGCATATTCAATGGCATGCAAAAATTCTATAGGCTTGAAAAATCAGATTTTATCCACAAAACTGGCTAACATGGACAGAGTACAATGTAGGAAGAATAACAGCATTAAAGAACTGAAAATTCACATGACACCCAAGACATATATTCAAACACAAAAGTACAACGTATAGATAATAAACAAGGTAGACTATAGTTTCCAAAAAAAAAAAAAAAGATGCAAATTTGACCTCTTGGGTATTATTGATAACTATTTTTTTTGCTTGTCTTTATGTATGGAGTGCTTGGCACAAAGCTATTTGTATTACTTATGCTTGTTTCCTTCCTCACTCCTTCCTTTTGGAGATTAGCTGCATGTTTGTGATTTGAAGTTGGAAGAATATGCCTTAATAAGAAAAAAGAAAAAATAGTAAAGGGATTGGAAAGGTAGAAGATGTAGGTAGAGCATCTTGGGAATTAGGAAGATATATTCATATAAATAAATATTCATATAACTATATATCAGAAGATGGGAAACATGGGCAGTCCATACAAGAAGACAGTTTATATGCAAAAGCATGGAGATGAAAGATGAAAAGTTATTTGTGAGAAAGAGTCACAAGATTTTGCATTTTTTTTTCCTAGAATAAAAACTATATGAAGAGTAATACTATATAAAAAGATTAGTAAGGAAAACTGGAACCAGGATGTAAAGAGCTTTAAATGAAAAATGAAGAATTTGCATTTGATCCCAGAAATATTATGAAGCCATAAGTGTTTATTGAGGAGAAATTGACATTATCTGAAATATGCTTTAGAAATTTCACTTTGGTAAATTAAATGTGTCAATTGAAACTAGAAGTTTAATTAGGAGGCTATTGTAATGGTTCAGGCAAAAACTGATCAAGGCCTAAACTATGGTAATGTTCACATAAGTAAAGAGCAAGGAATGTATACAAGATGTGTTGAAGGATTAGATTTAAAAAGTCTTTGCCACTAATGGGATATTTGACATGAAGAAGAATGAGTTGAAAAATAACTTCAGCAAACCATGAGAAGACTAAAAACAGTTTGTCTCTAGATCCAAAGGTGGATCGGATCAGATCCTCATCACACAAGGCTCTCAAAAGAAATTTAAAAAGAATCTTAAAAGACAACTAGAAGAAAAATGGGGAAAGGAAAGGAAAGCTTTGGAGGAGGGTCAGGATAAGTCATGTTACTTATTAAAATCAAAGTGGATTTTAAATCAACTCCCTGAAAAACAGAATGTTTGAATTAGAAAAGATAACCCCCAGGAAAACAGAATTTGTAAATTGGAAATGGTAAACAATTCCAAGGAAAACAGAATTTGTGAATTGGAAAAAGAAAATAATTCCTTTTAAAAAAGTGGTGAAATGGAAAAAAATTCCATAGAATAAAACAGCTCATTTAAAACTCAATTGGGCAATTACAAAAAGAAATTTAAAAAGTAAATGAAGAAAATAATTCATTAAAAATCAGAGTTTAACCAATGGAAATGAATGATTCCAGGAAACACCAAGAATCAGTCAAGCAAAACCAAAAAAAATGAAAAAAATAGAAAAAACTGTTAAGTACCTATTTGGGAAAACAAAAGACCTGGAAAATAGATCTAGGAGAGATAATCTAAGGATTATTGGGCTTCCTGAAAATCATGATAAAAAAAGAGCCTGGACACTATTTTTCAGGAAATCATCAAAGAGAACTGCCCAGATATTATAGAAACAGAAGGTAAAATAGACATTGAAAGAATTCATCAATCACCTACTGAAAGAAATCCCAAAATCAAAACTCCAAGAAATATTGTGGCTAAATTTCAGAACTATCAGACCAAGGGAAAAATAGTATAAGCAGCCAGAAAAAAAATTCAAATACCGAGGAGCCAAAATAAGGATCACTTAGGATCTAGCTGTATCCACATTAAAGGATTGAAGGGCCTGGAATCTGATATTCTGAAAGGCAAAAGAACTTGGAATGTAGTCAAGAATAACTTAACCAGCCAAACAGCATTTTCTTCCAGAGAAGAAGATGGACATTCAATGAAATAGGTGAATTCCATTTATTTCTGATGAAAAAACCAGAGCTAAACAAAAAGTTTGACCTCCAAGTATAGAACTCAAGAGAAGCATAAAAAGGTAAAAAGAACTCTTGAGAACTGTATTTCTGTTATGGCAATACATAAAGAATACATGTATAATTTGTTTTTACTGTTATAATATAAAAAAGGAACTAAAGGTGGAAAGGAAATTGTACCAGAAAAAAGGGAAAAGTGGAGGTAAAAAGAGGGAAAATATATCTCATAAAGAGGCAAAGGAAACCTATTATATCTGAGGGAATGAAGGGAGAGGGATGAATATAGAGTGAATATTACTCTCATCAGATTTGGCTTAAAGAGAAAATAATAGACATATTTGGTTTACATAGAAACTTCTCCCATCTCATTGAAAAGTGGGAGGGAAAAAGCAAAAAGGGAAGGGATAGGCTAAATAGAAGGGAATACAGAAATACTAAGGAAAAGGTTTAAGAAAAGGGGAGGGACTTAAAGGGGGAGGGAGGGATTCTAAAGAAGGAGAGCTGTGTGAGCCAAGTGGTACTCATAAGTCTCATACTGGGGAGAGAGGTAAAGGGGAAAAGAAAGAGAAAAGCATAATTTGGAGATAATAAGATGGTAGGAAATACAGAATTAGTAGTTTTAACCACAAATGTGAATGGGGTAAACTCCCCCATAAAGTGGAGGTGGAAAGCAGACTGGATTAAAAGCCAGAATCCTGCAAAAATGTTGTTTACAGGAAATACACTTGAAGCAAGGAGATACATACAGAATAAAGGTAAAAGTCTGGAGCAGAATCTACTATGCTTCAGGTGAAGTCAAAAAAGCAGGGGTCGACATCCCATCCTGATCCGAGATCAAACAAAAACAAAAATTGATCTAATTAAAAGAGATAAGGAAGGGCACTATATCTTGCTAAAGGGTAGCATAGACAATAAAGTAATATCAATACTAAACATATATGCACCAAGTGGTATAGCATCTAAATTCCTAAAGGAGAAGTTAAGAGAGCTGCAAGAAGAAATAGACAACAAAACTATAATAGTGGGAGATCTCAACCTTGCACTCTCAGAACTAGATAAATCAAACAACAAAATAAATGGGAAAGAAGTTAAAGAGGTAAATAGAACACTAGAAAAATTAGGTATGATAGCTCTTTGGAGAAAACTGAATGGAGACCGAAAGGAATATACTTTCTTCTTGGCAGTTCATGGACTCTATACAAAAATTGACCACATATTAGGACATAAAGACAGCAAATTCAAATGCAGAAAGGCAGAAATAGTAAATGCATCCTTCTCAGATCATGATGCAATAAAAATTACATAAAATAAAAAGCCATGGGAAAATAGATCAAAAAGTAATTGGAAACTAAATAATCTCATCCTAAAGAATGATTGAGTGAAACAGAAAATCATAAGCACAATTAATAATTTCACCCAAAAGAATAACAATAATGAGGCATCATACCAAAATGAGTGGGATATAACCCAGGCAGTAATAAGGGGAAATTTTATATCTCTAGAGGCTTACTTGCAAAAAATAGAGAAAGAGAAAATCAATGAATTAGGCTTGCAACTAAAAAAGCTAGAAAAAGAGCAAATTAAAAAACCCCAATCAAACACTAAACTTGAAATTCTAAAAATAAAAGGAGAGACAATAAAATTGAAAATAAAAACTATTAAACTAGTAAATAAAATTAAGAGTTGGATTTATGAAAAAACCAACAAACTAGATAAACCCTTGGCCAATTTGATTAGAAAAAGGAAAGAGGATAATCAAATTGTTAATCTTAAAAATGAAAAGGGAGAAATTTCCATTAATGGAGAAGAAATTAGAGTAATAATTAGGAGTTACTTTGCCCAACTTTATGCCAATAAATCTGATAACTTAAATGAAATGGATGAATATCTTCAAAAATATAGGTTGCCCTGATTAACAGAGGAAGAAGTAAATTGGAGAAACAGTCCTATTTTAGAAAAAGAAATAGAACAAGCTATTAAGCAACTCCCTAAGAAAAAATCCCCAGGACCAGATGGATTTATATGTGAATTCTACCAAGCATTTAAAAAAATTAACTCCAATGCTATATAAACTATATGAAAAAAATAGTGAATGAAGGAGTCCTACCAAATTCCTTTTATGACACAGACATGGTACTGATAACTAAACCAGGTAGGATTAAAAACAGAGAAAGAAAATTATAAACCAATGTCCCTAATGAGCATTGATGCAAAAATCTTAAATTATTATCAAAAAGATTACAGAAAATCATCTCCAGGATAACACACCATGACCAAGTAGGATTCATACCAGGAATGCTGGGCTGGTTCAATATTAGGAAAACTATTAGCAATTATTGACTATATAAATAACAAAATTAACAAAAACCATAAGATCATCCCAATAGATGCAGAAAAAAGCATTTGATAAAATCCAACATCCATTCCTATTAAAAACACTAGAGAGTATAGAAATAAATGGACTGGGAAATGAGTATGGACCACAACATAACATTTACCTTCTTTCTGTTATTGTTTGCTTGCATTTTTGTTTTTTCTTCTCAGGTTATTTTTACCTTCTTTCTATATCCAATATTTCTTGTGCAACAAGGTAACTATATATATATATATATATATATAATTTAACATATACTTTAACATATTTAACATGTATGGGACTACCTGCCATCTAGGGGAGGGGATGGAGGGTAGGAAGGGAAAAGTTGAAGCAGAAATTTTTGCAAGAATCAGTGTCAAAAAATTACTCATACATATGTTTTGTATATATAAAAACTATAATAAAATATATTTTAAAAAAAGAAAAATAACTTCAGAGGACAGCTAGGTGGCACAATGAATATAGCATCAGCCCTGAAGTCAGGAGGACCTGGGTTCAAATCTGGACTCAGAAACTTAACAGTTCCTAGCTGTTTGACCCTGGGCAAAAATAAAAATAAAAAAAATTTAACTTCAGGTCATAAGACATTAACTTTGAAGTGATAATAATTGGACAAAAATAAAGAAGTTTGAAAGATGGTGAGGGTTTTTGTTTTTGTTTTTGTTTTTTTGCTGAGGCAATTGGGGTTAACCCAGGGTCACAAGCCAGAAAGTATTAAGTGTCTTGAGACTAGATTTGAACTCAAGTCCTCCTGATTTTAAGACTGATGCTTTATCCACTACACCAACTAGCTGTCCCAGTGGGTGAATTTTAAGGGGAAATGATGAATTCCATTTGGACATATGGAATTTGAGATGTCCTTTGGCATTCGGTTTGACATGTCCAAGAGCCAGTTGATAATAAGGGACTTGAATTCAGGAGACATTAGGGTTTGATAGATAAATAATATATTGTGTGTGTGTGTGTGTGTGTGTGTGTGTGTGTGTATGTATATATACATATATATATAATTTTCATAGAGATGAAAATTGAACTCATAAAAATTGGTGAGGTCACCAAGAACTAGGTGGTACATAGAAAAGAGGAGAGACTTCAAGACTTTAGAGAGAGCAGTTTCAGTTGAGTGATGAGAACTAAAATCAAATTCAAATAGATTGAAAAATGACTGGAAAGAAAGAAAATGGAGGCCATGAGTATAGACAGCTTTTTCTAGGAATCTTATTGTGAAAGAAAGGGGAAACATACTGTATAACATAATAGCTTGATGGAAATTGTTATTTTGGACCTAATTTTTGCCAGCTAGGAGAATCTAGGTGCTAAAGTAGAAGGAGCAAAAGATAATTCCAACAAATAATTTGTCATAAAAAAAAAGGAAACAAAAACCTGGAACAGTCAGATTTTAAAAGAACAGATTTCAAATCATTCACCAAAAAAGATAGATAGTTATAATAGCTAGCATTTACATAGCACTTTTTCATCTGCAAAGCACTTCACATGTGCTAACTTATTTGATTAGGAGCCCATAGAATAACATTCTAAAAGACAAGTTTAACTAGGAAGATTGGAAAGCTATCAAGGATGAAATGAAATTCTAAAGATGCAAAGAGAAATCATGCTGATGAGAAAAAAAATAAAAAGAGATAAGTTACCTAAAGAAACCAAGGTGGATGAATAAGAACTAGTTATTCACCAATATAGGTCCTCAGGAGTACAAATTCTGAAGGCCCCTGAAGCAGTTATATTATTCTATTTGCACTGCATATTTCCACTGGGCTGGAACCAGATACTGTATTTTACAAAATTATAACTCTGAAAAGTGTGAATTCTAATACATGTAATCAATTCAATTACATCTTTTTTTTTTTTTTTTACTAATTGGGATCTAGCTGAATTTTTTTTAAAAGACAACAACATATTTTGACTATCAGATCAATTAATGGAAACTGAATGCACTCAATCAATTGATAAACATTTTTAAGTGCCTACTATTTGCCAAGCACTGTGCTGAGTGCTGAGCATACAAAAAGAAGAAAAAGTCAAGTTTCTGTCCCAAGGAACTTATCATCAAATGGGGGAAACAACATGCAAGCAAAATATACAAAATAAGGTCTATAAAGGATAAATAGGAAATAATTAAAAGAAGGAAGACATTGAAATTAAGAGGGATTAGGAAAGGCTTTCCATAGAATGTGAGATTTTAACTGGGATTTTAAAGAAAGCTAAGGAAGGAGAGCATACTCAACACAAGGAATGCTAGAGGGAATTCTAGGAGTGGAGGGATGGAATATCTTATTCAAGGGTCAAGCCAGGAGGCCAGACTCACTGGATCAGAGAGGACATATGGAAGACTGAAGAGGTAGGAGAGAATTAGATTATGAAGAGTTTTGTACACCAACAAAGTATTTTGTATTTGCTTCTGAAGACAGTAGGAAATACTGAAATTCCTTGAATGGGAGGTATGGAGTTACATGATTGGACCTGCATTTTAAAAAAATGCAGCTGGATGGAGAATGAACTGGAATGGGGAGAGATAAGGCAGCTATATCCATTGCAGACTACTGCAATAATCAAGGCATGAAGTAATTAGGACCTGTACCAGAGGGGTGATGTTGTCAAAAGAAAAAAGGAGGTATCACACAAGGGATACTATAAATATGAAATCAGCAAGCCTTTCCAATGGCCTAGCTATAGGGAGGTGGTGGAGAGTGGGGAGATGAGAGAGAGTGAGGAATCCAGAATGATTTCTATGTCTCAAGCCTTTGGGACTGGGAGGATCCTGTTGCCCTCTGAAGAAATGAAGAAGGGAAGATTAAGTTAAGAGAATAAGAGGAGAGAAAGCGGAGATATCTATTGTAGTTCCATGAACCATTTCTAGTTTAGCTATAAAGGATAGAAGAAATATTGAATGATAGAGAGGGTGGAAGGATTAAGTGAGGGTTTTTTCCAGAATCTGGATATGTTTGTAAGCAGTAGAAAATGTGTCTGTAGAGAAGAGATTGAAAATAAGCAATAAAATGGGAATGACAAGGAGCACTCTGTTGAAAAGAATGGGATGGAAGGGAATCACTTGAACAAGTAAATGGGTTAGCCCTAGTAAGAAGTAAAGCCACTTCATCATGTGAAACAGGAATGAAGGAGAAAAAAATGGTAGAAACTAATCTGAGGGACCGAAGAAAAGAAAAAATGTACAGTTGTTGTTGTTGTTGTTTTTGTAAAAATAGAAGGGAATGCTGGAACTTAAGTCATAAAATGATCTAAAACTAACTAAGGAAGTCAAAGACAACAAAGTGTGTGTGTGTGTGTGTGTGTGTGTGTGTGTGTGTGTGTGTCTATAATAGGGAAAAAGGAATCTCTCAAAAAGTGTCTTTCTAGGGATGGCTGGGACAATGATAACAGCTAATTGCAAGAAGGCAGAAGTGCTTAAACTTGCTTCCATTTTCCCTATTGGGTTGAATGATCTTTGGCTTGTAAAGGACAAAATAACAACCATCACAAAATGGCTATTGAATTGGCAACAAAATAGCAACTGAAATCAAAAATAAGTATGGAAATAGTAAAACACCATCTAGTTGCCCTTGAACAATTAAGTTATCAGGCTTAAACTATATTACAAGGTATTGAAACAACTGGCAAATGTAATTGTTGAACCAATTATCTTTGACAACTTTGAAAAAAATACTGAGAATTATAAAAGCACTGAGAATAAAAAAGGGATCAAGTTCTAATTTTCAAAAAAAAGGAAAAGAGTGTAAACTATGGACCAATAATGGGTGCAAATTAACTTACTATATCAATTGCTTGGTTCTAGATGCCAAACTATTCTCCAACTTTGTATTCTATCCATATAGTCTCCCAAGCCATCTTACCAATTTCTTGGTCTATTATGTGTACCTTATTTCCATACCCTTTCTATCTCTTCAAAACAAAATTATCTTCCCTGGTCACCATGATGCATTTTCTTCTCTTATTATAAGCAAGCATTGTGAGGGCTGTGACTTTCTTTTTTGAAAAGATTTATATGCTCAGTACTTGGCACAGTGCTTAGTATAACAGTAAGTGCTAATAAATGCATTTTCATCCATTCATATACTCTCAGAACTTTAATTTATCTATAAAATGGGGATAACTATAATTGTAATACTCCAAGTATTTCTCTGAAACTCAAATGAAATGAGTGATCTTATGAGTTTTGTAAACCTTAGAGTGGTGTATTGATATGAGTTCTTATCATGATCGTAGCCATCAATCAAATTGACAAATGGTATAAACCTGGTAGGGATTCAGGATGCAATGGAATGTAAAGTTGGGACTCAAAAAGATCATAACAGGCTAGAACTTTGTACTAAATCTAATATGTTATCATTAGAGGTCAATGTAAATTTTTGCATATGGGTTCAAACAATCATCTTCTCTAATAATGGAGACAATTAGTATCTCTGGATAGAAATTTGTCTTAAAAAAAAAGGGAAGGAAGAAATAAACCTGGTAATTTTAGTGGATTGCAAATCCAGTGTGAGTCAGCTAAGTGATACAGCAGCCAAAAACACTAATGCAATCTTGGGCTAACTTGAGAGAGACACAGTGTCCAGGACTAGGAAGGTGACAAAGTCCCTGCTTAGACCCCACCTGGAACACTCTGTTCAGTTCTGGGTTGACTAATTTCTGGAAGAACAATGATGAGTTGGAAAGTATTCAGAGAGTGGAAAGCAACCAGTATAACAACTGGGGTCAACATGCTGTATGTTCATCTACTCAATGTTTAGCCTGAAGAAGACTCAGTGGGGACACAACAAGTCTCAAATATTTGAAGAGTTGTAACATGGAAGAGGAACATGATTGTTCTCTTTGGTCCCAGAAGGAACAGCCAGAAGAAGTTGCAGAAAAAGAGATTTCAGCTTAAATTTCCAAAGAGACCCATTTAAAAGTGGAAATGGCTACCTCAAAAAGCAATAAATTCTCCTTTATTGTAGTTCTTCCTTCCACAAGGATAAAAATGGCATCAAGGTCAGCTACAATACTTGACAGTAAACCATTTAACTTGAAAAGGCCAGAAGCCAAGAATAAAGTGGAGAGAGAGTTAGGATGTGACTTTTTGTTCCCAGATGATCATATACTCAATGTAATTTCTGAGCCTCAATTCTCTGCTGCTTATGCTTTGGTCTGACAATTAACACCAGGGAAACAGAAGCTCTCTACCAGCCACATTACACTATCCATATGTGAAACCAGTTGTTACAACAAATGGAGAAATTTTGAATTCAGTGGATACATTCTTACCTAGTCAACATACTTTCTAGGGATGTCCACATATTTGATGAGACTGATACATGCATTGCTAGAGCTAGCTAGTCCTTTTCCAAAGGAAAGTGTGGAAGAGAGATATTAGACTGACTCCCAAACTGAAGGTCTTTGTACTGATCTCATTGTCGTATGCCTGTGAAATCTGAACAGCCCATCAGCAACATGCCAGGAAATGGAATCACTTCCATTTCAATTGTCTTAGGAAGAATCTGAAGATCACCAGGCAAGATAACATACTGGGCATTCAGGTCTTTTCTTGAAATGATCTGCCAAGCATTCAATCTTTACTGCAAGAACAAACTGATGGGCTGGCCACATTGTTCTAATATTAAACATATGTCTGCTATAAAGACTATTTTATAGAAAGTTCACACAAGGCAACCACTCACAGAGAAGTCAAAGAATTGATACAAGGAAATGCTCAAGGTCTCTCTGAAGAACTTTGGAATCAATTGTGAGATGTAAGAGACTCTGGCACAGGATCTCCCAGCACCATGCCTGAGTTAAAGAAGGTGCTGTACTCAATGGGTGAAGCAGGATTGCAGTAGTTCAAAAGAAATGTGAGATGCACAAATTTTGAGATATCTCCATTCCAAACGTCTATGTCCAACCTGTGGTAGAACCTTCTGAGCTCATATTGGTCTGATAAGTCATTATTAGCCAAACAACATAGTGACACCATTTTGGCCCTCTTTGAGAAAGGAAGACAACAAGCAATCAACTTTTCTAGTACAGACTACAGAAAAAATGAAATCTGGCTTCCATTGCTGCCCCTCAAACTAGTTAAGCTTGATGATAGCTGAGGTCCTCTCTAATTTTGGAACTGAAACTTATTATCAACCAATTTATCAACCAATCGACTAATAAAAAACAGTCCTTGCTCTCCAAGAGTTCACAGTCCAGTGCGAGAGACAACATACAAACAATTATAAACAAACTATGTGTGGATAAGTTAGGGTTGATCTCAGAGGGAGGATGCTGAGATTGAGGAGGAACGAGAAGATGCTTGAACTCAGACCATCTAGTTTTATTTTATAGATGAAAAACAGGCCTTGGAGAAGCAAAAGTGACTTTCCTAAGTTCACAAATGTAACCTGTTTTAGAACCAGGTTTTCAAATCTTTACTTTGGAAAATTCCTCTTCTAATGGATTCCAGTTCCTTAGCTTCTCTAACAATAAGGAAAATCATATGGAAGAAGGCAATTTCTCCTAAGTCTAGACTTTGGTTCTACATATATATTCTGGGAAAATACTGAGAGTGCTTTCATAAGACAACAAAATCCATACAAATATAACTTTTCTTTGCCTCCCCTCTCCAAAAAAGACACAGATTAAAACTCACATGAGCGAAGAAATTTCTCCAAATTAAGCTTTCTGCAGTTTCATCATTGCCTTTCATGAACCTTAGCACCTGTGTAGTTAGTGTTCTCCCCCTACTGTCATATTTATTGTGCAGTAGAAAGAGCAATGGATGGAGTAAGAGAGCATAGGTTCAAATCTGTTCTTCTCCTGATTAATCACTTCATGTTTACCAGCCTTCATTTCTTTCATCTAGAAAATGAAGGGACCAGATGGGAGAGTTCTACAATTCTGTCCAGTTCTCAATTTCCTGATTCGATAGAGCATTCCTAAAGTCCTTGAGTACAGATGTTAGAAGATTCCACAGCACATTTCTGGCTAGGTATATTGGATGGAGCACTGGAATTGGAGGCAGGAGGGTCTAAGATAAAATCCTTCCTCAGATAATCCCTTAGATCAGACCTAAGGGAAAGTGGGAGAGTATCTGAGTGGTACAATGCATAGAGCACAGGCATAGAGCACAAGCTTGAAGTCAGGAAGCCCTGAGTTTAAATTTAAATTTAAATTTAAATTCAGACATTTACTTGGTATGTGACCTTGTTCAAGTCACTTAACCCTCTTTGCCTCAGTTTCCTTATTTGTCACATGAGCTGGAAAAGGAAATAGCAAGTCACTCCAATATCTTTTCCAAGAAAACTCCAAATGCGGTTACAAAGAATCAGACACAACTGAAAAGCAATGGAAAATTATTTTTTAATCCCCTGTCCCTTAATCTACTCTGGTGTCCAGGAGAGGGCCTGAGCCCACACTGATCAATTTCTGACTTGAAGGTAGTATTTCTGAGCCACAGAGGGGCCTGGCCCAGCTTATGTTTAAGAATTTCCATAGTACAGAGCAACAGGACATGTTCAGTGTAGCAAAAAGAGATAGGTTTAAAGCTAAGAGACTTGAAAGGAGTGGGAGGTGACTGTTCACAGCTCTCCTGAGAGGGGGACTTTATGGAAGCAGCCAGGCCTTTCTCTAGGGGACTCCAGACCAATTCAGGGAAGCTTCCTATTAGCTCCAAGGACAGCTGCACCTCAGGGCTTCAACCCAGCCTTTCCACATTGTCTCCCTTCACTGTTTTCTCTCTCTCTCTCTCTGTATGTGTGTGTGTGTGTTTCTCTCTTTTTTTTAACATGCAAGTTGCCATGAAAAATTTGTTAATGAAATATTTGCTTAGAAGTCTGCTCTGGGCTAGACTGATAACCTATCTGTGTTTGAGTTTGGCTTCCCATATTCTAAATACTCATCTTCTGTCTGTTTAGCTTATTGATTGGTTTGGCAAGAAAAGAAGCCTTGTCATCAGTGACCAAGGTCAAACTAAGCAAAAAGGGACAGGAGAGGGGTAGGAGGGGGCTGGGGGGAAGAGGTGAAGTTGAACAGATGAGCTCAGTGAGGCAAAAGTGATATCTGGAACTTTCCTTAAAGGCACAGGCCTCTAGTCTCATCCACAGCTGGCGAAGAGGAATCTCTCAGGGGGCAAAGGAAGGTGACAGATGAAAAATGCTAAACAGTATCCCCAGAGATTCTGCCAGATGGTGTAAACTTATGAGGGCTTTCTAAATCCTACCTTGGACCAATGGATTAGGGAAAATAAAGGGAGTTCCTGTTAGAATTTGGGGGATTGAAATTAAGGACATTTCAGTGAATCAATTCTACCTAAGTACAGTTGCCCTCTAAAAGCTGAAGAAATAGCTTTCTATCATGCACAATTGTCATTAAAATATATCTGTAAATTCAACTCTTAATCCTCAGCTGCATAGATAATGCAAAAAATCAAATTATTCCAGACTTGACTATTTGATTTTGAATAATTTCCCCCTTCTTTATATTTCTGCAACAAAATGACCTTCTGAATTATATTTGGACCAGACATTCAATTTAGTGATGGTTCTCAAACATGTGTTAGGTGAGCAATGACAGCACAAAAAACTATGCTCCTAATAACAAAAATCTTCTCAGGAGTTCATAACAGCAAGATTTCAGAGGTCTTCTAGATCAATCCTGACTTGAACAGGAATCTCCTCTACAACATACCTGAGAAGTGGTCATAATTCTTTTCTTTAAAACAGCTTTTGGAAAAAAATAATTAAAAACAGCCTTCAAGGGAGCTCCTCTCTCTCTCTCTCTCTCTCTCTCTCTCTCTCTCTCTCTCTCTCTCTCTCTCTCTCTTTCTCTCTCTCTCTCTCTTTTAATATTTTTTTATTGACAGAACCCAAGCCAGGGTAATTTTTTTTACGGCATTATCCCTTGCACTCTCTTCTGTTCTGATTTTCCCCTCCCTCCCTCCATCTCCTCTCCCAGATGACAAGCAGTCCTTTACATGTTAAATAGGTTACACTATATCCTAAATACAATATATGTGTGCAAAACCGAACAGTTCTCTTGTTGCACAGGGAGAATTGGATTCAGAAGGTATAAATAACCAAGGAAGAAAAACAAAAATGCAAGCAGTTTATATTCATTTCCCAGTGTTCTTTCTTTGGGTGTAGCTGCTTCTGTCCATCCTTGATCAATTGAAACTGAGTTAGCTCTCTTTATCAAAGAGATCCACTTCCATCAGAATACATCTTCAAACAGTATCGTTGTGGGGGTATCTAATGATCTCTCTGCTCATTTCACTTAGCATCAGTTCATGTAAGTCTCGCCAGTCCTTTCTGTATTCATCCTGCTGGTCATTTCTTATAGAACAATAATATTCCATAATGTTCATATACCACAATTTACTCAACCATTCTCCAATTGATGGGCATCCATTCATTTTCCAGCTTCTAACCACTACAAACAGGGCTGCCACAAACATTTTGGCACATACAGGTCCCTTTCCTTTCTTTAGTATCTCTTTGGGGTATAAGCCCAGTAGAAACACTGCTGGATCAAAGGGTATGCACAGTTTGATAACTTTTTGAGCATAGTTCCAAATTGCTCTCCAGAATGGCTGGATGTGTTCACAATTCCACCAACAATGTATCAGTGTCCCTGTTTTCCCACATCCCCTCCAACATTCCGCATTATCTTTCCCTGTCATTCTAGCCAATCTGACAGGTGTGTAGTGGTATCTCAGTGTTGTCTTAATTTGCATTTCTCTGATTAATAATGATTTGGAGCATATTTTCATATGTCTATAAATAGTTTCAATTTCTTCATCTGAGAATTGTCTGTTCATATCCTTTGACCATTTATCAATTGGAGAATGGCTTGATTTCTTATAAATTAGAGTCAATTCTCTATATATTTTGGAAATGAGGCCTTTATCAGAACCTTTGACTGTAAAAATGTTTTCCCAGTTTCTTATTTCCCTTCTAATCTTGTCTGCATTTGTTTTGTTTGTACAAAAACTTTTCAATTTGATATAATCAAAATTTTCTATTTTGTGGTCACTAGTGATCTCTAGTTCTTCTTTGGTCATAAATTCCTCCCTCTTCCACAGGTCTGAGAGGTAAACTATCCTATGCTCTTCCAATTTATTTATAATCTCATTCTTTATGCCTAGGTCATGAATCCATTTTGACCTTATCTTGGTGTATGGTGTTAAGTGTGGGTCAATGCCTAGTTTCTGCCATACTAATTTCCAATTTTCCCAGCAATTTTTGTCAAATACTGCATTCTTATCCCCAAAACTGGGGTCTTTGGGTTTGTCAAACACTAGATTATTAAAGTTATTGGCTGTTTTATCCTTTGAACCTAATCTATTCCATTGATCAACTAGTCTATTTCTTAGCCAATACCAGATGGTTTTGGTAACTGCTGCTTTATAATATAATTTTAGATCTGGTACAGCTAGGCCACCTTCATTTGATTTTTTTTTCATTAATTCCCTTGAAATTCTTGACCTTTTGTTTTTCCATATGAACTTTGTTGTTATTTTTTCTAGGTCATCAAAATAGTTTTTTGGGAGTCTGATTGGTATAGCCATTTCTCTTTTTATATAACTCTTTGCCTAACTTGTTCATTTGTAAATAAATTTCCAGAATCACATTTCAATCTAAGCCTCATCCTACCAAATATTGGTGACACAAGTTCAAATGGGATTTTTCACCCACCATATTTTATAGAGGATGAAACAGACTCAAAAAAGGAAGGTGACTGTATAATACTGGGCAAGATACTTTAAATCTCTAGGACTTAGTCAAACAAAGAGGTGTTGGACTAAATAGTCTAAGTTATTAAGGACTCTTTCCACCATAAATCATATAAATATCCCAACTAAATAATGCTTTGTCACCAATCATTCCAGAG
Source organism: Antechinus flavipes (assembly GCF_016432865.1). Taxonomy (NCBI): domain Eukaryota; kingdom Metazoa; phylum Chordata; class Mammalia; order Dasyuromorphia; family Dasyuridae; genus Antechinus; species Antechinus flavipes. The sequence goes on from NC_067401.1 coordinate 373,194,287, forward strand.
TTACCTATGGCCTATCCAACTTAAAGCAATTTTTGAAAGCCTGAGGGGGCAGAGGACTTCCTTCCTCTCTTATTCCACCTATTCCTACATTAGTCCTTTATATTGAAGAGAAATGCTTCCATCAAGATAGGCAGACTGTCAGAAGAAAGCTGAAATTATTTCAACTCTAATCCTGCCACCTTCCTGCAGGCTTATCTTTTAGAAGCAAAACTGTGTCAAATAGGAAGAAGAATTCTTATCTGCCAAAATATTATATAAAACCTGGCAGCAGGACCTAGAGAGACTAGCTATGTCTTCATAGTCTACACTGGCCACTTTAACCTGAGATATTTCTGGATCCAATGTAAATTCACCCAGTGTCAGATCCATTTTCTTACCTTGTGCACCTCAAAGTCTGCTATATCACAAAAGTCTAAAACTGCTGACTGAAGCTCTATTAGAGTAAATTAAACATTTATTAAGGCAAGTAGGTGATACAGTGGATAAAATGCCAGACCTGGAGTCAAGACTCATCTTCCTAGTCATAGACATAAAGTAGCTATATGATCAAGGTCAAGTCACTTAACTCTGTTCTGGAGAAATGAGTTGTAGAAGGAAATGGCAAATTACTTCAATTAATCCAGTTCTTGACACCAAACAACTACAAGGGGCAAAGAGAAAGTACCACAAGGATGACCATCCAACAACTACACAATTGAATCCTCTGTATATAGTCATAAAAAGTTGAATACTTCATGCTTACCCAAAGAAAATGTATCTATTAAATTGTCTTACTATACCATTCTCTACCAGCTAATCAATAAGCATTTGTGAAGCACCTATTTTGTGCCAGGCACTGTGCTATCCCCTCGGGAACTCATAGTATAATAGTATGAAAACAACTAGGTACAAACAAGATATATACAAAGACAAATTGGGAGAAATCAACAGAAGAGAAGCCACTAAATTAAGGGAAACTGTAGAAGATGGGATTTTAGATGAAACTTGGAAAAAGTGAGAAAAACCAGAAAGAAAAAAATGAGAAAGGAAAGAACTAAAGGCATGAAGAATAGCCAATGAAAATATCCATTTTCTGGAAATGGAGTGTCTTGTACAAAGAAGACTAAGGTTATTGATTACACAGTAGCTGCAAAATATAGGATGTAGGTAGCAAAGGATAGGTAGTGAAGGACTTTGAATGCCAAACAGAAGGTTTTGTATTTTATTCTGGAAATGATAGTAAGCCACTGAAATTTCTTGAATACCAGAGTGACATGGTCAAATTTTTATTCTAGGAAGATTCATTTGATCGTTGGATGGAAAGTGTAGTGGATTGAGAGAGATTTGTGGCAGGGAGATCAACTAGAATGTTGTTGAAAAGAGCCAGGTATGAGGTGATAAAGGCATTCACCAATGTATACAGAATTGAAGGAGAGAAGGGGATATACACAAAAGATATCACAAAGATAAAACTGATAACTCTTGGGAATAGATTGGATAAAGGAAGTAAGAAAATGAAGTAAGGGGAAGTAAGAGTTAAGGATGACACCTAGATTGTAAGCCAAGGTAACTGGAACATTTTTTAGCCAGTAATAGGGAAGGGTTGGGGTATGGAGAGAGTTAAGTTTTGGACATGTTGAATTTAATTTGTCTACAGATCCCATTTGAAGAGGTCAAAAGGTAATTGGATATGCAAATGGAAAGGTTAGAAAAGAGGTTAGGGCTTAATAAGTAAATTTGAGAATCATCAGCATAGAGATGATAATTGAACCCATGGGAGATGATGAAATCATCAAGTGAAATAATAAAGAAGAAGAAGATCTAGAAAAGAGCCTTGAGGAACACCCATTTGATGAAGATCCAGAAAGGAGAAGAGTGATCAGACAGATAAGAGAACCAAAGTTTTCAATGAGTCCCTTTTATCTCTGGGATGCTAGACTCAGCATGGCTGTAGTCTATATTTTCAGACTTACTTCATTCTGAATTACTTCATTCACTCTATGTTCCATTCAAACTGAACTTTATTCAACATTCCTATATCTTTCTGGATTAAAGTCTACTTTTCCTTGAACATTTTCTCCCATTTAGCACACAATTTCTTTGAGGATACAAATTGTCTTGGTTTTTGTGCATGCATTCCCAGCACTTTGCACAATGCTTAGCATGTAGAAAAAGCTGAAAGAATGTTTCCTCTTTTCTTTCCTGATCCTCTCAATGAAATCTTACCCTGAACCATAATCTTGGTTCTGATACAGATTAATTTACAAGAGCTTTTCCAGCAGATCAGAGCCTATAAAACTCAAATTTGGTAGATGAAAATCTCATGCAACACCACATTGTTGGATACCCAGTGATAATTGATCTGACTGATGTAATGGGGGTCTAGCTGTTCAAAGAACCTCAGATGTCATCTCTCCATTTGGAGGAGACTGGGTAGCTTGTTTCTAGGCAAGTCATGATGACATGCAATCCTTAGAAATACTGGAGTATAATTAGGTATTCTTCAACTGGCTCTGCTCAGCTGCCTACATAGTGAACGGCAGGATCTTTAATTGCCTGCAAAGGTGTCCAAAGTGCTCTAGTTTACTTCCACTATCCCTTTTCTCAGTGCTTTAGGAGAGATCTCAGCAACTTTTCTCATGGTACCTAGTGAGAGATAATACGCTAAAGAAAGAGGTCTTGAGATCTATCTTCCCTCTAAAGCCATGTGGTCTCTTGGAAGAGAATTGGTCCATGGTTTCTGCATTTATTCAATTTTGTTTTAAGTGAAATAAGTGCAACCTCTAACTTTGTGAATTTGAAATGACTAGACTGTGTCTCAATCTTACAGAGTCTGAGAGTCTGAGTTTTAAGTCAGTTAGTGAGGCATTGATGCCCAGAAGAGCAAGAAGTGACCTTCGGGATGAATAATAATCAGATCTCTAGCCCAGGGACAGCTGACATAAGCATTCATCCAGCATCAATGCTGCTTGTGGATGTGAGTTTTGTGTTCACACCATTAATGTTATATAGGAACTAAAACAAATTGAAATTACTCCCCACCTCCCTCAAAGAGACTGAGATGGTAAAAGGGAAAGTGTGAGTCCTGAATTATTGTCAAGACTTTTACATTTATTCATGCTATATCTCTAAAATAAGTATCTTTTTTGTTTAAAAAGATGACATTAAGGAGTCAAGAATATAGTGCACCAGAATAATGATGGAGAGATGTAACCTGCTACACACTCATAACCTGAATATCATTCTTCCTCTGTAGCATCAGAAAACCCACTTTCATTCCTGGGCTGGGTCCTCACCATTCCTTTCAAAATGTGACCTAAAACCAATAGATTCTCCGCTACTTTCTAGATTTGTTATGGATCTTCCCCTTTGCCTTGTCAAGTTTGCTATTGTGTCTCACCCAAAGCTTTTCTTTCCCAATTCCTAGACCTATGAATGATACAAGTAAGTTTTAAATTTAGGCCATTCTGGAATCTAATGGTATTTGTAGTTCCTCTTATTAGAAGAAATAAAATCTGCAAGTCTACCACTCTTGCCCCTGTTCCCTAGCTAATTCAAGGCTTCTACCACCACTTCAAGAGTTTACGGGTAAATATTTAACAATCAGATCTTTGCAGGGGTGGGGTGTATACACAACACACTTTTTGGTTTAATCTGCATTATTAAATTTTTTCTCTGCCATTTTCCTAAGTTTAAACAATTAACCAAGTCCTGACTTGTAGCACTTATTAACTTCCTAAGTAAAACAGAGCCAGGACAAATTGATTCCAGCATGCTGCTGCACAAAATTATCTGCTGTAGAAAAACAAAAGTGTTAGGATTCTGGGGAAATTGTTTCTGTCCATGGCCTGAGGGAATGACCCACATCATTATTATATTGAAGATTCAGGAGATTCTATTTTCATCTGGATTTCATTGAGGTTTCCTGTTCATTGATGAAAAGACTTAAATAAACTTGGGGAATAAAGAGACAAAATTCTCCCAGCCATCCAGCTTCTCCCTTACCTTCTACCCAATCTTCACAATAGACCTCTTCAAGATCAGGGCAGATGGCCCAAGGCTGCTCTCTTAAATGATGGCTCCTGGCAGCAAGCCTCCTTCATTGCAACTTGTCCCTCCTGGGAATTGGTGTTGCTTCTGACACAGGACTGACTGTTGCCTCATTTAACTCTTCTGATTTCCTGGCCCTGCTTGAACACAGCCGCATAACTACATAAGCATACATCTGCTGGACTGGAGCTCAGTGCCGACTCATTTCTCAGTCTTCAAACTCTTCCATGGTCTGCTTGCTTCAGGAAGAGATTGGTATCTACATTCTTGTCACCAAATGACTTTAACAACTTAACTCAAGACTCCATGCTGATTTTTGGTCTCAATTGAGCAGAGCCAAAAGAACAATTTCTAAAATAATACCTCCATTATAAAGACAATCAATTTGGAAAAAATTAAGAAATCTAATTAATGCAGTGACCAACCATATTCCAAAGAACTGGAAAGTGCAATCATTCTACTCACCTTCTAACAGAAAAGGAATGGACTCAGTATACAGAATCAGACAAACATTCTTGAGCATGCCTAATAAAGAAATTAGTTTTTCTTGACTACCATTTTTATTACAAGAGTTTTGTTTTGTTTTTTGCTGAAAATTTTTTTTAAACTTTGTTAATTTTTCTTAAAATCACACAATATCTCTTTGCCTCAATTTCTTCATCTGTGAAATAGAATAATACTTTCATTATCTACCTTAAAGGTTTTCTGTGTGGAAAGTACTTTGTAAATCTCAAAATGGCATAGATGTGATTATTTATTACTCACATTAGACTCATTCTGCATTATTACTTATTCTACCCTCAAATTGCTGTCTCTTCACTCTGAGATTATTCATAATCTCTAAACTAGGCCAAATAAAAGTTGTCAAACTAAAGGGAGCATTCAGAGAAGATCAAATTATATGGATAGAAGATAAGGTGCATCTTATTACTGTTTTTCTTTTTATTATTGAGGCAGCACCCAAGATGTTTTCATTAATCTGACAGATGATAGTCTTATATTCAGATAGATTTATTTATTCTAAGCAATTATTTTATCTACCTATTCATTAATCCAAAGAACATTAACCATAAAAGAATAGTAGCAGGATAGTAACTTTCCCAGACTATTTCTATCTGACCCTCTACCAAAAAAGGTCATAAGAATGAGATAACAATAGTAATTAATATCTGTTATAATAATAAAGGAAATAATAGTGTGCTTTAAAGTTTTCAAAGCAATTTACATAAAGCAATCAATATAGAAAATGTAGAAGCTTGACTCCTCATTATCTTAATGAGAGAGTTTACTCTTCAAAAGCAAATGTTCCCAATTTTCAGTAATCTAAACTTTGTATATCAGGGTATTTCTTCTGGTATGGGTTATTTTGGGTTTTATTTTGTTTTTCATAGAATATATGTATGCATATGTATAGTAGAGAAGAATAGTTAACAGATTCAGAAATAGAAAATGCTATTAATTTTGAAAAATGTTTCATTGAAAGCTTGAAATTATATCCCCTAATTATGGATGCTAACATATATTAAGGCCTGGCTTTCTGCTGTGAAATATAATGGGCACAAGTTTCAAAAATACCTCTGAGAAATTCTAGAATATCTATGTTTTTGTCAGGGGAAAATGTCTTTAATCAAGATTGAATATCTTATTAAAAATTCAATACCTTGCAGTTGCTTTAATTTCATTAATGCACAATACTCCAACAATGTATATTGCAACCTATTCATGATCCTTCATGCTAGTCTCCCACAAATCCTCCATAGGAAATCTACTAAACATACTCAGGGCTTTTTTTTTTTCATGATAATTTGGACACCAACAGATTATGTGGATTGTCTACTATTTAAACTTCATTCTTGTTCTCTAACAAGCCCAATTCATTTTCCAGCTATGCAGCTCTCAGATGACATTTTATACGATGTCTTTTGCACATTTTATGTTTGATAACACATTGCATCATACCCCTGCCCACCATGTACCTTTTCGTTGCTCTTTGAAAGATCGTCAACTTCAGTTATAGTACTGAATGTAGTATTACATTATTTATAATTATATAATATCACCAGAGGAAGATAAACTCATTCTTTTTAATTTTTTTTTTTGCTGAGGCAATTGAAGTTAAGTGACTTGTCCAGAGTCACACAGCTAGGAAGTATTAAATGTCTGAGGGCAGATTTGAACTCAAGTCTTCCTGACTTCAGGGCTGGTACTATATCCGCTGAGCCACCTACCTGTTCTGATAAAATTATTCTTTAAAAAAACCAAGTCTAATCTCAAAACCACAAAAGGACCCATTTGTACAAAAATATTTATAGCAATTCTTTTTCTGGTTAAGAACTGGAAATCAAAAGAATACCCATCAACTGGGAATGACTAAACAAGCTTTGGTATATGATTATAATGATATATTATTGTGCTATAAAAAATGACAAGCAGGATGATTTCAGAAAAATCAAGAAAGACTTCCATATAAAACTGATGCATAATGAAATTAACAGAACTAATATACACAATAAAGCAATATTCTTTGATAAAGAATTATGAATAATTTAGCTATTCTCAGCAATATGATGGTCTAAGACAATCTTTAAGGACTAATGATGGACCATACTCCAGAGGAAAACACTGATATTAACTGAATACAGACTGAAGTATGCTAATTTCCATTTTTTCTTTTGAGTCTTCTTTAATAACAAACTAATATGGAAATGTTTTACACAATTACACATGTATAACCTACATCTGTTTGCTTATTGTTTCAGGGAGGAGAAACAGAAAAGAAAGAAGAGAGGGATAGAATTTGATACTCAAAACTTTGAAATAAAAATGTTTTAAATTTTTTTAAAATAAAAAATAAGCAAGTCTAATAAATATAAACTTAATTAGACAATCACAGAAACATAAACAAAGTTCTAATTTGTCTTCCTAGTTGTGAACAAAAGCTAGTATTTAGCTTATGTCACGATATCTTCACTCAATTGTAGAACAGATGTTTATTGAATACCTACTATGTTTCTAGAATCATGTTAGGCACTTTGGCTAATAGGAAGAAATGTAACATGTACTCTTGGCTCTCGCAAAGAATAATCTTGTAGGTGAGGTAAAATTTAAGCAAAATGAAAAAGTTCTATCAGTCAGTAAACATTTATTAAGTACCTAATATATTCCAGGCACTATGCTAAGCCCTAGGAACAATTTTTGTAAAAAAAGGAAAAAGGAGACAATCTCTCCTTTTGAGGAACTCATGGTCTGATAATGGCAGTCAAAATGCAACTATGTACAAATAAGCTATGATGAATTGAAGATCCTCAACAGAGGGAAGACACTAAGGGGGAATAGGGAAGATATCTCAGAGAAGATAGGCACTTGAAAAGAGCTAGGGAGGCCAAGAGTTGAAGATAAGAAGGGAGAACATTCCAGGCATGCAGAACAGAGGGTGAAAATACTTTGGTTTTGGAGATGAAGCAAAAAGTTCAGCTTCATTGGATCACAGAGTATATGTTGGGTTTAGGAAGCAAGGTTGAAAGGGTATAAAGGAATACAAAAGTCTGAATACCAAACAGAGGATTTTGGTTTTTATTCTTGGGGCTATAGGGAGCTGCTGGACTTTATTGTGTAGGAGAGTAATATGGCCAGGTCTGTGATTTAAGAAGTGAGGGGAGAAGGAGCTGGAGTAGAGTGATTTGTGACAGAGAAACCAATCAGCAAGCTATTGCAATAATCCAGGTATATTGATAAGGAGGACCTGTATCATGATGGTGGTAATGTCTGAGGAGAGAAGGTAGCATGTGCAAGAGATATTACAAAAGGTATATTCAATAGACTTGGTAAAAATGGTAGGGGTTTGGGGCGTGAGGAGTGGAATAAAGCACCTAATTTATTGCAAGCCTGGATGACTGGAAGTTGGTAGTGTCCTAGATGGTACTAAGGTAATTAGGAAGATAGAAGAGTTTGAGAAAGAAGGGAAGAAGAAGACATTGAATTCAGCTCTGAACAGGTTGAGTTTAAGATGTTTACAGGACATCCAGTTTAAGATGTCAAATAAACAGACACAAGATGGAAATTAGCAGAGAGGCTAGGGCTAGATAAGTACTTCTGAGAATCATTAGCACAAAGATGAAAAACAAGTTCATGGAGTTCAGTCAGGTCTTGATGAGAACACCAAGTAAAAAATTAAAGAGGAAGACTAAAAGAAGTTTCAGAACTGAGTCCTGGAGGACATCCATAGTCAATGGTTATGACCTGAATGAAGCAAGGAAAATCTTAGGGCTAGTTAGTAATCTAGAGAGGCAAAGTTATCAGGGGAAGCTTCATGAAATAGTATTTTGAAGAACGGGTCAGAAACTAGATGAGAGATGTTTTTAGGAGTAGAGCATTCCAGGTGAGGAGGAAGAGGAGAGAAGAACAGTTCAATCAAAGGCACTGAAACAAGAAAGCCTGGGAAGTATTTGGAGAAAAAGTGATTGGTTCAATTTGGCTGGAGTATAGGGCAACAAAAGGAGAAGAATGAAAGATAATGTATGAAAAGTATTATTTACTATCTTCGTCATCATATGTTTTGAGTAAGAGAAGAAAATCTGTTTTAACTTGGCTGAATCTGAAGCTCTATAAATGAGACTAAACTAGAATGATTAAATTATGAGGAATTAGTTCCATTTTTAAAGTTGTTGGGGTTGGCCTAAATACAGTTTGGGAATGAAATGAAACATCTGTAAGTCACTGACAGTTAAGAAAAGGAGATTTACTTTATCCTAACATAGCAAGGAAATTCAACAAGGTATATAATGCCATTTTATTGCTACAGACTTGACTCCCCTTGTCTGCATTTGTGCCTCTGGTCAGCAAGGTAAGGTATTATAACCAGCGATGGTCTTCAGATATTTAGCTAGCCAGAAGAGATGTACTCAGGTAGAAACTTTCACACTCTTAGGTTAAGGGGAAATTATGTCAAGAAAGGCAGGGGCCAGTGAGATTCTGGGGAAATTTTGTCACTTTCTTTGTTAGGTTCTGTCTGACTCTTCATGGCTCCATTTGAGGCTTTCTTGGCAAACATAGAAGTGATTTGCCATCTCCTTCCCCCCTCACTTTACAGATGAGGAAACTGAAGTAACTCTAATGACTTATTGAGGGTTGCACAGCTAGTACATATGTGAGATCAGATTTGAACTCAGTACCATGAATCTGCCTTACATTAGGTCCTGCACCACCTAATTCTCTTTTAGGGAAAACTTAATCCTGGTTGGAAGGAGGAAAGGCGCAACATTGGTTCTAATCATAAAAGCCTTGACTTAAAAATGTTGCTAACTTGTTTCTAGACTCTCTTCAAGGTATTACCTCTACCCTTCATAAGAAAGAACTTGGGAGTTTTGGGGGACCTCCTCTGCCTGTCTCAGGCTCATAGATGTCATGGCTGAGACCCAGACTAATTCTGCTCCAGTTCCAGACCTTTGGCAATATAATGAGACTAGATACACACAACTTCAGGGCCAGTGTTGGCTAGCTTTATAAGGATAAGTCAATGCTGTTGTTGACACATGAAGCTTCAGTGGTCCCGCTGAATTGATCAAATATAAACCCAATTTCCTATCTGCAGGCATGGATACACTAACAAATTGCATCAGGAGGCTTTTGAACCAAATCTCTTAAGAAAGCGGATAATGGGGGTGGGCGAACATCTGAGGATAGCGACTGAAATACATATTAGTCAGCATAAGCTCAGCTCAAACACCAACTCCTACTTAAAACTTTTCTGCTTCTCCCCATTTCCTCTCCCTTTTGATTCCTTGTACTTATTTTACACATATTTCACATAAGTAAAGGAGCTGATCCTTGAATGTCCAGACTCTAATTACAGAAAATAAGGGGCCAATAATGAGTCATGAAACTGTCAAAATATGGTCACATTCAGTACTCCCTTTATGAAGTATTGATGAGCCCCTTGTGTAAAGTAGAAAGGGAAAAATTCTACTACCCATGTAATGCTTGGTTATTCCCCCTAGAAGACCCTTTAAAAATAATAGGACAATTTAAGAGTCACCCAGTTTGGGTGTATCCAATCAGGAGAGAGACTTAAAGAGGAACCTAGCTCCAGATTAACTGCCTAGAAGGCCCAGGAAGCTAAAGAAAAAAAGCTTTGAACTGAAAAAATTAATGGGGATTTTATTACACACTCAGTAAACACAAAACACTGAACTAAGCATTATGGATACAAAAGGAAAAGCAGGAGACTACCTCCTTCAGGAAGTTCACATACTAATTAAGGAGACAACATGTTTGGAAGTGGTTGGAGATGAAGTCATGAGGAGCTGAGTCAGGACTTGAAGGAGTGAGTCTGTTGTTTAAGCAGGAGAGGTATCAGAAGAAATGTGGTGCTGCTTACCTCCAACCCACCTCAGTTCATAGACCCCAAGAGTAGCACTCCCTTTGAAATACTTTCTACTTCAGCATCCACAGGTTTGCAGTTTGAGTGCCCGGAAGTAAGTGCTCCTATCTCCAGAGTTCTAGAGTTGCCCACTGGGTCCAAGCCTCCCAAAACTATGCTTTTCAAGGCTCAGTAAGTATACCCCTAATAGTCAGAATAGACAATGAATTCAAACAAGGGCCTTGACTAAAATTCCATAGTAAAAGAGTATCTTCAAAATATTTTCCCAACAAATCTGGCCCATATTATATCATAAGTATACACAGCATCTAGAGGAAGTATGTATAGAAACATGAAGCACATCTAGGTGACCAAAAAAGCCCTGACTTTAGGTTATCTATGTTTATTCTATTTTCCTAGAGTCCTCTCCATGGCTCAACTCTTGGTTGCCAGAGCAATTCTCCTCTGCATCCATTGTTGACTCTTTTCTTTGCTGCCAGAGGTCACATACCTTGAAATGGCTTTTTTCTAATTTTGAGTGACTGCCTTTCTGTGTCAGTGTTTGCAGAATGTATGTGTCTACTCCTTCAAAAGGATGCATGTGAACTCTCAATGAGGTGGAAAAGGGTTGAGTCCCAAAGGGTTCTCAATTCTAAGGTTAGGTGCCGAGCTATACAGTTTGACAGAAAAGATCTGATCTAGGGAAAATGCACATAGAGGATTTGACTAGAGCAGCATGTCCTCAAAAGAGTTCAGGAAGAATAGGAACCCTCCATGGAACAAAAGGACAAAAGCTCAGTTGATCCAGATTTTCAGTATGACTACAGACCCTGAAAGCAAAGTCTCAGATGAAAGTATCACTAGGATCTACTAGAGTTTTCCACTATCCTACAAAATGGATTAGACTTAAAATGTGAAAAAGCTTTCTCAGCATTTGATTGGCCTAGGGGGATATGTATGAAATTGTGCTGCCTTTGACACAGCCTTCTGAATCCTCTGGCAATGGAGACATGCCTTTCTACTGGTCTAAGGACATAAAAATACCCAGACGCATGGAGTCAGAATTCTTCAGATGAGGAAGATTTCCTAAAAGCACCTACAAGTTGTCAAATCTCATCTTACTAAACAGACACATTCCCATAAAATGACAATGGGTCCCTCATCTCTGCAAGCTGGGTTCCAATGATATTACCTTATTGAATACTCTCTCTACGTGATAGCTAGGGTTTAATTTCTTCAGTTTCTTGCATGATCAGCATTTAGCAGGGTCTTCAGCCTTCCCCAGCAATCTCTTCATTTTTTTGTTCCTATCTACAATTGCATGTAGATATATGGGAACTCCTAACTAGACAGACAAAAAATTTTTCTATATATTAGTGTTAAAGAGTTGTCTAGACTATTAACTCTTTAAGTGACTTATTTAAATGTGTTATTACAATATATTTTAGATGCAAGACTTGAACCTAGGACTTCATAACTAAGGCACATCTTTCTTGCTGAATACTTCTCATCAAATAAAAATTAATATGTTTATAAGAATAAAATTATTGAGAATATTATTTTAGCAGGTGGATTGGTCCTTTTTTAGATTATCTGTGTCAAGAATAATTATAATAACTAGCATTTACATGCTTTAAGGCTCACAAAGTACTTTGCAAATATTATTTTATCCTCACAACAATCCTGGGAAGTAGATGCTATTATTATTCCCATTTTATAGGTGAAGAAACTGTGGCAGAAAGTTATTTGCTTAGAGTCTCATCACTAGTGTCTGAATAAATTCATGTCTTCGTGACTCTAGGTATAGTATTCTATACATTATGCCACCCAACTGTCTCATTAAAATCCATCCTGGAACATACAGTCCATTGTCCTACCCTGTGGAAATTCCTTAGATCTTAACTCATTCATCCAATAGATTAACTTATCTCTTCTAGTTCAATGTTATCTGCAAATTTGATAAAGATCCTATCTATACCTTCATCCAACTTATAGACTAAAATGTTGACTACCACAGGGTCAGGAAGAAAACTTTCCATGAAGGTCTCATTATAAGGAGACACCAATTCATTAATATTTCTTTGGATTATTCTATAAATTATGATTCAGTCTAATACTGTTTTCATCTAGCCCGTATTTCCCATTCTACCTTCAAAGAAACTATTGAAAGACTTTGTCTATGAGAGAAGTCTTATTTTTGGGGAGCCTTTCTCAATATAATGATTTTTAAATGCTTAAAACAAAACAGCATTTTAAAGGAAAACAATTATATTGAAATACAAATATCAAACTTTCTTTAGAAGTTCACTGATTGTAGTTTAGGAAACTTTGGTCTAAGGTCATGATAAAATCTATCTGTAACTATTGCATCTAGAGTATTCAATTCAATTCTCTTGTCCAATACTCAGACACGTAGAAGAACTTTTTAAATTCCAGTGTAACAACGGCCTCCACTGCTACTGATTGCAACTAATTGATAACATAGTAAATAAGCATAGAAAATTACCTGAAGCACATAAAAACTAAGTGACCTGCCTAGAGTCACATAATTTGTAAGTGTTAGGAATGGATTGGAATCCAGGTCTTCTTGATTCTAAACTCAACATTCTATCCAATAGGTCACACTGTCTCTATACCGGTCCAGGAACCCTTTGAAAAAAAAGAATTGTGATTAGTATGAACTTATTTCTTCCTGTTGAATCCTTGTTGACTTTTATTGATCATCATTTCTGTATGTAAGTGCCCATACACCACAAATCATCTTAAAATATGAACTTCCCAAACAGCCATAGTCAATGATGATTATTCATTTTTCTAAAGAATTTTTTTTTTAGAAAAAAAGAAATTTTCCAAAGCATCACGGGACTAGATACTAAAAAGACCTTAGAACTCATCTAGTCCCATCTCCTCATTTCACAGATAAGGAAACTGCAGTAGAGACAAGTAAATAACAAGTAAAATGACCAAAGACATGCAATTAGCAAGCACTAAAGCTGCAATCTGAACTCAGTTCATGTGATTTTAAATCCAAGATTCTTTTTTAATAATGTATTTAGATAATATTTTTCTTTACTTGGTCTCTATTTAGAAAATAAAATCAAGAAAATGTGTCTATGTATGTTTTTTACTCATGTGATCTGCCCCCAATACTCCCAATGTTTTGCTTTTTGAAAGAACAATAAAAAGTCACCAATGAAATCCACAATGGGCTACTTTAGAAACATTCATTTGTTTTACAGCTGTAGTGTAAATTTATGTCACTTTTTTTTCTGAGCTGCATTTACAGAGGGAATTCCCTCATCTAGAGGGAACATTACATCAATGAAATCATGGGTGTAATCCCCAATGCAAAAGTAAAGTAGCTAAGATAGCTCAGTGGACAGTGTTACATTTAAAGTTAAGAAGTTTTGATTTTCTGTTTGATCTCGGACACTTAAAAGCTGTGTGATTCTGAGCTTAAGCTCTCTATCTTTCCTCAGTTTCCTCATCTGTAAAATGTGGATATTGACACTACATATCTTTGAGGGCTACTGTAATGATAAAATGAGATAATATTTCTAAAGTGATTTGAAAACTTTAAAGCATTATATAAATGTTATTGTTATTGTTGTTGTCATGTCTTTTGCTTTTTTAACATCACAATCTCATTTGAATATGTTCTTCATACTTTTCTGTAGAGAAATCCATCCCTTTTGTGACCCTGTTAAGGGTGAGTGTCGTTATGTATAAAGGATACAACAATTGATTAACTGATACCTATCACTAAATCTTCCTAATGAACTTCTATTATTTCTTTGGATTTAATCAGATATATCCTGCCACTGTAGTTAGCTATTTTTAATGATTTGGGGATATTGTAATAACCTCTGTGGTCCAGTGGTGTCCATCAGTGTTACTTTATGGAGTATATCTATATTGAGTGAAAAGTTAAGAGTATAATCACAACTGTTCAGAGTTCCAGAATGCTCTCTCTCTTATACATTCTCAACAATAATTATTTCCATAAAGGAAATTGCTAGCCTGACAAACTCAACAGTTAAAGATTATTGATATATGGGTAAGATAACCATGCTAGATATTGACAAATATAAAGATTAATAATGATAATATCTTATTTCTAACATTTAGGCAGAGGTTTTGTTTTCCTAGTTTAAGTTTATGTTTGACTTCTGTCTACTTTATATTCAAGAAAAAAGTCAGGATACAGGAAATGTTTAGGTATAAGAATCAAGTATTCTGTTTTTGTTATTTATACCTTAGAAGATATAAAGAGGCACACAAGGATTAGGTGACTATGCAAGATCACATAGCTTTCTGACTGCAAATCCAATCCTACTACCACTATATTTTATGATGCAAAAATGTAAAGTTTTCCTATTTTACTTTATACAAGTCATATCTAACAACAAGTTGAGTTAGCAAGTTAAGAATTAGGACTCAAAAAGCAGAAAAAACATACACAAAATACCAAAACAAAAGCAGATTTGACATTATAGACCAAGTAAATGTAAGAAGGAGGAAGCTATCCAATGCATATTTTCTTTGAGAACAAGATCTTGCAAAAGCTTCTGTGGAGCTTAGCTGCTTTTAGTATGCATAGTTGAAAAAGAAAACAGAAATCTTAGGATTTGAAACATGAGTTGGACATGTCCAGGACTTGGAAATAGGGGGTGTAGTCAGGTCAGGGAAAAATGATCTTAAAGACTTAGTCCTGATATTTTATCCACTGAATTGTTATTCCAAAGTGTCACTGACATCATAACATTGCAGAGAAATGGGATAGGAAATGCTGATTTTTCACCATCACTCTGTGAGTGAAAGTGTCTGTTTCTCCCTCCTTTTCCACTTAAGAAATGAGTGAAGAAGCTATTGGGTGGTGGTAGAGTCTATTCATAGCAATGGAAATGTATAAAGTAGCAATTTTGAGAAATATATGGCAAAGATTCTTGCTGCTTGAATTAACTTATTCACCTGGAATTCTGTTTTGAGTAAACAGAATTTTTTTTATTACAAGATCACATAATTTATTTTGTTCTGATTATTGGTGAATCAGCATTTTTATCTATAGTTCATGTCTCTCTCAATGGAAAGTAAGTTTTTTTGTATTCAGTACCTGTTCCCTATACCTACATTCATTTTTGTTTGCTACACCTAATACATGCTTGGTACATAAATATTAGGGCAGCTAAGTTTGTACAGTATATAGAGTGCTGAAAATATTGTTAGGAAGACTCACCTTTCTAAGTTCAGATTCAGCCTCAGATACTTACAAACTATGTGATCCTGTGCAAGTCACTTTATCTTGTTTGCCTCAGTTTGTCACATATAAAAATGAGTGGAGAAGGAAATGGCAAAGGCAAAGAAATGACACTCCACTATCTTTGGCAAGAAAATCTTATATAGGATCACCAAAGTCAGACACAACTGAAAAACAAATAATTAACAACAACACATAAATGTTGCTTATTTTATTTTTTAAATTTTTTAACATTTTTATTTGAAAATTTAAGTTCCAAATTCTATCCCTCTCTCCTCTCTCCCTCCCTGAGACAGTAAGAAATCAGCTACAGGTTATATGTGTGTATAAATATTAATATAAATTTTATATGTAGATATATAAATTTAAAATATTTCCATATTTGTCATATTATATAAGAAGATTCAATAAAAGAAAAAAGTGAAAGCATGCTTCAGTTTATATTCAATTAATACCAGTTATTTCTCTGGAGACAGCATATTTCCTCATTAGTCCTTTGAGATTCTATTGTATCATAGTCTTGCTGAGAATAGCTAAGTCATTCATAGATTTCATCAAACAGTATTGCTGTTACTGCATTCTCTTGGTTCTGTTCACTTTATTATGCATCAATTCATGCAAGTCTTTCCAGGTGTTTCTAAAATTATCCTGCTTGTCATTTCTTACAGCATAATAATATTACTTTATATAATATAACTTATTTAGCCATTCCCCAATTTTTGCTACCATAAAAAGAGCTTTGATAAATATTTTTGTACCAGGAAGTACTTTTTCCATTTTGGGGTGCCCTTAGGATATAGACACAGCATAGTTCCAAATTGATCTCCAAACTGATTTGATCAGTTCACAACTCTAGCAACAATGCATTAGTGTCCCAGTTTTCCCATATCCCCTTCAACTTTCCAGCATTTTCCTTTTTTGTCATTTAGCCATTCTGATAGGTGTGAGGTGTGATACCTCAGTGTTGTCTTAATGTATATTGCTCTGATCGATAGTGATTCAGAGCATTTTTTTCATACAACTCTACATAGCTTTGATTTCTTTGTCTGAAAGTTGCCTTTTCATATCCTTTGACCATTTATCAATTGGGAAATAATGTGAATTTTTAAAATTTAACTCAGTTGATCAGAGATATTTGTTGCAAATTTTTTCCTGGATTTCTGCTTTCTTATAATTTTGTTGCATTGTTTGTGCAAAAACTTTTTTTTTTAATTTTATATAATTAAAATTATTTATTTTATATTTTGTAATGTTTTCTATATCTTTTTTTGGTCTTGAATTATTCCCTTTCCAATGATCTGACAAATATAGTACTGGGATTAATTGTTCTTTAAAAATTGGGTAGAATTTGCATGAGAATTCATTTGGTCCTGAAGAATTTTTCTTGGAAAGTTCATTGATGGTTTGTTCAATTTATTTTTTCTAAGATTGGGTTATTTAAATATTTTATTTTTTCTTCTGTAAACATGGATAATTTATATTTTCATAGATATTTATCCATTTCATTTGGATTTTCAATTTGACATATAATTGATTAAAATAGCTCCTAATCATTGTTTTAAGTTTCTCTTCATTGCTGATGAAATCATCCTTCATTTTTGATACTAGTAATTTGTTTTTTTTCCCTAAATCTACCAATGATTTATCTACTTTACATTTTTCCTCATAAAACCAGCTTCTAGATATTATATCAAGGGTGGAGCCAAGATGGCAGAGAGGACACACATCTGTCTAAGCTCTCCCTTGCCCTCAGAATTGAACAAATGGAAATGAATGACTCAAGGAGACACCAAGAATCATTCAAGCAAAACCAAAAAAAAAAAAAAAAAAAAAAAAAGACAGAAAGAAAAAGAAAAAATAGAAAAAATGTTAAATACTTACTTGGCAAAACAACAGACCTGGAAAATAGATCTAGGAGAGATAATCTAAAGATTATTGGTCTTCCTGAAAATCATGATGAAAAAAAGAGCCTAGACACTATTTTTCAGGAAATCATCAAAGAGAACTGCCCAGATATTATAGAAACAGAAGGTAAAATAGACATTGAAAGAATTCATTGATCACCTACTGAAAGAGATCCCCAAATCAAAACTCCAAGAAATATTGTGGCTAAATTCCAGAACTATCAGACCAAGGAAAAAATACTACAAGCATCTAGAAAAAGACAATTCAAATACTGAGGAGCCACAATAAGGATTACTCAGATTCTAGCAGTGTCTACATTAAAGGATGAAAGGTCCTGGAATCTGATATTCCAAAAGGCTAAGGAACTTGGTATGCAGGTAAGAATAATTTACCCATCCAAAAGGAGCATTTTCTTCCAGGGAAGAAGATAGACATTCAATGAAATAGGTGAATTCCATCTATTTCAGATGAAAAAAAAAAAAAAACAGAACTAAAGAAAAAGTTTTACCTTCAAATATAGGACTCAAGAGAAACATAAAAAAGTAAAAAGAAATCTTGGTAACTATATTTCTGTTATAAGCATACATATAGAATACATGTATCATTTGGTTTTGCTGTTATAATACACAAAGAAGCTAGAGGTGGAAAGGAAATTGTACCAGAAAAAGGGAAAAGTGGAGGTACTACATCTCACAAAGAGGCAAAGGAGATCTATTGTATCTGAGGGAAAGAAGGGAGGGGGATAAGCATAGTGGGAATCCTACTTTCATCAGAATTGGCTCAAAGAGAAAACATTAAACATATTCGATTTGCAGAGAAACTTCTCCCAACTCATTGAAAAATGAGAAGGGAAAAGTGAAAAGAGAAGGAGTAAGCTAAATAGAAGGGAATACAGAAATTGTGAGGGAAAGGTTTAAGAAAAGAGGGACTATAATGAAGGAAAAGAATCCTAAAGAGGGAGAGGTGAGTGAGGCAAGTGGTGCTCACAAGTTTAATACTGGGGAAGGGTGTAAAGAAAGAGAAAAGCATAATCTGGAGTTAACACAATGGCAGGAAATACAGAATTAGTCATTTTAACCATAAATGTGAATGGGTTAAACTCTCCCATAAAGCAGAGGTTGATAGCAGACTAGATTAAAAATCAGAATCTTACAATATGTTGTTTACAGGAAACACATTTGAAGGAGGGTGATACATACAGAATAAAGATAAAATGCTGGAGCAGAATCTACTATGCTTCAGGTGAAGCCAAAAAAGCAGGGGTAAACATCCCATTCTGATCTCAGATTAAGCAAAAGCAAATATTGACCTAATTAAAAGAGATAAGGAAGGATATTCTATCTTGCTAAAGGGTAGCATAGATAATGAAGCAATATCAATATTAAACATATATGCACCAAGTGGTGTAGCATCTAAATTCTTAAAGGAGAAGTTAAGAGAGCTGCAAGAAGAAATATACAGCAAAACTATAATAGTGGGAGATCTCAATATTGCATTCTCCGAACTAGATAAATCAAACAACAAAATAAATAAGAAGTTAAAGAGGTAAATAGAACACTAGAAAAGTTAGGTATGATAAATCTTTGGAGAAAACTAAATGGAGACAAAAGTATACTTTCTTCTCGGCAGTTCATGGAACTTTTACAAAAAATATTAGGACACAAAGATCTCAAATTCAAATGCAGAAAGGCAGAAAAAATAAATGCATCCTTTTCAGATCACAATGCAATAAAAATTACATTCAATAAAAAGCCAGGAGAAAATAGATCAAAAAGCAATTGGAAACTAAATGATCTCATCCTAAATAATGATTAGGTGAAAAGCATATCAAAGACACAATTAATAATTTCACCCAAGAGAATGACAATAATGAGACATCATACTAAAATGTGTGGAATGCAGCCAAAGTGGTAATAATGGGAAATTTTATATCTCTAGAGGCTTACTTGCATAAATAGAAAAAGAGAAAATCAATGAATTAGGCTTGCAACTAAAAAGCTAGAAAAGGAACAAATTTAAAAACCCCTGTCAAACGCTAAACTTGAAATTCTAAAAATACAAGTAAAGATTAATAAAATTGAAAGTAAAAAAAAAACTATTGAATTAATAAATAAAACTAAGAGTTGGTTCTATGAAAAAGGAACAAATAAACCCTTGGTAAATTTGATTAGAAAAAGGAAAGAGGAAAATCAAATTGTTAGTCTTAAAAATGAAAAGAGAGAACTTGCCACTAATGAAGAGGAAATTAGAGCAATAATTAGGAGTTACTTTACCCAACTTTATGCCAATAAATCTGATAACTTAAATGAAATGGATGAATACCTTCAAAAATATAGGTTGCCCAGATTAACAGAAGAAGAAGTAAATTGGTTAAACAGTCCCATTTTAGAAAAAGAAATAGAACAAGCTATTAAGCAACTCCCTAAGAAAAAATCCCCAGGACCAGATGAATTTACATGTGAATTTTACCAAACATTTAAGGAACAATCAACTCCAATGCTATATAAATTATTTGAAAAAATAGGGATTAAAGGAGTCTTACCAAATTCCTTTTATGACATAGACATGGTACTGATACCTAAACCAGGTAGGACAAAAACAGAGAAAGAAAATTATAGATCAATCTCCCTAATGAACATTGATGCAAAAATCTTAAACAAAATACTAGTAACAAGATTAAAGAAAATCAACCCCAGGATAATACATCATGACCAAGTTGGATTTATACCAGGAATGTAGGGCTGGTTTGATATTAGGAAAACTATTAACATAATTTACTATATCAATAACCAAATTAAGAAAAAGCATATGATCATCTCAATAGATGCAGAAAAAGCATTTGATAAAACCCAACACCCATTCCTATGAAAAAACACTAGAGAGTATAGGAATAAATGGACTTTTCCTTAAAATAGTCAGTAGCAACTATTTAAAACCATCAGTAAGCATCATATGTAATGGGGATAAATTGAAACCATTCCCAATAAAATCAGGAGTGAAACAAGGTTGCCCATTATCACCATTACTATGCAATATTGTATTACAAATGCTAACTTTGGCAATAAGGAGATGAAAAGGAGATTAAAAGAATTAGAGTAGATAATGAGGAAACCAAATTAATCCACATCTTCAGAAAAGTTTCAGGATACAAAATAAATCCACATAAATCCTTAACAGTTTTATACAACACTAACAAAATCCAACAGTAAGAGATACAAAGAGAAATTCCATTTAAAATAACTGTCGGTAATATAAAATATTTAGAAATCTATCTGCCAAGGAAAAGTCAGGAACTATGTGAGCAAAACTACAAAACACTTTCCACACAAATAAAGTAAGATCTAACCAATTGGAAAAATATTATGTGCTCTTGGAAAGGCTGAGTGATTATAATAAAAATGACAATACTACCTAAACTAATCTATTTATTTAGTGCTATACCAATCAGACTCCCAAGAAACTATTTTAATGACCTAGAAAAAATAACAACAAAATTCAAATGGATGACCAAAAGGTCAAGAATTTCAAGGTAACCAATGAAAAAAAAAATCAAATGAAGGTGGCTAGCTGTACCTGACCTAAAACTATATTATAAAGCAGCAGTCACCAAAAACATTTGGTATTGGCTAAGAAATAGACTAGTTGATCAGTGGAATAGGTTAGGTTCACAGGACAAAATAGTCCATAATTATAGCAATCCAGTGTCTGACAGACCCAAAGACCCTGACTTTTGGGATAAGAATTCACTATTTGACAAAAACTGCTAGGAAAATTGGAAATTAGTATGGCAGAAATTGGCATGGATCTACACTTAACATTGTACACCGAGATGAGATCAAAATGGGTTCATGATTTAGGCATAAAGAATAATATTTTAAATAAATAAGGAAGAACACAGTATAATTTACCTCTAAGAGTTGTGAAAAAGGAAGGAATTTATGACCAAAGAACAACTAGAGATAATTATTGATCATAAAATAGAAAATTTGGATTATATCACATTAAAAAGCTTTTGTACAAACAACACAAATGCAGACAAGATTAGAAGGGAAGCAATAAACTGAGAAAACATTTTTACAGTTAAAGGTTCTGATAAAGGCCTCATTTACAAAATATATTGACTCTAATTTATGAAAAATCAAGCCATTCTCCAATTGATAAAAGGTCAAAGAATATGAATAGACAATTTTCAGATCATGAAATTGAAACTATTTCCACTCATATGAAAAGATGTTCCAAATCATTATTGATCAAAGAAATGCAAATTAAGACAACTCTGAAATACCATTACACACCTATCAGATTGGATGACAGGAAAAGATAATGATGAATGGTGGAGGGGATGCGGGAAAACTGGGACACTGATGCATTGTTGGTGGAGTTGTGAATGGATCCAACTATTCTGGAGAGCAATTTGGCACTATGCTCAAAAAGTTATCAAACTGTGCATACCCTTTGATCCAGCAGTGTTACTACTGGGCTTATATCCCAAAGAGATATTAAAGAAGGGAAAAGTACCTGTATGTGCAAAAATGTTTGTGACAGCCCTTTTTGTAGTGATTAGATACTGAATGCCCATCAATTTGAGATTGGCTGTGTAAATTATGGTATATGAATGTTATAGAATATTATTATTCTAGAAAATATGACCAGCAGGATGAATACAGAGAGGCCTGGAGAGACTTACATGAATTGATGCTAAGTGAAGTGAGCAGAACAAGGAGATCATTATACACACTTAAACAACAATATTATATGAGAATCAATTCTGATGAAAGTGGCTATCTTCAGCAATGAGAGGATCCAATTCAGTTCCATTTGATCAGTGATGAACCGAACCAGCTACACCCAGCAAAAGAATACTGGGAAATGAGTGTGAACTGCTTGTATTTTTGTTTTTCTTCTCAGGTTATTTTTACCTTTCTAAATCTAATTTTTCTTGTGCAACAAATAAATATATACACATATATTGTATTTAAGATATACTTTAACATATTTAACATGTATGAAACTGCCTGCCATCTAGGGGAGGAGGTGGAGGGAAGGAAGGGAAAAATTGGAATAAAACTGTTTGCAAGGGTTGATGTTGAAAAATTACCCATGCATATGTTCTGTCAATAAAAAGCTATAATAAAAAAGAAAATATTACTCACCCAATTTAAAAAATAACCGCTTCTAATTTTATTTATTGGTTCAATGTTTTTCTTGCTTTCAACTTTATTAATCTCTCCTCTAATTTTCAGGATTTCCAATTTGGTTTTTAATTTGTCTTTTTTTTTTGGTTGTTTTTGTTTGCCCAATTCATTGATCTGTTTTTTCTCTATTTTATTGATGTAAACAATTAGAGATATAAATTTCTCCCCAAGTAACACTTTGGATGCATCCCACATATTCTGATGTGCTATCTTATTGTTGTCATTTTCTTTTATGAAGTTATAAATTGTTTCTATGGATTTTTTCTGTGACTCGTTTGTTTTTACAAGTAGATTATTTAATTTCCAATTAATTTTTTAATCTTTCCATTGTTTTTTACTGAATGCAATTTTTATTGTATTATGATGAAAAAAAGATATGTTTGCTATTTCTGCTTTTCTGCATTTAGTTGTGAGGTTTTTTGGCCTAATACTTTGTCAGTTTTTGTGTAAATGATATGTACTGCTCAGAAGAAGGTATTTCTTTTTATTGCCATTCACTTTTCTCCAGAGATCTATCATTTCTAACATTTACAGAACTTTATTCAACTTCTTCACTTCTTTCTTGTTTATTTTTTGGTTAATTTATCCATTTCTAAGAGGAGAAAGGTGAAGTCTCCCACCATTATTATTTTTTTCCTCCTGTAATTCATTCAACTTCTTCAAAGATTTAGATGTTATACAATTTGGTGTGTATATCTTTAATATTGATATGATTTCATTATCTGTGGTACCTTTCAGGAAGAAATAGTTTCCTTCTTTATCTCTTTTACTTAGATCTATTTTTGCTTTTCATTTATTTGAGATCATAATTGTTCTTTGCTTCAGCTGAAGCATAATAGATTCTGTTCCAGCCCCTTACCTTTACTCTGTGGTTATCACTCAACTTCAGATTTGTTTCCTATAAATAAATATGTAAGATTCTGGTTTTTAATCCATTCTGTTATCCACTTCCATTCTATGATTGAGTTCATTCCATTCACATTTATCGTTATGATAACTAACTGTACATTTCCTTCTATGCTATTTTTTGCTTATCTTTCTCTTTCCCTTCCTTCTTTCTCTTCTTTCTCTTATTCCTCCATTCTTTCCCTACTCTCAAGTGTTTGACTTCTAATCACCACCTTTCCCAATATGGTCTCCCTTTTGTCAACTCTGCCACATCCCCTATCTCACATCTTCTTCTCCCCTGAAATAACTGTGTCAAGTCTCTTTAATGTGGGATAATTTACCAACATCTAATTTTTCCCCTCTTCCCTGCACCTTGATTTTCCAGTGAAATTTTCTTTCTCACCTCTTTATTTTTTTTTTGAGAAAAGTATCAGCCAACCAAAATCACCTTATGTCACACAGTCCTATCTATATATACTCCCAATTCTTTTAACATAAATAGCAAATTATTGAATTTCTTATTTTTTCTCTTTGTTTCTTTTTCACCTTTTTATGTTTCCCTTGACTCTTGTATTTGGAGATCAATTTTTTATCCAGTTCTGATCTTTTAATTAAAAAATGCCTGAAATTCCTCTAATTCACCAAATATTCAGTTTCCCCTGAAAGATTATATTCAGTTTTGCTAGGTAGATGATTCTTGGTTGCAATCCTAACTCCTTTATTTTCTGTTATATAATATTCCAACTCCACTATTTCTTTAATGTGAAAACTGTCAAATTCTGTGTAATCCTTATTGCAGTTCCATTATATTTGAATTCTTTTTTGGTTGTTTGCAGCATTTTCTCCTTGATCTGTGAGCTCTGGAATTTGGCTTTGATGTTCTTCCTAGGAGTTTTCATTTTGGGATCTCTTTTAGGCAGTGATCAGTGGATTCTTTCAATTTCTGTTTTCCATCTGGTTCTAATATAGTAAAGTGATTGTTTTTGATAATTAAAAAATGTTGCCTGGGCTTTTTTTTTAAAACCATGCCTTTTAGTGAATCCAATAATTCTTTTTTCTTCTAGACCCATTTTCTAGATCATTTGTTTTTCCAATGAGAAATTTCATATTTCTTTCTCTCTTTTTTTTTACTTTTTTGATTTTTGTTTTATCATATTTTGATGGTTCATAGAGTCATTAATTTGTATGTCTTCAATTACAATTTTTAAGGAATTGTTTTCATCAGTGAGCTTTTGTTCTTCCTTTTCCATTTGGCCAATTCTATTTTTAAGGAGTTATTTCCTTTGTAAATTTTTGTGTTTCTTTTCCCATAATTCTCTTGTATTACTTTCATTTCTTTTCCCAATTTTTCTATTTCTCCAATTTGCTTTAAACTCTTCCAGAAATTCTTTTTGGACCTGAAACCAAATTACATTTTTCTTTGAGGCTTCACATGTAGCCATTTTGATACTACTATCCTCTTTTGAGACTTGATCTTCCTTATAATCATAGTAAGCTTCTGTAATCACTCTTTTTATGTTTTTTGCTCATTTTTTCTGCCTTTTTTGTGAGTTGGTGTTTTTATATGAAAGACTCCTGGTCTTGCCAGTGTCCAAACTTTTTGTGATGGAGCTCTGGGTCTTACCGCTGACTTTCAATGGGCTTCAGGGCTTAGCTACTTGCTTTCTCTGGAGCATAGACTTCCCTTCTGGCTTGTACTGGAAGGTGGGACTTCCCTATGGGTTTCCCTTAGGTGTAGATTTTAGCTGTTATATTACCCTGAAAATAGGGTTCCTCTTATAGAAGTCCCTGGAGGAGTTATTTGTGGCCCTGATGTGGCCCTATGTAGTGTAGTATGGTATAGTGTTACACAGGAATTCTGTGCTGGTAGGTCCCAGGGTCAGAGTTTTTCAGTCATGGGGTGGAGCTTTACTATTGCTCACCAATGAAATCAAGCCCTTGCTGATGGTTTGACCTAGAGGGTGGGGCCTTGCTGGTCTGCATAGACTGCTCACCTAGGGGTCTGCTGGCTTGCAGAAGAGCAGGCCCTTAAGTGGATTGCCGTAGGTTTGGAACCTTGCTTTCAGGCCCTATGCTGTGAGACTGACTGCAGCTGCTCCTGGACCTCACTTCCTTCCCACCTTTTCTTGTGAGGCTGCTTGTTTGCTTCTAACTAATTAGGCAGTGATAGCTTGACTTTATAACTTTTAAAAGTAAATTGAATTGAATTAAGACATATTGTTGATTCAACCTTTGCTTTTTTCCTCTCTTCACTCTAGAGTTAGCATTTAAAATCAAAAGTGACCTAAAAGTGATCATAACTGAACACATCTGGTAGGATACTGAATATTGTATGTAGAGAATAGATAGTTTTCTGAAAGTTACAGTTACTTAATATTTATTTAGCCTCTGGGACCTTTACCCCAAAATGGTCTAAATGAAAATATAAATGTTTAATCAGGCTCCCTAGGAATTGTCACTCTCAGAGGCAAGGATTTAGTTTAATACTGCCCTGAAATCCTTCAAACTGAAGAGATGGGAAAGGAAAGGTCTGTTTCACCCCCTTTCTAAATAATCTGGCCTTCAGTAGTTGCACATGGCACACTTTAATTTGTCTACATGTGTAATATTTGCTGCAAGACTACACACTTCTTGAAGGCAGGGACTGATGATTATAATACCTGTATTTGAGTCCTGTATTTACCACCTAAGGTGCTATATGACCACAGGCAAGATAATCCACTTGTCTCAATTGACACTTTTTTATTCTTTAAATGAAAATAATGATTCTTGCACCACTTGTAGGGAGTAAAGCACTGCATAAAAAGAATGTTGTTATCATTATTAATCTTTGTATTTGTCATATGTAGCATAGTCAAGGACCTGTGATTTTGTCTGTGCAGTATTTCTTTTTTATGGTAACTATTATTAATGGAATGTATCTGTGACTTACAGCATTAGAGTGTGCCTGAGGTTCAGGAAAGTTGTGACATGCCCTCTGATAGTCAAACAGCAAATGTTAAAAGTAGGATTTAAGTTTTGTATCTTCTGATCTTTGTCAAGACCAATGTGTATCTCATACTGCCAGTAACCAACAGTAGAAATATAATTCATGATTAATTAAGGCAACAAAATTGTGCAAGAGCTCCAAGGCTTTCTATCTCCCTTCTCCTTTATCACCTCATATTCTGTTTGATTTTCAAAGTCTTGCACAAACCTCGCCTCCTTTTTTAAAATTTTCTAACCTGCATTTATTGGCCATTTCAAAATTCTTCTCCTACAGGAAGCCATCCCTAAATTCTAACCTGCTAGACACCATAATTAACACTTATGGACTCATTCTGTAATATAAAATTCTATACATTTTTATAGTATGGTCAGAATATGCTCTATAATGTCACATTTGCTTTAAAATTATTCTCCAATTTCTATTCTGTTTGCCTTGTCTCCCCAAATATAAGACCTTAATTTTATTTTTTATTTTTAAGACCTTAAAATTATGCTTCTCTTAAATTCCCTAAAGCACTTAGTATAATGCAAAGAAAATAGCAAGTACTTAATAAAATATTTATTGAATGAGCATATTCTCCAGTAAAAAGTATTCTTTTGCTTTCTCACTATACCTCTATTTAGTACCAAATTTTGAGAGGCAGCATGGTATGGTGGATAGGGCAACAGATAATTGAGATTATAAATTACAGAATTCAGTGATCGGAATCTCTGGAAGAAGTTACTGCACCAACATCATTGGCCCTGGATGCACTAACACACAGTAACCAGATTGATGGAAAGATCCCTCAATCATTGTTGTTGATAACTACTTGAAGTTTTTAAAGCATTAGTATGAAGATTCTTGGATTGTTATTTATAAGTACAATGTACCCTGGCCTCAGCCACTCCATAAAGCTACAGCCCTTAGGCATTCACACCAGATTTGTGATCTTTTCATTTCTAGAGAAGAAATACTAAGATTAGAACAATTCTGGGAGAATTCAGAGGTAGATTTTTAAGGCTGAAATTTCCAGGAACTTTGCTGGATTGCCTCTAGGGTAGGGCTATTCTTAACTTGATCTCTGAGGCAATGATTCTGTCTGGACATATGAAATTATAATTATTTCCTCCTAGGCACATACTGAAGTTTGTAGGTGAAAATTTCTTGGAACCTAAATCAGTGAGAGTTAAGAAGTGGTTCCTTGAGGCTTATAGTTTCAAAAGCATGAAAAATCAACAATCCATGGTATCAAAAGACAGTAGAAATGGTGAGAAGGGAGATAAAAATATAGAAATAGGAGGCAGAAGAGATGAATGAAGGGAAGGGAGGAAGAGGAGAAAGTTGAGTAACAGGAGAGATGAGGAGGGAAAAGGAAGAGGATAACTATGTTAGGTAGAGGTGGGGCAGGGCTCCAGGTCTTTCCTGAATTCTGCCCTAGTTGGACTATCTAATTGGATGATTTGCTTTGGAGAAGTTCTACTTGTTACAAGGTCCTTATTAGGCCCAATAGACCCATAAAGCTACTAAGAAGCACCCCCAAGCATACTCATAAACCCAAGGATTCTTTGTAAGTCTCCTTTTATGAAATACAATCCAATTAATATAAATTAAGCATCTACTATGTGCAAAGTAATGTAAACTGTGATAGATAAATAGCCAATAAGAAATCATTAAGCCATTTAGGGAAAGAAAATGCAGAATGCCTTAAAAACTGTGTGCTGGATTCTGGAGCTATCACTGGTACCCTAGGAGAGGAATGTTTACAGGCAGTGCAAGAATATGGAAGGGCAAGTACAATAAAAAAAAAAAAAACTATTCATTGTGAAATAGCCAAAGACATACAGATTGAGTAGCCTTACACTAGTCACAACTTAATAATTTCATATCGAATAGCTATCAAGTGATACACTTGTCACACATAGGACAAATGATATCGGAGAAAGAGCACTGGCCTGAATGTTAGGGGATCAAAATTCTGGCTCCATCTCTGCCACTAAATACTTATGAAAACGTGAGCAATTCACTTGACCCTGCTGAGCCTCAGTTTCCCCAACTGTAACTACTGCATTAGCACCCAGATACCTCAGAACCAGCCAGAGTCAGGATAAGCAAAAGTCCTTAGTCTTTATTCTTCGTCTTAGATGCAGGATTGAACAGGATGGAAGCAGAATCTCTGCAACCGCCTTCTCCCTCATCTACCGCCAAAGAGTGACTCTGGCTAGTCTTACTCCACCCCCCAGTCCGTCCTCCAATCCTTTGTATACACCAATCATTGAGCCAGCACAGGATAGTAGGAAGGGCCATTTTCCAAACATATGCCCATAGAGTATTGTCCAATCAGTAATTAGCCCTGAGTGCTTGGCAGTCCTGACCTCAGTGCATTGACTCAATAGTTTCAGCCCTCTACACCCAACAATGAAATAAAAACCTTTGGCTAGATGTTTGGCAAGGTTCCCTCAAGTTCTACTATTCAATTATTCCATGACAGTCCCCATTAACTAAATAGCATGAATTGCTAGGGCCAGTCTCAGGTATATTCATACTCCAATAGATATCTATGTGGTATAATTTTAGAACTCAGAAAAAGTTTGCCAGCTTAAAAACAAACAACACTTTTCCAATAACTCCAAAATGCCTGAAATTTCAGCTCCCTGATGATCAGTAAGGGGAACTAAAAAAAAAAAACTAAAAAAAAAGAACTAAATTCCAATAATGCTTAAGATATTTATTATTTGTGTGACCCTGTTAAAGTCATTTCACCTCTGTCAGCTTGTTTCCTCATTTGCAAAATGGGAATAATAAAAGTATTTACCTCCTATCCTTGTTGTGAGGCTCAAATGAGATAATTTATGAGAACTTCACAAACTTTCAAGTACTGTATACAGCTAATATTAATATCTATAATTAATTAATGTCCAGGCTTAAACTTCCCTTCTAATACAAAGGAGAGATAATCATACCATATCAATCACTCACTCCCAAGTATCCATATCCTCAACAAAACCTGAGAGCAAAAACTTGGATAGGGAGAGATGCAAATATCGCATTTCTGTAAGGGTGCTTATAAGGATAGGGTACCACTGAGTAAGGGGGAAAGAACAGAGCATGAAACTTGATGGACAAGGATTCCTAAAACATACTTTGTGTAGAGCAAATTCTGAGGCATCACCTTCCTATCCAGAAACTCCTTAGACAAGAAAGGAAAATGATACACAGATCTCCTAAAGAAAGTTCACCAGCAAATGGAAAAAGACTTTGGGGCAGCTGGGACAGGGGGGAGGAAAAAAAGAGGGGGGAGGTCAGCCTAACCTTGCAATTCTTTCTTCATTGTGTATGAATTTCCCTTGACCTATTTTTACACATCAAGGGACATTTGGAGAAATGTCCTTAATTCCAAGCACTTTAATTCACCTCCACTAGCTAAGCCCCTTTCAAGGTGACTTAGCCTTCATGTGATCTCCTTCCTATTATTAGCACATGCCTAGCCCTTCAAGCTCCCAAACTCCTGCTTACACACACACACACACACACACACACACACACACACACACACACACACACAGACATGTACCCACATATACATACATATAAGTCTCCTACCAGAAAAGTAGCACATGACAACCTCCTCCCTCTCTCCTTTCCCCAGCCTCAAGAATACTTGGCACAGATCCCTGATTCTCAGCTGAATCTATTGTTCTAGTCAAGAATAACACTGCCTTCTCCAAGTCTTGCTGACACTTCTGACTCGTGGTGAGGAATGCCATTAATCAATCGCCTGCATCTGTTTTGGAAAAATTAAATAGCTCAAGTCAAAAGAAACACAGTAAATAATCCTTCGACAAGCTTGGGGGGGGGCAAAGGGAGTGGGGAGAAGGCAGGATTTTGACTTCTCATTATTTGAAATGCATTTAATCTACCTTTGGATCTACATCCAGGCGAGGTTCACTAGATACAGAGTGATTAAGAGCTCTGTGAAAATGTGGCACCCTCCCAAACCAGGATATGAGAATCCCTTACTAAAGTCATAAAATACAGTTCAGTCAACAGGACTTCCCTACCATAAGAGAGAGTGAGCAGTGCTTGCCTTTCTGTTTTCAGGTACGGGAACAGTGTCCCCATCAATTCCTATATGAGTTTGACCTTCTGAATATTGGATTGAGATACCCCAGCAGGTCACAAAGATGTATCAGAGAGATGTATCAGGTTGTCTTCAAGCATTGTGAGCCATCAAAAGAAACCTAATCATTTTATTTCCAGTTTGCAGTCATTCAGATTAGCCTGTTTCTCATATATGACAGCCACACTAATCCTTTTCTCTTTGCTTTTGAATTAGCTCCACCCTATGTCTTGAACGCTCTCCTATCTCACCTCTACCTCTTAGAACCCCTAACTCCCTTTAAAACTTAACTCAAGTGCCATCTTCTACATGATACCTTTCTGGATACCCTTGAACTAATTGTTCTCCTTTAACTTTCCTCAAAAACTTTACCTCATTTTCCCCAGTCTTAGAAATTGTCTGTAGAGTCTTTTGATTGGCTCTTTGGTTTTTATGTTCTGAAGTTCAAGGAAGTTTTTGTGAATTACTTCTTGCATTGCTTGAGTTTTTTGACTTGTCATGTTGTTCTGAGGGATATATAATTCTCAAGTTTTTCCTGTACATCCTGTCTTCTCTTCAAAATTAATGCGTTTTTCTGGCATAGCAATCATGTTCTCCTTTAACATTATTACTTTTTTTGAACCTGGAGAGATTTTCATGAATTGATGCAAGAACAAACAAGTAGAATCAAGGAAACATTGGTCATAGTAATAGCAATATTGCTATTGCAATGATCAACCGTGAATTACTTAGCTATTCTCAGCAATACAATGATCTAAGATAATGCCAAAGGACTTATGATGAAAATGCTATCAGTTTCCATAGAAAGAACTGATGGAGTCTAAATATAGCTCAAAACATACTTGTTTTTTTTTTATTTTTAGTTGGGTTTTTTTTTTTGCCTGTTTTCTTTTACAACATGATTAATATGGAAATATGCCTTGAATGATTGATTGCATGTGGATAACCTATATCAAATTGCTTTCCATGTTGGGGTGGGGGGAAAATGAGAGAATTTGGAACTCAATTTTTTAAAAAGTGAATGGTAAAAGAATTTTTATATGCAATTGAGGGAAAATAAAATATTAAATAAATATTAAAAGTATAGCTACCTCCTTTTCATAGTAAAAAATTTGTTATATTTAATAGCATATATAGTATATTAAATAACTTAGAAATATTTAAAAAGAAAAAGAATAATGATAAGGCACCAAAAATGACAGTGTAGAAATAGACTAGAAGTTGAGTATACTAGGTTTACATTACACCTCAGACACTTAACAGCTATGTGACCAAAATTACTAAAACTTTCTGACCCTTAGTTTCCTCATCTGTAAAAGGCGGATAATAACTGGATCATTTATATCATAAGCCATTGTGAGAATAAAATAAAATAAAATAATGTATGTAAAGTGTTTTTAAACCTTTAACTTAATGTGTCAGTTATTATGCATACTTTTCTTTTTGATATTCTAGTTTCCCAGTTACATATAAAACAACTTTTTACATTTTTTAAAAACTTCGACTTTCAG
Organism: Antechinus flavipes; assembly: GCF_016432865.1. NCBI lineage: Eukaryota > Metazoa > Chordata > Mammalia > Dasyuromorphia > Dasyuridae > Antechinus > Antechinus flavipes. The sequence continues at coordinate 373,226,518 of NC_067401.1, forward strand.
ATTCTCTCCTTTCTCTCCTCCTCACTCCCCCTCATTGAGAAGACACATGTAAAATTATAAATCCATAAGTCTTGTTGCAAAGGAAAATATAGATCTCACCCATCCTCCAAAAACCATGAAGAAAAATAAAGTTTTTTTTAAAAAGCATACTTCAATCTGTATTCAGGTGTAATATTGTTCATACGTTTAAGAACATTTTCTCATGTCTCCTCTGTGATATAGGATTTGTCATATTGTTTTTGAATCATACAGATCACTGCTCTGATTATTTTATTCAGTAAAATATTTATTGGGAGAATTACTATATGTGGCATTGTGTTAGAAAATAAGAAGGCCATAGAGAAAAATTAGCTAGTTTCCTTCCTTTCAAGGAGTCAAAATCTAGACTTTTATGGTATATGAAATGAGCACTGTATTTGGAGTCAAACCATCTTGAGAATTATTGGCATTCAAATGATAACTCTGCCTCTGACTACTAGTGTGATATTGGGCAAGTTATTTAACTATTCATTAAATTAAAGTTGCTTAATGCTTCATTAAAATGAATCCCTTCAAACTCTCAATCTTATTTTGAGCAACTGTAATTTGACTGACTAGATTTACATATACAGCCATCATTATTAGATATTATTCTTTCCACAATGTAGTTTTTTTAATAATTAAATTCATTTTCTTTTTAAAACCATATATCCTGATACATCTTTCCATAGAGTTATCTCCTATAAAGAAGAATTTTCAAAAGAGGAACAAAATTGTAGTTCATCAGACAAACCAACATATTAATCAAGATTGAAAAAACATATAGTGTTCCATGCTCATTTTTTCCTATCTCTTAAAAAGGGGCAGGAAATACATTCTCATATCTCTTTGTAGGAGAGGGAGGGTTAAGTCATTATAATTACATAGTATTCAGTTCAGTTATTTTGTTGTTGTTTTCATTTACATTGCTCTACTCATTGTTTATATTGTTTTTCTATTTTTGCTTACTTCATTTTATATTAGTCACCCATCTCTTCCAAGGCTATCTGTATTCTTAAGATTCATCTTTTTTTATGTCACAGTAAAATAAATATATTACAATTTAATTCAGCAATTTCATAACTAAAAAGCATCCACTTCATTTCTAATTCTTTGCTACCATAAAAGTTTTGCTGTGCATTTAGGTATATGTGTGTGTGGGGGGGAGGTGATATAAATTTATGTCTTAGCATAATTCCATATTGATTCCCAGAATGGTTGTATCAATTTATAGTTCCACCGAGAGTGCGTTAGAGGGTCCATCTTCATCAAACCCCTCCAAAATATTCTCATATTTTGTCATATTTGTCAATTTTCTTAGTAATGATTTGATTTCTATTTCTCTCATTATCAATGGATTTGAAGTGTTCATTCATATGGTTGTTAGTAGTTTTCAATTCTTTTGAAAAATATTTGAATCCTCTGACCAGTGATTTTTGGGGGAAATGACTTCATAATATAATTTTTTAAGTGAACTTACAGTTTCATGCTTTCTAGAGGAAAATTTCCCTAAACATTGATAACATTTTTATAAATACTAAATAAAACAATGAAGTCAACTCTATCTTTCACTGTGGTGGCAGTTTGATTAAGTGCTATGAGTGAACTGGGAGATGAATGAATGAGATGTTTCTAAGTAGAGGAAAAATGAATCATGGGGGAAGAATCAATTCCATGGAATATCAGAGTTGTATGTAGTAATTCCCTGATTTTCAGCCCTTCTTTCATTTCTCATGCTGAGACAGCCCTCTTGTCAAGGTGTGTTAGGCCAATGGAGATAGAATATTCTGAAAGAGATTTAAAACTAGGGCAGAGGCATTCTATTCTTTAAATCCATTTCTTTGATTCAAGATTTGATTTTAGATAGAAACATTTTGGGACCTAGTGAAAATTACTATTAATCTACTATAGCCAAACTAGAAGTCATCCAAAAGAATAAATGGAAAGGTCCCCTACTTCTAGAAGAAATTATTGTCTTCAAGTAAGTTATGAAGTCTTGTGGAGATAAGGACTTGAATTTGGAATCAGAAGATCTGAGTTCAAATTCTGCTTCTTACACTTGTATTACCTTGGACTCTCAGAAATCTCAATTTCCTAGTTCACAGGATTCTAGATTTAGATTTGGAAGGAACCTCAGAATGAATTCTGTTTTGGCCACTTTGAATTTGGAAACCTGTGAGACATCCACTATGATATGTCTGAAAGACAAGTTGTTGATTTGGGTCTGAAGTTTAGTAGAGCTGGATAGTATTTATAAAAAATAAAAATTGAGCCCAGTCAATGAGATCACTAATTAAGAGTTTTGAAGGACTCATAGTTACTGGACATGGCATGGATTGAAATCAACTTGATTAAAATGAACAGTCAGATATGTAAAAGAACAAGGAAAGGTAAGTATCACAAAAATATAGAAGGAAGAAAGCATCCATGAGTAGGTATTAATAGTGTCAGATGCTACATAGAATTCATGAAGGAAGAAGACTTAAGAGATAGCCAATGAATTTAGCAATCAAAAAGTCATTGGTAACTTTAGAGAAGACAGTTCCAGTTGAAAGATGAAGTCAGAATCCATATCCCAGAGGGTTTTTCAGAGAATGAGAAGAGGGGGTACCTCATGATAATGATTTTCTTCAGTTGAGAAGAGGGAAGGAGATATAAAGGGATAGCTAATGGAAATGTTCAGATCAAATAAGGGATTTTATTTAGGATGGGAGACATAGACATGTTTGGAGTGAGTAGATACGTCTTTGTCTATTCTACTTGCTGAGAATCAGTGTCCTCCAAAAGGGATATCATGGACATTCTTCTTTTGTTACACTCTTTGAATCTCATCAACTTCCATAACTTCAGTTATGATCTCTTTTTGGATGACTCCTAAGTTTATATATCTAGCCCAAATTCCTCTTCTAAAGTTAACTGCTTGTTGTACATTGCTTCATGGATGTTCTGCAAGTAACTCAAACTCAATATATTGAAAAGGAAATTCATTAGATAGATCCAGCTGCTGCTTGAGAAGCTGCTCTGCCTTGGAAGGATCGGGTAGGGCAGGATGGAGAAGAGCTCAGCTGCTCTGCAGTCCCTTTGGGGAGGAAGTACACCATCTGGTAGCTGGCTAGTTTGGCTAATTATTATTGCTAACTACTTTCTATTCTGCTGAAGGAGAAAAAGCATTATCAAAATATTAACACAAAAAATTTAAAGATATAATTGTTAAAAATCTTATTCTAAATGTTTATCCTCCTAAATTTCAGTTTCCTTTTACAAAGCCTTAATTGGTATGACTTAATTGTGGGTCTGATTCTGTGAAGTGTATAGAAATGAACCAAATGAAAGTAAATTATCCCTGCTTCCCAAATTTCCCTTGGTGTTAGCCATGTGTATGCAGAAATACAAATTCAAATTTCATAGAGACTTTGGATATAATTACTATATCTTTAATAGATAGATTGACAGTTAACTGCCATTAGAGAAAGTCTATAAGAAACGTGGACAGTTAACTGCCATTGAAGAATGAGTCTGGGAGGGACTGACAGTTAACTGCCATTGGAGAATATGAGTGACTTGGAAGTTAAATGTCATCTTTGAAAAGGCTTGAAGAGACACTTGGAGAAAAGTGAGTTTAATTGTCATTCTGGTAGGGAATTGAGTGAATTTAATTGTCTTTTTCCTGGTGCAAATTGAATTAACTATTATTCTGAGAAGAAAACATTCTGATGAGAATTCCTAAGGGAAATTGAGAGACTTTAATTGGTATCTTGAGGTGAATTCGACAAACTGTTATATTCCAAAGGGAGCTGAACAGTTAACTGACATTGCTGAGGAGAACTAAGTAAAATGTCATTCTTAAAGGAACTGAGTTAAGACATCTGAAGAGAATTGGTCTCTCTTCAGTATTTTGGAGTACTCAGCAGGTACAATTGTCAGTGACGGAATGCTAGTCAACAACTTATTTGCCCTACTTTTCCAGTACAGAGAATTGAACCTGTTTTTGATCTTTAAATATTTAGGTGTGTTTTTTGTATTCTTTGTTACCATTAAAAAATTACAAGCTAGCAACATTGATGTTTGATTAAGCCTATAATGATTTTGTAGTTTTAAGCTTTGGGAAAAAATTATCTCCCCAGTTTCCCTAGAGGGAGGCTAATAATTGAGAAAGATTAGAGGTGATTCCAAATCATACCTATAAGACTTCTCAGGATCAGATTGGGTTTTTGTCCCAGAGAATACCTGAGATGTAATACATCATGAACTCTGCCACCCAAAGGGATTGCCATGAAGCTGTATTCATAGGATTGCTACACTAACACATGCAGCAAATATGCCATGTATAAAAGCCTATAGTGAGGAAGACCTGAATTCAAATCCAGCTTAGATACTTACTGGCTGTGGGACCTTGGACAAGGCACTTAACCCTGTTTGCCTGAGTTTTCTCATCTGAAAAATGAGCTATAAGAAGGAAATGGCAAACCATGCAAGGATCTTTGCCAAGAAAATCCCAGAAGACACAACTGAAAACAACTAAACAAGAAGTTGTGTCTTCCCTAAACTCCTCCTAGAAAGTATAGTTTTATCCTCATACAGTAAGTTTTCATCTTTAATTGGATGTATTTCATATTTATCAATTTTGACTTTACTCATACCTACTGGATGTTACCACATGGACATTTTGCCAGTACCTCATACTCCTACCTAAAATCTTAAATCCTATTCTTAAAACTGTCCTGCCTACAAACTTTCCTATTTCTGTTGAACCATTATCCCTATCAGATATTCAGAAACCTCTGAATCAGATTTAAAACTGTCCTGCCTACAAACTTTCCTATTTCTGTTGAACCATTATCCCTATCAGATATTCAGAAACCTCTGAATCAGATTTCACTCTTCACTCACCCTCATTTAATCAGACTGGTTCTGCCTCTACATATTTTCTACATCATTTATCTTTCCACAATACTATGACTATTCGAATTCTGACTCATCAGAATTATTTTATATAATTCTGGATTATTTTAATAATGTCCTAACTATAAATAAATCTTTAAAAAGGGAAAAAGATCATAAAATAAAGATCATAAAAAAGAGAAAAGGACCTACATGTGCAAAAATGTTTGTAGCAACCCTTTTTGTAGCGGCAAGGAACTAGAAACTGAGTGGGTGCCCATCAATTGAGGAATGGCTGAATAAGATATGGGTATATGAAGGTAATGGAATATTATTGATATTTAAGAAATGATCAGCAGAATGTTTTCAAAGAGACCTAGAAAGACTTACAGCAACTGATGCTAAGTAAAGTGAATAGAACCAGGAGATTATACACAAAACAAGAAGAATATACAATGATCAATTCTGATGGATGTGGCTCTCTTCAACAATGAGATGATTCAGGCCAATTACAATGGTCTTGTGATGGAGAGAGCCATCTGCATCTAGAAAGAGAACTGTGGGCACTGAGTATGGATTACAACATAATATTTTCACTTTTTGTTATTTTTTTTTGCTTGCATTTTGTGTTCTTTCTCTTTTTTTTCTTTTTGATCTAATTTTTCTTTTGCAGCATGATAATTGTGGAAATATGTATAGAAGAATTGTATATGTTTAACATATATTGGATTGTTCATTGTCTTAAGGGAGGGAGTAGGGAAAAGTGAGGGAGAAAAAAATTGAAACAAAAGATTTTACAAGGGTGAATGTTGAAGACTTATCTATGCATGTATTCTGAAAACAAACAGCTTTATTAAAAATAGTGTTCTAATTGGTATCTTTGCATTCAGTCTCATCCTCCTCCAATCTCTCTTTCACATTACTGCCTAAATGTAGCACCAACAACATAAGTGGAAAGAACACTAGGTTTGAAGTCAGAAATTCTGAATTCAAATCTATATCTGTTGATAAGTACTGACAATTTTACCCTTGTAACATCTCATATACTCATATCACCTGGTGCAGCCTCTCATCACTTTAAGCCTAGAGTAGTTCAATACTGATTGGTGAACCTGTTGCAAGTTTTGCCTCATTTCAGTCCATCCTCCATAATGTTGTCAAAGTGATCTTTCTAAAGCTCAGGTCTGTTCATGTTACCTCCATATTCAATAAATTCCAGTGGTTCCCAATCACCTCCAGAAATAGATATAATATTTTCTATCTAAAATTTCAAAATTTTGTATACCTCCCCTTTCCAACCTTTCCAGTCTTCTTACATATTATACTCCCAACATGTATCCTTTGATTCAGCAACACTGGCTATATCACTTAACTGGCATTTTTAGTGATTGTCCCCCATGCTTGGACTATTGTTCTTCCTCATCTGTATTTTCTGACTTCCTGGCTTCAAGTTCAACAAAAAATCTCTACCTTCTACAAGAAATTATTCCTCTTTACCCTTAATTATAGTGCCTTTTCTCTGTAGATCATTTTCAATTTATCCTACATGTAACTTGCTTATATATGGTGGTTTTCATGCTAGATTTCCAAGTAGACTGTGAGTTCTTTGTCAGAAGACCTATCTTTTAAAAATTTTTGTAGGTAAAATAAAACTCAGGAGAAAGAACAGGGTAACAAAAACTCAAAGAAAAGAGGGACTCCAGGAGGATAACATTGTCGACAATGTGAATGTGGTCAAGAAGGAGAAGACTGTGAACAAATTGACAGATTTGGAATTAAGAAATTCCCAGTAACTTTAGGGAAAATAGTTAAATTATCAGGTCAGGTCAGATCACATATATATAAATATATAAATATATATATATTCCCTTCCCCTTTCCTCTAGAAAGCATTTCCAAAGGCTTTGGATGAGTAAAGAGTCCACAGACCTCACATTGCAGGGATAGGGTCTGGTCAGGCATTTTTAAGGATGGGGAAAATGTAGGCATATTTGTTGACAGCAGGGGAGAAACCAGGAGATGGGAATATATAGAACATTAAAGAGCCTATGATGAGGAGGGCAAAATCAGCAGGGAAGGAAAGAAGGGGATGGGATAAGAATAGATGTAGAGGGATTGTCTTGGTGAAGAGAAATGTTATTTCATTGTTAGAGCCTAAAAAATAACACAATTGCAGATATCAAGAATTTTTGTGTTGAAAAGGTGATAACAAGAAGCTGATGTTTGATGGCATCCATTTGCCTATCAAACTATGAGGTGAGAATAGGGAGGCTTGAAGAGAAAAGAGATTGTTTGAAATAGTCACCAAAGAATAGGTCAAAGAATCAATTAGTAAGAAATCGATTGGTTTTTGCTTCAGTCAGAGCCATGTTAGGATTTGCTCACATAAATTTGTAGAGATCTCAGAAGACTTCTATGATGTCTTACATGGATTTAGAACCTGAAAAGACTTAGGAGGCCACTGAGTCCAAGCCCCTTGTTTTACAGAAGAGGAAACATGGTCAGAAAGCTTAAATGACTTGTTCAGAGTCATACAAGATTATGCCTAAGGTAGATTTGAACCCACTTCTTCAAGCCTCCCAAGTCTGATGACCTATCTATTATCCCATGCTACTCAGCATAACAGTAGAAGAAGAGAAGGAAAATAGTAGAAGTAAACCAGGGTTGGGTTTGGCAAAAGTAAGTGGTGATAGGACAACAGATCAAGGAATTTAAAAGCCAAGAATTGTGTGGAACTAAACTGTCAAACTAAAGGGTTGAGATAAGGAAGCCTGGAAAGTGACCAGTGCTCACTAATGCTCTAAAAAGGACTAAGAAGAGGAAGGCTTGGAGGATGTGCTAAGGAAACTGAGGTTTAGGAGGCAAAAGGAGAAATGGAATGAAAGTTTATGATAAGAAAAAGAAATTTGACAATTCCTGACCTCAGAAGTAAGTCCTTTGTGGGAGATAGCAAGTTGAAGAGTATGACCATCCCTATATTTATCTGAGATGTAGTGAAAGGATAACTCAGGAAAATTGAATTAAGGAAATTATAGGTTAGAGTGTTCAAGGAAACCTCAACATGAATGTTGAAATCCCTTGGTATAAGAGCAGGAGGTATGTGTTAGGGTGTACATTAGTGTGTGGTGGGGAAACAAAGTGATTTTTATTTCTTATGCACAATTTGGGGATATTTACATCACTGCTCCCTCCTTCCATTGTGAGATAACTAATCTTTGCATGGCATATGCTGCAGAGAAAGGAGGCATTAGCTCCCAGTCTCCATTCATCATGTACAGTTATCTCATTGAATTCCTTAAGCCCCAAAAGGTCTCCTTGGTTGCATACCTAGATAAAATGTACCACCTTCTACACTATCAATTGTCTTCTAGGGCAGGGATGCCTTCTATGACAAGTGGAACATTTGCCTAATGAGTTGTGAATTAATTTGTCTTAAGAATGTGAGCAAAAATGGCCTGACCCCCTATAAAATTCTACTCATTGCCCTGGAATCCTGGGGGTTTGCCCAAGTGCTATGAGGAGCTTATTCCACTCTGGTACCATCCTAATCAGAGAATGGCAGTTTGCCAAATGTGACAATATCTAAGAAAGTCCCTTTTCTCAGTGACCTCATTTGTTGGAGGTAAGGGCCCCAGCCCACAGTGCACCTTTCTCTAAGAAATGGAGGAAGAACTGAAGTACAAAGTACCCAGGTCTAAAAGGAATTAAAATGTTCATTTAAAGAAGTCTTTGTGTTTCAAAGTTAATGCTTAGTGTAGGAAACCACCTCCCTGGTCCTTGAAAATAATTACAAAGCAAAAAGGAGAATGATAAAGAGAACAAAAAGAATTTGCAGAAATTGGAAGGATAAAGATAATAGTGATCAATCTGGGAATAGGAAAATAGTATTATGAGCAGGTTAATTGGGTAAATTTCAGTAAATATCTTGATTCCTCTGGAGCTGTTTTCCAATCTATAAAGTAGAAACAATAATAGATGACTATAATCCTAAAGAGATACTTATGATTTAAGGAATATATGAATTATAGGGGAATAGACAATGGGTCTCATATGAGAGGGAGACAGACAGACAGATAGAAACAGAGAGACACACAGAGACAGAGGGACAGCGAAAGAGACAGAGAGACAGAGATCACATGCACAAGATTTGGACACAAAATTCTTCAAAGAGCTTAATGTAATTCTCAAGTTTTCTTCTTATTCCCCTTGATGAATCCTATCTGGTTATTGTCTTTTAACCATTATACAATCTATCTATACTTGAAATAGGACAATATACCCTGCAATGGCATTCAGTAAAAACCTGGTAGATGACTGACAGATCAAGACATATCTACTTTATAATGGTATAATTACTTATACATTGTAATAGGAATCAGCATCTTCAGCTATGAAGGCTACCAGCAAAATTCATCATAGTTCATAGGGACACTTGAGACAAAATCATGGGAGAAGGAAAAATAAGAACAAGAAGGAAAAGAAGAGGCAATTCTCTGTCTATCAAGGCAGCTAAAAATGACTTAGTAAATAGAGGCCTGGGTCTGGAATTAGGAAAACCTGAGTTTGAATTCAACTTCAGACGCTTACAGTGTATGACCCTGGACTATATGTAATCCTGGGTTAGTCATTTATCCAACTCACTTTACTAAACTATAAAATGGGGATAATAACACCTACTTCCCAAAAAGGGAAAAAAGGAAGGAAAGGAGGGAAGGAGGAAAGGAGGAAAGGAGGGAAGGAGGGAAAGAAGGAAGAAAGGAAGGAAAGAAAGGAGGGAGGAGGGAAAGAAGGAAGAGAGAAAGGAGGAGGGAAGGAAAGAAGGAAGGAAGGAGGGAAGGAAGGAGTGAAGGAGGGAAGGAAGGAATGAAAGAAGGGAGGGAGGGAGGGAGGAAGGAAGGGAGGGAGGTGTTATGGGCCAAAACCCTGAACTTGAAACAAGGATTCTTACAAAGTGATAAGTCAGTGGAATTGAGAAGACAATGGTTATCAGTTTAGCATGGTGCTTAATAGTTCTCTAGTTCAGTACATGTACTTAGTACTTATTATAGTTCTACAAGATTCATACCTATGATAATGTAATTAGAATAGAGCATATAAGCTGGGACATACTCAGCCAGGGTCAGACTCAGAGACAGATTCATTCACTCCATCTCATACCACTGTGGTGGCAGGCCTCTCCTCCTTCACTTCTCCTTTGAAATCAAGACTGGGGAAGGCCTCCAAGAAAGCTAGCTGGACCCCTAAGCAAGGAAACTAGATTGTGAGGGAGATAATAAAGGATTTGGACTTTAACACCTGGCTATTCTTGTGGTGATTACTGAACTGAAAAAAAAGCTGGTTCAGAAACTTCCAGAAAACCAACCAGAACACTACATTTTGGTTTCTGAATTTGGGACCTACATCTGTGACCCAGAATTTAGGGTGAGTACAAAGACAAGAAGGAGACTTTGTTAAGAGCTAAAGTAGTGTTTCAGCTGAAATGGGACAAATGTTTAGAAAGGAACCTTTTCCACTGCAAGGAAAATGTGTCAAAAGCATAGTTAAACTAATAAAAAGGCAAGATTTGGTTGTAACTTGGGAGCAAATCATTAAACTCTTCAAAATATTAAAATACACATCTCCTTGGATCTCAAATGAAAAAAAATTAGATCCAGAGGAGTGGAAATTAGTAGGAGAACAAGTATATGAATATTACAATGATAATGGTCCTAATTCAATTCCTAAAGAAACACTCTACACATATAACTTAATACAATTGGCTTTAAGCAATTATATAAGTATTAGAATAAGAAAAAAGAAATCACAGGAGGGGAGGATACTGACAAACTAGGTAAAAAGGATAAAGGATTAGACAAGAAAGGAGTTAAGTATAATTCTGATGAAATTAAGAAATGTGGTGCTTCACAGCACGAGCCATTAGGGCAATCCCCATCTAATTACCCTCTTCCCTCAATTAGCCCTTCATGGGTGGAGGGAGAAGGAGGAGGGGGAGGGGCAGTAACACAATCAGTAACACCTATGAAGCAGCCTATGACAAGATTACAAAAGGCACTAGTTAAAGCTAAAGAAGGACAGGATATATTTGATTTTAAAATAAATGCATACCCTGTTATTGAAAAGTTTGACTCTTCAGGGCAACAAAGGAGAAGATACACTCCTTTTGATCTGGGAAAAAAAATCAAGGATTTGAAAAAGGGTTTCACGCTTTATGGGGTTACATCATCTTATGTTAAGATGATATTAGAGAATTTGGCTTATGAAATTTTAGCCCCTAATGATTGGAAATCTATATCAAGGACATGTTTAGAACGTGGACAAAACTTCTTGTGGCTTTTGGAGTACAGTGAACTATGTAAGATACAAGCCAATGAAATAGGCAAACTGGAGTTAATATACAAATCACCTTTGTCCAACTAGCAGGTAAAGATCAGTGTGCAAACACTTCAGTACAGATTAACTACCCTTTGATAGCATATGATCAAATTGCTGCTACTGCTATCAAAACATGGGACTCCCTCCCAGGACAAAAAGATAGAGGGGAAGCCTTCATGAAAATAGAGCAAGGTCCAAATGAACCTTTTGCTGGTTTTGTAGGATGTCTGCAAACAGTTGTCACAAGAACCATTGGTGAAAATGCTGTAACAGGAATAATCATCAAACAACTTGCTAGAGAAAATGCTAATGAGGTTTGTGGAAGAATTATTCTGGGACTACATAAAGATGCTATGCCACAGTGGACACAATGCCTTTTATACCCAGGCTATGAGGCAGTTCATGGGAAGATGGGGTCCCTCTTGGCAAGAGACTTCCAGAGAGACTCATCAATGCCTTCAATGTGGTAAAGTGGGGTATCTGAAAGCTCAGTGTTGGCATAGAGATAGAGTGAGAAGACATGGTGATAGAACAAGACCCAAAACACTAAGTCCAAAATGCAACAAAGGCTTCCATTGGGCATCAAAATGTAGATTGACCCAGACAAATGAGAGGTGGGGCCCCAAACAAAAAACAGGTGAGGCATGATGGCAGCTGAGTTTACACCCAGAGAATCTTTAGAGGTTCAATACTGTGATATGATCAATCAGGAGAGAAGCAATCAGATGGCAGAAAGGGATTACATGATCAACCAGCAGAAAAGCAATCAGATGGCAGAAAGGGATTACAACTGGGGAGAATACCGGCTTTTTAACTCAACAGAAGGACAGCGTCCAGTGTGAGCAGCTCCGATATAATTGCCAGGTGATGTGGAGAGATCCAGAAAGTGGTGAATGAAAGGGACTGTTACAGAACTTCAAAACCCTCAGGAATCATTGGATTCTCTGAAACATGATAAAACTGATAGAGGACTTCAAAATCTGCAGGAATCATTGGATTCCTTGACATATGATGAGACTATTGCAAGACTTCAAAACATGCAGGAATTATTGGATTCTCTGACACATGAAGTAATGGACAATAGATTGGTTTTGGACTATTTCTAGGACATATGGACATGTATAAATCCTCACGTTGATTCATGTTGTTTGTTATGTAATACCTCCCATGTTGATGGATTTATGTAAATTTGTTTCAAATTTAGACCTTTCAGAAACTCATTAATCTGGTTTGATTCTCCATTTCCTTTGATGTTTTCATCTCCCTTCCTGAGATGTTAGGGAGGGCATGATCACCTCCTTTTTTGGTGTTTTCAACCCTTTTTTGAAGAGTCAAGGAAGGTGTGATCACCTCCTTTTTGGGGGTTCTCACTTCCCTGAGAAGTCAGGGAGGGAGTGACCACCTATGTTCTAAAACAAAAAAAAGCAGGAGATGTTATGGGCCAGAACTCTGAACTTGAAACAAGGATTCTTACCAGCTGCTAAGTCAATGGAATTGATAATACAATGGTTATCTAGTTTAGCATAGTGCTTAATAGTTCTCTAGTTCAGTACATGTACTTATTTCTTAATAATTTAGTTCCACAAGATTCACACCTATGATAATGTAATTAGAATAGCATGTATAAGCTGGGACAAACCCAGCCAGGGTAAGACTCAGAGACAGATTCATTCACTGCATCTCACACCATTGTGGTGGCAGGCCTCTCCTCCTTCACTTCTCCATTGAAACCAAGACTCTGAAAGGCTTCCAAGGAAGCTAGCTGGACCCCTAAGCAAGGAAACTAGATTGTAAAGAAGATAATAAAGGATTTGGACTTTTTAACACCCAGCTATTCTTGTGGTGATTACTGAACTGAAACCAAAGCTGGTCCAGAGGTCTCCAGAAAACCAGCTAGAATACTAGGAGGGAGGGAAGGAAGGAGAGAGGAAAGGAAAGAAGGAAGGAAAGAAAGAGAGGGAGGGAGAGAAGAAGGGAGTGAAAGAGGGAGGGAGGGAAGGAAGAAGGATGGGAAAGAGGGAGGGAAGGAAGGAGGGGGGAGGGAGGGAAGGAAGAAGAGAGGAAAGGAAGAAAGGGGAGAAGGAAGGAAGGAGAGTGAGGAAGGGAGGAAAGGAGGAGGGAGGAAAGGAGAGAGGAAGGAAAAGAGGGAGGGAGGGAAAGAGAGAGGGAAGGAAAGAGGGAGGGAGAGAAGGAGGGAGGGAATGAAGGAGGGAAGGAAGGAAGAAAGGAAGGAAGGAAGGAAGGAAGGCAGGCAGGCAAGAAGGAAGGAAGGAGGGAAGACATCCCTTGCCTTCAAGGAGCTTAAAATTTAAAGGGGGAAGACAACACCCAAAAGGAAACCAAAAAGGGGTGGGGAAGAAGCTAGGGAGACTCTGTAGGAGCCAGAAGGTGGTATAGCCAGGTAAGAAAGGAGATGATCTCTAAGATCCCTTCCAAATCATGGGATATTAAAGAAAGTATGGCAAAGATAGAAGTGGAAAAGAAAGGAAATATGAAGAATTTATAAAGCCATAAACTTTTAGGAATATTGAGATGTATCTTGAAGACAGAAAATTCTCATTCATCTTCATTACCCCACTCTGTTTTGCACATAAAGTTGCCCAAAGAAATCATTTTGAACCAGTGTAAAAATGATGAGAGAAAAAGAAAAGACTATGACATTTTGGAATATGAATGGGCTGGTATGAGGGTCAGGAGAGTAGCAGAAATCTGGCCTTCATCCTAAAGGTTCTTTTAAGTGGTGATTTACTGTGACTCTGCCACTCTGTCCATGAACATATATATATATATATATATATATAGGCAATGTTGTAGGCTCCACCAATAATTGCCCTAGTTATCCTATAGTGACAACCATGGCCCAAAGTGGCAAATCTTTCAATATACTTCTATTTGTATGGACTTTTGCTTTTATCTCATTCAATTAGATTTTCTTTAAATAGTTCAGCAACCCTCCATCAGCTGACCCTCTCTAACCTTTTCTACCTAATCATGAATTACACTGAACCATTAATCCTTTCTCTACCCCAATCTCACACCTCACAAATTCCCTCTTTCATCTCAAGACATCTTTGTTCTTTTGTTCTTCTGACTGAAACACATGAATTTCCATCCATTATCAACTCTGATCATTTAATTCCTGGCTATGCTTCAAGGTCCAGCTCAAATCCTGACTTCTAGGAAGCTCTTTCCTTACCACTTCAGTTTACACTCATTTCTCTCCTCTTGCCTGTGCCATGAGTCTTCCTACCTGGTATGTAGCAGTTTATTATGCCTTCCCTCTTATCTAATTATTTCATTGTATCAGTCCCATTTTCCTGCTGGATGATAAATAAAGGCAGAACTTAGTGTCTGTCTTCTCATGAACAGTTCCCTTTAACATATCTTCCCCTTAAATGAAGAGCTTTGATTTGAGGAAGATTCTAAGCTGTGGGTCTTTTTACTTTGTGTCTGTTTTTTATCATCTAATTTAGGCTTTGAAAATAAGGTGAGCTTAATCTATGTGGGGTGACTCAGGGCCCTTTCAAGCAGAAAGCTCACATAGCCACTCTGAAATGTATTGAAGTCATTATAACTAGGGGCAATGAAGAGAGTAATATTGTGCAGAGTTACTCAGACTTAATTCCCTCATGCAACTCTAGAGGACATTGAATATGTTTAAGAACTTACTGTTACTATTGAATCAGTATGAATCTATTTAGGTGACTCTTTAATATTTTATTAAATAGGGTTTGATGCAACTGCCATCCTGAACATCCTTCTACCTGATCAGTTCTCTTTACTGGTGGGTGAGTTCTTTCCAACATCTCTTTTTTAGAAAGTGGCCCAAGCCAAAGGCCCTCCATCCCTTTATAGCTCTTATTTTAACTCTCCATACCTACTATCCTGTCCCTGAATGTACAGCATCTCTCCCTCCCAATTCATACCCTATTTTTAGTTCCCTTTCTCATTTTATAATGTAATTAACTTGAGGATATGGTCTATCTTTTTGCTTATATCTATATGCCCAAAGTTTAGAACAATACCTGGAACATAGTAAAAACTTAAATAAAAAATGTATGATGCTCTGCTTTGGCAAGGAGTCATCTGTGATACAAGCAACTGGGTAACTTCACCACTGATGTAGATTTTGAGTTAGACATCTTCCAGAATGGTGATAAACACTTAGAGTCGGCATACTTCTCCCTATTTAATGCTTCATTTGATGTAAAAAAAATAGGTCATCATATATTTTTATATTTTTCAAAAAATCTTGTATAATTTTAAAATTCACACAAAAGACATTAAGGCAGCCGTTTACTCTACTGCATCAAATTTCTTTCTATAGCCAATAAACAACAAGTTCAATAGAATTTTGTTTTTTCTTCTACTCTTTAGCCAATTGTGTTATTGTCAAGATATGCTCTATTGTGAAGTCTCATATTAGAAAATCTGCCTATTTTCTAATGGGCATATCTCAGCATGGATAATCTGTTTTTTCTCCTTATTTCCTTTATTATTATTATTATTATATATTTTTTATTTTAAAATAACTTTTTATTGATAGAACCCATGCCAGGGTAATTTTTTTTACAACATTATCCCTTGTACTCGCTTCTGTTCTGATTTTTCCCCTCCCTCCCTCCACCCCCTCCCCTAGATGGCAAGCAGTCCTATATATTTTAAATATGTTGCAGTATATCCTAGATACAATATATGTTTGCAGAACCGAACAGTTCTCTTGTTGCACAGGGAGAATTGGATTCAGAATGTAAAAATAACCCAGGAAGAAAAACAAAAAGCAAGGATAATTTTAATGCATGTATAAATTATTCTCAGGAAAATTTTATGTAGATTGGAAGTAGGTATATGAATTGGTAGATATTTCTATTTTCTTAGTTAACTTTAGGATATGATAAGATCCAAGATCCAATTGTTTTTCTAAATCTTTGGTATCTTTCCCTCCTTCAGATACCTTAAGAATTGATCCTTCACTCAACTTCAAAATGATAGTCCTTTCTTCATAGACCTCTACTGCATATATTTGATCTAATTCAGCTACTTTTCTCATCTTCATTTTCATCAATGCCATGTTTTCCTCAAGAAAAAATGGCTAGGACTATAAAGTTACCATTCAAAATATTGTTCAGGTTCACTTATTTATTAGTGAAAAAAAGTTTATTTTAAAAATTGATGTGGGTATTTTCTATTTTACCCCATTTATTCTCTGCAATTTTACCCTTAAATGCTTTCAAGATGACTTGGTTTATTTTGAATTTTCATCAAATGTCCTTTAAATATATTTTTTCTTTTACTGCTTCTTGATGTTTTATGGAGCAACAATGTTTAAAATCTTCTACTATCCTTCTCCCTAAGATTGTATAAATGAGTTTATTCTTAACTAGTATTGCCATTGGCTGTCACATCTCCCTGCTTGGCAAGATGATCATACATTTTCTGGCTGAGGCAGCTTTTAGGTCTTTTTGGTCCATAATGGTCTTCTCATTATGGAAATTGATTTGCATCAGTTAAATCTCTATACAATATTGTTATAATCAGTGTTGAAGACCTTTCCTTCATCTATTCTACATTTTCTTTTGGCATCAAAAATGTGTCTAGATAGGTCAGTTTAGAGTCAATTTAATTGTGTTCCATATCTTTTTTCTTTGTTTTTTAAAAATTTTTATTCTAATTTTAGGTTAATTTTTATTTTATTTTTCTTCTATCTTGTCAACAGTCAGATTTTATGTGTATGTGTGTGTGTATACACACACACACACACCACATGCCACCTGATCACTTAATTCTTCAGGAACGACTCCTACATCAGCAATTAATCATTTCTTACCTAACTAAAACAAAATCAATCAATACAAAATATCCCAAGGTGCTATGCAATCCCTTTTGATTTTATAGTGAGCAGAGGGTGACAAGAAAGTCTTCTAAGGATGCTAAGAATCATGCAAATTTTGTACCAATTATAGACATTAATTTGGTAGTGATGTGGTAAATGTGAGATACCTATCTAATGACCAACGGGGGACACTGTACTAAAAGAAGTAAATCATATCAATGTTGATATTCTTGTAGTGAGTGAATCAAAACAAGAGGAAGTTACTGCTATATTACTAATGGGTAATTGAAAATCTTAAAATGTTTTGTAAATGTGAGGGGTTGTTAATCATAACTGATTTTATTTTTGTGATATCATCTGGTAGTCAGATATATAGTCTACCTAATTATTTCTAAATTAATTTATGATTTAATCAGTTAATCAACAGGCATTTATTAAGCACTTATTCTCTAGGCACTGTGCTGAGCTCTGGGAATATTATAAATATAAGCAAATATAATGTTATATAAGCAAAATCTCTCATTATAAAAGAGTTAAGCTTGAATCCTCTCTTTGCAGAAGTTCCAAGCATGCCAGCCTTACGCCTGGCATGCCATGGCCTTCTGTCCACTGGAATCCTGTTTCTGGTTCCCTTCTTATCAAAATATAAGCAAAAAGAAAGATAATCTCTGTCCTCAAAGAGCTTACATTTGAATATAAAAGACAACATATACAAAGAAGCAGTAAGAGAGGACAGAAGCAGAAAGTACTTCATTCAAGGACAGGATAGAAAATCAGGTTCAGGCTGAAGTGACAGGATTGATATGGATGTTCTCTTTAAACAGAGGTTCTAGAAAAGCATCCAATGAGAGGGAGAGGGTGCGGGTACAAAGAATATATTCCCAACATGAATTCCAGTATGAGAATGAACTGCTAGGCTAAAGGAGTTTCTGGGTCAGAATAAAGAAAGTCCAGAGTTCAGCTCAAAGAGGATTACTTAAGTATATGAGTATCCTTGCACCGAATCTGAAGGGGTTGCAGGGGAGCTCTGTTTGACTCCCTGTACCCCAAACCTACCACTAGACCTCAATTAAACCCTAATTTCATTTAGGTACCCCATATCCAGACCTCATCAATTCTTCAGAAACAAAGAGAAGTTAGATGATTCAAAGGCAAGTGTTATCAGTAATTATATATTTAAAATTAAGCAGGGAATGAGACCAGAGGCTTGTAGGCCATGCAGAAGACTCATACCTCCAAATGAGAAGTGCTATATTCTAGAAAAAAAAATTGGTAGACATTGACTATGCTGAGCTCCAAACAATAACATTAAACAGATTATATTCAACCACTCACATTGACATAGTGCTTTAACATTTACAACTGCTGCTTGAAGTTGTCCTGATTTTACTGACAAAGAAATAAAATGATATGCTAATGATTATTTATCTATTAAGCATCAGAGAGAGGATTCAAACCCTGCTGTCTTGACTCCAACCCCAATGATCTTTCCACTACAGGGTTAAAGTCCTGAAATGACTAACTACCAAGGACCCATGGAGTCAGACACAGGCACGCCTGAGAGAATAGAGAAGAGCTCAGAAGGTATTGTGAGGGACATAGCTGTTGCTGACCTAGTGACCTTGTGTCATCCCTACCCAGCTCTTTCATGTATTCTATGCCTAAGACCTCGATCAGCTGAATCAGCTGACACAGCTAGCCTGATAAATGAAATTTCCCCCAGAGATGTTGATGTTGATTCATTCTCTCTCTCTCTCTCTCTCTCTCTCTCTCTCTCTCTCTCTCTCTCTCTCTCTCTCTCTCTCTCATTTCTGTCTCTGTCTGTTTGTCTGTGTGTGTGTGTGTGTGTGTGTGTGTGTTGTGTGTCTCTCCTGGTTGTCTCTCTCTCATCTCTATCTCTGTCTCTCTGTCTGTCTCTGTGTCTCTGTCGATCCCTGTCTTTCTCTCATCTCTATCTCTGTCTCTTTCTTCCTCTCATCTCTGTTTCTGTCTCTATCGCTCTGTCTCTGTCTCTCTCTGTCTCTGTCTCTCTCTGTCTCTGTCTTTCTCTGTCTCTTTCTCTCTCTCTCTCCCTCTCATCTCTATCTCTGTTTCTCTCTCTCTCTCTCTCTCTCACCTCTGTCTCTCTCTGTCTCTCATCTCTGTCTCTTTCCCTTTCTCTGTCTCTGCTTCTGTCTCTCTCACCTCTGTCTCTCTCTCATCTCTGTCTCTTTCCCTCTCTCTGTCTCTGCTTCTGTCTCTCACCTCTGTCTCTCTCTCTGTCTCATCTGTCTCTTTCCCTCTCTCTGTCTCTGCTTCTGTCTCTCACCTCTGTCTCTGTCTCTCTCTCATCTCTGTCTCTTTCCCTCTCTCTGTCTCTGCTTCTGTCTCTCTCACCTCTGTCTCTCTCTCTCTTCCTCTCATCTCTGTCTCTCTTTGTCTCTGTCTCTCTCTCTCTCTCTCTCTCTCTCTCTCTCTCTCTCTTTCTCTTTCTCTCTCTCTCTCTCTCCCTCTCATCTCTATCTCTGTTTCTGTCTCTCTCTCTCTCACCTCTGTCTCTGTCTCTGTCTCATCTCTGTCTCTGTCTCTCTCTTTCTCTCTCTCTCTCTCTCTCTCTCTCACCTCTGTCTCTGTCTCTCTCTCACCTCTGTCTCTTTCCCTCTCTCTGTCTCTGCTTCTGTCTCTCTCTCTCACCTCTGTCTCTCTCTGTCTCTCTCTCATCTCTGTCTCTCTCTCTTCCTCTCATCTCTGTCTCTGTCTCTCTGTGTTGCTCTTTCTTCCCATCCGTCTGTCTATCTCTTACACACACACACACACACACACACACACACACACATACACACACACACACACACACACACGTGACAAGTAGACACAAGACAGACACAGAGAAAAAGCCAGGGGAGGTTACCAGCTTCTTTATTGCTTCATTATTCTGCCATAGTTTATCCCTGCTCAATGCTTGCTCCCAATATACCTGATTTTATAGACAAAATAAAGTCCTCTTTAGTGGCCTGGGGTGGGTCTGCCTATATAAGTTGCCTAGAAAATGCAAAACAGAAAAGTACCAGCATTAGGGCTATAGCTAGTAATTGCTGCCTTCCTATTCTAACAGATCAACTGCCTCTTTTGTTGTCATACACATCTGGATTGCTGCAGCTCAGACAACATTTATATATTATGTGCCACATGCCAAGTATCAGTTTGATACTGGATGAAGAGAGACAAAAATTCAACAATCCTTGTCATTATATAGTTGCTTATATATTCCTAGTACTAACACAATATCTGACATAGAGTAGGTGCTTAACAAATGCTTATCAATTGATAGTTCTATTGCAGGAATTTTTAATCTAGGCTCTATGACTTTTTTAACTGTCGATATCCACATTTCAATAGGTTTGTTTTCCTTTATAACTTTATATATTTTATTTAATGTTTAAAAGCATTATTCTGAGAATGGTTCACCAGACTATGGGGGTCTATAGTACATGCAAAAAGATTGAGAACCCTTATACTAGAGGACTACAAAATGCATATATGTAGATAAATAAATACAAAGTTATTTGAGAAGAGAACACTTGACAATTAAGGGGATTTGGCAAGACTTCATGGAGGAGTCAAGACCCAATCTGATCCTTGGGGGAAGAAGATTTTAAGGAAGAGAAATAAATAAGGAGAGTGTTCCAGGAATGGAAGTAGGATCACATGATCACTGGATCATGGTTTTAGTACTGGAACAGAACATTGAAGTCATCTATTTGATCTCATTTTACCATATAGGGAACTGAAACCCAGGGAAGTAAAGGTCATACCAATGCTCAGTGACAGAGTTACACTGCGCACCCAGGCTCTTCCATTTCACATCCCATGCGCTTTCTATTATACCATGGAAGACTAAGTTCCAGTAATATGTAAAGATCTAGATTGGTTAGAGCCTAAATAATGTGAAAAAGTCTGGAAATATGTGAAGAAACCAGATTCTGCAGGGTTTAAAATTCCAGACTAAAAAGTTTACACACACACACACACACACACACACACACACACACACACATATGTATGTATGTATGTATATATAAATTTTTTCTTGAAAGCAATAGTGAGCCATTGAAGAGTTTGGAGCAGGAGGGTAATAGACCTAAGGCAGTCAGTAGTTGTTCTTTCAAAATATATTTGCCTTGCACTATGGTATGTATGGACACAGAGCTCTGGGCTTTTCAGCAGAAGATATTTCCTGGGCTTCTATGTGTTGCTTTAACTAGAGAAAAATGTCCTATTATCGTTATAGCCAAGTCCTTTATGCTCCAAGTACCCCTCTAACATGGGCTATTCATAGTGCCCCATTGCGGTACTCTGCTTCCTATTCCAGCACCATAGATCAGCCCTTTCAGAGAATTATTGCTGGAGAATGGGGGTAGGGGAGCGGAGGTTGCCACCACTATACTCACTCTTCATTCCCTCCCCATTCCCCATGGAGACCATCAGGGCTGTTGTTAGGGACAGGCAGACTGGATCCCTCTCTCTGGACTTGATGTACCTTCCCCCAGTGACACATTCTGTCTTAGCAGTTTGGTAGATTTCCAGAGCTCAAGCCATCTTCTGCATCAAGGTTCCCCCAGATGGCGCATACTGTGGAACACACTGTGATGGAGGCTTGGGAGGGCAGTTATTAATTCCTCCAAATCATTTGTCCCTCCAGGAAAAATTCACCAACAGCCCCTAAGTAAAATGGCTCACATCTACCAGGTGCCCTTCTGAAAAAGAAATCCTTCTCCATAGCCAGCCTCAAAGCCCTGGAGGGATTGGGAAGGAGGAGGTTGCCTTCTCCCAATAGAGCCTTCCTCCCTCTCTCTGTCTGAGTTGGAAGGCTCTTGAAAGGTAACAGATTGCCAGTGCTGAAGGCTGGTGTCTTCTGTTTATCCACAGAACAAGGACATTGGCCAATGCAAGAGTTCCTGTACCATTCCTTCCATGTGCTCTTGGCTCTGAAGCCCACATTAAGCAGGCAGGGGCCCGAGTTTTCTGAGTCTCCAGCCCACTTCCTCATGCTACCCTCCCACAGCCCTGCTCTGTTTCAAAGGGAGAAGAAAATAGATTCCACTGGTCGGCCACTTATATTCCTCACCATTCCAATGCGCTCTCACAGTTTGGGGACTTCACTATAAAGGAGGCTTCACTATAGAATTATATAAGACAGCAACATATAAACAATATGGCTTTTGTTATAGTGTGCTTTAACTCACACAAAAGAAAATATAGGAGGCACCCAGTGCCACAATCTTGTATATTATCTTTAAAAATTACTTCATTTTGTATTTGCTTTCTTATGTACTTAAATTCTAAGCAGTTGACGTCCGGATCTACCCAAGTCATTATCTCTTTCCTGAGCTGCAACCCCAAACAATGACCCACTGGACACCTCTCAGGAAGTCTCATCAGCGTTTCAAACTCACTGTGCCCAAAATAGCCACCAACTCCTTGTCCTAACCTCCCTATTTCCCTAAGGGCACCACTATCCTTCTAGTCACCCAGGTTGGCAACCTTGGGATCATCTTGAGCTCTTCATCTTCCTCATCCCACACATCCCTCCCGCTGCCAAGTCTTGGTTCTGCCTCTGGAGACAATCTGTCTGTCTGTCTCTCCACATTTATAGTTATCACTCTCATTCAAGTCTTCATCACAGATGCCTCCTAACTGTCTATCTACCTCAGATCTTCTCTCCACACTCCATATGCCGTGCCATTGGCAAATATATATATATATGTATATATATATTCCTAGACCACAGATCTATCATTCACTACCTCATGTCAAGAAGTTCTAATAGCTTCCTGTCTATACCTATAATATAGGTCTATGTACAACTCTAGGATAAAGTGCAAACTTATTTGCTTATATCCCTGCATAAAGTTATATATTTTACCAGATTTACTTACTGTTAATTCCCTTCACAAACTGTATAATGCAATCAAACTGTTGTACTTATTATTCCCCATACATGACCTTCCATGTCCTCCCTCTAGGTCTTTATCTAAGCTATGTCCCATGTCTGGAATATTCTCCTTGTTCACTTATTTCCCCAAATCCCAGCTCAAGTATTACCTCCCATGAGGCCATTCCTCATTCTTCCCCTATTCACCAACAATTGTTATCCTTTCAATTAAGTTGTTTGTCTACATATCATTCCCTTTCCCCTGCCCCAGCCCACTCAATAGCCCAAATGGTGCAAACTGTTGTTATATTTTTGGCTTTGTGTCTTCACAAAGTAGTACCCTATGAGTAATGTTGCAAAGTGAATATTTGTTTAATTAACTTGAGGGGCTGTAATGGAAAGACTCAATGAAAGAGGTTTCTGGATGCCAGTGTGAAGTGTTCATCCCATAGGAGGAAGGGGAAGGAG
This sequence comes from Antechinus flavipes, assembly GCF_016432865.1. Taxonomy (NCBI): domain Eukaryota; kingdom Metazoa; phylum Chordata; class Mammalia; order Dasyuromorphia; family Dasyuridae; genus Antechinus; species Antechinus flavipes. Next base: position 373,250,003 of record NC_067401.1, read on the forward strand.
AATCGACATGATCCTCTAGAAAGATTACATTTTGGATTGAGCACACGCTACCATCTTTCTGTTGCTTGTCATTTTCAATGTGATGTCATAGCTGAGGATTCACCTCCTTCATAGCAGGAAAACTTGATGATATCAGAAAGATCCATTAGTTTTAGGAGGTGAAAGAACTGGTTTTCACTCAGGAGAAACTGATTGGTTTTCCATATGTGATAATCGGGAAAATGATTAGGATTGGCCAGCAAGATTCTAATTATATAACCATAGACCATAGAATTTTCTAGGATGGGGAATGCAAACTTTTGGAGGGCAAGAGAAAGTAGGTATAACTAAAGGCAGCATACTATAAAATGGTTATTGTTTTCAGGACTTAAAAAAAGAGTACTTCCAGCTCTAATTAATAGTTTCTGAAATCAGTCAAACATCCAGATAAGTCAAGACAGCTTCCTCTAAGCAGATCTAACACATGATCAGGATGCCATAAAAATTCTCTAGTGGGAGTCAGACTAGTCTAGTTCTGTCTCTGGCCAGAGAAACTACAGGAATGCTTTGGAAAAGAGCATCTTGTGCTCCATAACACAGTTAGCATTAATCAGAGATGTATCCTTGCCTTGCTTATAAGAATTTATCCATGGCCTCTTGTTTTACAAATTGCAGCTTAATCTGACAAGTTCTTCAAAGATACCTACCCTGTTGCCCCTTGAGGGAGACCACTCCTGCAAGGATCATTTAGTTTTTATCCATTTACTCTTATTAACTCTTTTGGAAAGATTTTTTTTCAAGTCCAGAAACCCTCAAAAGTACTCAGTAATTCAATACTCCTTTATCCAGTTACATCATGTATATGGCTATCCGTTCTGATGTTTTGTTTGCCCATTAGATTGTAAAGAACAACATATAGCTTGGAGAGGTGTTTAGAAAATTGGTCTCAAAATCAGAGGTAGTTAGAAAATTGGTCTCAAAATCCAGTTTGGGTTCTACCTTTAACATATATTGACTATATTACCATTGTCAAGTCACTTAATACTTAAGTTCTCTCAAAAATTCAAGAATGCAAATTGCTGAGAAAATGCTAACTTACATTGGATAGAGAAGCTCCTCATCTGGGAGTTCTCAATACTAATGATAGCACAAGTCTACTGCCTACCCGTATTAGAATTTAAATACATTGAGAAAGGGGCTACTATTTCTTGTCTTGTCTTGCCTTAGAAACCTTTCCCTTGCCATGTGTACCATTGTGAGCACCAATCATGGCTCTGTATACCATGGGTATTTAATAATTGTTGAATCTATTTGTATTCATGGGCATAGACAGCAATCCAAAAAAGAATAGTAATTAGATAGCATCTTCTTAGATTTATACTTTAAAGCAAAAATAATCTTGTTACTCACTCATTCCAGGTATGAGCCCTAATTCACTGCTATGCCCACAGATTTGATTGAATTGGAGAAAAATAGATGCTGTCATCCCGAGGAACACAAAAGATTGTGGGGGAAGGCCACCTCAACTGAAGATCTGAGAAAAGCTCATGGATGGCTTTTATGATATAAGAACAATGTGACATGGAGCCACAATATCATCACATCTGAACTCTGTGGATGACACAGCATCTCTTCTCCCATTGTCCTTTCAGCATCTTTCCAATGGTGTTCTTCAAAGAGCTGGTTCATGTTGAATCCTATAGTGGGCCAGGTGGGAAGTGTATTTTTGGCTGGAGAATCTGTGATTGAGGACAAATGTCTCATGGCTTTAAAACCACAACTAGGGGATTTTTATATCAACTGATGGGATATACAATAATATTCTCTCAGCCTCAGCGTTAGTTCTGAAAATTCTCCTGAGGTTTCTAAGTTGCTGTCGTACCTTGTCCTGACCTATCTCTCCAGCTTTGTGTTATATCCCTCCCCTTCTCACACTCTGTGGTCCAGCAGGACTGGACCCATTTAATACTCCCTCTACTATCTCTATGCTTCTGCATTGGCTATCTCCTTTGCCTGCAATATATGGTCTCCTCATCTAGTCTTCTTATAATATCTTGTGGCCTTAAAAGCTGTGTTCAAGAACCATTTTCAATATAAATCAATCAATAAACAAGCAATGAGTATATAATATAGTCTAGATACTATGCTAGATTCTGAGGATTCAAAGACCAAAAAACAAATAAAAACAAGGTTCTTACCCTTAAGGAGCTTATAGTCAACTCAGGAAAGACAATATACATATGCAGGTAAATACAAAATAAATGCTAAGTGATTTGGAGAAAGAAGTAGTTCATCAATAAATCCTTATTAAATGCCAACTATATGCCTACGGGCACTGTGTTAAATGTTGGAGATTCAAAGGAAGAAGAAAATCTTTAGCATTGAAACAACTGGAAAGAAGAAAGCTTCATTCAAAATGGAGCAATGAATTGAACCTCAAGGGAAAACAGGAGCTCTGAAGGTAGAGGTGAGAAAGAAGTGTATTTCAGGGAAAGGCGCAACCAATAGAAAGATAAAGATGTACAAAATAGGATATCATACATGTAAAACAAAAGGGCTAATGTGAATATATACACATATACATGTGTGTGTATTTGATCCTGAGAACAATAAGGAGCCACTACAGTTTAAGGAATTAAAAGAATAATATGATTAGATCTGCACTCTAGAAAAATCACTTTGGCAGTTCTGTGAAGGACAGAAGGGAGAGAGGAGAAGCTTGAGGGGAAGATGCCGATGGAAAGAATATGGCAATAGTTCAGGTAAAAGCTCATGAGGTTTAGGATTGTGGCTGTATGAGTAGAGAATAATAGGCAGCCTAGTTCTCCAAAGTCAAAGAACAAGATTGGCAATTGAGTGGGATGAGTGAGAGTGAGGTCAAGGAAGACAATGAGATTAGGAACTTGGATGAGTGAAAAGATATTGATATCCTTGACTGAAATGGGGAAATTGAGTGGGTTTCAAGAAAAAGAGAATAAGCTCAATTGTGGACATCTTGAGTTTAAAATGTCTCCAACCAATGGGTAATTGGTGATATGGGACTGGGACTCAAGAAAGAGAGGGTAAGGGCCAGAAATATAGCTCTTGGAGTAATTTTAAATATACATACATAGATACATAAATACATTAAATGTATATTAAAACATGTATCTAAGTGTTTTTATATATGTGTGTGTGTGGATAGGGTCACTCTATATTTAAGATAATATAGAAAAGGTAAAGAGGGCTTAGAAGGGAACACAAGTGGGGGAACATAATATGGATAATGATCCAGTCAAGAAGACTGAGAGACAGGTAGCAGAGGTAGAACAGGTTGGAAAGGTAAAAAGAGAAATTAAGGTTGAGAGGGTGATAATGTCATATGTCGCAAAGAGATGAGGAAGACTGATGATTAACATTTGAAAATTAGATCATTGATCCCATTGATCCAGCCACTGATCCCCTTAGCTGCTAGTGTCTTCCCATTACCTTTATAATATTTGAATTCAAATTAAATTTATAATATTTCAATAATTCATAAAGAATTCATATATCTTTATAAATGTATATACCTCTCCCAATATAATACAAGTTCCTTGAAGGCATGGATTATTTCATTGTAGTTTTTATACTCCCAGCGCCTGGCATAGTACCCTGCACATTGTGGGTATTTAATAAATATTTATTGATTAATGGAGAAAAAGCTCTAGATTTAAAGTCAGAAAACCCAAGTTTAAGCATATGATCCATCAATATCCAATTTTGCAACTTTTATCAAATTATTTTAATTCTGGGAGCCTTTCTTTCCTCATTGTAAAATAAGAAAAATAATCCTTATTTTGTTTTTATCACAAACTATAAGAAAAGTGCTTCATACTTCGTACTGAAAAGCACTCTAGAAATGTGATTACTATAATAGCATTTAAAACTTGGTTTGGGCAAAATTAGGAAGTAAATTGAAGTTTGTCTTTCATGGTGCCCTGCTTCTTTTTAGCCTGTTCCTATTCCTTTTCAAATCTCCACCTATCTGAAGTGCCAGGGTTCTCATATTGTCTTGGGACACACAAAGCTATCAGTGATTTGAGATGATTCCTCCAGAAATATAAAATGTTATACAGAGCTTTAGGATTGGAATTTATCTAGAATTAACTTTTTTTAGAATGAGAAAATGGAGACTTAATTGACTGAAATTAATTTTAGATTGTGATAGTTTCAGAGTAAGGGTTAGAGCCTAGCTATCTCAATGTCTACTCCAGAGTTCTTTCTCCTAGAAGGTGATGCTTTTATCCCAAAAGGAAGGAATCCCAGTGGTGTAATTTCAAGTGTTGTGGGATTTTGATGGCAGAGATATTTTTGCATAGCTAGAGTTCCACAAAATAATTTTTTCCCCTTGACAAGGTCAGCTTCATTGATATTTTCCATTTACAAAGCATGAGAATCTCAGTGAAGAATAACCCAGATTATAATACATTAGAACTAGTGGGATGGGATTTTTAGGAATCATTAAGTCCAACCTCCTCATTTAATTGAAGTTCAGAGAGATTAAATGATTTTTCCTGAGATCACAAAGCTGAACAGTGGAACAGATAGCTCTCCAACACATATCAATTGACTTCATTTTATTTTTCATTTTTAATTAACAAGAACTTATTTTCTCTTTCTCTCACTTTTCTTTCCTCCCTCCCCCCAAAAAACCCTTGAAACAAATATGCAAAGTTACATAAAATAAATTCCAACATTGTCCATGTTCAAAAATGTTCCTCTCGTGTTGGGTCCATCACTTCTCAGTCAGGAGCAGAGTAGCATGATTCATCACAGGTCCTTTGGAAACATGACTGATCACTGCATTCCAGTCCAAATTTCCAGGGTTTTTCCACTATCCTCATAACATATTTGATAATACACTGGGCAGAAGGAACTTAGGCATACTATAATTACCAGATGTAATTATACAGATTACTGTATAATCTATAGATGTCTCAGGACATAAGAAAGGAAGACATCTTTAATATATCTGATAGAAAGGGGGAGGGGGTTTGGATAGACTCATAACAACACAAAGAGGACTATGTAAAAAATGACAATAAAAATACACCTCAACTAAACAATTGCCCTCAGATATAAAGCTATACATGCTCTGCATTTCCTACCACATAAGTTGTATCAAGTTTAATTTGAAGAAACAAGAAAAAAACTTCTGAAGATATTTCAGTCCTTCAGCTGCCAAAGTAAACAGTCTGTATGATATATAGTAGGAATCCCTCCCTATGGATTCCTTCCTTCCATGTGGTTTTATTTTGTTTTTGTTTAAATAGTTGGCATTTTAAAAACTTGTCTTAGTTTAGTATTTTAAAACCACTATAAGGAATCAATGAGCTTGGAATGAATGAATGCATTCATGAGAACAATTTAAATATCAAGTAAGGTGATGGAAATAGAAATTTTTAATATTGCTCCTGAGAAGAGACTCTCTTACAAATGCATGGAATGTGAGCATTCATAAGTTCATTCCTCGTGTATGGTCTCACAAATAGTGTTAGAGCTTGTCAAATCCAGCTCTCTTGACTCCTGAGTCATGGTTGTCCAGTAAGGCAATCACTTCATCAGTCACTTTGTTATACTAATACTCAGCATTTAGTGTTAAAAGCACCTAGAATGTTGGCTGACACATAGTAGGTATTTCAAAATACTTGTTGATTGATTAGATGGGACCTTATAAATGTTCTAGTGCAAATGCATCAAACATGCAGCACCACAACATTCCCAAGTGCTGCTGATGTCATTGGGAAATATTTAATAAAATAAAAATACTGTAGAATGCAGATAATGTTAGTATTGGTTTTCTAAATCAATATGTGGTCCACAGGGCTCCAGTTTAGTGGGCTATTTCTATTTGAGTTTGAAACCTCTGATCTAGTCCAGATTTCTCATTTTACAGATGAAAAAACTGAAATCTAGAAGGGAAATGGCTAATCCAAGATCACATGGCTAGCAGTTCTCGCACAAATTCCTCAGTCTTTTCACGACATCATTCTGAAGTCTTGTCTACTTTCCCACAAGGTCACTAGGGCTGGCGTTTTGTCTGCAAGATGCCGTAATAGCAAGAATAGTATAATGTGGTGGGAGCGTGATTCAATGGGAGTTAGGAGAGTCAAAGAACTATGGGAAATCCCAGCCCTGTTATTTGCTACAAGTATGTCTTTGGGAAAACCAATTAATTCATCCTGGGCCACAGTTTCCCCAGCTGTCAAAAGAGAATTTTGATCTAAATGGCTTCTGATTCCCTTTCATTTCTGTATCTCTTATCCTCTGACCCTAATTTAATAACTTCAACAAAGAGAAATACCAAGAATGGATCATAGAATAGCACTATGCTAATATGGCCTGAGTGGCTGAATCATGGGGACTCTTATTTCACTTGGCCAGTTGGATCTATCCATAAATAAACATGTTGTACTAAAGCACATTAACCCCAGGACAATGATGCTTCCATCCTGGAGTGGCTCACATGTGTTAACCAGCAGACATACATTATATATTGTTTTCCTGCAATACAGGATAAGGGAAACACTTAAACAATCACTGTGGAGAGGAGTGTGTCTGAGTCCATAATCATCCTCCATGATGTCAATAAATCTCAAGCCTACCCACCAAAGTATATTTGCCCTGAGGGAGATGGATTGGGTAATTATATAGGAAGCCTTAAGATGGACAAGGGTCAGGAAGCTAATCTACTGTAAGTCTGTTTCCTCTGTGGAGGTAGCATTTGTACCCTTGTTAATAGTCACTTCCCCTAACTATTCTCCAATTCCTTTTTTTTTTCTTATGGATGAGTCCTTCCTCTGGGTTCCCTTTGGAGATTTATTTCAAGTGTTATATACTATAGTCTTAGAAACGGTCTTTGGGTCTTGTGGCTGGGAAGCATCTGTTAGTTTTAAGCAATCTCACTGGGAAATAGGATCCTGGGATTTCTTTAAAAAAAAAAAAACTATTTTGCTACATGATTATGACTGTGACTTTTGCAGTTTTAGGCTCCTCAGAGGAGAATATCTGTTGGCTAGCTTTTGGGTAGACTTGCAAACGAGATCATTACTCCTTGAATTTGGGGCCATCGCTGGCTTCTAATACTGAGCTCTAAGCTGCTATCACCCCATTTCTGAACCCTGGCTTTTAGGAGCTAATGCTCAGATGTATCTCCCACCTTCTTGGTCCTCTGGGGCTTTTCTCAAAGGCCTGGTTATAATTTTCCTTGGAGCTCTCAAAGTATTTGTCATGTAATATTGTGCATTATGATTATTATATATCATATTATACAATATAAAATATAACATTATGATATATTATACCTATCTGTGTTATTTGACCTAACTACTAAACTATAGACTTCAAGAAAACAGGGGCTTGAAACTTAGTATGTCCTTCAGTATGTCCCTCACCACCAATGTTCGTTGACTACATAAATGATTACCATGAGGTTTCTCCGTTCCCTATAAATAAAATTTTTATACGTCCGAGAATTTGGGAGAAGATTCTTGTCTACATCTTCCTCGTTGAAAACCTACAGTCGGACGCAAGCTTGGAGTGAGACATAACTGTGACTCAAGTGAAGTCTGCCTTTAGTGCATTGTTCCCACCATTCCAGCATCTCCTCCTCCAGAAGTCGACACCCTTTGTGTCTATGCTACCTAGCTCTCCCAGGAGAAGAAAAGCATAAATCAGTCAGTCAGCATTTTTAATGCCTATTATGCGCCAGTTGTTAAGCATACAAATATAAAAGTGAGACAATCCTTGCCAAAGAGAAGGTGAATAAAATACATACAGGGCAGTGGTGGTTACCAAGGCATTACTCATTAATTTTTAGGTGTGATGGTCCTCAGACTATGCCATAAAAATCCTTAGCCCAAAGGAATGAATTGTGAATCATGAACTTTCAGGAACTACGGAATCTGGGCTAAGAGGGACCTTCTGGGGCCCATCTAGTTACACCCTGCTGGGAACCCCCTATTGCTCCCACTCATAAGGGCAACCCTGCGCAGGTTGGGATCCCTAGTTTGCAAAGGAATGAACATACAGGCTGAAGTGGTAAAGAATCAGAGGAAAGAATGAGTAAGAGACCTATCCCATACTTTGGACCAGTGTTTGTCATTCAGACTAGAAATAGAACCCCTCAGAAGGTAGCTGGGCATTTGTCCAACGACCTCTGAAATAGCCTGCACTTTTGAACTGTGTGAGTGTGATGTGTTGGGAGGGGGAGGGGGCAGAGGGCATTGTTGGGGAGCGGAGAAACAGTTGCCCATTGTCTCTGGGAAATTTTCCAAATTTCAACCTGGCATCCTAGGGATTTTCCCAGCCTGCTTTTCATGCTGGTCACCCCACCCTCCTGAGATTTCTCAATCTGTCACCCTCTTCTCTCTGCCTCCACACACCTTCCCTTCCAAGACAAGGTGTCTTTACTTTCTTCTCCACAATCCAACCTGCTTTGCTTACAGAGATGTCAAATGTCTTCATTTCTTAGGTGTGTTTTCCCTGACCCTTTCTTGAGTGTGAACTAGAAACCCTTATTGGTCTTTCCTATGAGAGACATGGATCTTGTTACCCTCGATTTTCTCACAAGCACTGACATATTGCTCAGTATCAACTCTCATGCGCCTGTATTTCTTCCTTCCAAAATCGGGGAGGGACGTGTTAGCCCACCCAGATCTTTCCTGCCTCTGAATTCCCCTAACACGATGGTCAGCCCCACGGGGGTCCTGCCAGTACCTGTTTACTTAGCTGTTTGTGATTGTTTCGTGGGTTAGAATCTTCTGAGTAAGCTCTGGATGCTGAAGATCTTGCCTTACATGTCTTTAATGCTGAGCCCATAGCTGTTAGATCCTCACAACCAGGGGGAGCTATTATTATTATTCATGTTTTGCGATCGAAGGAACTGAAGTAACCAGAGTTACACAGAGAGTGACTTGAGGACAAGTTCCCTTTCATTTTTATCTTCTTATCTCCAGAGTCTGGGGTAGCGCCTAACTCAGAAAAGTTGCTTTAATAAATGCTTGTTGATTGACTAATTCTGCTACTAGCTAGTGTGTAATCTTAAGCTACCAGCAAAGTGGACATGGGTTTTTTTCATGGGTAAAATGAGAGGCTCGAAGGAGACAATTATCTAAGCACTAAAATTCTATTTCTATTCTAACCTGTGAAATTAGAGTCTACTTCACAGGATTCAGGCGTTGTTTTGTTTTTCTTTTTAATAATAAACAAATCTTTGAAAATCTGGCTGTCTCCACCCTTGCAAAAACTCTCCCATGGACTGGAGGCTTTTCTCACAAGTTCACTCCAGACTCCCAATGGTTTAAAGATGCCTCCTTTTGTTGCCTGAACTCTTATCAGCAGCAAGGGAGGTAATTATTGTCTTGTACACCACTCTCCTAAGCAGTTATTGTTTAAGTATTTCCCTTATTCCTGCTTTGCCGGAAAACAATCCCTTATAGAAAACAACTGAGGAAGGCCCTAATAGCAACTTCAAAAGGACAATATTCCTCTGGCCCTAATTTGAAAGGAGAAAGGCGACGGTTCAGAACAATGAGTTTGTGGCTAACTATCAGAATATTACAAAGAGAAGCCACTGGCGGGCTTAGGAAAAAGGCACAGAACATTAGCAGACCAGGGACTATTTATAAGAGATCCCTTTTCTCAATTAATATCCCATACTGACACTGTTTGCTAGTCCCAAAAGGTCGGAGGGCTAGCCACCAGAATAAGGATTTTCTTTCCTTCTGATATGTCTTCTCCTTCCCTGGGGAAATTTGTGTCTTTCTGGTGTATGTCCTCTGCCCTTCTTTTGTGAGCACACCAAGGCTATGAATCCATTTAATTTTTCAGAAGCTGCATCTGTCAATAAATTACCTTTGCTCTGTCTTGGAGGGCCCTGCCACTGCCTCGGCTGCTCTGAGGCTCCTCATGTACTTGAAGCATTTCTCATTATCTGTCTTAACCTCTTGTGCAATCTTCTTTTCATCCTCTCCTTGGCCCTTCTTATCGTTTTCTCACACTCTCTCAACTTCATTCTGTAATCAGTCCCATCCTCCCAGCACCTGACGCTTCCTTGCATATGTCCTCTATTATAACCTTGATGGTCTTCCCTGCTCATCTGTCCTAGCCTGCTGGCTTTGGAACGTCATCTGCTGCTGGGCCAAACCTGGGGCCTTCCCATAACTTAAACCTCCTCCACCCCTACCTCTCACCATGACATCAGGCAGACCACAGCTTTTGTGCTTGCTTGTTCTTGTTCTCACCCTATTCCCCTACCTCTGACACTGCCATTCAGCCACAGCCAGAGTTTCACACCACCATATTAGGGACCTAGATGTGGACTGGGGGAATGGGAGTGGTGAATGGAGAACTGGGAATTGCAGAAACTGATTTTATTGCTCCCAGGGCTAATCATCTACAGTAATGATTTTCCCCAGAATCACTAAATATTTACGTATGCTGTGCTCTTCGAGTCTCTCATTCCTCAGCACCCTTGCCCCTAATTTTTTTTTATCCAGTAAATCCTTTTCTAGGCAGTAAAGAAAAACAGAAATTCAAATTAAAACCAACCTGTAGCACTAACCTTTCTCTATGGATCCCAGAGTCATAGGAGTAATCCATCACCATTAAGTATGTTTGTCCTGAAAATATAGAATAGCATCTCCTAGGATTGCAGAGATAAGGTCATCTGCATAGCTGGGACTTCTCCCAGCACAACATCATACTAGATAATTATTAAAGAAAAAAAAAGAAACAAGCAAATCTTTCATCCTCTCTCCACTTATGCCATTCACTCCCACATGGCATTCCATCTCTTCCTTCAGCATATCACTTTGTCTTTAACCAGTACAGCTAACAGCATCCCCTTAGTATCCCCTGAAAGATTTCGGGTTCCAAAAACTTAAAAGAGGCAAGATAAAGTTCATCAGAAGCCATACTGTCAGGGTTGAAGAAAACAAAAGTTTTACTTATTCCTTCTATTGAAATTATAGGATCATAAATTATAAACAGAGAAAAGGTAATAAAGTGAATAGAGAATGGGAATTAGTGTCAGGAAGACGTGAATTAAAATCCTATGTTATACACTTAGTTGTATAATTCAGAATGAGTAAATTAACCTTTTTTCAATCTATTTCCTACAAAATGGGGATAATAATAGAACCTACCTCCCTAAGTTGTGAAAATAAGATGAAATATTTAAGTGCTTTGCAAATCTTAAAGCATGATATATTACTTGTCTTAATTTTAGAACTAGAAGAAACCTTAAGAAGCTATTGAAATAATCCTTTCATTTCACAAATAAAGAAACTGAGTCTGAGAAACATAACTAACAAATCTCTGAGGAAGGAAATGCAATTAACACTATCCACTTTGTCACCCAAAAGCTTCCCTTTAATAAAGGACATTTATAAAATGTAATTAGAGACTTCTAAAGGTCCATAAAACTCTGCCCTGACTTATAACATCCCATTTTTTACTAAACATCTCTGTTCAAGAAGAACCTAATTATTAAAGACAAAGTATTCCTCAAAATGGAATTCTTCCCTATGTGGACAAAGATCAAAAATTCTTCTTTCCCTTTCTCTATTGGCCAAATATCTGTGCAAGAATCCCTGACAGGAAAGGTAGATGATATTATCTTTATTTTATCATCTTCTGGATTTTATCATCTTTAGTATTATTGAAATAGAGATTTCCTGGTAAGAAAATTCTTTATTAATGTTCAATATCACCCACTCAGCTGGTGGGTAATTTGCCTACTAATCTATTTTTTTTTTTTGCCTACCTGGAACTCTCTGCTTCTACCACCAATTACAACAACCCCTAAGCATCTCTTATCTCCCTTCAATATTAGCTGAAATGAAATCCTCTGATTCCATCTTGTCTGGAATGACTAGTCTGGTTCCCCACTCTGATTCTTACCTGACTTATGTAATAGAGCAAAAGTATTTAGGGAGCTCACAGGTAGAAAAGAACAACTGAGTCCTATTTCTAGTTCTAACTTTGTTAAGAACTTAATATTTTACAAAGAGCACCTGAGACCCAAGGAAAAGCCTGTTAGACGATAAGAGCTAAATTATGGTAACTGGAAAGAGGAAAGCAGGGAATTATAGGGCTGAAATCCTACAAAAAGGGTGATGACATCCCAGCCTCTTTGCCAGGAAGCGGGACCAGAGAAGTCTAGTGAGCCAGGATCTCCTAGGGAAATCCCCTCTTTGTGAAAAGGAAGCCGATTCCTGAGCCCAGACAGAGCAACCAAGGTCAAAGTTGGCTTGTCAAGCCATTTGTAGAGAGCCAGGAGGTCAGACAACTGGAAGAGGAAGGGGAAGGGGTACCAGGGATGTTGATTCCAAAAGCTAACAGAGGAACAGGGAAACCAGGAGTGAGCAACAGGTCATATATAATGACGCAAAGAGCAGTGGGTCAGGTAGCCAACTAGGAATTCCTAGGAATCAATTGATAACTCTGATCATGAACTTCTAAAGTGCAATCCTTGGCCATCTAATTGTTAAGGTGTTTGAGAGTTGACCTGACTTAATATTTGGGCAGGTTCTGGTACCTAAACTGATAATGCTTCACTATTGAGGGAGGAGGAAGAGGAGGTGTATGGTCTGGTCTAAGCAAATGGCCTTGTTCAGGAGAGCATGATGGCTATGATTGTATTTAATAAATTAAATTGAATTCAAGACCAGATTTTAATTTTGCATTTATCTTGAGAAGCAAAGAAAGGAGGGCATACAAATAAGTATTAAAAAATTGAAATGGTTCCTCTCCAGCCTGTTAGATATTTATACAGACATACATAAAGAGACGCATCCCTAGTACATTGGAGTTTTATGGAAAAGACATGAAAAAGGAAATAAGAGGTAGGATTGCTTTAAGGTGGATAAAGAAATTGCAACTTCCAAAGTACACAGAAAATTGTGTTTATAGTTACTCTTTTTTCTTAATAATGGAAGTTTGATTTACAAAATTATTAAGAAGATTCTAATGTTATAGCTCATAATCTCCAAAATAAATGAAATGAAAACACTTTTGAAATACAGAAATGATTGGAAGACAGAATTGATGGGGAGCCACTATAATTTATTGAATTGGGGAGGGGGAACATGGTCACACCTGTGCTTCCAGAAAATCACTTTGGCAGCTGAGTGTAGAATGGAGTGGCGTGGAGGGAGAGATGTTGGCAGGGAAGTCAAACAGCAGGCTCTTTCAATGCACCATGGGTGAGGTTATGGAACCCTGTATCTGGGCAATAGAAGGTTCTAAATGGTAGAGATAGAGAGGAAACTATAGCACAGTTTAAATGCATGGCTTTGTATTTCTGTATTTGCTGTATTTTCCCAGTGAATATTCCTTTGAAAATGCAAATTGAAAGTTGTCACTGATAAAGGTATCAATAACAATGAGTTAAATGATACTATACATATGTGTGCATTAATATGCAAATACTTTATGTACATGTATCTGTGTATATGTACACTTGCATAGAGATATATACATTGCACACATGTACATTGTACATAGCATACATGTACATATATACATATAAATCATGTATATTTTGACAAGTTTTTATATATTTTCAGTAATTTTTCAGTCATGTCCAAATCTTTGTTACTCCTTTTGAGTTTTTGTTGGTAAAGATACTGGAATAGTTTGTCATTTCCTTCTCCAATTCATTTTATATATAAGGAAACTGAGGCAAATAGGGTTAATGACTTAAGTGCCACTTACTTGCCCCAAATACATATATTTACATATCCACATATATATACATATATATGCATGCTGGTATACATTAATAAAGTACTTATAATATACATATTGTATATATACATATATAATTTACATTCTACTTTACAAAAAATGTATCATACAAATACTGAACCTAACTATCTGCATTTTTGTTTTTCTTCCTGGGTTATTTATACCTTCTGAATCCAATTCTCCCTATGCAACAAGAGAACTGTTCGGTTCTGCAAACATATATTGTATCTAGGATATACTGCAACATATCCAACATATAAAGGACTGCTTGCCATCTAGGGGAGGGGGTGGAGGGAGGGAGGGGAAAAAAATCGGAACAGAAACGAGTGTCAATATAAAGTAATTATTAAATAAAAAATTAAAAAAAACAAATACTGAACCTCATTTACAGCTGACTGAGTTTCAGAGTAGTTTAGTGAAGTATTAAAACTAATCAGTGGCAGAACCACTTCTTGATTCTAACTCCAAGTCCATTTCTATGATACTGAAGTAAATCATCACCAAAGGTAAAAAATGTGATTTCTTTTCTCAAACATAAATAGACAAATAAAACACAAAAGTCCTGAGTTATCAGGACCATGGGAAAGAACAGGAGAGCAGGGAGAAGGGGCTCTTGTAAGAGATGTTACACCTACTTTGTTGTTTTTATCCGAAGAACCATGGGGTCTTTCACATCTAACTTCCAGCTTAAAAACTCTATATGTGTTGTGTCCTCCGTTAAAACATGAGCCCTTTTAGAGCAAAAGGTATCTTGCTTCTTTGTTTGTATCCCTAGCACTTTGCACAATGTTTTGTATATAGTAGATACTTAATAGGCTTTTTAAAAAAATTCATTCCTGTAAGTGATCATTCCTGAGTTCCTTTTGCCCAGAAAAGAAAGAAGCTCCACAGATGAGGTGATGTGAGTTCTTAACTTCCAAGGCCTTATTTCTGAACATTAAGAACTCAAATCCATGCCTCAACAGCTAAAGCTCAGCTGACCTCCAAGGCAGGGAGGGCAGGGGGGGAGCAGAAGGAAGCTGAGCCTCCTCTAACCTGTCCCTGGACCCTACTGGTTTATTCTGTCATCTCTGTCCCAGTTCCAGATTCAGGATCATTTCATTCATCATCACCATCAAGATCGTATCCAATTCAAGAAATTCCACAACCAGTGCAAATGACAGATTCGAAGGGACAGAAATGAAGCAAAATCGCCAGTTAGAACAGATTTTCCTGTGATTGAAGATGGAAATAATAAGACAAAAGACAGATTTTTGCCTTCAAGAAACTACCTCTTTTTTTGCAGCCAAAGTAATACAAAATTCAAGGCAAATAAGCCATCTTTTCCCCCCTAGTGTTTGAAAATATAGCAAGGAAAAAAAAAATTACCATTTTTTGTTTTTGTTTCTGTTTTTTTAAATTTTTTTGGTTTCTCCAAAAGTGGCCCTTCTTCTCCCTCCCAGTTCTAATAAATATATTGAATGTATCCTCTCTCATTTTATACTGGAAGTAAAGGAACTGACAACAGGCTGCATGAGGAAGTGATGATCTGTGGGAAGTTGTGAAATTGCTGAGAAAACAGGATCTCCTGCAATGGACTGCCTTCCCAACGTGTCTCCTGCATTATGGCATAAATACTGTGTAGTCCAATGCATCCCTGTGTCCTGAGATGCTCCAGGGCTCCTCATTCCAAATGCAATCAGATATTGTAAATATGCAGAATAATGCCCCATTAACCCAAATACCACCCACCGTGGGTGATGCTTAGCCTCACACCAAGCATGGCAGGCTAATGGAAGGCTGGAGATTTTGTTTCATGTAAAACAGTTGTGAACTATGAAAAAAATCAGAAAAAGAACTACAGGCTGTTTCTAACACCCACATTCAGTCTTTAATCTGTACTTTTAAACTAGCCATTCTCTGTATAGATCCCTCAGAGCTTCCACTCTTAGAATCTCCTGCTTCCTTCAAAACTTCACTCAAGTCCAACTTTTTAAATGAAGCCTTTTCTAATCTACCCATCTGCTTGGGCCATTCCACTGAAGTTGAATTCTTTTGAATGTTTTGCATTTACAAATTACATGTTGCTCCTCCCCAAATAGATTATAAAGTCCCTGAGAGCAGCTCTTTTTGTATTCCCCATAGTAAGGTGTCTAATAAATGCTTATTGATCAATTAATGGGATGAGAAGGATGAGTTCTAGAGCTGATTTTATTCAAGGAGCTCTGATTTTTTTTCTCTTAATTCTTTCAAACTTGATTTGTGCAACATAAATGTTGGCTTCAAAATGTCATGGGGTCTGTTCTATTACAGAACAATTGATTTTATATAGTAAGAAGCCCTCTTCCCTAGCCACATATTGTACCCTTCATTTTGGCCAATGGTTTCACATAAGTGTGCCAATGATCTCATGGAACACCAAACAAAAGATCATTCTGAATGATCTCATCAATAGTGAGAAATCACTTATGTGAAATCTATACCATGTCCTGCAAATATGCAAGGGAGCAGCAAAGTTCTCATCAAGAGGCATCAACAAAACAGTTTATCATAGAACCTGAAGACACATAAAGGGTATTGAGCTCAACTCTTTCTCCCTCACTTGATAAGAAAACTGAAGCCAGCCAAATAATGTACCCAAGAAATGCCCAAGGTATAAAGTGGCACTGCGGATTCAAATTCAACTCCTCTAAATTCAAATTTACTAGGTTTTTTTTTTTGGTGCCTTGGCATTAATAAAAATTAAATTTCCTGTTTACCTTTCCTGTACATCTTAGTATAATCTAGCTAAATTTTAGGGTTTTAAAAAATTATTTCCGCAAATAAGGAGAAAAATTTTAAAACAAAGCTGCTCTTGTTATTGCTTAATGTTTATTGTTTTTAATCAGAAAGACTTGGATCTAAAATTTTACCTCAGCCATCTTAACTAGTTCCGTGATCTCAGTCAAATCATTTAACCTCTCTCTCATATAATGATTATCCAACGAGAAAATGTTATTTAAAGCATTTTATAAAACTGATAGCATATATAAATGCCAGCTACTATCATTTAAACTCTCTTTCTGTTGGTTACTATCTTGCCTATTCCTGCATTGAATTGGTCTATGAACATGTTTCCTAATTAACAACAATTTAATTAGATTCTCTTGGAAAGGGCCCACCATTCTGTTTCAACTGGTACAGCTTATGCCACATTCATAAGTTGGTTCTGAACAGCATTCAACACACTTTCTAAGAGAAATTGACCAGTTTGGGGATTAGGAGACTTGAGTGCAAATCCCAAATCTGTTATTCACAGTGTAATTTGGGGACAACTATTCAATCTCTTTGGGCCTTGGTTTCTCCAGTTCTCCTAATATCTCCTGTTCCCTACCTGCAAAAATCTTCAATTTCTCTTCTGAGCTTTGCATTAGTGTTTATACCCAGTTAAAGAAACATTCCTTCCTTGGTGTCCATGACATGGCAGAAGAATTAATCTTCGATCTCAAAAGGACCAATGACATCAGGAAGATGATACCTTTTTTTGAAAATGAAATTGGATTTAAGTGAGGCAGATCTAGGCAAAGTTATCAACCTTACTCTCTCCTCCAAGTCATCAAAGCTCAATGGCAAGACACAGGTCATCATGATGGCCCAGGTTTGTCTCAATATTCATTGGAAGAATACAACTAAAACCAAGAGAACTGGACTAGAAGAATTCTCCTGTCCTTTCCAGATATAAATTCTTTGAACGTATAAATTTCTATCAATCATAATCATCATTATTCTACTTTACTTTTATGTAACTTTTTTATGCAATGCCTCGGATATCTTTTTATGCATTACCCCATTTTTACTTGCACCAATTTTATGAGTTAGGTGGAAATGCCAAGTCAAGTCATTAAGTGCTTACTGTGTGCAAAGCTCTGCTAAATACTGAGGATACAAAGAGAAGACAAAATGTCTCAGCCCTAAGAAGATTACAATTTAATAGGGGAAGATCACACAAAACAGGAAGCTCATAGGGTTTGGGAAGAGGAGAAAAAGTACCTGTAAAAGAGAAAGGTGTCCAAAGAATTAGGAAAAGTACAAAGAAATAAAAGAGTGAATATGGCTTCCCTGAGTCTTCTTTAGCATGAAAGGTCCTAAAGAAATTGACCAATCAAAAGAAAGGCCCACATGAGCAGAGAAATCTTCCAAAGGGAGAAAATTATTGGGAAAATAAAAAGAAACATGCTTAATGAATTAAGAGCAGAACCTGGAGAGGAATACATGGATGTGTTATTTCCATTTTACAACTAGGGAAAATTAGTTTCAGAAAAGTAAAAGATACCTTCTGGATGTCACATGTGCTGATGACTCAAAAAATATATGACTCTAGACCTCACCTCTCACTTCAGTTCTAGCTGAGTCTCAAAGTCTTCCTATGTCATTTGGATACCCATTTGTACCTTTCTACTTACATGGCTAGAAGCAATTCATCACTTGATCAAAGTTTATAATCAAAGTTCTTTGCTCTCATTTTCTTCCCTATATCCAATTGAAAGTCAACTTCTATTATTTCTATTTCAACAACTTCTCTCAAACACCCCTCCTTCATTAATTATATCACCACTCTGCTGTACCACTCCTTATTTCCATCTTCCATTCATCTGTCAAACCGATCTTCCTAAAGCTCAAGTTTGACTATATTGCACCCCTTTTTTTCAGTCAACCAACTCGAACAGCTTCCTCTTACCTGTAGGATTAAATATAAAATCCTCTATCTTTTAAAGGCTATTCAAAACCTGACCCTTTCTTACTTATAGTTCATAATGTGATCTTCTTCCTTCCACACAATACTCCAACTCTAAACTCCTACCATTTTAATTAGACGTCCTCAAATCTAGAACTCTCTCCTTCCTCATCTTGGTACCTGGCTTTCCATAAGCCTAAGTTAAAGTACTACCTTCTAAAACTATCTTTCCCAGTCCTTCTTAATCTTAGAGCCTTCCTTCCAAGAACATTCCCTACTTACCTTGCATGTGTTTTTGTTTGTATACAGTTATTTGTAGGCTATCACTCCCACTAGACTGTCAACTCCCTGACCACAGGGTCTGTCTTGTGCCTTTCTTTGTATCTCCAGCACTTAGCACAGTGCCTGACACACAATATGTGCTTAAATGCTACTTGAATGTCTTATTGACCCTCTCAGATTTATCCCCTATGCCATGATTTGATTATATCTTCAGGTTTGAAATATAATTATTAATGATTTCTCCCTGGCCTTTATCCACCATATCCAATTAGCCATCCAATACTGTCAATTCTTACTTTGAAATATATTGCTTAATATCAGTCCTTAGCTACTTTCCTGATCAGGAATCTCATCATGTGGCATATGGATCTCAAGAATGATCAATGAGTCTTTTCCACTCTTGAATTCATGTCACATACCAAATTTAAAATGAATGAATGAATGAATGACATCAAATTAATCATCTCAAAGTCCCACTTTCATCATATCACTCCTACTCTAAAGAACCTTTAATGGCTGCCTATTATTTCCTTAGTCAAAGATAAACTTCTCACATTGCCATTCAAGATTCATACCAATCCAGCTTTATCATTTATTAGTGGCCTCTGAAAATACTGGGCAATCAGTTTTTGTTGTTGCTCAGTTATGTATGACCTTTCATGATCCCATTTGAGGTTGTCTTAGCAAAGATACCAGAGTGGTTTGCCATTTCCTTTTCCACATCGTTTTATGTTTGAGGAAACTGAGGCAAACAGGATTGAGTGTCTCAGGATCATACAGCTGGTTAGTATCTGAGACCAGATTTGAGCTCAGAAAGATGAGTCTGTCTGACTCCTTGTCCCATGCTCTATCCACTGAACTATCTAGCTGCTCAGAAGCTAGATGCCCACTTTTCTGTGATGCTAAGGAGAGAAATTCATTTTGAATTTGTACTAGATAATCTCTTAGCTTTCTTTCAATTTTGAGATACCACATTTCTACTATTACTTCCCAGAATGCACCCTTTGCTCCAGCCAAGCCAGTCTCCTGACTATACTTCAAAACTATTTATTCAAAGTGAATTCCTTTCTGTGAGACAATAGAAAATCTGCTCTCCTCAAATAATCTAAATTTTTCAAGATTCAGTTTAGGATTGGTTCCTCCATGAAGGCTTTCTAGATTAATTCTAGTTCATAGGGATGACCTCCATATTTTTAGTTGTCATAGCCTCTATCTTGCCTTAAAACATACCTTATATGAACCATTAATAGCCTCTCTCTGAGTCCAATCATCCAAGCAGTTCTGATTCATAATGCTTTTGTAATTTAGACATCTTAGATACTTTATAAAATACTTTGCTAATTTCGATATATTTGTGATGGAAAGAACTATCCACATCCAGAAAGAGAACTATAGAGAATGAATGTGGATCAAAGCATACTATTTTCACCTTTTTAATTGTTGTTTGTTTGCTTGTATATTTTTTTCTCATGCTTCTTTTTGATCTGATTTTTCTTGTACAGAATATGAATATGAATATGAAAATATGTTTAAAAGAATTGCACGTTTAACCTCTATTGAATGATTGTTTGCAGTCTAGGGAAGGAAGGAAAGGGAGAAAAATTTATAACACAATGTTTTCGAAGGTAAATACTGAAAGCTATCTTTGCATGTGTTTGGAAAAATAAAAAGCTATTATAAAAATGTGTTGCTAGAAAAAAGAAGGCACTTCAGAAAGAAACACAGACAAATAGGACAGCTTTGAAAGTAACATGCTGACATTATCTAATGCTTTTTTAAAAAGCAAGCTTTATGAAAAGAGATTTGCTATTTCATATATAATTTTTCCTGTTCTATTTCATATATGGAACTTCTGCATTTTTGTTGTGTGTAAAGTTTGTCATGAAATTTAAATTAAACAAAATATTTTGCTAAAATTTAGGTAAACTATAGCTACAGCATTCATCTGTTCTATCAAGTTAATGAATCTGATATAAAAAGGAAATGAGGCTAGTCTTCATGATCTATCTTTAAAGAAGGTATTTTGCCTTTGTATAATTACAGCTTCTTTGTCTACATGTTGACTGACTCTCTAATAATTCTGGACCCTGGAATTGAAGTCAAGATCATTAGACTCTAACTTGGAGACCATATTCTTTCTTTTTTTGAAAATGGAAACATCTGCCCTTCTCCAGTCTTGTGGTTCCTCTGATCTTTCAAATACCGCAAGTAAAGGGTCAGTAATTATGTAGGTCACGAGGATACAGTTCATCTGTATCAGGCAACCTGAATTTCATCAAGGGCTTCTTATTTTCATTGTTCAGTCATTTTTCAATTGTGTCTGACTCTTTGTGACCCAATTTCTGGTTTTCTTGGCAAAAGATACCAGAATGGTTTGACATTCCCTGCTTCATCTGCTTTACAGATGAGGAAACTGAGGCAAACAGTATAGTGAATTGCCAAGGAATTAGTTTACTAGAGCTAGGCTGACTTCATCTCCCTCTCATGGTCCTAAGGGTACACTCTGAGAGTTCAAAGGTGATTCTCTAATTCCTTGGCTCCAGTCCCTATCAATGTGCTGTACTTCAAGATTATCATTTTATGAAGGGATGCCCATCAATTGGAGAATGGCTGAGTAAATTGTGGTATATGAATGTTATGGAATATTATTGCTCTGTAAGGAATGACCAGCAGGATGAATACAGAGAGGCTTGGAGAGACCTACATGGACTGATGCTAAGTGAGATGAGCAGAACCAGGAGATCATTATACACTTCGACAACGATACTGTATGAGGATGTATTCTGATGGAAGTTGATTTCTATGACAAAGAGACTTAACTGAGTTTCAATGGATAAATGATGGACAGAAACAGCTACACCCAAAGAAGAAATACTGGGAAATGAATGTGAACTATTTGCATTTTTGATTTTCTTCCCTAGTTATTTTTACCTTCTGAATCCAATTCTCCCTGTGCAGCGGGAGAACTGTTCGGTTCTGCAAATATGTATTGTATCTAGGATATACTGCAACATATTTAACATATATAGGACTGCTTGCCATCTTGGGGGGGTGGAGGGAGGGAGGGGAAAAAATGAAACATAAGCAATTGCAAGGGATAATGTTGTATAAAAATTATCCTGGCATGGATTCTGTCAATACAAAGTTATTATTAAATAAAATAAAATTTAAAAAAAAGATTATCATTTTAGAATCCATTAGGAAGTCAAGTTTTAGTAGCTTTTGAAAAAGATACTAAGGCTGCATAACTAGTACAAGATATCCTCCAAAGGTCTGTAATATACTATCCCACAAGTACATATAAAGGGGAAAATAGATTCAAACTTAAAGAGTATGTGTGACAAATGAATTAAAGCTTCTTGTTTCCTAGAGGACCTTTTCTTCATTTTGTGGGGTGCCCAAGTAGGCACCCTTGGGCATTAGGCAATCTCTTTTCTGAGCTCCTAAAAGAGATATGAGTTCAGTCTGTCTTCTTTCTCCTGGTTATGATAATGCAAAGCCGTCTGCAAAATGGCAGAATGTCCTTTGAGGAATCCTTGCCTTCCCTCCTCACCTCTAACTTTCAGAAATATTTACCAAACTATACACAAATAATGATGAATTAACTGGATAGAAATTCAAATGTCATTGTTCTTCTTTCTATATCTTCCATGACCAAACAACTTTTTCACTCTCTCCTTTTCTCCATTTAATTTAATTTTATTTTCAGTTCTGATTTTTTCTCTTCTCCTAAATCCTTACCATCAATTGTGAAGGCAAAAAACACAAAACCCATTAATAAAAAAGGAAATTATCTATATGAACATATATTCCTAGAAGCACTTTTTGTGATGGCAAAAATCTGAACATTAAGGGATTATTTATCCATTGGGGAATGACTGAACTCTTCTTATGCTATATGAATGCAATGGAATATTATTATGATATAAGAGATGATGAAGATGGATGATTTTACATCTCCTCCTAAAAATGTTTTTATTCTTCTCTGTTACCTTTTAATGCTTTATGGAACTTGTCTTGGTTGGCTGATGGAGAAAAGTCCCTTCTAGAATGAATAACAATAATTACTGACATTTATATAACCCTTTAAAATTCATATATTGCTTTACATACATTATCACATTTGAGTCCCTTTATCCAACAGTCCTGTGAGGTATCTATCATAGGTATTATCCCAAGAGAGTTAATTCACTTGAGTAAGTGAATTGGATAACTAACTCTTCCCACTCATCAGATTTCCCCATTTAATAGTAATAATTTATATATATATATAATGTCTTGCAAAGTGCTTTACTTATAATAGCCTTATGGAGTAGCTGTTACAAACCTTCTTATACCTATTCTATAAAGAAACCAAAGTTCAAAGTAGTTAGTTAAAGATTACAGGGATTTGGGTGACTTACCCATGGTACTAGTAGGTGTCAGAGCTGGGATTAGAATTCAGATCTCAAGTTGAAATCCAGTGTCTTTCCATAGTATACCAGTATCTCTTAGTAGAATCCAAAAAGCTATCATGAAATCATAGGCTTCTAGGGCTGGAAGAGACCTTAGGGGTCATCTAGTCAAATTTAAAATGTATCCTTTGACCTGGATTAAGTTAAAAGGGACATGAAGCCCTTATCAACTCAAGACCCAAATCTACTTTCACATAAAACAACCTTCCTCTATGGCCTTCCATCAGCCAAGGGAATAGCCATCTGTTGACACATCCTAAGGGCATGCCCAGCTGAGCATTGGAAGTTTTTATATCCCATTACCAAGACACCCTAAGCTCCATAGTCCTCCCATAAAAGCTTGTCCTTTTCGCAAAAGCCTTCAATTTAGATTATAATCCTTTCTTCATCCTTTTGATCAAGTGATCCTTCACAAATTCCCACTATCGTCTTACCCCATTTGCGATTATCCCAAAGAGCTCTAAGCTGAGAGAAACAGACAAGACAGACAGACACAGAGAGAGAAAGGAGAGTAACAGACAGACAGACAGACAGACAAAGAGACAGAAGGAGGGAAAGGGGGAAGGGAGGGAGGGAGGAAAGACAGAAAGGGGAGAGACAGAGACAGGGAAAAGCAGAAAGACAGAAACAGAAACAAAGAGAAAGACAGAGAGGAAAGACAGGAGAGAGAGAGAGAGAGAGAGAGAGAGAGAGAGAGAGAGAGAGAAAGAGAGAGATCTATTTCTCTATCTACCTGTTTATCTTGAGATATATAGACAGAAATATTCTCCCAGGCCATAGAAGAGTTAGAGACAGGAGTTTAGAACTCTCTAGGATAATCATAAATGGGATAAGATGATGGTGGGAATTTGTGATGGCACAGAGAGCAAAATCTATATCTATCAACCTTATCTAGATTTCAACATAGAGATAATTATCTCTATGAACTGATCGTTCACAAATTCTTATTACCATTTTACCTCTATTATGTTTATTCCAGAGAACAATAAATTCTTGTGTTCACAATTCATCTGCAGCTTTGGAGGGCCTTTTTGCCTATATGTTTAGAGAAAGAGAGAAAGAGAAAGAGGGAGAAAGGAAGGGATGAAGGGAGGGAGGGAGAAAGAAAAAGAGAGAGGGGGAGGAAGGAGAGAGGGAGGAAGGAACAGATGGAGGGAGAAAGAAAAAGAGAGAGGAAGAGAGAGAGCGAGTCTTTTCCTCCTTCCCTTCTCTCTTTCCCTCTCCCTCCTTCTCTCTCTCTCTCTCTCTCTCTCTCTCTCTCTCTCTCTCTCTCTCTCTCTCAATATATAAGCAAAAATACCCTCAAAGACTACAGATGAGTTGTGAACACAAGAATTTCTTATTCTCTGGAATAATCATAATTGAAGCAAAATGATAAGAATTTGTGAAGGATCAGTTCATAGAGATAAATATCTCTATATTGAGATTCAGATAGATAGGTAGATAGGTAGGTAGGTAGAGATAGATTTCCCCAGATTTTCTCTGATTACTATTGTTAGTGACTACTTTAGGAAAACACAAAGTGTGCATAAAAAAAGTGTAGAAATTCAAACTGGAAAGAAAATTAGAATTTAACTAGCCCAATCTCTTCATTGTACAGAGAAGGAAACTGAGCAGAAGAAAAGCTAAAAAGTCAGTCTAAGGTTAGGTTAAATTAGAACATGAAAGCAGGTATTTATATTACAATCCCAGTGCTCTTTGCCCCATCACCTCTCTGATGTCTTGGTCCTCTTTGAGATTGAAGGACAAACAACATCTTTGTCCTATATTATTCTGTTTCTTGGGATATTTGGTTTTCTGACACACTTTTCCTTTGCAGTTTTATAAGCAAATTGGAAAAACTCTCACTGAGCTACACTAAGGCTTGAAATCAAGATATTAACTACTGTGAATTCTTTATTCTTTGGCTTTTCTTGATACCCCCCCTCCATCCTCCCATAAAAATTATCTAATTTATTTTGCATATACTTATTTATATGCATGTTGTTTCCTCTAATAGAATCTATATTTCTCAAAAGCAGAGACCTTTTCATTTCGGTCTTCATATCCCTAGTGCCTGGAATATAGTAGACCCTTAATAAATTCTGATTGATTGATTGGATTTTCATCTCAATGCAAAACCTTTCACTTAAAGAGTTTGTGTCTTTTTAATGGAAAATTGGAGATATGTTTTAAATAAAACCTAAAATGTCCAATCAGAAGGCATCATGGTACAATGGGAAGAATGCTGGATTTGTAATCAGTGAATCAGGGTTCAAAACTTAGCTCAATTGCTTACAACCAATATGAATTTGAAGGCACTTCATGTCTCTGGATCTCGGTTTCAGAGGGATGTTTCATAGGATCAGTATCATAGAGATAATACCTATATGAATATTTCACAGGGATATAAAATGAGAGGATTGGACTGAAGATCTCTATAAGTCTCTTCCACCTCTAATTCTGTGATCCTATAATTCTAAAGTGGCTATGTCACCAACTGAAAATATCTCAGGCTTATTGTGGGGGGAGGGGGAGTTTGGGGAGGAGGAATTGATCCTGAGGAACTGATGGTCAGGAAGGAGCCACCTGTGTGCTTGTCCATCCGCTCTCTTCTTACTCTCACCCCTTTGCAGAGGAAATGAAGTTTTTATGTCCTCTAGCCGCAACAATGAGGAGAAGTGGACAAAGGGCTTCTTTATAGTCTTTCCCCCTTCCCCTATGTCCTGTCTGTGGCCAAAGGGCAAGTATAAAGTTGTGTTTTGGAGTCCTACAAGAGGAAATCCTAATCATCAATCTTCCCTGGGTCATTCAGGCAGGACACTAATGAGCTATGGAACTGGGCTACAAATGCTCAGAGATGGAAACTTTCTAACTAAAGATCAATCAATCATTATGTGTTTTCCTATATGGCCATCAGAAGACAGATCTACATGCAGGCACATGTAAGTAATTGTCCTTTCCTTGGATCTCATTTGAAATATATGTGAACTTCCTTTATCATAATTTATTTTGCCTTGAAGTTATCATGTTTGTGTCTGAGTATGAGCTCAATGGAGGCTAAAGCTTAATCTTTCTTTTATTCACCTTTGCAGATCTCATAGAGATCCTAGTGATTTGGGCACTGAAATAATAGATAGTATTAATAGTGCCTTAAAGTCTGCAAAATCCTTAACAACTATCTACCATAACATATGTGAGAAAACTGAGTCTTTATTGTGACCTGCCCAGTAAATGTCAAAAATAGGATTTGAACCCAGGTTTTCCTGAATTCCAGTACAGTGCACTGTCCATGGTGCTACACTCCCTCTTCAATAAGTGAATAGTAAATGTATATATTTGTATATGTATCATGGTTGATGATAACATGTTCCTCTCTATTTATACGAAAGAGAAGAATGGAGTAAAGAGGATAATGACTTACTGAGCTTTGAAATTGTCTCTGATTTTCTTTATAAGAATTTCAGAAGTCCACCCTTCAATCACAGATTGAATTTGGGACCAAATAAACATCAAGTTTACCTAGCTTAAGATGACCATAAGTTCTGTGAGGGCAAATGGGCAATAAATATTTATTTAGCAATATTTTTTCAAGCATATGTTAAATATTTGGCTTCCAAATGTAAAATACCATCTATGCCCTCAAGAAGTTTACATTATTCTACTTGAGTAAGACAACATATAACAGAGAGCAGAAAAACAAAGAAAAGGAGATAGGCACCCACAGAGCTATAATAGCAAAATCAAGAGACTCAAAATCAGAGTTTGGAAAGAAATGAAAGATTTTGTCCTGAACCCAAATGGAGGTCCCAGAAAGAATTCATAAATGTAATAAGGGAGAAGGATAAGGGATAGAAATGTTTGGGAATAAGACAGTTAACAACTATAGCTAAGTTTAGAGAGCCAGATTCCCAGATGAGACACAGAGGGGAAGGAGGGAATGAGAGAGACAGATGAGGGAGGGGGAGAGGACAGAGGGAGAGGCAGGGAGAGACAGAGAGGAGAGGCAAGGAGGAGAAGAAAGGGGAGACAAAGGAACAGATGGAGACAGAAAAAGAAGACGGGGACATAGAAAGATAGACAGATAGAGAGATGATATCCCTCCCAGTTCCTTGCAAACAATAGGTTTGCTATATATTTGTAGTTAAGTAAATGAATGAATGAATGAATGCATAAAGTTTCTACATGGGTATTTCTTGATTTGTGTAGATAAGGGAGGCCAGACTTGATCCAAGTTCAGGAAGCATTTTCTGTGTATTTATATTCGATTTCTATTTTTCTCAAAGAAAAAATGTCAATGACAAGGGGAGATTTTGTACCTATATTCTATTTCCCAGAAGCCTATGCTGTCCAATCCTAAAGTTTCTGTGATCTGACAGTAGTTTAGAGACTAGACAATCAGAGCTGCAAAGGACCCTTAGGGTATATCTAGTCCAATTCCTTTATTTTACAAATAAGGAAACTGAGCCCCTGACTTGCACATTAAGTAACTTAGCCAAACTTGGTTCCACAGATAGTAAATGGAACAATCAGAATTGGAACCCAGCTTCTTTTGCTTCCTCTTCAGTGTTATTTCCCCAACACTGAAGCCTGGCTCTAGTCATGATAATCCCAACTGGGTAATTTGGTTTGTTGCTCCCTGTTTCTGTGCCTGTCTTACCACCAATCTATTCTTCTCTCTGCCCTATCATCATATTACCTCTTAGATTCTTCATGATCAAATGAATTGAGAGATCCAAAAGCCTGACTCACCCTCATCCCCTAAGAAACCAATTTGTGGGAAGCTCATTCACCAACTTCTCATTCCTGTAACACCTTAGAAAGATGGGTCTTTTTAATTGTTCCATCTTCTAAACCCTGATCTTTATTTCTTCATTCCCTTAAAAAAAAAAGCCAGAGAAGGAACAACACTGCGACAGGTGAATTTTCTGATAATGGGACACATGCTCGTAACCACAAGATTTACACCCAAAGCTGCATAAACAGATTTCTTTACTATCATTAACGCCTTCACTTTGTGCATTCCTTATAGATAAGACATCACTTTCTCCTGGCTGCTCACTGGAAATGTGATAGAGTGTAATCAGTCTGGCAAATGATTTTTCAAAAGTCATGAGGCCACTAAAATTCTCTCCTGCTTGAAAAATTCCTATTTGCATTTTCCAATGTCACCCCCCCACCCTCTCTTCATGGCATTCCCCTCCCTCTCCTACTCCCTACATAGCTAGAATAAGAGAATCAAGCTCTCTTCCTACAGAAATCCAGTTTCTCTCACCAGGCATGAATTTAATATATATCATTTCTTTTAGATTCCTTACCGGATTCCCTGTTTTCCCCCTGGCCCTACTGGCAATGACCTGAGGTTATCTATCATGAGACCCTTTTCAGCCATGCAAAGGTCTACCCTGTGTCAAAAATTGAAATACCTCAATTCTGCTCCTTCTCTGCCACTGTGCACAGAAGTTAAACTAGCTTCTCTATATCTTATTCTGTATATCAGTAAAAGAAGAAGGATAATTCAGTTCAGTTAATTTCAATTCACTTCAATTCTATTCAACAAGTACTTATCTGATAAGTGCAAAGTACTGGGCATCAAAAACACAAAGACAAAATGAAATATGTCCATGGTCTAAAGGAACTTATAGTCAACTGCTGGTGCCACTTGTTTTATGAGGTTTGGACTCAGGTAACATCTGTGGAAGAAATTAAGAAGTTCGTGTAAATGCAAGGACTTGTTACTTTAGTCTCTTTGAAATTTATGTTTTATGCTGCTTTAAGAAATCATCTCAATTGAGGGGAGCACAGGTGAATGCATTTTGGGGGGCTCAGACTCCCTTTTGAGCCAACAGATGGGCTCTGCTGAGTGTTTTGAAAGCTTGCTTTGTCAGGTTCCCTCAAATCACCAGGGAGAGTGAAGCCTGAATGCCACAGACTTTGCTGAGCTCTTCCTGACTTCCTCTTCCCCAGTGGGAGACCAACCCAGGGGCTCCTCAGCTGACTGCTCCCAAGCCATTGCAGGGTCTGTCAGGAAAGTGTCCCACTCAGCATCTCACTCTCTTATACACACATATTTTTATTATTCTTCTCAACTTACCCCAATTCTGATAGAATTGAGGGGAAAACACTTTTAAAGGAAAGCAGGCTCCAAGCCCAGATATATTTTCAAAGTTAGGAGGAGAGACAGGGAATAACAATGATAGGAGGAAGCCAGACTTTTATCCATAAACGTTCTAACTTGGATAAAAATTTTATTTTTCATTTCTAGACCTAAGAGTGTCAAGGTGGGAAGAGAGAATGGATGATTTGAAGATTGTAGGTGTGATTTTAAGTATGAAATTAGGACATCATCCTAGAGTCTTGTATAGCTGCCACTCTAGTTCAGACCCTCATTGCCTCTTGACAGAAAAAACAATTATTATAACAACCTCTTATTTAATCTCCCTATCTCAAGTCTCATACCAATCCATACTCCACTTTGCTATCAAAGTGATTTTCCTAAATTTTGATTCTGACATACTCCACTCTCTCCTATCAAAAAACTCCAAAGCTCCCCATTTGGTATTTAAAGCTTCTCACAACTTGGTCATAACCTACTTTTTCAGCCTTATTACATGACACTCTCCTTCAGGCCTCCAAAGTCCTGGGGGGGGGGAGGCAAAAATCATCTCATTTTTATCTTCACTCACTGTGCCCAGTAGGATGCCTAGCAAATAGTAGATGGCACATAATATAAGACATGGGAGTCAGAAAGCCTGAATTTTAATACGGCCTCCAATTCTTAATATGCCACTTGCCCATCTAAACTTGTGCAAAATGTGAGAATCATAGCTCTACATACTATCAACAAACACCTAGTAAGTTCTCAAGGTATAAGAGGAAAATATAATCTTCATGCTTCACTATGGGGTGGATAAGAATAGCCCATTGGGTACAATGCTGAGCTTAAAATGAGAAATACCTGCATTCAAATCCTTTCTCAGACACTTACTGGCTGTATGACTTTGTGGAATACATTTAACTTTTCTCAGCCTCAGTTTCCTCATTAAAATGAGCAAGTTGAATGTGATGATCTCATGGATCTCTTTCATCTCAAAAGCTACAATCCTATGGGATTCATAAAGGGAGCCCTTAAAGCATCCAGAAATAAGAGGGGCAACTCCAGAACCCGAGCCACCCATTTTTCTCAAGAGCTTGAGAATAGAACAATTGCAAATTCAAAAAAGAAAGAAAAATTAAATAGACTAAAGCTCATATAGGACTTTGTTGGGGAGCACCTTCAACTTATCATTGGCAAGTAATCCAATAACATCACCCCAGATGATGGGAACCCCATCCCAAACCAGGTACATGACCTCTCTCAAAGTCACCCTTTCCTGACGCCAGGCACCCACACTTTCAAATTCACCTGTTTCACTTGTGTGGCTCTAGCAAGGGGAGGAGGAGGAGGAGGAAATGGCCTGACAGCTCAGAGAGATAACAACACTGAGACTTCAAAGAACGCAGGCCTTTGCCTCATTTGTCTCACTTTTATAACTTTGAGATCCTTCCTTCACTTTGCTAATAATGGAAAGTATCAACTAAAAATTGCAATGTATGCATTTCATTTGAGTTTTATTGCCTTAACAGACAGCATTAGATTACAAAAGAGGACATTTTTCTTCTCGGTTTTAGCTTATTCTGATGATTTATGATTAGATACAGCAAGAGTTCATAAACTTCCCTGACCTGCTGACAGATTTTACAGGCTCCTAGATTTATTTCCATCTCAAACTTAACAGCTTTCATGTGACTGATATTCCCAGAGTCGTGGTGTGGCCGCTCCTCAGCCTGAGAGAGCGCCTCTAATCTCCATGTTACTAATTTAAATGAAGTCTTGGTCTGTTGTTTAAAAAAGACATCATTCATCTCGGGGAGGTTTACAGATCCTCTTGTAATGTAATGTCAGCCCCTTCTGAGATATGAGGTTTATAAAGCCTCCGATATTGAGTGTTGTCAGACACGCCAAGGTCACTGCATATGGCAAAGGGGAGGGAAGGGGCTAAGGGAAGCTCTACAAAACAGGGATGGAAGAATTCAAAAGAAAGTATGCTTCTGTTGGGGAAACAGGGTCAGTCTGAGAAAGAGCCAGTTCTCAACAAGAATATGACACTGGCATATGGGGATGAGGGGTTGGGAGTGGGGAGCAAAGAAGTAAAATCCTAAGATTATAAAAATAGGACTGAAAGAAATCTTAGGGGACACTTGATTGCAGTCACCATAAAAAGCAATTGAAGCCCAGGAAAATGAAGGGCCTTGACCAAAAATACATAGAGAGTAAGCATCAGTTAGAATTTAAATCTTAAGTCTTAGGACTTTAGTCAATATTCTTTTTCTTATTCCAAGAAAGAGGTAAAATCTAAAGGTAGAGATCGCCTAAACTGGCTTAAAGGTATTCCAGATGACCTTCCCCTATTCAGAATCTTTAGTTGCCTTGGAGTATTTTAGGGCAGGACAGTTCTTGCAATAAAGATACAATTCCCCCCATCTTTTTTTTGTACTGTACAGGTTTCCAAAAAAAAATTGAGGGACAGTCTAGATCATACCAAACATCCAAGATTGGGAGGAGAAAGCATCTGAAAAGTGGGTATCACCCTGGCAATAGTACATCTGCCACCTTTCCCCGCAAAGGAGAAATACATTCACACAGCCAAGGGGGCTATAGGGGCAGATGGAGAAAGGCAAAAACCCTATCTATAGGGGATGAGACAGTTCTGGTAAAACTCAGGATCCTTGAGCTTTCACAGTGCTCACACATTCAGGGCTGAGTGTCTGAAGGTCACTTGTGATCAAGCTTTAGCTGGGTCAGAATTGCTTTTGTTTTATTTGGATATCAGATAAGAAGTGACAAGTAGCAATAGACTCCGGGACACTAAGGAGAAGGACATAAGCTAGGGAGTGTTCTAAGACTAGTTTCACATTTTTGCTTTTCCCCAGGGGAAGCTGTGAAATCCTTAAGAAGAGAGAGGAAATCATTGCACCCAGAAAATATTGTTTCATCTGGGTTAGGGGAATAGGAATGCCTCATTCCTGAACTTTCAAAATCTACTTTTTTGAAAGGGAAATATAAGTGGCAAATGATTCTAATCTGCCTGTTGTAATGGAAACTGACCAGCTGTCAGAAAACTGGGACTTTGAAAAAAATTCTCTCTGGACTACCTTTTCCCTGACTTTAAGTAAGTATAGATGATAAAAATCTAACCAGATTTGAAAAGGACAAATACTCCAATTTTTTTTTTTTTTGTAATCTCATCAAGGTAGTTGCTTCCTACAAAGATGTGACTTATCCATCATTTCCACATCTTGCAAGTGTGTTGTTCATATCCTCCAAAGGATATGAGTCTCTTCTCTGGGTCTTTTGTTTTAAACTAGACCTGTGATTTCACCAGTGAAAGACTTCTTCAATCAATCCAGATCAATACTTTTTACTGAAACTTTTAGGTGAAATGACTTGCCCATAGTCATTATGTATTACAAGCAGGTCCTCCTAACTCTGAAGTCATTTCTCTATCTACTAAGCCACCCTGCCTCACATTGTGTGGATAAAAATGAAAGACAGACTTGGATCAGAATTTCTACATAAGTAGAAATATCTATAAGTGCTGATTCCAGTATACCATGAAATCTCATTGTTAAAGGAGAATGAATTCTCTTTATCATACATTTCCTCCTACAAATTTCAAAGAGCACTTTAAATGGTAGAAGTTTATATTATTTTGTTTGGTCTAAACTAATGATTTTATCTATGAAGGGAAGTTCCATTAAAGAAACTACAATAATGTAGGTAACAGATCAAGAATTCATTTGTGACCTACAGTGATAAAGAGGTGTGTGAATAAATACTAAATTGTGAGAGATTTAGGCACATGCCCAGGGTCATAGAGCCAGTGGGGGCCAAAACTGTGTCTTTCTAACTCAAAAAAGCCCTCGTATGTACTATGCCATCCTGCCTATCATATTAAGAAACATCTCTAAAAACAAAGTACCATATTTTTCAGAATGTTTTTATTCTACATGTATACAGGAGCAAATCATCTATCCTCTTAAAAACCTCAGTTTCCTCATCTTTAAAGGGGGTTAATATCAATATTATTTAATACATGGGAACACTATGGGAGAAATAGTTTGCATATCTTAATGATGTAAATATAAGTTTCTGTTACTATTATTGTTAATGGTCATATGTTGATCTTCACAATGACCCCTGGAAGAATATAAGTTCATTGACAGCAAAAATTAGTTTTCCTTCATTTTTTCATTCTTTCTTTCCTTTTTTTTCTTCCTTTTTTACTTGTTCTTTTTTCTTCCTTTCTTTTCCCCTATTTATCTTTTATTTTTTACTTTTTTCTTGATATCTTCTTCTCCCTCCTTCTGTCCTTTCTTCCCTTTTCTTCCTTCCTCCCTTGTTCCTTTTCTTCTTTCCTAAGTTTCTTCCTTCTTTCTCTCCCTTTTCCCTTCCCTTCTTCATTCCTTTCCTCTTCTTCCTTCCTTCCTTCCTTCTTTCGTTCTTCATCTTCCTTTTTCTTTTCTTTTTTCTTCCTTCCTTTCTCATTTCTTTAACTTTTTTCTTTTTCTTGCTCTCTTTTTTCTCTTCTTCCCTCTCTCCTCTTTTCCCTCATTCCTCCCTTATTCCTTTCCTTATTTATATTCCTTCCTATTTTCCTCCCTTCATCTCTCCTTTCCCTCTCTCTTTCTCTCTCTTCCTCCCTCCCTCTTTTCCTTCCTTCCTTCCTTCCTTTCTTCCTTCCTTCCTTCCTTCCTTCGTTCCTTGTCTCTATCTCTGTTCCTTTGTCTCCATCTCTCTGTCTCTGTTTCGTGGCCTCTGTCTCTTTCTCTCTCTCTCTCTGTCTCTCTGTCCCTGTGTCTGTCTGTCTCTCTCCCTCCCGCAATACTATTTGGGCCAACAGTAAATACTTGAATTGTATTGACATCTCTATGAACGAGGAAGGGCAAATATTACTAGATCTATTTAACAGATGAAAAAGTAGAGATGCAGAGAACACAGCTATATACCTAGTGTTATGGCTATGACTGAAGACTACTGACACTTGATTTAGTGATATCACCAATAAGTCATATGGCAAACTTGGCTAGATTGATAGAAAGCTCATTCTGTTCTAGGTCAAAAGTTTTTAACCTTTATTGTGTTGCAAATCCACTTAGCAATCTGGAAAAGACTAAGAACCTTTTGAAAAAAAAATAATTTATTTTATTTTTTAAATTTAAAACCATTATATAACATAGGGAATAAAATATGTTGAAATTATTACTTTAAAAAAATCAAACTTTTTCAAATAAATAGTTCACAGACCCCAAGTAGACCTGCCCTAGATTATAAGCACAGTTTCTATAGTCATAGATTTATATCTAGAAGAGATCATCTGGTTCAACCCCCTAATTTCACAGAGGAAGAAACTTGACACTAGGTAGATTAAGTAACTTACCCACAGTCATAGAAATAGTCCACAACATATCTAAAATTTTAACCCAGGTCCCTTGTCTCCAAATAGAGCATTCTTTCTATCATTCTAGGACACTTCCTCATTATCAATAGATGAGGGTGGGGAGAACTGGATAATAATATGTATGCATCCTTCATTTTTTTCCATCATTAATAAGTGAGGTAGATAGCAATACTCATCTTGGTAAAGGAACTTGTGATACCAGGAGATATTCAGGAGTAATATTTGACAAAAGAATTAGGCAAAAGCTAAGTGAGCAGAAGCTGTTGAAGGAAGTTAGTAGCCTGGTCTACTTGATCAGCACTGTGAGTTGAAGGAGCACAATATAAATATTAACCAACTGAAAGCTAGCAAGTCTCCCTCCCTATTTCTTGCTGTTCACTATAATTAACAGCATAGTGGACAGGCAGTCTAGTGCCCTCTGCACACCAATGACACCTCTGGGAATTCTCTTAAGTTCCAGACCATTTCAAAAGTAATTTGTGGGCCCCTGAGGGTACCTAAATATGGAACCATTCAATGGACAATCTACAATCATGCTAAGTTACAAACCGAATGCACTTCATTAGGTAAAGCCCTCATCTGGGTCTTTCTACACAGTTTTCCCTGTACTCTGATACCAGCTATGATGATAACATTTTAATGGACTTGGAATTGAAGGTGGATAAACTTACATCAAGGTTAAATTGATTTATTGCAATAGGATCAAGATAGTCCTCAATTAACCATTGGTTGCTCAAAGTCTTGATAATTAGCATTTATTCTGCTTAATTACCCACTCTATTAACTTCTATTACTATTTTTGATAATATGAATTTTAATTTTAGATAACTTTAATATTTAAATATGAAATTTAAAATGAATAATTTTGGAAAATGAGGTAATGTTTTTGTAAAGAATTTTGCAAATTATAAAGCACTTTATAAATGCTAGATATTCTCTTCAGAGAGGTCCCTTGAAATACAAACCGTTCACTGCTGCCTCTTTCGCTTCTACTCTAGCTAGAAGCTAGAAATGTAGAGCTAGAAGGGATATCATCTAATTTAATTTTCTAATTTTTACAGATGAGAAAATGGTAGTTGATAGAGAGTCAATTCAATTCAACAAATATTTGTCAAGTAGATACTATATGCAAGGCACTGCCATAGTACTTAAAAACCAAAAATTAAATAATTCCGGTTCTCAAGGAGATTACTCTCTATAGGGAGGATATCACACACACACACACACACACACACACACACACACACACACACAGACAGAGAGAGAGAGAGAGAGACAGAGAGAGAGAGACTGACTAAGTGGCTACTGAAGGCAACAGAAAAAGCAAAGAGGTCAAGAAAGAATTGAAGGATAAAAACCACAATACCACCCACTTGTGCTTCTGAAAGGAATCAGGGAAGACTTCATGAAGAAGTTGGTACTTGATCTGAGTCTTGGAGAAAGATAAGGATTCTGAAAAAGAGTTGAGGAGAGGGTACATTCCTAGCATAGAAAACAGGGCTGGGAGAAGGGAAAGGCAACAATCATTTACTGCATAGAATATTTACCACGGGCTAAGCACTGTGCTAAGCATTGTACAAATACTTTATTTCTCACAAGTCTGTGAGTTAGCTGGTATCTTTATCCCTATTTTATAGTTAGGAAAACTGAGGCAAACAGAGTAAGTGACTTGCCTAGGATCACAGGATAGCACATGTCCAGGACAGCACAGAACAGCGGCAGGAGATGGTCTGGCAAATCTGAGGAAAAGGAAGAAATCCAATTTGGGTATCAGAGAATCTTAAAAACTGCAAGTAACTTTAGTAGAAGTCATGTAGTTTAACCCTAACTTGAAGCAAAAATGCCCTCATGTACAATAACCAGTCATTTTTTTTTTATTGGAGGTCATTTTAATTGCTGGAGGTAAAGTAATTTTTAAAAGCACCACAAAATGTAATGAGCTTTTATCTCGAGTCATACAGCTATTTAACAGCAGAGTGAAATCTAGAACCAAAGTTTTTCCCTTATTCCATATGGCCCTTTGTTCAACAACTCTTAGCCCAACAAGAAGCATTCCTGTGTAATGTAACTAAAAATCTAAATTGTGTTTATATCAAAACAAAGACCGAAGTGTGATACACAAAGAAAATTAATTCACCACCTTTAACTTGGGTTGCCCTAAATGAGCAAAAATGGCATATGTATCTTTTAGTAGCAATGGTTTTGAAGTAATTTAGTAGCCAATCAATGAAAAAAAAAAGCTCCTTAAGTGTGATAGTTTTTTGCACAGTACAGGGACCACTAAGATCTTCCTAAAATGTAATGTAGCTGCCAGTATGTTTCACTTTCTACGGATAGATTGGTATACACAGAGAAGCTAAGCAACTTTTCCAATGTAACAGGGTAACATTTAGGAACTCAGTGGATAAAATAGAATAACCCTCCCTTCCACTATTAGGATCCAAAATGGCAAACAAGAAAACTTGTTCTCCAAGTCTTGCCTCTGCCTCTTTATTGGGTCTTTGTGGTGCTCACCTACCAGAAGCGTGGGGCGGGGGGGAGCTGCTTAAAAGCCCCAAGAATTTCTAAGAAATACATTTCTGAGTTGTTCTATCACTTAGAATCAAATACCTATATATGATCCCTGGGTCAGTGGTCTCAGATCAATATAATTTCCCATCTGTGGGGTTTCAGATACATCACGAGCCATGTTAGCAAAGCTAGACTAGTGAAAGGCAACCATTCAAGCCAGCTTTGAAATGGTATTGTTGGCCAGGAGAAGGGTGAGGCTGAAGTGGTGGTTGCCATGGGCACAGAACAAGATGGGTGTAATAAAGTCGCTCTCCCTCCACACCCTCTCAGTGAATGTTTAGTCACTCAGGCTTTTGATCTGAGGGATGAGACTGGTCCAGAAAGAGTCTCTGGTATACCACCTGCTCTTACCATCAATTTCTTATCTAGTATAAAAAGCTTGCCCTTTAAAATACATAGCCATGGAAGGATTTTATACAGTGATCTAGTGCAACTTCCTATATTTACCATTTCTTACCTAAGCTTAAGAAAATGGTTCTACAAATGCCCCAAGTAATCAATTCCAGTGTGAGACTCCATTAATAAGTTTTTTTAAATAACCTGATTAAATTTTTCCTACTATAGGTGAACCCATTGAAACTAACATGGACTGAACAACTTTATCCATAGGGGTCAGTATCAGGCTTCTATAGAAGTCATCAATGGGGAAGGAGACTGAAGAACAACAAATATTTGTTAAATGATTATTAGGTAAAAGACACCAGAGTCCACATATGAAATTCAAAACCAAAAATAAAACATTTTCTATATTTAAGGAACTTGTGCTCCATCAGGAAGACAACATGGAGACAACATGTGCACAAATAAAGAC
Organism: Antechinus flavipes; assembly: GCF_016432865.1. Lineage (NCBI taxonomy): Eukaryota > Metazoa > Chordata > Mammalia > Dasyuromorphia > Dasyuridae > Antechinus > Antechinus flavipes. The sequence goes on from NC_067401.1 coordinate 373,288,046, forward strand.
AAAGTAATTATGGGAGAAGGGGTGCACTAATGATTGGGAAGTGGTAAGGAAAGGTTTCATATGGTAGGGCTGCCTGAGTTGAGCACCTTGAAAGGAACTACGGATTTCAAGAAGAGTTGAGGGCACAGGAAACAGCCTGGGGAAAGGCCAGGAAGAAGGGATAGATTACTATATACATAGTTCCATTTTGTTGAGAAAGAATGCATGTATGGGAGTAATATAAAAACCAGTCTGGAAAGGTAATCTAAAATTAACAAAGGCTTCAAATGCTAAGCAGAGGAGTTTGTATTTAACCCTTTTTTGACTTAACAGAGGTATTCTCACACTCTGAGGCACCAGGAAGACAGTCTAGTAACATTGTCAGACATGTATTTAGGAAAGTTAATTTGGTAGATATATGCATAATAGATTGAAGAGTGGAGAAATTGTGTCAATAGGCCATTTAAATCGTGAGAAGTGACAAGATTGGTGAATTTTGAACCAAAAGCAAACACAGATTTTTATGTAAACATCTGCCCATTCTCCAACCGAGATGGAGAAAATAGATTCAGAGGCTTGCCTATCATCTTGAAAGAAAATCCATTAACTATGCTCACTGTCCAAATATTAGGAAGAAAAAAATTGGTTTTCCCTGAATCTAGGCTATCACAAAGGGATCAGTATTACTAGCAGTTGCTACCTCTAGTTTCACCCCATAATAATTTCTCTACTCAGAGCACAAGATTTATTGTTTTCAGTATAACTCAGGATCCTATAGTAAGCTACCCATTTTTACAAAATGAAACTCCAGATGAGTTTCAAAATCCTCCCTGCAACTGCTTCTACCTACCCAGCCAAGAGCCCTAGATTGAAGAATCAGGATTCAAATCTTGTCTCTATCACTATTCATGTATCTTTGGGTAGATTCCCTAAGTTAAATTCCCTTAAGTCTGATCTCATCTATAAAATGGAGTGAGACTAAATGATCTTGAATGTCCTTAAAGCTCTAAATTTATAACCGTGAATTTCATCAATATAAGTATCTTTGGATGTAAATTTCAAGACCTTCTTCTTCCACTTACAATCCTTATTTCAGAATATTTTCTATCATATTACTGGTTTCCTCAAGTCAACCTCTTTGCTCTATCCCCAAACATAAAATGTAATAAGATTATGGCTCTATAGATGGAAAGCATCTTAATAGTCAAAACCTAGACAACTATTGAGTCCTTACTATGTGGGTAGGCACTGTGCTAAGTGCTACAGATGCCAATAAGAAAGATGGCCCTAAGTGTCCTTAAAAAGTTTACAATATAAGGAGGAAGACAACCCAGAAAAGAAAGCTTAAAATGGTGTTGGGGAAGAAAAGAAAGCAACTGGAAATGGAAGAGAAGCAGATCAGGCCAAAACGAGTACTTCTGGAAGAAGCCAAAGGAACAAAAAGTACTAAAAGAATACTGAATAAGTAGGCTGATAAAATTAGGTAAGATAAGATTTCCAATTGTTAAATTTATTGGGAACGTGATGAAAGCAAAAAAGTTCAATTTGAGTGGTTCTGGAAAAAATTGAAGTGCTGAATGAATATAATCAGATGGGAAATAAAGGGACCCAAACCCTTTATTTTCTGGACGAGTAAGAGGTAGAATTTAGCCACCTTGTCCATGCTTTACTTTAGATATGCTTTAGCAGTTGTCCTGACACTAAATCTAGTCCCTTTTGTGATGAACCATATGGCCTCCACAAAATTGGCTTGCTTTTGCATTTAAGTCTCTGCATAAACTTTCCTCTGATTTTCACTTTTCAGACCTTGTTTAGAAATAAAACTTCCCCATGAAGGTTTCCTTGCTTACATTCTCCCCCAGTCCAACAAATGGCTTCAATCATATTACTCAGTACTGAACTTTTAGTTTGTACTCTATTTTCATGTTTTTAGGGAGAGGTTATGCATGTGTGTGTATGCATACACTTATGTATTTGGCATCTCCCTAATTAGAATATAAGAGACATTTTTTCTACCTCCCACTAGGGTCAATATCTCCCCAGTAGGTAAAGCAAGCAAATTCTGAAAGAATATGATATCAGGGGAATAGTTCTACTGATACATTCCCATTATGTTCAACAATTAGAAATGTGTTGCTTTGGTCCAAACTGTTAGAATTTTCTATTAAAATGGAAATACTCTAGCATTAAATCCCATAGTACTCGAGTGAACCCTTAATAAAAATAGTAGGGACATGAACTTTGGACTTTTTGCTAAATTTTTTTTCCCCTATCTTCCAGTCGGACTTTTAAAAGTTGGTCCAGCAAATTAAGACAGCAGAATGTGAATTTGTATCCCCTAACCCATAGAGTTCAACCCATAGATCTAGAACTCCTAAGTCCTAAGATCTCATCCAATAGCATGTCTGAAAACTCCAAACCTGATTTCCTTCAGAGACTGCAATTTAAGCCCAAGCTATTGCTTGGGCCACACTGTCCCCATTTTCTTTCCAGACACAGCACAAAAAGCACCTATGGCCTATGACATACAACATAATTAGAAGACTTTCATTTCCTACAACAAGATCTGGCCCCTGTTCTGGTACCCTCCCCTTCCGAGGTTATTCTTTCTGATCATGGCCTCAGAAACACATCAATATAATGGGCAATTGCCCTATATTTTACCAATTAGTCTCTGGGTTTTGATTCCAGGAAATGTATACATATACATAATATATACAAACATGTGTGTGCATATGTATGTATGTATATGCATTCACCAGCAATTAAGCTATTTGCTGGGCGTTCAAATAAAATAAATGCTATTAAAAAAACAGCAAATTTGTTTTTCCTTTTCTTTTCTTATGGCAATGGTGCTGAGGAAGCAGACTGGTTCATGTGACTATATCAACAGACTCTAAGGAAGGGATACCCTGAATGGCCACTAGAGATTCAATCATACTAAGCAAAGTACTTTCCTATGTGTTTTTTCCTGGGATGAAAAATATAATGAACTTAGAGGCCCCCTGGGATTTTCTTAAATGTCTTACATTTCTTAAACTATTTTCCTCTGACTAATGGATGGCAGTGCCAGGTCTCAGCCCTGAAAAGCTTCTCTTGGCCTGCTTGCTTTAATGTGGGGCGTTTCTAGGAGGCAGATGTTTTAACTAGCAGGGAAAAGAAAGGTCTGTTTCTTATTGACGGAGGCCTAGTATGTGTCACAGGACTTCAAAGATGCCAGGCCAGATTGGGCAGGCGACATCAAAAGCTTTTGACTCGTGCTGGGTAAACTTTGTATTCTAACATACAAGTTCTTATCTATTCTGCTCCAGACTTGAGAGAGGGAGACTGAATCTAACCAAATCTCATTGTTTTTCCTCACAGCTGCCAACTTGGAAAAACATCAGGGCACAAAGGGACCACTAAAAAAGCGGGGGGAGACACAGAAAGAGACATGTTTTGTTAGTTTCTAAGCAACACAATATTGCCAAGATGGGGGCTCTTAGGGAAACAAGAAGCTACACTTCCTATTGAAGCCACACAGTTACATCCTAATTTGTATCTTTAAAAAAAAAAACCAAATTAACAGAATGTGTTTGAATAAAGTCTGACTCTGCCACCCTCAGAAACTCTTAGTGTACTGATAACTCACTTTCTATGAGTCCAGATCAGGCACTTTAATCCTTAAATGGATTTAAATAAAATAAAGACAGTGTTGTTGTTGTCATTGCTGTTGCAGATGCTGCTCCTGTTCTTATTTGTTGTTTGAAACCACATTCATTTAATATTCTTTTAAAATAGTTCAGAGATGTTGTGTCTTGAGAAGATTATTTTTTCATCATAAAAATTTTAAAATGTGTTTCATTTAAACACAATATGCCAGAGCAGTGACTTCCCTTATTCTCATAACCAAAGAAAAGTAAGGGTAACCTCTTTCTACCAAAGTCTGTGTATGCTTTGATCACATGGCTTTGATTAAAAGTGCCAGATTTATTTTTTTGCTTCAGTCAAGTATGTATAAGGACATATAGGTTTGTGTTGGAGCCTATAGGAATTAGGGTCCCTCAGATGGAGATTACCTAAAAACCTGGGGATTTTATTTGTTGTAATTTTTTAGTTGTGTCTGATTCTTTGTAACCCCATTTGGAGTTTCTTTGGCAGAAATAATGGAGTGGTTTGCCATTTTCTTCTCCAACTCATTTTACAGATAAGGAAATTGAGGCAAACAGGGTCAATGATTTGCCCAGAGTCACACAGCTTGTAAGTGTCCAGAAACCAGATCTGAACTCAGAAAGATGAGTTTTCCCAACCCAGTTCTCTATGCACTGGGTCACCTAGCTCCTTTCATTCTATAGTGGAGATATATTTGATTCTCCTAAAAATTTGATCGTTTGTTACAAGTGACCATGATGCTTTGAAATAATTTTCATCCATTCCTTGAGTAAATTCAGCAAATTAGCTATCTCTTCTTTTTTTCCATCCAAGTTGAGGCTAGGAAGAGAGTAATAACCCAATGAAATAAATATCTTCTTTTCATAGTCAAAGGAAGTGGAGCATTAAAGCAATCACTAGGCCAAAAGTCTACAAAGAAAAAACAAGAATTTGAGATGCAAACTCATTCACTTGTTCCACAAGCATTTATTAAATGACTTCTATTCATATAGTACCATGAGCTTCACTGAGTGAAACACCTCATGTCTATTAGACGTGATACCTGCCCTCAGAGTGACCATTGAGATAGTGGTTTGGAATCAGATAGACTTCTTAGGAATTAGATCACTCTTAGTTGCCTATAGGAATAGTGGAAAGAGCTGGATTTGGACTCAGCTAGAAGTACTAGCTTCAAAGTCTTGGTACTTACTCTTTAACCCTCAGAGATTAGTCCAAAGCCTAAGATGTCTTGTTTTGCCTCTTCAGATCCCTAGCTCCTTTCAAAATTCAGCTGAAGTACCTAATTCTGTGAGTATGTGGTGACTGTGCTGAGTCTCTAGTCAGAAAGACTCATCTTTCTGAGTACAAATCCAGCCTCTGACACTAACTAGCTGTAATGATGCTAGGCAACTCATTTAACCCGGTTTGCCTCAGTTTCCTTATATGTAAAATGAGCTAGAAAAGGAAACGGCAAACCATTAAAACCCCAAGTGAGATCATTAGAATATGACTATTCTTCTCACATAGTAAATTGTAGAATCCTGGACCTAGAAGGAAATTTAAGAGGTCAGCCAATTCAACCCTGGATGTAGGCCATGAGTCCTTTCTATAACACCTTCATCAAATGACCCATGCAGTCTTAGCCTGTGTACCTTCAATGATTAAGGGGAAAATGTGATCTTTTTTTTTTTTTTTTTTACTGAATGAATGGCCATTGATTCTTGTTTGGTGAATAACCACCCCTGCTCCTTCATTGCCCCAACTATAAGTGATCAGTTCAATTGATCTGTGGACTATTCAGCAGCTGTCAAAGCACTTCGTGACAGGCTTACCAGTATCTTATAAATCCAACAAAAAAAGCAAAAATAACAAAACCTTGCTCCTTTATGTGTTACATACACGATGAACTATTATATCAAATACTGACTTCTTTAAAAACAGAAACAAACAAACCTAAAAGAAAAAAATAAAAATCTTCCCCATAAAGCAGAAGAGCCTTGGATATACAAAGTAGGTACGGGTGACTTAGGAGTTCATACAAAGAGTCTCCTGGCTTGGATGCAGCTGTTTCAGGAAAACACTGCTAAAGTGAATTGAAGGAAGCTGAGTAGGTAAATATTGGGATAGGCTTTAAAAGCAACCTTAATCACTGGATCCTTAGGATGTGTTTGTTCGGCAAGGACACCCTAATAATGCTTAATATTGATATAGCATTTTACAATGCATCAGGAGAACAAGCAGGCAGAAGAGTAGGAGGATTTTTTCCCCCAAAGGTGAGTTAGTGGAATTAGAATGGACTTTTTGTTCATCTTCTCTAGCTCAGGGGTTCTTAAACTTTTTTCCATTCATAACCACTTTTCACTTGAGAACTTTTTATGGGACCCTGAGTATATAGGTATCTAAAATAGATATACAAATCAGACATTTACTGATAATAAGCCATAATTTCATGACTCCCACATTCAGTTACAAGACCCCCATGTTGAGTCATGACCCACCGTTTTAGAAGCTTTTCAAGGAAAAACCAAGCACAGACATCAATTATATGAGCTAACAACCTGAGCTTCTGATGGGGCAAGACTTTTTTTGCCAATAAGGTTGTCATTTTATATCCTGATTTTAAAAAGTGAGCCAAACAAAAGAAAAATAAGAAGGGTTGAGTTTGGACTTGAAACTTTGGGAATTACACCATAATCTCTATCCCTATTATAAGGAAAGAAAAAAAAAAGAGAAGATAGGTAAGTCATTTCAGAAGGGTTACTCCTTTGCTTTCCTACATCTATCAAATGATCAATAAACATTTATTAAGACCTTCCAGGTCCCCATATATCTTGTCTTCAAAATATAAGTTGCTTGAGGGTAGAGGTTTACTTGCTTGTATTGGTATCCTCAGCACTTGGTGTACCTAGTACAGAGTAAGTATTTAATAAATGTCCTATTATCTAAATGTATGGAAGGTATATGGGGTAGAGCTCTAGGTCTAGATTCAGGAGAATATGAGTTCAAATCTATCCTCAATAGCCATGTGACCCAAGTCACTTAACTCTGTTTGATTCAGTTTCTTCATCTGTAAAATGAGCTGGAGAGGGAAATAACAAACTACTCATTGCTAAGAAAACCCCAGATGGGAGCACAGAATCAGACATGATTAAAATGACTGAACAATAACAAATCTACTAGTATCCTCTATCTTCAAATTACTACATATATTCTCTCTCTACATGTATATGCACATGCTATGCCTCCCTGATATATAGAATCTGATATACTATCCCCATGATAGAGAATAAGCTCTTCAGGAGCAGAGGTTTTTATTTATTTATTTCTCCAATGATTAACACAGTGCCCAGAACATAATACATGCTTAATAAATGCATATCAATTGATTGAGGTTGTATTAGATGACTTTAAAGTTCCTTCTAGCTTTAAATCTAGTCTTCTTTGATAGAAGGTAACCAGAAGTGGTCCAATTGTCAGCCTTACACAGCCCATCTGGTGCTTCATCAATGCTTCCAACTTTTGTTATTTGCAAATAACTTATCCACTCTCTATTCCTTCCCCCAACTGCTAGTGTTTGTCTTCTTCCTTTCCTCTCACCTTCTGTATACACTTCAGTCAAGTCAGCAGCTATTAAGTGCATAATGTGTACTAGACACTGTGCTAAGCCTTGAGGATACCAAAAAAAGCCTGATCTCAAGGAGCTCAGAATCTAAAGAGGGAGACATGCAAACAACTGCATACAAACCAGCTACATACAGGATAAATAAGGAATAATAGACAGAGGGAAGGTTCTAGCATTAAGATCAGGAAAAGCTTCCTGTACAAGATGAGATTTTAGCTGGGACTTGAAGAAAACTAGGAAAGTCAAAAGACAGAACATTTTTTAAAAAAGAAGGAAGCCAGGGAGGTTCCTAAGGAGGAAGCCAGAAAGCAGGGGATGGAGAGGCTTATGTGAAGAGTAGAGTCACTAAATTGTACAGCATTTACATATTTAAATGCTTTCTCCCTCTACAGAATGTAAGTTCTTTGAAAGTAGGTAGTTATATTTTTGCTTTCCCAGCACCTAGATCAGAGCCTGATAAAGTATAGATTAGATTAAATTGATAGATAGATGGAGAGAGAAAGAGAGGGAGAGGGAGGGAAAGAGAGACAAAGAGACAGACAGAGACAGACAGACAAGGAGAGGGAGAGAGAGGGATGGATGGGTGGATGGGTGAGTATATGGAGAGATTCATAGATAGATAGATCAATAGGCAGTTATTATTCAGTCATATCCAACTCTTTGGAACCCCCTTGGGGTTTTCCTGGCAAAGATACTCATTTTTTTCTTCTTCTGTTCATATAATTAAGGGAAATGGGGCAAACAGGATTAAATGATTTGTCCAGCATCGCACAACTAGGAAGTCTGGATTTGAACTCAGGTTTTTCTGACTTTAGGCCCAGTATTCTTTCCACTGTGCCACCTAGCTGTCCTACTAGCTGAATTAGGGTTCATTTAGAAATTTGGTTATTAAAAAAGTAAAAGATTCTGTGAGATGGAAGGCAGGAGGGATTAAGTTCTAGGGATGGATGGAAAGTGATACAAAGAGATGGAAGTTGGAATGTCCTATGCAAAGCACCAAAAAGGGCTAGTTTATTAGACATTAGATTACAAGAGAGAAATATATAGGTTATTCCAAAAATTGTAGTGCAATTTAAACTCTTAATGGCTTAAAACTGCACTAAAGATGATCAACTGTAACAGACTTAGTTCTTCTCAGCAATGTGGTAGTCTATGACAATTGCAATAGACTTGGGATGGAAAATACCATCAGCAACCTGAGAGAGAACTATGGAGACTGAACGTGGATCAAAGGACAGTATTTTCACATTATTTTTTACTTTTTTTTCCTCATTGTTTTTTCCCCTTTGATCTGATTTAACTTGCACAATGTGACAAATATGGAAATATGTTTAAAAGTATTGTACATGAATAATATTAGGCTGCTATGCAGTCTTAGAGTGGGGGAGGGAAGGAGGGAGAAAAATTTGGAATACAAAGTCTTGCAAAAACAAAAGATGAAAAAATTTTATGTATATTTGGAAAAATAAAATACTAGTGTGAAAAATTACATTAATACACTTGGGACATGGCATAATGAATCTGGAAAGGTATTTTGAAGGGTCAGGGAGTAAAGGGCTTTAAAAGACAAAAAAGAGTTTTCTCTCTGTTTTTGGAGTGGTAGAAATAATGATAAAAACTAACATTTGTACAATCATCATCTTGCAATAGTCCAATGAGATAGGAAATGCTAATATTATTATATTCAATTTAACAGATGAGAAAACTGAGGCTCAAAAATAGTGGTCATGCTATCTTGTCTACAGAATCGCCCAACTACTAAATTCTGAAATCAAGGTAAGAAACCAGGACTCCTCATACCAAATTCAGTACTTATAAACTTCTGCTATCTAACACTGTCTTACTTAGACAGATGGGAGGCTAACTATCCTTTCTGTTTTGCACACACACACACACACACACACACACACACACACACACACACCCCTACACTACACAGAACTGCTTAGACACATGTAGGTTCCTGTGGTTGGCAGCTGTGGCTGCTATTTGTGTTGCCTGCTGTTTGCACCTCAGACTTGTGACCAGCCCAAACCCTAACTCCTCCAGACAAGAGAGCCCCTGTCTGGTGAGCGTTGGTGAATGGCTGCTCACCGGGCAGCTCCGTGTGCCACTGCTGGGGCACAGCCATGAACAGCTGGGAAACAACATTTGCCGTTTTGCTTCAGTAAATCCTTAAAGCATGTCTTCCATCCTCTGGGCTCCTGCTTTTACCATTAGACAATATTCCTTTCTCCTCCAAGGGCAGTTTGGAAATCACAGACCACTGCAGCCTCTTCTCCCTTTATTTTCTGAGTCTCCTAATGTCAGTGTATCACTCAGTGAGACAGATGGCAAAGGGCTTGGATCTGGTCTGGTTAAAAATACTCCTAAGTTGTCTATAGGGCAGTCCCAGAGCTAAAACAGAAGTGCTGTTATAACTCTGTTTCCCAAAAAAAGGCACATGTTTTCAGATAAAAATCAGTCAAGAACCAATTTAACATTTAGGAATTCAAAGCTTCCTTCCTCTCATTGTTGTTCCTTGTAATGGAAAAGAGGATCACTTGGTCAAATTCTCGTGTAACCTTGCACTCTATTCTACCGAGAGAACTAGACAACTATGACAGGTGAGGTGATAAAGCACCTTGATCAGTTGGGGCAGAAAGGACTTTTTTCCTGTAGTGTAAAGAACAATGTGCAGGATGCGTAAAACAAGGAAGTAACAGAATTGATAGATAATTCTAAAAGTAATAATTATAATAATAAATCTAACAATAATAACATTTTTTCAAGGAAACAATAGAATCTATGCCATATTTCACTACAACATAAAAACATTTAGCACCTACTCAATATCTGGGAAGACATGATCAAGTAACCAAAATTATACTTAAGGACTTTAAAATTCTTTATAAATTAGCAGATGACAAATTTCCATGCTACAAATACATCACAAAGGACTGCTCATCCCATATTCCCACCTCCCACCAGCTCTAAATATGAACTTATCACCATAGGAAATAGTAGTTGAGAATAATAGAGATTAGTAAATGATTGCAAACTGAAAGATATGTTTCAGACTCAATAATAATTGTAAGGCTACATAGTATAACTATAGAGCACTAGGCTTGGAATCACGAAGATACATTTTTATGAGTTCAAATCTAGCCTCACATACTTAGTAGCTGTGAGACTCCAGGCAAGTTACTAACTTAACCCTATTTGCTTCAGTTTCCTCATCTATAAAATAAGCTGAAGAAGGAAATAGCAAATTATTCCATTAACTTTGCCAAGAAAATCCCAAAATGAGTTATGAAAAGTTGAATACAATCGAAACATCACAATAACAATAATAATGATAACAATATAGAAATAATAATGTTATTGCTGTTGTTACTGCTGAATCATAAGAGTCTGGACAGATTTGAACTCAAGAAAATGAGTCATCCTGACATCAGGTAAGGCAGCCTATCCACTGAACTACCTAGCTATCATCATAAATAACATACAACATTTTTAGGATTTACAAAGTGATTTACAAACATCATTTCATTTCAACTTTTCAACAACCTTTTGGGGAAGGTGTTATTATTATCACCATCTCTCTTTTGCATATTAGGAAATTGAACTACATAGACACAGACATGCTACTACTATCTGTTAATAGACAGAATTCCATACAACTGAGAAAATGATTTTCCCATAGTATAAAGTCTGACCATGCTACTTCCCTACTCAATAAATTCCAGTGGACCAAATATAAACTGCTGAGTTAAATTTAACGAATGGCCCAAAATTCTCTTTTCCCATTTTATTTCATTTTACTCCCCTTCCCCTACTCCACAGTGCAGTCAACTGACCTTCTTTCTGTTCATAATATATGATGCTCCATTTCCCAGCCTTGGCTCTTTCTCATTTACCACCCATCCCCTCTGCCTGAAATGTGCTCCCATCTCATCAACACCTCTTAGAATTTCTGGTTTTCTTTGAAACTCCACTCAAACACCACCTTCTGTATGAAATCTTTCCTGATTTTCCTAGCACTTAAGGCCCTTCTTCCTCCAAACTTACCTTATGTTTACTTTATGTTTTGTATATACTTTTGATGGATATGTAATTTCCCTAATAGAATTTAAATGTCTTGAGGGCAGGGAGAGGTTATTTATTTTTAGTTTTATATCCCTGTACTTTCCACTATTATACTGGCTTTGACTACTACAAGCAAAAAAAAAAAAAAAAAAAAAAAAAACTAAGTCAGTCCATTCAGCAAAGTAGTGAGAGAAGACTCCATAGAGGAGCTGTTTAGCTTTTCCCTCTTCATGACTACCACTGGTCATTGTTTTCCCAGAGACCCAACTAAGAAGCATCTCCAACAAAGTAGGTTAGAAGAGGAACCCATATTCATTGGCTAAAATGCAGACCAGAAAGAATTATGATTTGAATGGTCCATATTCTGATCCCGAACCCTAAATGATGGATAATCAAGAGTTGACAATGTTCCAATTCTCCACATCTGTTTCTCATCTTCCATTCAATCTGACAATGGCTTTTCAAAGAATCCAGAGCAGATACTCAAAATTAAGCACTGGGTCTATATGAACAGAGGTGTACACCTGGCAGGTTACTGCTCCGTCTCTACCAATGGCATCATTTTCATTATCTGAATTCTTTTAATTAAAAAACATCTGCCAATTCCTGTTAACTGGGGAGATGCACCACAATGTCTCCCTTTGTAGGTCTCTTTTGCAGCATATGCAAACAGGTGGAAGAAAAGCCTCTAAAGCCTCTCTGTGTCTGGGGAATGGGAAGGGAATAAAAAGGAGTTTGTTGTTGTATCGCTCTGTACTGTATTATTTTTAAACAAAGAGAGAACAAGTTGGGTGGGTGGTCCAAGGCCCTGTCCAAGAATCTATGTTTCCAGCTCCAAGGACTGGAACCTCAAACATAGAGTTTGGAGCAATGAGGGAGAGTACTGTGTGAAGCACAGTACAGAACAAAGATTGGTCCTTCATGTCAAATCAGTTGAATAGAAAAAAAAGTGATATAGCCTTGCTCCTCACTATTCAAGTCTCATCCTGACCAGAATCAGTTTAATTGGCTCTGCAAGGAGGACTTAACTGCCCTTGATCTCAAATGTATGGATAGATGCATCTGAAAGAAAATTCTTAATGCAATCTTTAAGTAGGAGAGGAAACTCGAAGGCCAGATCCATTTAATTTTCCCACTCCTATATCTCAGCCTTTGTCCAAGCTGTGTTTATATGCCTCTTCTCTTCCTCTGCCCTCTACCATTCACTTCCAAAAATATAGGATAGTTAAAAATGCCTGAACTGAGCAGACTTGAATAGTTAGCCAACTGAAAAATCCAATGAAGGCACCCCCAGGTTCTCTTCCAAAGAAATCATCCTTAGAATTTTCAAAACTCTCTCCCAGCTTTCCAGATTCTCCTCAACATGCCTTAAAAACTTCTCTCTTTAAAATTTTCCTTTCTTTCCATAGAGAATTCTGCCTTCATCATCCAATTTCTGATCTTTTTTTTACCTTATTCTCACTGGCATCTCCAAAGCCCTTCTCTTCCCTCTTCCCACTGCCCTCATTTCTCTCCTTTTGCTTTGGTTCTTTCCAGATATCCAGCTCATTCTTGTTTTTCAATACCTGGTCCTTTTCTTAGTTTGCTTTTCTAGAATAGTATTGAGAGCCTATGTGTCCTAAAAGGCCTGTCTTAGAGTCAAGAAGATCTTAGTTCAAGTCTTGATTCTGAATCCCATTGGCTGTGTGATGGCTGATTCCCATTTCCAGCATTTCCAGACAATTCCCTATGACTAAATTTCAGAAAAAGTATAGATCTGCATTAGTGGGAAGTATTTCCCCCACATGTTACCAACATCAATGAAATCACAAGTCATAATCCACATTCTCTGGAAATATAGTATTGTATATAGTAAGAAATATAATGCAGATTTATTCACTCCAATATGTTCTGTTCTCAATCACACTCCAGGCGTACTTGTGTCCCCTAGCATCAACCCCTGACATTCTGTTTTCTCATGCTTGGATTACTAGAGAACCAGAACTATATTACCCACACGCAACATCTATCTGAGCTCTCATATCAACTGTCCCAAATGCTGAAATTGCTCTTATGGGAAGGAAGACAGAACTCCACTCTCCTTAAGTATTATCAACTAACCACACAAGTTGGGGTTGCCTCTCTCTAAACTATGCTCTTATTCTCAATATTCCCAAATTTGTTAAGTCAAAATGTATCATAGGTACAAACCTAACCTTGTAGAGATCTGCACCCAGGTTCAATCAGAGATTGCTAGTTACTGACACTTGGAACTCCTTACAATGACTCACTCTACTATTCACACTCATTCTCTCACTCGCATTGATTCTACAATGTTTTCCACATGCACTCAATAACTGTCACTACACTTGATCACCAACACCCAGGGGCCTGTTTCCTAGCCATGCCTACTCCACCAATTACCAGTGTCAGGAGAACATCCTGACCCACTCCTTTGTCGCCTGAGGGATAATTAACAGCTACGGGCAGCTGCAAGCCCTCTTAGACTTGGGCACCCAGCCATTCCCCCTTCAGAGTCTATCAGTATGCCTTCTTTTCTTTTTCTCTTCCTCTCCTACCCCCACCTAGGGAGCACAAAGAGGTGAATAAATACATGAGGAGGTGGGGAAAGAAGGAAGTAATAAGGACCCCCCCCCTTCCACACAATCCCAACTTTAAAATGTTCACACAGTGCTTCATTCTATCTGAAAGTTTTCTCACATTCAATGGATTCATGGGATCCCACTTCTTTCCCCATAATGTTATCCAGCTGGTTCCTCAATGTTTTGTCTTTGTTCCTCCTTTCTTCTGAGCCTCAGTCTCTGCCATTTTTCCGGCTGCCATCTTTTGTTTATTTATTTGCTTTTGGGGGGGAAGAATTAAGAATAAAGAACAGATAGATGCATGGGTGAGCATGTGTAAGGTGTACTGGCACATCCCACCTATGCTCTATGCACATTTATTTAGGTATGGCATAATTATCCAGATACAGCAGCCTGGACTTCTGAGTGCACATCTCTTTTAGCTTTCTATGTATATAACTTTGGACAACTAGACACCAGTATTCCCTTCAAAAGCCGACAAGGAATTAAAGGGACCTCTTTCATTAACCCTTGCATTATCTGCGGGGAGGGGTGCTATATTGCTATTGTTGTGCCCTAGCCTCTAGACTCTTGACATCACAAAAGGAGTCGAGTAACATTGTCATCTCTCTAATTCAAATGATTATCTCTGCTGAAATTATTCTCCTCTCCCTGATTTAGTGAAGGCCTAGAGTCAGGAAGACTCATGTTCTTCAGTTCATATCAGAACTCAGATATTTACTAGCTGGGTGACCTTGAGCAAGGCACTTAACTCTGCCTCAGTTGCCCATCTGTCAAATGAGCTGGAAAAGGAAATGGCAAACTATTCCAGTATCTATGTTAAGAAAACTCCAAATAAGCTTACACACAATCGGACATGACCAAAAAAATCAACCCAATGACAACAATCACTACAACAAAATATGTATTACAATAAAGAGAGAGGATTAAGATAAGAGTGGGAGTTGTATTCAAATATTTGAAAAACTTTGTACAAAGGGAGGATGATTTTTGTTTGTCACAGATGATAAAATAAAGAGCAATGGGCAGAAGTCACAAATAGATTAATTTAAAAATGGATGTCAGGAAAAAACTTCCTAAAACTAGAGTTATCCAAAAGTGGAAAGCAGTGATTTGAAAGGTAATGGATTACCTCTCAATGGAAGTCTTCAAGGAGATACTGGATGATTTCTTGTTGGGTATATTATTGTGAGTCATGTCAAGTCAACAAACATTTAGTAGGAGTATATTTTGCACTAGGCATTTTGCTAAAGTGCTTGGGATACAACAATAAGGCTAAGAATGGCCCCTATCCTCAAGAAAATGACAATATAATGGAGGAAACACCACCTAAAACACAGAGTAAAATGGAGATAATCCAAAAAGGGAAGGTACTAACATTACGAGGCATCTGGAAAAGCTTCAGGTAGAAGGAAGGACTTAGTGGGGATTCTTTTTATATATGTCACCACATCTAAAAACCTGTAATTTTGTGAGAAACAAGTCTTATAGAGGAAGATAGAACATTATACATTCTGGTAGTTGTTAAGACAAAGCAAATCAGATCAGATGGTAAGATGAGATGAAAAATTTAGTAAAAGAAGGAATTCCATACATAGAACATGTGATGTTTGTGCTGTTGCCATGTACATGTTGCTATTTGTACTCAAAGTGCAGATGTGTCTCCTTCCTCAAGAGTCTCAGGGGAAACTTTGCCACTCTCAGGTTATTGGGCAGAATGTAGCATTCCTATAAAAATGGCAAAAGTGTTGCAATATAGTAACACAAAAGAAAGAAATGCAAAGGGAGAAAGCGGATTTTTGACTCATCATCCCTTAGGAGGTTAGAAGGTAGAAGACATTCATAGAGAAAAAAAAAACAAAGAAAAAGAACACTGAGCACTTGGAGCAACGGAATAAGGATAAGGATCTTCTGAAGAGAATGGAGTTGGAGCCTCTGGGGAAACAGCTGCTATTTTTCCAAGGTATGATGAAGTTGATCACCAGGTTGCCTTCAGGTGAGATAGTATACACTAGAGGTTAGAGGAATAAGAGATAAGTAATGAAGGACTTCCTCTTGAAGGGAGTGAAGACCTGGAGTCTAAAGAAATGTCATCAAAAAGAACTGAAGCTAAAAAAAGAAAGTGAGAAAAAAGTCTGTGTTTATACAGTGACTTGATGCTACAGAAAATCACTACAATATAGGAAGAATTGCAATAGAAACACCCAGAAATTCACAGAGAAAATCCAAGAAGGTAGTCAGTGATAAAACCTCAGATGTCTATACATCAAAGAACAGCATATGAATAACAAACCAAGCAGCCACAGGATCCTAAAGCAAGGAGGATGATCTGATCTCATTAGTTTCAATGATTCTTGTGTGATGGGATACATGAATGGAATCTAGTCTGAAAAGGTATGCTTTATTCAAAAAGATGAACTAGATAAGAGTTAGGGAAAAACCACAATAAGAATATTTCTTTCTGAGGGGATCCGGGGATCAAAAAGTGAGAAAGGAGGCAGCGAGGTGGCGCAGAGGATCGAGCACCAGCCCTGAAGTTCAGAGCCTAAGAACCTGAGTTCAAATCTGGCCTCAGCACTTAATACTTCCTAACAGTGTGACCCTGGGCAAGTCACTGAACCCCAAATTGCCTCAGCAAAAAAAAAAAAAGGTGATAAGGGCAGAATATTGGAATGAAGATAAAGAGATGCAGAAATAGAATCAAGACTATCACTAGATTAAATGGATGCTTCAAGCACTACCTTCTACAGGAACCCTTTCCTTATTCCTCATTTCATGTCTATGCATATGTGCATACACAGACACATACATACATACATACATACACACAAATACAAACACAAGATCCCATACTACCTAAATTACCTTGTATTTATTCTGTGTGTATGTGCATATTGTCTTCCCTGATAGAATACATGCTCTTTGAGAACAGAGACTAGTTTATTTATGTCTTTTTATCCTTGGGCAGTATGCCTGACGCATAGTATATGAGTAAGAAATGCTTATAGATTGATTAACTGAATGATTGAAGAGTTCAGGAATCTGAACACAAGTAGAGTAGCAATAGATAACTTTAATTTTTTGGACATCTATTGGAGCTTGCTCTTTACCAAAACTAAAAAACTAATCATTTCTTGCCTTAGCTCAATTATAATTTTATCCTTCAAAAGAAGATGAACTGAGGAGAAAAAATTATTCTGGATCCAATTCTCATCACTAAGCAACAAGTAGTTGTAGAAAAAACACATTTCAACAATTTCCACATGTTAATGCTATTTCTGGTCTTTAAGAACAGTCAGAACCCCTCTTTCACATGATAACCCCTCAGATACATGTAGACAGCTTTCTTTTTCCCCTATGCCTTCTCTTCCCCATTCAAACATTCTAGTTCCTGCAGCTAATCTCTATATGGTATGAACTGAAGGACCTTCATCATTGTAGTCTTCATCTATAAAGCATTTCCCAGTTTATCAATGACCTCCCTAAAATGTGATGCCCATGACTGAAGGCAATCCTTTAAGTATTGTCTGACTACAGGAGAGTTCAATGGAACTATCACCTCCTTCCCACTGGACATTTTAGTTAGTACAGCTCAAGATCACATTTGTTTTTATGGTTGCCATATGCATTAACCACAGGCCCATATTAATAAGGTTAATTATTAATATTAATAAGATCTACCAAAAAAGTAGATCTTTTCCACATGGGTTGTTATTTAACCAGAGCTCTTCTGTCTTGTACTTTTTTGCTAAGATAGGGAAGGTCTACAGAACAATGGGAATGGTGAAAGACCTCAAGAACATGCTACATGAGAATCAGCTAAAATAGCTAGAAATATTTAGAAAGAAGAGAAGCCTTGGGAAAGGGTTAGGTGAGTGGCAATTTCTCTCTCCAAGTATTTAAGTGGAACAAACATTAGAAGCATTGTTTGGCTCCAGAAAACAGCAATAGGAGAAGTGCTGAGAAGCAGCTGTCAGGTTGATATAAGGAAAACTGCCTCATAATTAAAGCTATGAAAAAATGGAATACTTCCTAGGGAAGTATGAATTGTTCCTCCCTGGAGGTCTTCTAGCAAAGACTAAATAACCATTTGTTGGATATTTTGTAGAAGGAATCCCTTTGTAGGAATGGATTCCACTAGATGCCTCGTAAAGTCCCTTTTAAATCTAATAATCTAAGTTCAATATCTAAATCTCATAAATGCTTTTAATTTGTTGATTTGACATTCAAGTGCCTAAAAACCACTCTAGGAGAGCCTACATAGATCAATCACCCTAATTCTTTCCAACATTATCTCCTCTACTTTTTTCTTTTTCTTCTTTTCTCCTGTCCTTGTCTTCAGGACTAGAGTACTAGGGAAGAGAGGAGAAATAGAGGATGAAAATAATTTCCTCCAAGCATTAAAAAATTTCATATCAAACACTCATAAAAAGAAATCATTCAATTAACAGTCTAGTTATTTCACTGCTGGTTTGACAACTATACCAACATTTCCATATATTTTATTGACAGTTTGCAGATTGTTAGACTAGCTTTCATTTTCTTTCTGCAATATCTCCAGCAAGTGATCATGTATCCTCCAGTGAGAGGGAAGCCAGTAGTTCCCAAGGCAGCCTTTTTCATACTTGTCTAGCTCTGGATTAAGAAGTTTTTTCCCTCATTTTATGTTGAAATATGTTTCTCTGCAACTTTATCTTTTACTTATGGTCTTGCCCTTTGGCAGAAGTGGTTCTCTTTATACAATGTCAATCATGATGGAACATGAAAATGGGACTGTAACTAGGGCAGGACAGCTGAAGCTGTCTTAGATGTCAAAAGGACACTTAAGTGGGTGCATTGTCCCTGAAATTGAGACACGATTTGCACATTATTCCATTGATCTAGAGGGTTTTAAAAGAACAATAAAATCCTGAAATAGAGAAACAACCATTTTTTAAAATTTGAAATAGAATATAAAATTTATCTATTCAAAAAAAGAGGGTATTTTGCTCATTTTCTAAATAGTTTAGGATCAACTGTACTTGTTTATGCTCAATTCAATCCTTATGTTTGATTAAAAAATAAATAAAAATCTGGTGAAATATTAATACAAATTTAAAAATAATAAAGCAATTCACAAAATACATGGAGATTCCCTGAGACTATCTTTTCTAACTTGGTTTCTCTATTGATCCAAGATCCAATTGTCTATTGATCAGTCTTGTAATGAGCTTTGCAAGTTTACTCTAAGTGCTGTACTGAATGCAGAATTTGCTGGCACCATCTGCAGGGGGTGGAAGAGGGGAAGATGTAGTCCTGCCAATGTTCTCATTTACATAACACCAAGGAAGGATAGTGTGGGAAGAATGGTCGCAAGATTTGTTTTGACTATTCTAGGACCATTTCAAGTTTCAACATTGGAAAACAGTTCCCTTTGTGCCAATCCTTTTGAGAAATTCTGGAAGACTTTCATTCTGGAATGAAATCAATTAAAACTAATTAATCACCCTGATTTGAAGATGAGAATCTGGGTTCAGTGTGGTACAATGGAGAGCATGCTGGATCGAGAGTCAGAGGACCTGAATTTGACTCTTAGGTATGCGACTTAGTACCTGAATGTCCTTAGGCACCTACCTTCTAAACTATAAAATGAAAGAGCTTGGCAAAATGACCTGTAAGGTCTCTTCCAGCTCTAAGTCTATGATCCAAAATTTAACCCTTACTCTGGCACTCAAGTCCTTCTATAGTAGTTAAAATATAATCTTTTTTTTTCTGGATCTCCATTCCAAAGTTCCAGTCTGTATTTCCTAGGTACCAGTCAAACATATTTTACCACCTAACATGAATGATTGTACATAAGTTGGCATTTAAAATTTATAAAATATACCTGACAGATACTCTTTCCTTTGCAAGTTGCTAAATTAGGACTGCATGATTTTCCACCTAATTGTCTATCTGCAGTTCTGCTTGGTTTCAATTCCACAAAATGGTGCCTTGGTACTAAATACCTCCTTTCCAGATGTTTGGCCCTGTCTTCTCCCATTAGATTGTAAGCTACTTCAGGGCAGGGATTGGCTTTCTATTTCTTATTTGCATCTCTAGCACCTAGTAAAGTGCCCAACATGAAGTGGGTGCTTAATAAATATTCATCGTATCATATTATTCTATCTTTTGTAGTCTATGTGTGACTAGCACATAATATGCACTTGTCAATAATATTCCCAGATGCTCTGTTTCTCAGATATGGATGGATAGATAATTCTTTTTTGGTAACACATACGATATACTTCTATCATCAATGCTAGCAAATAGAGAAAAGTCCATTTCTGTGTTAAAAGATGATATGGTATAATCTTCACTTTGAGTCTACTGAGGGCAAACTGAACTAGATACATATATCCCAGCTTGAGGATTTAGAAGCTGATATGAAAAATGATACTACATGAAGAGCTTAAAGTGAATCAATTTAAGGAGCTCTTCAAAATATAAGCCACCAACACAAACCAAACTTGGATTATGTTTGAGGTTAACTCTCCTAGTTTTCTGAAGGGCATATTTGTAAGAGAGAGGAGATGCTTAGCATCCAAGCACACTGAAATTTTTTGAGGTTGATGCCTAAATGAAGAGTGAATGCATTAACCAATCTAGCTGTCCAAAAGTCAGGAGTAATGTTAACTAAGAAGTATATTACTATGATTCCATCAACACGTCCCATTATTTGTATAACTTTTCCATTTTCATTTTTTATTTGTGTAAGATAATTGACTGTGATAAGTTATTGAAGTGGAGGTTTGAAGAAAACAGAATGGTAAGACGTGAGATTCAGGCTGAAGTCTGAGCAACAGTACTAAGGATGAGTGATGGCTAGTTCATATTAGCATATTGAAATTATCTCAATTAAAGCCATGTAAGGAGATGACTCAAAAGGGAGGGCCTCTCCAAAATTAATAGCCTCTTTTTTCCAGGTGCAAGGAATCTATTAGGGACATAATGTATTGACCAGCCTGAGAAAAGAAGATATCTTCATAAGTGGCTTTCATAAGTAAAGAAAATTATGTTCTTCCTCATGAGTTGTCACTATTATATTACTGGAAATTTCCAGCTACTCATTTGGGGACCTGTGCAGTCTTTTTTTTGTCAAAGTGCAAAAAACTAAAAGAGGATAGATTTTGCCAACTTAGAAATCTCTTTATGGAAGAGTCTTAGGTGGCTGATTAAGTCCCCTTCCCCTTCTGCTACTTTCATTTATTGAGTGGAATGAACATTGAACTTGGAGTAAGAAGGTCTGGGTTCTTATCTTGTCTTTTCCGTTAATTATCAAAATCATGCTAGGTAAATCAGATAATCTCTAGGAGTCTCAATTTCCTCATTTTGTTGAGATAATTAGGCTAGATGACCTCTGAGGTCCTTTCTGATAGTCTATAACTTTGAGGTTTAAACCTCATTTCATTGATAATGATATCTCCCATACTTCATTGAGTTTCAAAATTGGACACCAGTGACCACTAAAATTATTTGACTTGAAAAGGAGCTAAAGTAAGATTTACTCTAACATTAGCACATTTAGAACTGGAAGGAACCTTAGAGATCATCTCATTTAACCCTTTTGCTTTAAATATGAGCAACTTGAGGATCCAAGAATTTAGAACTGTGATCTTATCAATGGGGTCTGTCTTATAATGACAGAGATTGAATCCATTTGTGGCATTCAATCTGTGTCCCTTGCCTCTCCCCAAAATCACATTTTGACACATTGCTCAAACATGAAGGTAACTGTGATTCTCAAAGGCTATGCTAGCTGACTACCAGTTCTGACCAGTTCTACAATTATGGAAAAGCTTAAAGACCAGATAATGGATTGTCTACTTTCCAAATCCCAGCCAAGCTAAGAATGATGGCTCTTTGGTAATGAATTATTTAGTCATCAAAACTCACAAAATAGAATAAGTATTTATTGGAACATGGAACAACAATGCTCATAATAGAGCAAGAGTCCTTCAAATATTATTATTACACTGTGCATGTGGACATCCAGGTCATTTCCTTGGGTTTTCTCTGTTATTACCTGGATCCTGATAACATGAGAAATAACTGAGACAGGGAGAAACTGACAATGCTGAATTTTTGCTGGATGATTTAAGAGTGGTGCCATTGGGTAGGAAGGCTGCTATTTGAAGAGGGGTTTGGTAGTTACAGAGACTGTACAGCACAATACATTAGTTATGTCATAGAATTCATTTTGGCTTGATTAGATCAGGGGATAGGAAGTTAGAGAAATGTTTGTAGGGTACAATCTAATAAAGATTGACCAATAAAGAATGACTCCATGGGGTTGATCATAGATGCTGATCTGTAAGGAACCTCGGAATTCTAACTTCTCCATTTTACAAGTGAGGAAACTAAGGCCCAGAGGGATTAAATGTATTGCAATTTGCCCAAATTCACACAGATGGCAAATAAAGAGAGTAAGGATTTGAACCCCAGATACTCTGATACCATGCAACCCTGAATCTCTTGATCTTTAGTGTCTTTCCAGGTGTCCTCATCATTGAGAGAGAGGGGAGTGTGTTTATGTATATGTTCAATGTTGCCTGCATCAGTCAAGGGAGAGGGCTTGTGCTGATCCAGTTACCCACCCAAGACCCAAACAAAATGTGCATCAGAAATGGAAAAGCATGGTTCTGCTCAAATCCAATCTGACACTGCTTAGCTGAATTGTACCTGATGAGTTTGTTTCTTTCTATACATATAGATAAGTGGGGCTGGGGACATGGACTTCCTAACAAAGTCTTGACATTGTAGTTTTCTTTTCCCCTCTGAAGAGCTTTCCCCACTAAAAGATTCTTCCCATTCCCTACACAAGAAGTGTCAAACATGCTGCCCCAAGAACACCTGAACCAGATAAAAACATAATTGAGAAATATTTATCAAAATAAATAAAAATAGAATGAAACATAGCATTACATTATAAAACTAAATCAGCATGTAACTGGCATGTAAGGGATTCTTCAAGGGATTTCATTAGTATAGATTGACATCTTTTCTATTTGAGTTTGTTCAACATCACTGCCCTAAACTATACAATGTTTTGGTTTTAGGTTTGGGGTTTTTTTTACAAATAATCTATGACACTTCCAAAGTATTCCAAGGACTCATTTCAATTACAGCAAACCTTGGGCATTGTGTTGATCAGAGTTACTACTTGTTTTTCATGATTTCATTTTTATAACAGGTTTTTTATTTCTTCCAATGGAGGGGAACAGATGAGGAAAGGAAGAGAATCTAGAACAAAAGAAGAAAGAAAATATAATTTAAAAACACCAAACTAATAGATAGGAAATCTGGGTTCTATATAGGTATGGTACTAGTAGGCAAACTTGGGTCAGAGACTTGAATTCTCTTGACTTAAAGTCTTGGATTCTGACAACAGACTTAAAATCTCTCTGTGGCAGTAGATGGATGAAGTTATACAAGAGACTTAAATCTCCAGGCCTCAATTTACCCAATAAGAAAACTAAACTAATTCTCTAAGATGTCTTTTATTTTTTTATCCATGTCATTGATAAGAAAAAAAAATCCTCACTTCTTCAGGATTAAGCATAAATTTTGATGACAGACTTGCTGCTATTAATCTGCTTCAGAATTAATGTTATGAACATTTAATAAACATTCTCTGAAACCTGCCATTCAGTTAGTTTTGAATTTACTTAACCAATCCATCTTTTTTATTCTGTCTATGAGTATAGCATGAAACTCTATCAAATATTTTATTAAAGCTTAAATAAATTCTATCTACATAAATTCTCTAATCTACCAATCTAAGGATTCTGTCAAAAAGAGGTGAGGCAGAGAATGGAATATGTTCTTTATGATCTCAATTTACTTTTGTGGATGTTCATTAACTATCCTTTTGATGATATCTTACTCAGTTTTTCAAGAATCAAAGTCAAGTATATCGGCATATAATTCAAAGCTTCAGTTCTCTTCTTTTTCTCTCACAATTCAGATAATATTCACCCTACTTGAGTTTTTCAGCACCTCTTCTGTTCTCTACCATCTTTTCAAGGTTATCAACACTGTCTCAGCAATTATACCTAGAGACAATAATACCTAGAAATTATACCTATAATTTCAGAATACTGAAAGAATTTTAATTTAAATCATAAAAATCATTAACTTAGAACTAACAACTCTCTCCAAAGTCATCCAGTTCAATTATATAATTTTGCAGATGAGGAAATTCAGGTTTAAATAAACCTAGTGACTTGCCCAAGATCACACAGATTTCAAATGGCAGAGCCAGGATTAAAAAACCAGGTACTATAGTGTCTTAAACTCATCAGAGTCAGCAAGGTAATCTCATATTAACCCTCTGCTTTTATTGGATTTCAGATTCCCATAAGCCATGTTTGTTCTTTCCTTTCCACTCTTAAGATTATTCTCCTTGGCAGAAAACCTGGAAGCAATACGATTTCAGTAACTGCCTCTTCTCTGATATTTGTTATTATCATCCCATTCGCTCCAAGAATCGATTCTTTCTTTTCTTTGATCTCCCTCTTTCCTCCAATATAAAAAGAAAAATAAAACAGTCACTTTTTTGTTATCCTTAGATTTCCTAAGCAATATCAATTCCTTTAGAGCTTTACACTCTTTGATGCTATTTCTAGCTGACCATGTAACACTTTTCTATTCATCCCTCATTATCTGTCCTTCCTTCCAACTTCTGTCCATAGCTTTTTAAAAATCCTACTTGATCAGGGAGTTTCCTGAGTATTTACATTGATCTTTTTGGACTTAGTAAGTGCTTTTCTTTTGCTCATAAGAATTCATTCTCTCTTTGTGTGGTCAGAATTTTATTATTGAAAACCCCTATTGGGTTGACTTCCCCTATGCAATTTTCTCTGAGATTCTACCAATCTTTTCTTAACCATTTGAAATCTTCTTTCCTCAAACCTATATAGTACATGTCACACTTTACCCAGCTTTCCTCTCCTTAACTATTATAAATTTTACAATAGCAATAGTCACTGCTTTCCAAAAGCCTTAGTATTTTTATTTTAGCAACTAGTTAGTAAATATTTAGCAACTAATTCCCTTGTTGATGAGACTCAAGTCCAGTTCTCCCTATTACTGTTTCCTCATTCTGAGTAGATAAAATTTTCTCCAAAGTAATCTAAGAAATTGTTAACTGCTCTGGCCTTTAGCAGAGGGAGAGTTCCAGTAGGTGTCTGAATAATAATACTATAGCATCTCTATTTTCCAAACCCTTCATCAATGTGTTCTTTTTCCTCAGGGATCTATAGTAACTACAATGATAATCTTACTTCTTATTTGATTTTCATTGATCTTTACACAAATACTCTCTACTATTGCTTCTCTGTTCGAATTTCTAAATTTCCTCTCATTTGGATATATCTTCTAAATACAATCTCACTCTTGCTTTATATATCATTTTTTAAAAATAATATCTACCTATCCAGAGCCATGTTTAATTCATAGATCCCATCCCAAGTACACTAGTCTCTCTGGCTTACTTTTTTTTGATAATTCTACTTTCTACATTTATTTTTGGAAATCTGAGTGAGGTTCTATATTTTATTACTCACTCCTTTCTTGGTTTTGTCTAATGGGGATTTGGAGTATATTTCCATTGCCAGAATTTTTCCCTCTTGGTAGCTTTTATGGTATCTGGCTCCTTAGATGTTCACTGGTTGTAGAAGGCTCAATATATTCCACACAAACAAATCCAGTAAGCACTTACTAAGTATTGATTCTGTGCATGGTGCCGTCCTAAATAAGGGAGATTTAAAAAAAAAAAAAAAAAAAAGGAAAACAGATCCTACCTTCAAGAAGGTTACATTCTGGAGTGGGAGAAGAGAAACAATATTTACACAAATAAGCATATACATAAGTGTTTGATTAACAAAAAGGGGCATCTTCTAGTAAGAAATAACAGGGACTTGAAACAAACCATAAAGAGTTTTAACCCTTTCTCTGCCATGAACCACTTTGGTAGAGTGGTGAAGCCTACAGAGTCCTGCACAAATTTTTTTTAAAAAAATATGTAATTGAAGTTAATGCTAAATTTGGAGTTAGAGGTTAGTAAACTAAATTTGTATTTTTTCCATGTAATTTCAAGGACATCAAAGTGACTGTGAACACCAAGTTAAGAATACTTTTCTAAATGAAAAAGGGAACCATTGAAGGTTCTAAAGGAGAGAGGATATATGCAGATTTGTGCTTATGAAGATTACTTTGGCATTTGTATGGAGAATGGACTGGAGAGGGTAGAAATTATAAGTTGGGGAACTAAGTTGGAGGCTATCAGCAATAGTGCTGGTAAGAGGAGATGAGGGACTAAAGTGGAATGGTAGATGTGTGACAAGGGGGGAAAAGAGGGACATTTAGGTAGCACAGTGTATAGAGTGCTGGTCCTGGAGTCAGGAGAATCTGAGTTCAGATCCAGCCTCAAATACTAGCCATTTGATCCTGGATTGCCAGAAAGGAAAGAAGGAAAGAAGGAAGAAAGGAAGGAAGGAGAAATGGAGGAAGAAGTAAAGAAAAGGATGCTATTTAAATACCTAAAGAGATGCTTATGTTATTTCCAGATATAAAGTATTCAACATCAGGGTCAGGGATGAGGCTGATAGGTCCAATAAGGGGAAAATGCCCCCCTAACAGGCATCCTGGAGATGATATCATTGGGGATTGATTTGGGTGTTCCAAGCACCTAACTCAGAGATAGAAGTGAACAAGAAGAGACAGTGGCACATTTATTGTCACCAGGAAACAGGGCTAGAAGTAGTGTTGGGAGGGGGAAAACACTCACACAGAATACTGAGAATCGGACCTAATGTTCCCATCTCTTTGTTTACTGCTTTCTTCTTGGAGTATGCTTATTCTAGCATACCACACACCGTGCTAATGAACTACACTGCTTCCTCCTTACTATGTTGTTTTAAAAGTAATTGCTTTGTATAGTCTTGCAAGGCCAGTTGCACAGAAAGATTTAGTCAATAAGCAGCTTAGAGACAAGGATGCAAAAGGAGAATGTCACAGGAGAACAGAAGATGCTCTAAAGAAAATAATGGAATGGTGCCAAATAAGCTTTCTGAGAGACTAACAAATCCAGGGATGGCAGGTCAGGTAGACTGACACCGAAGCAGGGTAGGGAGAAGGAAGACAGGAGAAAATAGTATATGGAACCAGATTCTCTACATACAAAGGCTCCATAGAAGTTGTTATAAAGTATGATATGTGGATCTCAGCAATAGACGTAAAACCTATGTATATCACTTCAAGAGGAGAGCTGAACAAGTTTACTGAGGCAGAGCCCAGAGAGAGGGGCAGGCACAAAAGAGATAATTGGGACTTCAGATGGCGAGCAGACATATTTGGCAATTTGTATTTCCTGAGTTGATAAAGGCTCCAGAGAGGGAGAGCTTTGATGGATTTTGTGGTGGGGTGAGAATCCCTCCTCCCCACTGTCTCCTCCCCTGCCAGGCCATTATTGTTCCTAGGTTCCTAAAAACCCACTCCATGCTTTCAGGGGAGCCTCTGTGATGAAGTCTAAGTTAATGATATTGTTTATCCTGTAACCATCACTCATCGTCCTTTTTTTACTGGAGAATTACTCTCTCCACAACAATCCTCCCCATCTCCTGCCCACCCCCTGTCACCCTAACTACATCCCCACTCTCTTTCCTCTGCCAAAGCTACCTGAGGTTGAAGTTCAACAATGAGTGTGCTTTTCTGCGCTGGCCCTCACTAGTAGATCTGTTGTTACTGAGGTAACCTTCCCTTCACTCTTTCCCTTATATGGCCCTGACCCCAGTGTGTCCTTGTTTTCTTCCCCTATCCTTATAAGCTTTTGCATATACTTTGAGCTCTTCTAGAAATATTTTTTGTGGTTCTGGTGTATTTTAAAACAGTTTTCTTTTTTTATTTTTTCTAATGTCTGTGTGGTAGAGAAGATCATGACAGGGAGGAAATAATACCACTATTTTAGATATTTGAGTGCTAACTGAAATTCAGACTAGCTAGAAGGAAAGGGTGGTAGAATATTACTGCCACTGCCTTTCCAAAGCAGTAGACATAGGATAGAGATGGCTCTAAGAAAATGGGTAACTGAAAAGACTTCTAGAGAATGGAGAAATTGTTTCAAACTGAATGGATCGCCATGAAGAACTGAAGGATTACTTCCTCTGTTAATTTTTATAGCCCAAGTAAGTTTTTTCAGGTGTAGAGAGTTTGGATAGCCACTACTAGTGGTGACTGAAGGCAGATTTGTAGATCTTTTGAAAAGGAATTCTTCACTGTATCTTGCACATAATGCTCGATGGAGAAAGACTTGTTAGGTTTCATTGTAAGTCTAAAACAGGACAAATACCAGCGGCAGCATCTAATGGAAGAATTCCAGGCAGTCGGGATGATACTTTGGTCTCATTTATAAAAGCACTCATTAAGTGTTTATTATGTGTCAAGTATTTCTGGAGATATAACTACAGCTAGGTCCACAGTAGTGGGAATAATGAATCCTGAGGAAGTTGTGTTACTGGAATATAAACACAATCCAGTTGTGTTACTGGAATATAAAAGAAAAACAGCCCCAGCTCTTAAAGATGATACACTTTAATGATTGTTCAGTCATTGTCAGTTGTGTCTTACTCTTTGTGACCCCTTTGGGGTTTTCTTGGCAAAGATACTAGAATGATTTGCTATATTCTTCGGATCATTTTACAGATGAGGAAACTGAGGCAAAGAGGTTACGTGTCTTGCCCAAGGTCACAGAGCTAGTAAGTGTCTTAGGCCAGATTTGAACTCAGATCCTCCTAATTCCAGGACAGGAATTCCATCCTCTCTAATACCTACCTGCCTTTACACATAAATAGAATACAATACATAAGAGAGAGTTGACTGTGGAGGAGTTTTGGATTTGGAGAGTCACAGGGATAGTGAGCAAAGCTGTGGATTCCATACCCTTTTCAACAATAACAATGTTACTGATGATTCAATGACTCCAGCTTAAAGTGGAGGGAGGAAAGATACACGAATGAGGAGCAGGGATGGCAAAGGTTGGGATATAATATGAAGCCTGGTTTGGACCAGCTAGCTCTAACAGACCATGCACAGTACTCATTAATCAAAATAATGAAAGCTTCAGGGTTGGGTATGCCATACACCATTCTGTGTATATGACACAACTTACAATACATGGCTTTATTTACCCCATAATCGGTATGGATAGCTTTGAGCTGACTATACACTCCTTACACAATCATTCTTGTGAGCATATGCTTGTATTATCTAGAGAGCTTGTCTTAAGTCAGGAAGACCTGAATCCAAATCCAGTTCCAGACTCTAATCATGCATCCCTGGACAAATCAATTAACTGTTGTCTGTCTCAGTTTCTTCATTTGTAAAATGAGGAGAGTACCATTTAGTAGAAACTATCTCCAGAGTTGTTGTAAGAACAAAATAAGATAATGCTTATAGATGCTTATAGGACATTTTGCCAGCCCCAGTTGTTCACTCATATACAGCTCTTCATGACCCGGTGGATCATACTACTATCGTATGTCAATACTGACCATGGGGTTACTGGAATGGTTTGTCACTTTACTCTAGTGAATTAAGGCAAACAGGGCTTAAATGACTTGCTCAAGGTCACATAGTTAGTTGATGTTTAAAGTTCAATTTGAACTCAGGTTTCCTGACTCCAGGCTCAGCACTGTATATACTAGCCATCTCCCTGCCTCCCTAAAGTGCCAATAAAAAAAAGTACGTGACTGAGGTCAGGGTTGTAGAATATTATTGTATGAAACATTATGAGGGGAAGTGGCTCACAAAGCAATCACCTTGCATTAGGGCTTACTTTGCTTCTAGCCCTATTGAAATCAACTAAATTATCTGGAACAAGGTAGATATTTAAACTTAGCCCCAGTTTTTTCATTTAATATATGGGTACGATCCTTTCTATGTTTCTTCATTTCAAGTTCCAACAATCCACCTTGTGTCTGCTCTTTTCTCTATATTCCATCTCCCAGAATATGTTCAGCTTCCTTCTTGAAGGGATGATATATGCCCTAGGTTTCATTATGGGACTGGTGTGTGTGTGTGTGTGTGTGTGTGTGTGTGTTAAGGTAGTCAGAATAATATTTTCCACCTTTCTCCACCACCACCACTAATCCCCGGTAAATGAGAAAGATAATGAGAAAGATATTTGTTTTGGTGCATTTGACTAATTATCCTATTCTAACCTTCTTTTTTTGATAACTCATTCCTTATATCTTTTCAGGAAGCAAGATAATCAAGAGAAAGCCAGTCATGAGTTACTGTTTTCATGAAGATCTTTTTTGTGATCTTATTAAATGTCAAATTATAGCATCCTTGGAACCTCCCTGCCCTTGTCCGTGTGCCCAATAATCAAACTATTGTTATCCTACCACCAAAATACAAAATAAACAAACAGGCAAAAAAGTATCATATATTCCTCCCTTAATAACACAATAGAAAATAAAACTTAGGAATAATGAAGAAAATGAGAAAAGGAAGAAGTCAGGGGACCTGCACTCATATTTCAGCTCTGACACTTAACCCCAGTGGGACCAAGGCAAGTGACTTAATTTCCCTGAATCTCACTTTTCTTATCTACAAAATAAGAATAAGAATATGTGCTCTTCCTATCTTACAGGGCTATCATGAAGAAGATAATATATAAACCTTAAAAGCATTATATAACTGTGAGTTAATATTAAATATAAAATGCCCTTCTGATTAATCATATCAAGTGAATCATAAAAAAATAAAATGGTATGCCACTGTCATTAAGGAAGTCCAGGATAAAGTTGAAGTCAAAGAAGTATTCCCTATGAATAATGAAGCTCTCTTGACACTCCTGTTTTCAGAAGAAATTGTGCTAATTGCATTAAGCCCTAAAATATTGCAGAGCTTCCGAACAAAATCCATGACTACTTTTGGCTTAACTATCCACACAGAAAAAAAGCAAGTGGGTGAAGAATGTCTATTTTTCAAATCATGATTGTCAGTTATATGGACAACCCATAGTCTCATCTCTCAGTAAATACATTTCTATCTACCTTCTCCAAGAAGCAATTTGATTCATTCATCCTTATTTTTCTTTACTCTGTAGGTCACCTCTCAGCCATAGTAACCAAGGTCTTTAGCAAACATCTTTTGAAAATACAGTGTAAATGAATAATGAGCTGAACCCAGAAAAAAAAATGGGAAAAAAAATGGACTGGACTACCTTTGGAAAGGCACAATATTCTTTAAATGATTCTGAACTTCCTGAAACAAAAACCCATCTTTTCAATACCAATATTTTTCTTATGAATTTAAAATGGAGTTTCTTAGGAAGCATTTTTTCCCTCCAGTTATTCTGTACTATATTTATGGTGCAAATTAAAAGACATGGCAGCCTCCAGAAGCTGAAATTAAGAACTCCACAATAGCAATGGAAAGGTAAGGTACAAAATTAACATAACAAAAATACAAACAAGGAATTTAAGAGGAAAGATACCTTCAAAGGAATATATGACCAGAAAAAAAGTAGGGGGTCCTTCATAAATAAATATACAAAATAGGCAACCTTTGTGTTTCATTGGTATATGTGAATGGTCAAGGCCCACAGCACACTTATTGTCTTCCCATTTGGGAAGACATGAATAAGGGTTGCTCAAGAATATATCTTCAGAAGAAATATCTACATTGATGAGATCATACATCAATTGAAGTATCAGAGTATTGATAATTATTGTGTTAATAAAAAGTCACCCATTTAAAGAATCCTGCTTCTACCCGTTACTCAATATGGTCATGGCCTAAGGCAATGTATTGTATGTTGTTCAGTTGTTTCTATCATATCCAATTCTTCATGACACCATTTGGGGTTTTCTTGGCAAAGATACTGGAGCAGTTTGACATTTTCTTCTCCAGCTTATTTTATAGATGAGAAACTAAGGTTAACAGGATCAAGTGATTTGACCAGGATTATACAGTCAGTAAATGGCCAGTTGAACTCATGAAGATGACTCCAGGCTCAGCACTCTAGCTATCGTATGTACAGCTGCCCAAAATAAAGTGTGTATAAATGGCTTCAAGCCATCAATCACTCCTGTAAAAGATGCGGAGCATGGGATGGTCAGAAATTTGGGAGGATGGGTGCTAAGTAGTAGGAAATACTCCACAGACTGGTTCTTATCCCTTGATGATTCTATCTTGACATGGGCTTATCCTGGCAGCCAGGATTCTGAATAAGTTTCCCAAAGCATTTCAAAATCTATTATTCCTAGTTATTTATATGTTGTCTCCTCCATTAGAATGTGAGTTCCTTGAAAGGAAGAATTGCTTTACTTTTCTTTATATTCTCCTAGTGCTCAGTTCAGAGGCTGGAACATAATTCCTTAATAAATGCTTTTTGATTGATTGATAAGGAGACATTCACATAGAACACATGTTCTTAACCTTTTTTTATAATGGACTCCTTTGGCAGTCTTGTGAAACTTGTGGACCCCTTGCCAGAAAAATGGGTTTAAGTGAATAAAATAAAAGACCAAAAATTATAAAGGAAATCAACTATATTGAAATGCAGTTATCATATTAATAGAACAGATTTACAGATCCTAGGTCAAGAACCCCTGATAGAGAGTGAAATAATAGTCAAGTATTCTATCCACTTTCTAAATGAATAAACCAAGGCTGAGATTGAATAGCTGTCTTGCCCCAGAGCACCTAACCTAGTTTGGTGGGGCTGAAACAAAGGGAGGTAACTTTCATGGCTGAGTGAGTGCTTTCTTCCTCACACTTCCTCATTCCTTCACTAATGGTTAGAGACACTTGAATGTAACAAGGCTCCATCTCCTCATCACCTTGCTGATCAGCAGCCCACTCATTTGCTCCACAAATTGCCAATGCATCTTGTCCTTGAATCTGAATCTGCTTCCCAACTCACAATGGGTAACTATTTACCATAGTAAATGGTGGGTCCAATCTGAAATAGGGCCCTTTAAAAAGAAGACTGGGGAGGAGGAACCTACATAAGAGCACAAGGGGGGAAACAATCCTTTTTACTTTCCAACTGGAATGACTTGTCAAAAAAAAAAAAAAAAAAAAAAAAAAGGAACTGCTGTGCTTTAGGTCAGACCAATTAGCTGAAGCTACAGCACCAGCCACAGAGAACAAGGCTAACCAGTCCTACTTGTGTGGAGACTTCCATCATTGCAGAATATGCATATTATTTTTGCATAGAAACCAGACCAGTTTGGTTTCTAGCTTATTTAAGCTGTTGTACACAGAGAAAGAAGAGAGAACAAAAAAAAAAAAAAAAAAAGCTTCCTCCAAGACCTAAGCACCAGAATACTGACTGCTGGCTTCTGGCAGACACAAGGCAGGATAATGATTGGCAGGTGATTGAGCTAGATGATGGAAGTATGAGCATTGAGAAAATACAAAACCAACAGAGCCCCTGCCCTTTCAGCACTTCCAGTCCAGTAGAGGGACATCAAGACTGACTAACTAGACTTATTTTAAAGTTCCATTTAAATCACAAAATTTCTCATTTTCATGCTTTTTTTTATCACAGAGAATGATAAAAGTCAGGGAAGGTGTTTATGACAAGAAAAGAACATCACAATAATAATCATAATAATAATGATATCTAATACTTTATAGTATTTTGTGTTTCATAAACCTCTATACATACTATTTCATTTGATCCTCATAATAACCCAGAAAGGTAAGTACTATTATTAGTCCTATTTTATAGATGAAAAAATTGAAGCTGAAAAATTGAAGTTGTGATTTTCCCAGAGCCACACAGCTAATACCTAATTGTGTGATCCTAGACCAGTCATCACTTTTGTTTGCCTCAGTTTCCTCATCTGTAAAATGAGGATAATAATAGAACCTACTTTCCAGTGTTGTAGTGAGGATCAAGCCAGATAACTGTAAAATGCTTAGTACAGGACACTTAGGTGCTAGGGCACAGAAGTACTATATAAATGTAACTTATCATTATTTTTGTCTGAAGCAGAAGACAGTCAGTACTTTCTGGCTCCAATTTCAGGGTTCTATTCATAACTGAACTAATAAGTCCTAAATACATACACAAAATACATACACAAAAAGAATAAGGGAAGCAGAGCAATGCCTATATCTACACCAAGCAGCAGCTAACGGGTCCTTTGCTTAGGGGGAACTGATGAGAGTAATGATAAATCAACATCATTTATTTCTGTGGGCCAGGTGCTCAAAACACTGAGACAAAAGCAAAACATTCCCTGCCTTCAAGATTATCATCATCTCTCCAGAAAAAACAATATATACATACAACAACATATACAGGAATATACAAAGTAGATACAAAACAGATACAATGAAATTTAACTACACAAGGACTTCTCAGCTCATGAGGGTTTTGGTTGAACCAATCAAGAAAGGAAGCACATGTAAAAGTCATATAAATGTATATTTTATACATTTTCACCAACAAGTTACTCTGTGTACTTGTCTAGCTCCACCCCGAGTCTGTTACTTAGCATCAAATTTCCCTTGCCTGAAACTTGGACTTATCTAGCTAGCCTTTTTCTCAGCTCTAGTTGTCAGTCAATGGTTTTGAACTGTCCCATCTCTGAAAAGACTTTCTGTTTCTTCCACTTGCCCACCTGACATCAGCAGATTACTCACATGCCCAAACTTCTCCTTCATTGGCAAGACATCCATTTTGTTGGTTCTTGGTCTGAGTCAGCCTGAGAAGCAAGAACCCCAAAAATGAGTAAATAAATTAGTGAATAAATAAACAAACCAACAAGCAAGTGGTTGTTTTCAGTAACTAGCCAAAAGATCAGAACTGGAAAAAAGAGAGTTGTGGGTTGAGAATCCAGAAGGAGGGAGAAGTTCACAGGAGAAAAAGAATTCTCTTTGCACCACCTTCAGAGATATTCTAAATACAAATCCCAGAAACCATACTCTGCCAAACACACACACACACACACACACACACACACACACACACACACACACACATTCATAACATCCTTGAAATTTTCCCACCAGTCACCTTCCTTCTGAGAAAATGATGCCTGGAATGTTTTTTCCTACTGCTTTGTAATTGTGAAGATGAAATAATGTGTGGTTAATTGCTGGGTAAGTCACAAACAGAATAACCTTATGCATAATTTCTTTTTTTTTAATTTTTTATTTAATAATTACTTTATATTGACACTCGTTTCTGTTCCGATTTTTTTCCCCTCCCTCCCTCCACCCCCTCCCCTAGATGGCAAGCAGTCCTTTATATGTTGGATATGTTGCAGTATATCCTAGATACAATATATGTTTGCAGAACCGAACAGTTCTCTTGTTGCATAGGGAGAATTGGATTCAGAAGGTATAAATAACACGGGAAGAAAAACAAAAATGCAGATAGTTCACATTCGTTTCCCAGTGTTCTTTCTTGGGGTGTAGCTGCTTTTGTCCGTCATTTATCAATTGAAACTCAGGTCTCTTTGTCAAAGAAATTCACTTCCATCAAAATATGTCCTCATACAATATCGTTGTCGAAGTGTATAATGATCTCCTGGTTCTGCTCATTTCACTTAGCATCAGTTCATGTAAGTCTCGCCAGTCCTCTCTGTATTCATCCTGCTGGTCATTTCTTACAGAACAATAATATTCCATAACATTCATATACCACAATTTACCCAGCCATTCTCCAATTGATGGGCATCCATTCATTTTCCAGTTTCTGGCCACTACAAACAGGGCTGCTACAAACATTTTGGCACATACAGGTCCCTTTCCCTTCTTTAGTATTTCTTTGGGATATAAGCCCAATAGAAACACTGCTGGATCAAAGGGTATGCACAATTTGATAATTTTTTGGGCATAATTCCAGATTGCTCTACAGAATGGTTGGATTCGTTCACAACTCCACCAACAATGCATTAGTGTCCCAGTTTTCCCGCATCCCCTCCAACATTCATCATTATTTTTTCCTGTCATCTTAGCCAATCTGACAGGTGTGTAGTGGTATCTCAGAGTTGTCTTAATTTGCATTTCTCTGATCAATAATGATTTGGAACACTCTTTCATATGAGTGGTAATAGTTTCAATTTCATCCTCTGAAAATTGTCTGTTCATATCCTTTGACCATTTATCAATTGGAGAATGGCTTGATTTCTTATAAATTTGAGTCAGTTCTCTATATATTTTGGAAATGAGGCCTTTATCAGAACCTTTAACTGTGAAAATGTTTTCCCATTTTGTTGCTTCCCTTCTAATCTTGTTTGCATTAGTTTTATTTGTACAAAGGCTTTTTAATTTGATGTAATCAAAATTTTCTATTTTGTGATCAGTAATGGTTTCTAGTTCATCTTTGGTCACAAATTTCTTTCTCCTCCACAAGTCTGAGAGATAAACTATTCTATGTTCCTCTAATTTATTTATAATCTCATTCTTTATGCCTAGGTCATAGACCCATTTTGATCTTATCTTGGTATATGGTGTTAAGTGTGGGTCCATGCCTAATTTCTGCCATACTAATTTCCAATTATCCCAGCAGTTTTTATCAAATAATGAATTCTTTTCCCAGAAGTTAGGGGCTTTGGGTTTGTCAAACACTAGATTGCTATAATTGACTATTCTGTCTTGTGAGCCTAGCCTTTTCCACTGATCCACTAATCTATTTCTTAGCCAATACCAAATGGTTTTGGTGACTGCTGCTTTATAATATAATTTTAGATCAGGTACAGCTAGGCCACCTTCATTTGATTTTTTTTTTCATTAATTCCCTTGAGATTCTTGACTTTTTATTGTTCCATATGAATTTTGTTGTTATTTTTTCTAGATCAATAAAATATTTTCTTGGAAGTCTGATTGGTATAGCACTAAATAAATAGATTAGTTTAGGGAGTATTGTCATCTTTATTATGTTCGCTCGGCCGATCCAAGAGCACTTAATATTTTTTCCAATTATTTAAGTCTGACTTTATTTGTGTGGAGACTTTTTTATAATTTTGCTCATATAATTCCTGACTTTCCTTTGGTAGATAGATTCCCAAATATTTTATGGTATCAACAGTTATTCTGAATGGAATTTCTCTTTGTATCTCTTGCTGTTGGGTTTTGTTGGTGATGTATAAAAATGCTAAGGATTTATGGGGATTTATTTTGTAGCCAGCTACTTTGCTAAAATTATGAATTATTTCCAATAGCTTTTTGGTAGAATCTCTGGGGTTCTCTAGGTATACCATCATATCATCTGCAAAGAGTGATAGTTTGGTTTCCTCATTGCCTACTCTAATTCCTTTAATATCTTTCTCGACTCTTATTGCCGAGGCTAGTGTTTCTAATACGATATTAAATAATAATGGTGATAGTGGGCAACCTTGCTTCACTCCAGATCTTACTGGGAAAGGTTCCAGTTTTTCCCCATTGCATATGATGCTTACTGATGGTTTTAAATATATGCTCCTGACTATTTTAAGGAAAAGTCCATTTATTCCTATGCTCTCAAGTGTTTTTATTAGGAATGGATGTTGGATTTTATCAAATGCTTTTTCTGCATCTATTGAGATGATCATGTGGTTTTTGTTTGTTTGGTTATTGATATAGTCAATTATGCTAATAGTTTTCCTAATATTGAACCAGCCCTGCATTCCTGGTATAAATCCTACTTGGTCATAGTGTATTATCCTGGTGACGATTTTCTGTAATCTTTTTGCTAATATTTTATTTAAGATTTTAGCATCAATATTCATTAGGGAGATTGGTCTATAATTTTCTTTCTCTGTTTTCAGCCTACCTGGTTTAGGTATCAGTACCATGTCTGTGTCATAAAAGGAGTTTGGTAGGACTCCTTCAATCCCTATTTTTTCAAATAGTTTATATAACATTGGAGTTAATTGTTGTTTAAATGTTTGGTAGAATTCACATGTAAATCCATCTGGTCCTGGGGATTTTTTCTTAGGGAGTTGATTGATAGTTTGTTCTATTTCTTTTTCTGAGATGGGACTGTTTAGGATATTTACTTCTTCCTCTGTTAGTTTGGGCAAGCTGTATTTTTGGAGGTATTT
Organism: Antechinus flavipes; assembly: GCF_016432865.1. NCBI lineage: Eukaryota > Metazoa > Chordata > Mammalia > Dasyuromorphia > Dasyuridae > Antechinus > Antechinus flavipes. The sequence goes on from NC_067401.1 coordinate 373,325,998, forward strand.
TTCTATTTCATTTAAGTTGTCGAATTTATTGGCATAAAGTTGGGCAAAGTAACTCCTAATTATTGCTCTAATTTCCTCTTCGTTAGTGGTGAGTTCTCCCTTTTCATTTTTAAGACTAACAATTTGATTTTCCTCTTTCCTTTTTTTAATCAGATTTACTAAGGGTTTGTCTATTTTGTTGGTTTTTTCATAGAACCAACTCTTAGTTTTATTAATCAATTCAATAGTTTTTTTTACTTTCAATTTTATTGATCTCACCTTTTATTTTTAGAATTTCAAGTTTAGTGTTTGACTGGGGGGTTTTTAATTTGTTCCTTTTCTAGCATTTTTAATTGCAAACCCAATTCATTGACCTTCTCTTTCTCTATTTTATACAAATAGGCCTCTAGAGATATGAAATTTCCCCTTATTACCGCTTTGGCTGCATCCCATACATTTTGGTATGATGTCTCATTATTATCTTTTTCTTGGGTGAAGTTATTAATTATGTCTATGATTTGCTGTTTCACCCAATCATTCTTTAGTATGAGATTATTTAGTTTCCAATTATTTTTTGGTCTACTTCCCCCTGGTTTTTTGTTGAATGTAATTTTCATTGCATCGTGGTCTGAAAAGGATGCATTTACTATTTCTGCCTTACTACATTTGAGTTTGAGGTTTTTATGTCCTAATATATGGTCGATTTTTGTATAGGTTCCATGAACTGCTGAAAAGAAAGTGTATTCCTTTCTGTCTCCATTACATTTTCTCCAGAGATCTATTATATCTAACTTTTCTAGTATTCTATTTACCTCTTTGACTTCTTTCTTATTTATTTTGTGGTTTGATTTATCTAATTCTGAGAGTACAAGGTTAAGATCTCCCAGTATTATAGTTTTACTGTCTATTTCTTCTTGCAGCTCTCTTAGTTTCTCTTTTAAGAATTTAGATGCTACCCCACTTGGTGCATATATGTTTAATATAGATAGTGCTTCATTATCCATGCTACCCTTTAGCAAGATATAGTGTCCTTCCTTATCTTTTTTAATTAGATCCATAATTTCTGATTGACAACAACTATGAGTTATTGAAGAAAATAACCAAATGTTTAAAACAAAGTGTGGAGAAGGAAATAATATTTTAGGAAGAGTGAAGAGAGGTCATGAGAAAGAACCTAGCAGAGATAAAGCTTTGTAAAAGATGTAGATGATGGACACAGTGGATAGAACATGTGGTTTGGAGTCAGGAAGAGCTGAATTCAAATCCAGTCACAGACATTAAGTTAACTTAAGTGCTATTAATAGCACTCCTTTGCCTCAGTTTCTTCATCTGTATAAGGAGCTGGAGAAGGAAATGGCAAACCATTCCAGTAGCTTTGCCAAGAAAACTGTAAATATGGTCACAGAGTCAGACAATTAAATTGTCTGAATTAAATTGACTTATTAAATTGACTGAATGGCAACAAATAGAGAAGAAAGCAGATCAAACTATAGGCTAAACTAGGAGACAAAGTTCAGGCCTAAGAGATAAACCATTTGCTGCTGATTTTGTTGGATGCCTCTCCACAGAAGTACCTATCACTTCTTAATTATTTGTGATTTGAGGGATAAGGATAGAAAGTATAGACAAAATCAACACCCTGATCCCAAAATCTATGGTATTGACACAGAACTCTAAAATTAAATTAGGCAAACAAATCAAACATCTAAAATAAAACTCAACCTGGTGTTGAAAATCTTCCCCAATGCGGACTTCATACACCTTTCCCAGTATTGTTTCAAATCACTTCCCTTCGCTTACTCTCCATTAAAATAAAATCAGGCCACTAGCTATTCTCCATATTTTCTTCCACTTCCATGCCTTTGAAGAAATGGTTTCTACAAATCTGAGATGCATTTCTGCCCCCTCCTAATTCACAGAATCTCTGGATTCTTCCAAAGCACAGCTCAACTGTCACTTTCTAGATGAGATCCTTCCAGATTCTCCCTCCCCCACCCCAAAGTTAGGATTCTCATTCCATTGAAATTATTTAATATATAATTATCATAATAGTTTGGTGGATAGAATAACAGGCTTGAAGCCAGATAGACCTGAGTTCAAATCCAGCCTCAGACACTTACTAGCTATGTGACCCCAGAAGTCACTCCATTTCACTGTCCTCAACTGAAAAATGCAGATAATAATAATACCTACCTCACAAGATTAAATGAGAAAATAGTTGTTACAGTACTTATCATATAGTGGGTGCTATATAGGTTTATTCCTTTTCCCACTTAACATTTATTGTCTCAGTTCCCCTTACTGTAAAATGGGTATAATAATACATCTCCCACAGTTATTGTGAGGAGTTTCTTTGGGCACATAGCACAGTGTCTGGCATATAATAGGCACTTAATGAATCCTTCCTTCCTTCCTACTTATTATATCCCCTGAAAAACATAAATTCCTTGAGAACAGTTTCTCAGGGATTATTTCTTTATCCCCTAATCCATCACCTAGCATATTGATAAACATTTGTCTTATAACATTGTATTTTACTGTATTGATTCCATTGCATTGTACTACATGAATATGCCATTCCCCCAAATCAATACCTCCTCTATCTCTGCTGATGGCACACTTATTGACTCTCTGATGCCCCCTAAAATAAAAATGGTCTGCTATAACATGAAGTTCTATTTAGATTTTTATAACTTTTGGTTGACAAAGGGTCATTTTTCAGGTGAGGAACCTGAGTGAGGAAAGGAGTTGTGACTTTTTATAGATTGTAGTTATTTAATGTCAGAGCTGGCATTAGAACTCAAATTTCCTGGCTCTTAATTCAGCTGTCTTCCCATTCTACTTCATTTCTCAGCAGACACCACAATTGTATACAATAAGGCAAAGTCTAATAATTTGTTTTCCAAATTTAGTCAGCCTAACAAGATCAGGATGGAAAGTATAGATAGAAAGGGAAGGAAAAAAATCAAGGCCTTGCAGTGTAAGCTTTTCTCTTCATCTTTTCACACTCTCTCTTCCTTCTCCCTTAGTCTTTGACATAACTCCTTTTCAAGGCCCACCTCTCTCCTTGTGAATTTAATTCCTTCCCCTCCCATCTTTTCCAGAAGATACATAATCAATCATATCCTCTCTCAGATATTAAGCCCCTCAATCATTTAGTTCCATCCCTATTGGTTTAAAATATGCCCAACGCTATCCATCTTAAAAAAAAAAAAAAAAAAAAAAGAGCCAAACTTCACTAGACCCCACTATTTCCTAAAGATATCATACTATTTCTCCAACTCCTTGAAAACATTTAAAACAACATTATAAAGAAAAACAACTTTGAAAAACTTTAGACATCTGACAAATGCATAATTCCAGAGCATCAAAGATGAAATATGCTATCCATTTCCTGTCAGAGAGGTATTGGATTTAAAATGCAAAATTACACATACATTTTTGGACACAGACACTGTAAGAACCAGGACTATATGGTTTTGTTATGAGGGTTTTCCTTCTTCTGGTTTCTTTCTGTCTTTCATTTTATGTTCTTGTTGTAACAGTTCAGTTGAATGGGGAAGGAGTAAAAGGGAGAGATAATAAATGTGAAATAATTTTTAAAGGTATCTATACTCATTGATCTTATTTCTCACTTTTCTTCTCTCACTTCTCAACCTTTTGCTCTCTAGCATTCAATATTATAACTCAACTGAAACTGCCCTCTCCAAACTTATCAATTAATTCATTGCCAGATCTGATGATCTTTTCTTAGTCCCAATCCTTGAGCTGTTACACTTCTCCTTCCTCCTGGATTCCCCTTTCTCTGTGTGTGTTTACCAAGATTCTGTCCTAGACCTTCTTCTCTTGTATCTTGATATTCTAATTCTTTCTTGGTAATCTCATCAGCTCTCACAGGTTCAACTCAGTTTGATGCAGATTATTCCAATAGCCATATATCTAGCCCCAATCTTTCCTTTAAGTTTCAGTACCATATATCACTAATGATTACTTATTGGATATTTCAAACTAAATGTCCTGAAGACATCTTTAACTAAACATGTCTAAAACTAAACTTATTCTTCCCTCTAAATCCTCTTCTCTTCCAAGTTTCCCATTTCTTTCAAAGGCACCACCATCCTTCTTTTCTTTTCTTCTTCTTCTTCTTCTTCTTCTTCTTCTTCTTCTTCTTCTTCTTCTTCTTCTTCTTCTTCTTCTTCTTCTTCTTCTTCTTCTTTTAGGCAGTCAGGGATAAGTGAATTGTCCAGAGTCACACAACTGGTAAGTGTCTAAAGTTGGATTTGAACTTATGTCCTGCCCGTTCTAATATCTCATTAGAAATCTTGAATTTTTCTCATTTCCTCTTTCACATTTCTTACTCTGAGCCTTTAATAAATTTAAATCTATTGCTATCAGTTTCTTAGTTCAAATTTGAGCATGGAACAAAATGAGGAACTCAAAAGTCATTCAACAGTTTACAAAAGGAGGTTTATTTTGCCATAGTTCCTTCAGATGTAGCCCCTCCTTAACATCACAAGGAAATATGTCTGGTCATCAGGGAAGGAAATGGTGAAGAACATATGGGTTTTCAGGTCTTCAGAAAGGGTCCCTGATTCGAGGTGCTTAGTATAATTTTTATTCCCTTAAATAACTAGGAGGCTGTTAGTGGGGAGCCAGGGCCAATTAAGAACCTGTGAAAAACTTTTTTTTACCTTTTAATGAAAGCTAATCTATTTTGGCAGAAGGGAAGAAAGAGAGACCTAGATCTACCCCATATTGTTAGAAGCTTCATGAGGGAAGCCAAACCAATTAGGTCCTAGTATTACTTTGTCTCCTTCTAGAGAAAGCTAATAGAGTTACATACATACATACATATACATATGTGTGTATGTGTGTGTATATATAGATATACACACACACATACACACATATGTATATGTATATATGCATATAATTTACATTTATGCAATTATATAATTTATAATTAGGTAATTGTATGTAACATACATATAATTTCTATTTATGCATATTTATATAATATTTATATGTGTAAATATATAAACATATGTATACTAGTAATTAGTTACTCCATATGACTTTATATTTATGTTACATATATATGTACTTGTCTCCTCCATTAGCATTTAAACTCATTTTATTTAGGGATCACTTTATTCTATCTACTTAATTAATAGTTGTTAATTGGTTGAATAACCTAATCATAATAACATGTAATATTCATAGCATATGATAATTTAATTGAATAATAATAGTTATTGGGGGTCAAATTTAGCATAAAGAGAATTCCTTTATTAGGGCTGTTCAGGATGGGTTCTACAATTTATGCCTTAGAGAACTGTCTGGAAAATTGAGTTTAAATGACTTATCCTGAGTCACACAGTTAAAAAAGTGTCAGAGACAGAATTTGAATCTTTATCTTGCTGAATTCAAGGTCATTATGTATGTCATTGTGCTATGTTATTTTTCTTCCATGAAATTAAATTATATTAATTATATGCAAGCAAAGATATACATATTTATATGTTTATAGAATATAAGATCCTTAGAAGAGTGAAAAAAATATTTTGTATTTGTATTCAGAGGGTCTAGTACCTTGCACATACTAAGTATTTAATAAATGCCTGGTGTACAGACACAGATCTAGTTTTTGACACTTCCTATAAAAATACTATTCCTTTAAAAGATAAAGGAAAAGAGCCAAAAATAGATAATTGTAGATAGAGGAAAACAGATGCATCAGTGGTAATAATGAAGAAACATTTGGCAATAGCAGAAGAAACTAGGGCCACGTCTTCCACTGCTTAGATGCCCACAAAATAGTATAAACTTTGGTAGTGAAGTCAGGAAAAAATTAAAACAAAAGTACTAATAAAACAAAGATACTCTTTTAATGTTCTCTGGTGACACTAGACTACAATAGATTACATTCCTGCCCTTAGCTTCAAGAAAGTTGTTTGGAACTTTTAAGCTGCATCCTATAGCTATTTGGAAACACTGCCCCTCTGTCTAAATCTGCACAAGAGTTCTGCTCTTTCCATTACATTAATTCTTCTTATGTAACACAGCAGTATAATACCAACAAAAAGGTTTCTTCCATCTACTGAATTTCTTACACTAAACTTGATTAGGCTGATCGAGGATGAGCTGGAATAGAAATAAGAAAGTTTGGAAGGCAGGTTAAGACAGGGGTCAAGCTAGTCTCAACAATTGAAAATCCTATTCAAATATTCATCCTTTTTATTACCCCAGAATAAGAATTATGCCTCCATTCACACTCTACTCCAACTCTCTGGAGAAATAATGTGGAGTACCACATTGCTTTGAAATGAAAAACCAAGTCCCAGATAATTAACTGAACATCATGGTAAGGGGGAGACCCTATATCTCTCCTTAAACTCTGGTCCTAAATATCTAAGAGAGATACAGACTAGAAATCATTGGGGCTTTTTGTACTTCTACCCCAAATCTTTTTACCCATCTGTTGGGATGGCATGGTGCCCATTCACATATTGGTTTTAGCCCATAAAGATGCCAGGCTACAATGTGTTTTGATGGGCATCCTGAAGAAGGTGGCAATCACCATCCCTTTTTCAGGAAAGGCCGTAGTCTATGCCAGGCCTGGCACTTCATGCCTCTGTACACTTGTTCACACCTGTTGACACTCTGGTGCCAAAAAAAATGTACTTGAGGCAAGAAGGATACCAGGAGCATTGGGGAGCTGGAATGAGGGAGGAGGAAGCATTAGAGCTTCCAGCCATATTTGGTTTCCTAATAGGGAGAAACAAGGGATAGATAGCTTTTGTTAACCCATGAGCCAGGCCCATCAGCTCCTCAATCTTTACTCTCAGTTAGTGTTTTCCCTCTGCAATTATATCTCATTTATAATATATATAGTATGTATGTGTGTGTATATATGTACATATACATATACATATACACATGTGTATGCATATGCACAGACGCACATACATTATCTTGTTTGTACATTTGCTCAACTTTCATGGGGATAAAATTCCTAGAAAAATGAAATGAAAGTTTAAAATGTGAATGTTGATACATTGAACCTATGGGAAATAGGAGGTTAGGTTCCTGTTACCATCAAAAATTGCAATATTTTATTGGAGATTGTTCAAAATACACTTTCTGCCTACAGAACTTATAACAAAACATTAATTCTGATAACATGCACTTTTCCTAACACAGTAATATTGAAATAACCTATAAAACATAGTACACAAAATAAAATTGGAAACATGCAAAACATTTTTCTCATTAGTCATTCCTTAGAATTTTGTCACATTTTGTCCTAACGTCTCAATAAAAACAAACAAACCATTGATTTCACACAATACTATAAAACTCTTTATTTTGGCTAGCCGTTGAAAACCAAGGGAGAGGTTACTAAAATTTTAGTTGCTACTATAAAAAAAACACTGCAGTATGATCACTGACACTCCAAATACACAGAAAACTCTTTACTCAACAACAGTAAGGCAAATAAGATCAAGGGATAAAAATGAGAAATGCATTGGAAGAAAGTGAAAGGGAGAGATAGAGTGAGGTAAATCATCTTACTTAAAAGAGAGCTTTTACAGTGAAGAGGAACATGGGGATCTAAATGTGGAATACTTAAACCTCATCAAAATTGGCTCAAAGAAGGAATAATATACATACACAAGTGGGTATAAATATCTATATTATTTTATTGGAAAAGTAGTAGAGGAAGGGCTAAAGGAAAGAAAGTGGAAAAGGAAAGAGGAAAAGAAATGGTAATGAGAAACAAAATACCTTTGAGAATATACAAGGTGAAAGGAGAGAGAAAGTGGGATAAATGGGGGAAATGGGATAAAGAGGAAAACATAGTAATCATAAATATGGAAAATTTCATGTTAAGTTTCTCTCATTTCTCAAATATATAGAAAATAGAGTCTAATTTATAAAAGTAAGAGCCATTCCCCAACTGAAAAATAGTCAAAGGATACAAACTTCAGATGAAATGATCAGAGTTATCTATATTCATATGGGGGGTGCTCTAAATTATCATTGATTAGAGAAATAAAAATTATAACAATTTTGAGGTATATTACTACATATATATCAGATTAGCTAATGTGACAGAAAAGGAAAATGGCAAATGTTGGAAGGGAAGTTGGAAGGGAAATCTAAGATATTAATGTTCTGTTGGTGGATTTGTGAAATCCATTCTGGAGAGCAATTTGGAACTATGCCCAAAATGTTATTAAACTTTGTATACTCTTTGATCCAGAAGTACCATTACTACAAAAGATATTTCAAAAAAAGGGAAAAAAACATATGTACAAAAATATTTATAGAAGCTCTTTTATGTGGCAAAGAACTGGAATTTGAAGAGATGCCCATCAACTGGGGAATGGTGGAACACCTTGTGGCATCTGATTGTGATATGATACAATATGAAATTATAAGTGGAATGTTCTCAGAAAAACCTGGAAAGACTTAAATCACGTAGTCAAAGTGAAATTAGCAGAACCAGGACACTGTACACAGCAACAGCAACATTGTATAATGTATGAATGATAGCTATTCTCAGCACTATAATGATCCAAGAAAATTCCAAAGAACTTATTTGGTTTTTTTTTTTTGTTTGTTTGTTTGTTTTTTGCTGAGGCAGTTGGGGTTAAGTGACTTGCCCAGGGTCACAGCTAGGATGTATTGTGTCTGAGGCCACATTTGAATTTAGGTCCTCCTGACTTCAGGGCTGGTGTGCTATCCACTGTACCACCTAACTGCCCCTATTCCAAAGAACTTATATAAAAAATGCTATCCAACTCCAGAGAAAGAAATGATGAAGTCTAAAGGCAGATCAAAAATATACTTTTAAAATTTTTCTTTATTTTTCTTGGGGTTTTTCTTTCTGTGTTTTCTTTCACAACATAAGTGAAATGGAAGTATGTTTTGCATAGACCATGTATAAACCATATAAAATTGTTTACCTTTTTAGTGAGGGGGAAGAGGAAGGAGGGTGGACAGAATGTGAAATTCAAAATTTAAAAAAAATTAGTAAAAAAAAAAAAATAAAGTATTACAAATATATAAAATATTATAAAATAAAGAGAAAAGAAAATGAGGATAATAGCAGCATCTTGTTTAAAAAAACCAAAATGATATTTTACATATATACATATTAACATATTATTATTATTTTATACATATCACATATGTATATATGCATATATACACATATTATATGTACATATTGACAAATTAACATATTAATTTATAAATTTTAAATATCAATAAATGCTAGTTAATATTATTTGTTGTTGTTTAGTCATTCACAGTCATTTGGAGTTGTCTTGATAAAGAACATGGTTTGTCATTTTCTCCTTTAATTTATTTTACAGATGAGGAAACTAAGGCAAATAGGGTTAAGTGACTTGCTCAGGGCCACACAGCTAGTAAATATCTGAGGCCCAAGATGAACTCAGAAATATGAGTCTTTCTGATTTTAATCCCAGTTCTCTGTCAACCACCTAACTACCCCCTAATTTTGCATATATTTCTTTAAAACAGGGGTCCTCAAACTTTTTAAATAGGGGCCAGTTCACTGTCCCTCAGACTGTTGGAGAGCCTGACTATAGTAAAAACAAAAACTTTTGTGGGCCTTTAAATAAAGAAACTTCATAGCCCTGAGTGAGGAGGTTCAATGTCCTCAGCTGCTGCATCTGACCTGTGGGCCATAGTTTGAGGACTCCTGCTTTAAAACATCTGTAGAATGTAAGCAATCAACTGTTCCTTCATCTGGAAAATGACTGGACTGGACTACTTGTTCTCTAACAATCCCAATAGTTCAACATCCTTTCATCTCAGTAAAATTAAGTCATCTCCTTGAAGAGTGGGAGTGTATCTGGGAGCCTGAAGAAAGAAGAAAAAATTTAGAAACTTTGTGAAGAATAAAATAGACAGTGAGTTAACAAGAGCAGAAAAGGATGGCTGAATGTAAGTAGTGAAGGCCCAGATGAAGTTATGCCTCATAAACTCATAATGGGTGAAATCAGCTCGATTTCATCACTTTCTCCAAGAAAGCTCCAGGGGATCGGTGAACCATGGACAATTCTAAGGTTGTGGCTAGTAAATCACTGAAGTGGCAAAGAATGGGGTCAAGGCCAGATATGGAAGCCAGAGTCAGGGAGATGGATTGGAAGAATGAGGACTCAAGGGAACAGAGGTCACCATGAGAGTGACAAGTGGGTTTAGGAAGAGGAGGGCATAAAGAAGAGAACCAGTCTTCTGGGAAAAATGCAATTGCAATGATAATGACTCTCTCAGAGGGACCCTGGATGCTTAGGATTTCTAATAACTTCTGACCTCAAAAGAAACTCTGAAAGAGAATATTAGTGCCAGAGACTTAGATCACAAACTTCAAGGGGAGTAAAAGGTGGCGTATGTATGGGGCATATTGTCTGAAGCACAAAGGCCGCCTCCCTATCCCCCAGAAGTTCCAGAGACATGTTAACCCATCAAGAGGGAACTGAAATGGATCTCAAAGGGAGAAGTCAGGCCCTGGTCCTGAAAAGGACAATAAGGCTGAGAGAAACATCTGGACATAGGCTGGCCTTTTAAGTAAGCCAAGGGGAATGAAAGCCTGTGCCTTCTCAGCACGTAACATGCCCTTCCTTTTATGGGGCAATTCAGCCCAAAGGAGATCCAGGAACAGAAGCTACACTCTTTGCCCATGGCATTATGATGTCTACAGTCAACCAACGCTGTGCCATCATGATCCAGAGTTGATAAATTGCAAGTATGTCAGCACGGTCCAGGCGTGCAGCCAGGCCCCACATAAATAGAGGTCTATTTCCCCTCATTCCTTCTCATTGACACTTCGGAAGCTCTCTTCCCTGACCCGCACACATCTAATCAGATCCCTTGTGCTCCGATTTCTTGTGGATGGGGTCAGACTGACCTCAGCACTCCAGGCTTCCCATTCTCTTAGATTGAACACTGAACCCCAGCCTCAGTCCAAGGGAACTAGTTTCCATGGCTCAGGGAAACAGCTGTTCTCCCTTCTAAGGGCCTGGCCCATGCTCCTGGTGAGTAATACATAGGACTTAATTCTTGGCTCTCCTCCAAGGACTTTAGAACACTTGATATCACTCATTCAGGAGGAGGAAGAAAAAGGTTGTCCATGTTTTAGAAATAATAATAGTAACTCACATCTATAAACAGGAAATGTGTAAGTGGGAAACCTATGCCAAGTAGGTAAAAAATAAATAAATAAATAGAAACCTTTGCAATCTATTCATCCTGCTCCTATCCTCAAGGCCTCCCCTGATCCCAGCTAACCAAGTTCTTCCCATTGCATCCTTGAAACACAGGCATTCTAATGACCTCTTAGAGGCAGCTAGTGGTACAGTAGAAAGAGCACTGGGTCTAGAATCAGGAGCACTCTTGTTCTTGAGTCCAAATCTGGCCATCAGCCTTACTAGCTGTGTGACTTGGGGCAAGTCACTTAACCCTATTTATCTCAGTTTCCTCATCTGTAAAATGAGCTGGAGAAGGAAATGGCAGACTATTCCATGGCCAAGTCATTTAATCCTATTTACCTCAGTTTCCTCATCTGTAAAATGAGCTGGAGAAGAAAATGGCAAACTATAGATAAGCCACTTAACCCAATTTACCTCAGTTTCCTCATCTGTAAAATGAGCTGAAGAAGGAAATGGCAGACTATTCCATGGATAATCACTTAACCCTATTTACCTTAGTTTCCTCATCTGTAAAACGAGCTGGAGAAGAAAATGGCAAACTACTCTATCGACAAGTCACTTAACCTAATTTACTTCAGCTTCCTCATCTATAAAATGAGTTGGAGAAGAAAATGGCAGACTATTCCATGGACAAGTCATTTAACCCTATTTACCTTACTTTCCTCATTCATAAAATGAACTGGAGAAGGAAATGGCAAATCACTCTAGTATCTCTGTCAAGAAAACTCCAAATGGTTCATGAAGAGTTGGACAAATTAAAATGACTCAACAAGAGGAAACAAGCTAAGATCATTCTCTTGTCACTTCCCCCATTTTGTTTTCTTCTGTTCTCTTTTGGGGTGGAGGTGGGTAACAGTGTAAGGATTGGTCTGGGAGAGGACTGTTGGCTGCAGGTACCAGGCAGAGTTGGTCAAGGATAAGAAAACTCAATTCATTTTTTGTCATAGCTTAAGTCTTGGCACATGTCAACAGGAAGAGTTTGAGAACAGAGGCAAGGTCAAGAAGAGGGCATACTAGATGAATTCTATTGTTTTTTTTTTCTTTTTTGACAAGGTTACTAGACTCACAGATAAAAATAATGCTATAGCTTATCTAGATTTCAGAAAAGCATTGGTCAAAGTATATCTTTTTTTCCTTTTTGGAGGTCTTTAAGCAAAAGCTGTATAACCAATAATAAATCAACAAACATTTACTAACTGCCTACGATGTGACAGGTCCTATGTTAAATGCTAAATTTACAAAGAAAAAGTGAAATGATCCTTATCCTCAGTGTGCTGACATTTTATTGGAAGAGACCACATGGGTATATGAATGTTATGGAATATTATTGTTCTGTAAGGAATGACCAGCAGGATGAATACAGAGAGGACTGGCGAGACTTACATGAACTGATGCTAAGTGAAATGAGCAGAACCAGGAGATCATTATATACCTTAATAATAATACTGTTTGAGGATGTATTCTGATGGAAGTGGATCTCTTCGATAAAGAGAGCCTTAATTGATCAAAGATGGACAGAAGCAGCTACACCCAGAAAAAGAACACTGGGAAATGAATATAAACTGCTTGCATTTTTGTTTTTCTTCCTGGGTTATTTATACCTTCTGAATTCAATTCTCCCTGTGCAACAAGAAAACTGTTTGGTTCTGCACACATATATTGTATCTAGGATATACTGCAACGCATTCAACATATAAAGGTCTGCTTGCCATCCGGGGGAAGGGGTAGAGGGAGGGAGGGGAAAAATCGGAACAGAAGTGAATGCAAGGGATAATGCTGTAAAAAAATTACCCTGGCATGCGTTCTATCAACAAAAAGATATTTTAAAAAATAAATAAATAAATGAATGAATAAATAAAATTTAAAAAAAAAAAAAAAAAGGAAGAGACCACACGCAAAAATAAAGGTACATTCAAAACAGATAAGGGAAGGTACCAAAAGCTGGGTACCATAGTGCCTAAAGGACTGAACCTAGAGTCAGGAAGATTCATATTCCCAAATTCAAATCTGATCTTAGGCACTTAATAGCTGTGTGACTCCAGGCAAGTCACTTAACCATGTTTGTTGCAGGTTCCTCATTTATAAAATGAGCTGGAAAAGTAAATGGCAAATCTTTCTAGTATCTTTGACAAGAAAATTCAAGTGGAATCCCAGAAACTTAGAAATTACTGAACAACAGCTTAAGGGAGAATAGAAACAAAACTCTAGAGTTAAAAGGATTTTACAGATCACGGAGTTCAAGTTCCTCACTATAAGAGGAAAAAATGGAGGCATCTAAGTGGCTTGCGAAGAGTCACATGGCTAATAAATATCAGAGTTGGAATTTGAACCCAGATTCTCCTGACTTTTAGTCTAATTCTTATATACTATATCACACTGTTTCTCTGAGTGTCTGGTAATTTAGATTGTTCTTTCTTCAGATCCTGCCTAAACTGGATGATTGTTAAGGTCTCTTTCAACTTTAAGAATCTACAATCTTAAAATGCTGTGAAACATTGTTGAGATAAGAGTACTTTATGATGCCTGCTCTTATATCACTGCTTGAGAGAGAAAAGGGAGATGTATCACTACATCTAGATGTAATCATTCAGCTGCCATTTTGTTTCAACCAATCATTTCATCCTTCTCTCTCATATTCAATCTCTTCCAGTCAATATTGGTTCCTTAACCTTTCTCTACGAATGTATTCAATTCTCCTCTATCCTAAAAACACTTCCTTGCTCTTCAAGCTACTGTTCTGGCTCTCTCCTCCCCTTAACTGCCATATAGAGTACATTTACTTCTTCATCAAAAACTTACTCTTAGAATTTATTACAATCTGACTTCTATTTTACCACTAATACAATTTTCTCTAAAGGGTTATTGATCAGTCCTAACACTCCATGACCAATCCACAGTACTGATATGTTGACCATGTTCTCTTTTTTTGTAACTCTTCTATTTGGTTCTATGAAACTGAATTCCATTGGTTCTTCTCCTATATCTGTGACTGTTGCTTCTCTTCTCATATTCCTATTTGTAGAGTCATAAATCATGGGAGCTGGAAAGGATTTTATGAAGTTACCTAGTCCAAAGATATCATACACATGACCTACAGTATGCTTATGGTCCATGATTCCCCCTAAGTGTGGTAGGAACCAGATTAAATTGCAATTGAAAAATATTTAACAAAATAAATAAAAATAGAATAAAACATAGAAAATATTTATATATGGTTTTCTAAGGTAACATACTCACAGGGATCTGTAAGTATGGCTCACTGGCCCCTTATTTCTGAATCTGACAATGGTGATCTAGTTTGATCCCTTCATTTTATGAGTGGAAAAACTACAATTCAAAGAGGGAGAATAAATTTCCCAAGTCTATTCATTAGAACCATAATTCAAACTTAATATCCTGAATTTAAGGCAAATATTTTCTATAGCATGTTCCCTTTGCTTCTTAAAAGTGAGCATTTCCTATAATTCTATTATTGGTCTTTTTTCTTTTAAACTCGTTGGGAAAACTTACTCTCCAATGTAATTCAATAAATATTTATTAAGTACCTACTATGTGCCAGACACTGGGGATACAATTAATAAAAAGAAATAAAGCCTCTGCCCTGAAGAGACTTAAAATCTAATGGAGGGGAAAACAACTCAGAGAAGGAATCAGGAAAGTAGGGGAGGGAGGAAATTAGTGAATACTCAGAACCAGCTGAAACCAGGAAGGGCACTATGTGCAGAGTAGAGTGAGTCCAATTTCTGGGGTCTATAAAGGAAGGCATTCAACCAGTCCTTCAATCAAAAAGGAGAGGGCTAAGTGTCAGGCAAGGCTTCACTCACTCAAATGGTAAAGAAATAAGAGGGAGGGGCATTTCATTCCCTGGAGTTGAAACCAAGGAGAGCAGCAGATGCAAAGTGGAATAGAATATAGAACCATTCTTCTGGATCCAATGATATCTCTATGTAGAAAAATACCCAGGCTATATGTCCAATCAAGTTTCTTCTCCTATACTCCAGTCCTATATTTCTAATTGTCAAAATGGCTTCTTTGACAGAATTTCCTCCTGTTCTATTAAACACAGTATGCCTTACATTGAATTCATATTTTCTTCCCATATCTTCCTTATTTCTGATGATAGAATCATTGCTCTCCCAGAAAAACCTTGGACTCATCTACTTTTCCTTTCCTTTGCTATTTCTCTCCCTCATTCTTCATGTCCAATCATTTTCCAGGTCATATGCAGCTGTGCCAAAAAGTCTTAGTTCAATTTTAAACTGTAATAAAACTCCTCTTTTTGGAATACCCTGCATATTTAGTCTCCACATTCTTTCATTTGCAATCTCATTTCCTTTTTCACTGTAATCACCCTAGTTTTAGTCCTGTTTTCCTAAATTACTAATTATTAAAGACTCCTAACTCAGATATCTCTCTGCCTCTTTCTCTCTTCTGTCTAATCAAATCTTTACAATACTGCCAAAGGCATTTTTCTAAAGCATATATCTAATTGTATCACTCTCCTGCTCAAAAATCTTCCATGGTTCCCTATTACCAATGAAATAAAATGCAAAGTTTACAATCTGGCAATAAAAATCTTCTACCACTTAATTCCAACTTACTTGAAGAGACAATGGGATGCTGTAGCAAAGGACATTTTTTTTTTGAATCAGAGAACTTGATTTTGAATCCAGCTTTTAATATTTATATTTGTAACAAAGAACATTTCAACTTCTCCGACCTTCAGTTTCCTTATCTTTTATGAAATGATAGAGTTGAAAGTGCCTTCCAAGCTCTAATCTAGATCTTTTCCAGCCTGTTGGCACAGTAATCCCTTCCATGTGTTCCTTTGTCCTAACAAAACTCTTCTAATGTACTTTCCTTATATTATTGCATATTCCAGTTTTCTATTAGCATATCTTATCCCCAGACCAAACTGTGTGTTTTGTATAAGTAGGGACCCAGTCTTAGCTCAACTTCATATCTCTCCCAGTGCATGGCACAGTGCTCTGCTCACTGGGCATTTAATGAACATTTGTGGAAGTGATTTGCATTCAGTGAAAAATGGTCGGATAAATAACTCAAGTTTCATTTACAGTTAAAAACATGAATGTATGCAAGGGAGGGGTGGGAGACGGGGGAAGCCAGAACCACCACAGCTGCTATGGCTGTGAAAATTCAACCTCAAGCAGCCTAAACATTCATTTGACAATGTACACTGCTGATTACTTAATTATGTCTAAAATATAAGTCAGACACACTACAAACCCCAGGGAGTAAATTACCCAGATCTAGGAAGCCACATTGATGCACTCAGTCTAGTTTCCCATTTCTAAATTATCTTTTTTTTCCCTTTTTAACCAGTGAATTTGGGGAAAAAAGTAATAATATTTCTCCTGCTGCAAAGCATACATCCAGATGCTACGAACAAGTGAACATTTTCTAAGTGACATCAGCTCTGCCTGAGAGCCACCATCTTTAGTCAAACACTGGGGGCTCTTACCAACAGGCTCTTATCTTTATGGATATTTGAACGAGAGCATCTACATATGCTTGATCTCAGTATGAACCTCTGTGTGACCTGATTTTGTTACCATGGTCACCAATTAGACACGTCATGTTGGTTGCAGAACAACGGTTGAAGCATCTCTATTAAGTTGTGGGTTTGGTTGGTGGGGTTTTTTTTTTAAGTTGTCATATTTTATAAATATTCTTTGTGGACTTTCTTTCTCCTGGGGAGACCCAACTCTTGCCTTCATCCACTTCTAGCACCATCTTGAGGAATGTAGTACCTTATTGAACTTACCAGATCTTGGAATTTAGACTTGAAAAGATCATGAGAAATAAGGTGACAGAAAAGAAACAGGACAAATCAAGTTAAAGTTTCTGATAAAAATGTCCATGAGGATAGGACCAAAGAGACAAAGAGGAAGGGCCACTGGGTTTGGGAATCAGGAAACTTGAGTTCCAACACCGCTTTCATCATTAAGTCACTTGGAATTTGAAGAAAAATCATTTAAGCTTAATCACTTAATTTTAGGAAGACAGCATGACAGATTGTTGGGTGTGGAGCTAGAAAGTCCTGGGTTCTTAACAGTAGCTGTGTGACTGAGCAAATCATATAACTTCTCTGAGGCCGTGTTTCCTCATCTGTTAAATGAGGGGGTTGGATTAGATGGCTTCCAGCTCTAAGCTTATGATCCTATCTATTTTCTTACCTGTAACATGAAAATAATACCTACACATGACAGGACTATTATTGTGGGCTTAAACTAGAACAAATTGCATATTAAAACTGAAAAAATAAAGCATAAACAAATACATAAGATGACCCCAACATTCTAAGAAAAGTTGTTGTTGTCATGTCTGACTGTGGCTCCATTTGGGGTTTTCTTGGCAGGGATATGGGGCAGTTACCACTTCTTTCTACAACTTATTTTACAGATGAGGAAACTGAGGTAGCCAGAATTTAAGTGATTTACTCAGAGTCACACAAATAAGTGTCTGAGGTCAGGTTTGAACTGAGGTCTCCCTGACTTCAGGCGCAGCACTCTATCTATCCACTGTGCCATCTAGATGCTCCAGAAAAAAAAATACTAGAGCTTTAAATCCTGAAAGTATGGCCGCTGTCTACCTGGTAGCAGATCATTGCTGAGCAAAAGAATATAAGCTTCTCATGGGAAGAAAAAGTTTTGTTTTCTTCCTTAAACACTGAAAGCACATAAAAATCTTTATAGAATGGAATAGAGAGTTCAAGGATTAAATTAAATCCAAGGCATAATCATTTGATGGGACTAGAGGAAGGATCTTCCACACTCTAGATTGTATGAAACTGAATTCTGTGCTATTTAGGGAAAAAGGAAATATAATGCCTCGATGAAGGAAAAAGAAGGGGTTTAAGAAGCACAGGACTTGAATTCAACTTCTGTCTCTGAAACTATTATCTGGAGGATCTAGGCAAATCACAGCTTCCTGGCATTATTTTTCAGCTGAAAAAGATGCTGTAACTAATATGAACTCTGAAATCTTTTCATGAGTTTGAATCTAGCTTTAAACATGTACGAGCTGTGTTATCCGGGGCAATTCATCTAACCCTGCTTGCCTCAGTTTCCTCACCTGTAAAATGAGCTGCAGAAGGAAAGAGCAAACCACTCCAATATCTCTGCAAAAAGAAAACTCCAAATACAGTCCCTTCTAGAAGCATTATCTAAGTCAAAATAGTCTGATACCTTCAGCCAATTATATATTTATAGGGTTCATCACAGATAAAGAGCTGGAAAGAATTTCAAAAAACATTCAATCAGTCCTCCTCATTTTGAGAAACAAGAGAACTGAAGTCCAAGACAGTATGATGCCTTATGCAGGGTCACTGAGGCAGTAAGTTTCTAGTAAGATTTTTTAAACTTTTATGTATTTTTTTATTATTTTTATTTTAATTTACTTATTTGCTATTTTTGTAACCTAATAGAAAAGGTAAAAATTGAGTCCTTGACTCCTGGGATCCTGAATTTTCCACAATTCTTAATGTACCTCTATCACTATAAATATAGCTGATACATAGGCAGCCCTTTAAAGCTCTCAAGCATCTCACTGCAAATCCACAAAAATCCTGTGGGGAAACAGCATAACTATCGTGATCCCATATTGCAGATTAGGAAATAAAAATTCAAAGGGATTATCCAAATGCAAAATGGTTCAGTAGACAGAACACTGTTTAAGAACTGAGTTCAAATCTAGCTCCAGACACTTCCTAGTTGTTTAACCTCAGGCAAGCCAGCTGTCAAATGGGGATAATAATAGCAAATACCACATAGAGCAGGACTCAAATGAGATAATTATTGTAAAGTGTCAGGCACATAGTAGGCACCATATACATGCTAGCTGTCATTGTTACCGTTATTATTAATTGCTGGAAGTACCAGAACCAGAACCTGACAGCCCACTATTCTGGTTTCCTTTCTACTACAGTCATATTAGCCAAAAATCATGTGCTTGCTTCTGCATTGGTTGGAGGGGGTAAAACATTGTGGTTGTCGGTGAGCATGTTTTTAAGGAAATCTGGTGGACATCTGACCTTATGAAACAGATTAATAGCAGCAATCATTTATCGAGGCACAGAAGCCAGCCTCAGTCCTGCTGATGCTCTCAGCAGCAACCACTTCTTAAGTAGCTATTAATGAGCTAAAGCAGCTGCTAATGAGCTAATGAGCTGCCCATTAACAGTTTCTTAAGTAGTGACTGAGGGCAGCTCTGTTAACCCAGCTGTAGCTATTGAAAGCCAGGTTGAGAAAGGTTCTTAGTAAATCTAGGCTATAAACCTAAGGTCCTCACAAGAATACTCAAACATGGCCACTGTAATATGCTAAAAAGGATGCTCTTCCTGGAATCAAGAAGACTGAGGTTTAAATGTATACCACCAGCAGCAGCCCCATCACCCCCTTTGTATTCACGAATTGTGTAACTCTGGACCAGTTGGAGATAATCTTGTGGGTCAGAGTTTTTAGGAGTATCTAATGAAATAAGGTAACTAGTTATCACAGGGGTTAGCGCTGGATTTGGGAGTCAGGAAGTTATTGTTCAGCCATTCAGCGGGTCTTACTCTTTATGACCCCTGACCACACTGTTCGTGGGATTTTCTTGGCAAAGAAAATGGTTTGCCATTTTTTTCTTCAGTAGATTCAGTCAGAGTTAAATAACTTGCTCAAGATCACACAGCTAATTAGCCTCTGAGGCTGAATCTGAATTCAGGTCTTCCTGACTAGTCCCAGCACACAAGCAACTAAGCATTGTAGCTTCCTCCTGTGAGTCAGGAAGACCTGATCAAGAAAACCTAAAAAAAAAAAAAAAATCCAAGAAAAACAGTAGAAAGGTACAGTAGAAAAAATGTTGGAATTAATTCATGCTCCAGATCTGACATCCACAGTTTTATGATCTTGAGCAAGTTAGTGGGGAACTATGTGATGAAGTAGAACATTAGACCTGGAATTATAAAGAGCTGAATTCAAATTTAGCCTCAGACACTGACCAGATACATGATACTGAGGTAAATCACTTAATCTGTATCTACCCCATTTAGCCCCATCTATAAAATGGGGAATGACTTTGTAAACCCACTTCTAGCTATCGTTTTTATTATTATAACTCATAACTTCCAGGAATCTCAATTTGTTTATCTGTAAAATGGCTACAATAATATTTATCTCATCAGGTTATTGTGAAGATCAAGAAAAGTCATATATCAGTTACCATCTTTAAGCCCAATATACATATGAATGATTATATGCATGTCTTGTTTTGACTGTTTTGTTTTGGGCAGAAGATGTGGCAATGGGGCAAGAGGGTCTAGACCTGTGATTTGAATCAGTCAATCAATCAACTATTCTGTTAAGTATTAATGCCTTGCCAGGTACTGGCTGGGAAAACATATACAAAGAATAAGGTGATCTGTACCAATGCAAAAAGAAATCTCTTCTATAATTTAATGTCATAGAGCTTTCCCTGGGACACTGAAAATCTACTTATTTGCTTATGTTCACCCAGTCAATATGTGTCAGAGACAAGACTAGAACAATGAAAAGACCACTAGAGTGGGAGTTAGAGAATCTTGGTTTAAAACTGGAATCTGCCATTTAATATCTGTATCTTGGATAATTCACTTAAAATGGGGAGGAAGGAAGGGAGATGCTTATTTCCTCTGGGCAGCTGGTTGGCGCCATAGTGCTTGGCGCTTGGAATCAACTGGGCTTGGAATCAGAACGACTCAACTACCTGAGTTCAAATTTGATCCCTGACACTTACTAGCTATGTGACCCTGGGCAAGTCATTTAACCCTGCTTGCCTCAGTTGAAGGAAGTGGCGAACCCCCAAACCCCAAATATCCTGGAAGGACCCAAGCAACAACAACAAAAGCAGCAGCTCATTTTCTCATCTGCTAAATGACTCCCAGGATCCCTTCTAAATTTAAATTCTTAAAACTATCTCTGATCCAATGATTTGGACTCAGGCTATCCTGATTCTAAGACTAGCGTGATGCTCTCTACCACTGTATCACCCTAACAAATAACTGATACTGGAGTTAGCTGCAATGTGATTAATCAAATTGAATATAACTTCTAGATAAAACAAATCCTAGAGTTGGGGAGATGGCAGGGTTTGTTGTGACTCTTCAGGAAAGAGTGATTGGCACTAGGAATTATCACAAGTATATAATGAAGTAAACTTGTTTGCTGACAGGTGCAGATAATATATGGCAGCTCGGGAGACAATAGAGCATGTAATTGGTAGTTGTCTTACCTTGGCCGCTCTGGATTATATCAAGAGGCATAATAGCTGTTAAGACTTTACTAGGATAATTAGCCTTCCAGTGTGAGCTGGTAAATGCATTAACACCTTACTGTAAGAAAGAACCCAAGAGTGTGTTAGGAAAAGACCACTACAAGATATGGGAACAAAGTAGTAATAATTAATCATCTAAACTAAGCTCTCTAGAACAAATACTCTGCTGCATGGGAAACATAATACATAAAATAAGGGAAGCCTCATACATGGGATCTTCTACTAACAGAACTAACTAGGAACACTCGAAGACATGAGAATTAACTTTGAGGTTCCCACAACAACAAAAACATTTAAACTGCAGAAATCCAGATTTTTACAATCTTTAATCTTCTTTTTAGTTTCATTGTCTTTGCCAACCTCCCCCCAACTCTGATATGTAGTTAATGTTCACAGCAAGAAACATAAACATAACAGATTAATTGAACAGAGTGTTGTTTTCCCTTCTATTATGAAGGATAAGCATTTGCTGTATTCTCTAGATTATATATATCAGCATGTCATTGTGTTGGCTGAGCCTGGGTACTTGCTATGAAATGCAAGATGTTCGATATTCTCAAACATCTTGAATTTAAGGCATTCTTCATTTCATGCTATAGATGTATTCTCAAAAAATTATGTGTAAATAGATTTGTGATTTGTATAGAAAACAGATTTCATTTTGAGTATCCTAGGGAAACTTACAAGAAACCTGGTAATAAATATTTCTGTAAAGTGATGAGTTCTTTTTTCTGATATGAATTTATTAGCTTGAGACATAAAGCAACTTAAATGCCTTCACATAAGGAATGCAATGTGGAATTTGAACCCCTGACTTCCTTTTTCTAAGTCTAGGACTCAGAGAATCTATGCCTGATCCTACTTGTGTTATGAATAATCACACATAATTGAGGTATTTTTCTTTAAATTTTCATAGATTAGACTTTTGAAAAATGCTGTATTTATGAATATTGAAATGCATTTTACTTGTGCATAGGTATAAATTCTTTACTCAAGGAAAAACATCTTATGTAAAAGAAACAATTAACCTTGAAAATAGCATAAACCTTAAGTCATGAATTGACTAATTATTTTCCATGATGTGAATAATATTCAATATTTGGTATTTAAGAAGGTAGTTAAAGGTTGAGTATATGTGAGTATGTGTATGTGCAGTTGTATCTGTATATGTGGATGGCAGATCTATAAATACACTAACACAAAAGCACCATAGATAAATAAGCTTGGTTCAGAATTGAATAGGAATAAAGAGCAGGAATGGATTATGTTTGTGAAATTGTGAAGTACTTCTATGATCCCAAACCATCACTGATGCAAAAGCTTTTCTTCTTAAAAATGATCTTTTACCCTACTGTAGAGGTTCTTATATGATGATCCAGGGATTCTGGGGGTCTACAGATCCCTCTCCAGGATTCACACAGTCAAAACTATTATCACAATAATAAGACATTGAAATTTTGAATATGGGAAATATCAACAAATATAACCAATGGTATGTTAGAACCAATCTAAATTTTCAGTGTAAGCATTTATACTTCAGAAATAGAGGCTTCGTTTATGGTTTTGTTGACTGTCTAGACTTTTAAAAATATGGAGAAAATGTTAACACAAATTAAACTTTAAGATGTGCATGCAATGGTTTGTTGTTGTTTTCCAGAGAGCATGATGTTAAACATTTATCAGGACACTGCCATATATATCTAATTTGGGGTGGAGGGAGGAGTTCTCAGTAATTTTTAAGGGTGTAATAGGTTCTTGAGACCAAAAAGTTTGACAAAGAGTTTGCAACTCTAGTGCAATATAATAGAAAGAAGCTAGATTTAAAGTTAAACACATACTGTTTATATGAATGATGAGACTTCTCCTTCCACCTTTGAACACTAAAAGATAGTTCTCTAAAGCTCTATGTTACAAACAGACTGGTGATCTGTATTCTTGGAAAAAAGACAGAAAGACAGACACACACACACACACACACATAGAGAGAGAGACAGAGAAAAAGGGAGGGAAGGAGAGAGAGACACAGAGAGAAGGAGGGAAGGAAGAGAGAAAAGAAGGAAGGGAGGAAGGAAGGAAGGAAGGAAGGAAGGAAGGAAGAAGGAAGGAAGGAAGGAAGGAAGGAAGGAAGGAAGGAAGGAAGGAAGGAAGGAAGGAAGGAAGGAAGGGAGGGAGGGAGGGAGGGAGGGAGGAAAAAAGGAAGGAAGGAAGGGAGGGAGGGAGAGAGGGAGGGAGGGAGGGAGGAAGGGAGGAAGGAAGGAAGGAAGGAAGGGAGGAAGGAGGGAGGGAGGGAGGGAGGGAGGGAGGAAGGCAGGCAGGCAGGCATCTTTGCCTTCAAGGAGTTTATAATCTAAAGGGGGAAGACAACACCCAAAAGGAAGCCAAAAGGGCTTGTGGAGGAAGCTAGAGAGCCTCTGCAGGAGCCAGAAGGTGGTATAGAAAAATGAGAAAGGAGATGATCTCTAAGATCCCTTCCAAATCCTGGGATACTAAGGAGATCACAGCAAAGATAGAAGAGGAAAAGAAAAGAAATGCAGAGAAGAATTCACAAAGCCATAAACTTTTAGGAATGATGAGATGCATCTTGAAGGCAGAAGGAAAGGAGAAAAGAAGGAAAGAAAAAAGAAGAAATGAATGATTGCAATCTGCTCTGGTGCCAAAAAAAAAAAAAAAAACAGCAGTGATTAGTCAGATACTCAAAGCATCAAAGAGGACTCAAGAACATGAGTATTCTGAAATTTCTATTGTTGGTGTTCATTCTTTCTTGACCTACTTGAATTTATTTTTCTCCTACTAGTTTGAATTTAAATTCTAGTTTCTAAGGTACAATGTTGTAAGGGGCCTTCATCTAGCCCTAGCCCCCTGTCCCCAGGATCTCCCCAATGTGCACATCTGGAGACTTTTTCCCTCTTAAATCATCATCAAACATTGGAGGGATTGATTAGGTAGCAATATTCAATCAAACAATTCACAAGTTTTAACTGAACACCTCTAATATTTCCCAAATGATGATCAGGGCAAGGAAATATCAAAGAATTTAAAGATGTGGTTGTGGTCCCTATCATTGCAAAATCTCTGATCACTTGAATAAAGTTGTAATTCATAACTATTGCCAGTGGCCCTCAAAAAATTTCCTTCCTGTTTTAAAAGGGGGGCAAAAGAAGGACTAGAAAGAAAAATCTTTCCTTCTGCCACTGGAAGCTGGAAAGAGCTGACAATGCAGGCTTATAATTCCCATACCCAGTCCCATCCACCTACCCCAAGCTGGGACACTGTGGCACCTTCACAAGACCCACAGGTTCATGTTGCAAGTGTCCTATTTTTCCCTCTATCTTTTTTTTTAATGTGCAGAATTGGTAATGGAGCTAATAAAAGTTCAAGATGGGTCTTTATGGGAGCTAAATTTTTCTTTTCTCCATGCATGCTTTTTTATTCAGAAAATAATTTTCTTAGCATTGTTTTCACAAAAGCTTTCCAACTCCCCCAATAATGCAGGGGGAAAATTGTCTTTTATTTTGAACAGGCTTTCTCAATGTGCACCATATCTCTCAGCCAATCTATTATATTAACCTGAGCCTTAATGATACAATGGTTAAAAACAGAGTAGGGATGTGTATAAATGGAAATTTTAATAGATTTTCCTCTTAATGTAATAGAATTGGCACCAGGCATTGGGAAGCGGAGTGAAAGTAGTCACTCAAGCATTGTGTTTGCATGATATTTAAATACAAGTGGTTGGGGTGTAAGTACCTCTAAGCACACCTGAAAGGAATGGTGCCTCCTAATCATTGTTTCAGCAATTGACAGTTGTTTACACAACAGCAGCACATTCTCTGCTGATTTGAATAATAAACATGCTTAAATACCAGCTGGATAATAGAAGGATAATTGAAACATAGTTTAAAGCTCTGATTTACAGGCATTGTGGCGGACACTTTTATTTGCTATACAATGCGACACACTTCTGTGCAGCGGTTCAAAAAAATTAAAAAGGCATTGTTTCAAGCATGCTGCCATGTATTAAACTTGATGTATCAACTCAGTCTATGTACATATACACATCTCAAACAGGGTAGGGTAGATTTGAGAACTACATTATAAAATGGAGTGAATCCCATCATTTAGGTTAGGGAGAGTACTGGGTGTCCAAAGAAGGCTCTACACTGTGGGCCTGATGAGGAAGTGATACAGCACATCTCAAGTCAACTTGGAAATTGATAGAAAATTTCCCAAAGAGTAAAGATGGTGGAAGAATGCTATGACAACACAGTGGGAATGATATGAAATAGAAAAAATAGGTCCTGTCAAAAGTTCTGTCAATCAAGTCCAACTACTCATTATCCAACCTAATCATGGGCTTATGGTCAAAATTTTTCATGACTCCATCAGAGTAGAGTGACTGACCAACAACTTCTAAACTGTTTTCTCACTTGTCAGGAGATCAATATGTCATCATCCCTCCTCCAGAGAGTTGCTAAAATAACCAACTTGATCGTACCACTTTGTTTTCTCTTTGTTGTCAATTCTTCTTCACTCCATGGACCATCACTATCACCTAATTTTTTTTATTATTTTATTGATGTGTCAGGATGTTTTCATATTATTTCTTCCCAACAATTTATTTCCCTTCCTCCTCCCAAGAAAAACCTCCCTTCTAAGAAAAAAAAAATTCAAGCACAATAAATCAACAATGTGTGACATTTTACTTCTTTCTGCCTTAGTTTCCTCTTCTGTAAAATGAAAGGGCTTGATCACCCACTGATCCTTTTTTGTTTTGTTTTGTTTTGTTTTTAATAACTTTTTATTGACAGAACCCATGCCAGGGTAATTTTTTACAACATTATCCCTTGCACTCACTTCTGTTCCGATTTTTCCCCTCTCTCCTTCTACCCTTCCCCCAGATGGCAAACAGTCCTTTACATGTTGAATAGGTTACAGTATATGCTAGATACAATATATGTATGCAGAACCCAACAGTTTTCTTGTTGCACAGGGAGAATTGAATTCAGAAGGTATAAATAACCCGGGAAGAAAAACAAAAATGCAAGCAGTTTATATTTATTTCCCAGTGTTCTTTCTTTGGGTGTAGCCGCTTCTATCCATCCTTGATCAACTGAAACTGAATTAGCTCTCTTTATCGAAGAGATCCACTTCCATCAGAATACATCTTCAAACAGTATCGTTGTTGAGATATATAATGATCCCCTGGTTCTGCTCATTTCACTTAGCATCAGTTCATATAAGTCTCGCCAGTCCTCTCTATATTCATCCTGCTGGTCATTTCTTACAGAACAATAATATTCCATAACGTTCATATACCACAATTTACTCAATCATTCTCCAATTGATCACCCACTGATCCTGACTGGCAATGAACGAATTATTTCAAGCAATAGTCTATCATCTCTACTGCAAAGAATAAGGCTTATTTCATCATCAAATACTACAGCATCATAGAGAAATAGCCAAAAACAACCTTAGAAGCCATCAATTCCAAACTCTTCATTTTATATTTAGGAAACTAAGAAAGGGAATTGTAAGTGACTTGCCCAGGATCATTACTAGTAAATAAATGGCTGAGGCAGAATTTGAACACCATTTTTGTGATTCCAGGTCCACTGGGCTATTATACCAAATGTCTATTCATTCTCTAGAATTGATTCAAAACCTCCAAAATATATTTCCAGATGAAATATGTTCATTCATTATTTTCTAAAGTTCTCATAAAGCAGCACAGAGAACACCTGACAACATAGAATTAAAACACTGCAAGAATATAGTAATGTAAAATTTAAAATTGGAGAAAGCATAGGTTCACCTCCATATCATCATAAGACCAGAAAAGATGTTTAGGTCATAAAAGGTGATGGTAAGGATAAAGATTCTGACCCTAAGAAAAATGAAGCCCATTTTTAACCCCTAGTACCTTAAAACCCTTCAGTGCCCTCTGTCTTGATCCTCATATTTGTATCCCCCAAGATTAAACTTATTTAATATTTATATAAAGATTCAGTCCATCTCAGACTTTGAAAGTAATCCCAACCTCCAAGCAGTGGAATAAAATGAACTCTTTGGAAGCTATTCAGCACTAACACTGTCAGGGATGCTACTAATCCTTTTTAGCCTCAATAATTGAGTTATTGCCTTGTCCCATCTCTTGCACACTGAGCCTCTTTATTCCATATTTCATACCCTTATATTAATCCCCTAAAGAAACAAAAAAAAACTTGATATTATTCCTATATATGAATACCTGAATTTTGACTCACCAGTTCCTAGCACAGTGCTTGTCACATAGTACTTACTTGATAAATGCTTGTTGATTGATTAATCGACAGGTCCATTTCCTGGGAAATTGGCTCTAGCTTTCACCAGTTTGGTCCATTTAATCATGGTCTAAATACCTTAGCTTGGGTTATGACATCCTTTTCTCAAGAGCTTATCTTTCCATGATGAGAGAAAGCCCAAGTGCCACGACTTAAGTCCTTACTTGCGCAGGAATGTGGCTCACTCCTCAGACACCAAGATTGAAAGATCCTTGCTAAATGAAAACTTATTTCCATCAAGGAACTCTAAGCTACCATAACTGACCTCTGCCCTTTAAGACCAAAGAACTTCAACCAGCTATGGGGCCAACTGAGTGGCCACAAGCCTTTAGTAAAGATAGATTATCTTAGTTTAAAGAGTTTTTTCATCAAAGCAAACACCCTCGCTGAGGGTTCCTCATGGATAAACCATACTTGTTGAACTTTTCCTTCCTGCCTAGTCAAGTGGCTAACTTCAGATCCCTGACCCAGGAAACTGACCTTTGCAGATACAATACCCTAATTGGATGAGCTTACCCTGTGATGTCCTTCTTTCATCTGACCTTGCCCTATGCCTAGTTTCAACTACCACTGTGAAATGAGCAATCCACCACCTCTTCCCTGCCAAGGCTTGTGCTCACCCAAGATAGACCCTTATATTAGCTTGGCTTCTTTCTTTCCCTAGAGCTGTTCTGGACTGAGAGGGGATGGTGAGAAGATAGGACATGAAGGCTTGGGGTCACTCAGTTCTCTTCCACATCCTAGAGATCAAAAAGAGCCAAGAGGTAAGTGCAAGATGAAGCCAGTTATTATTAGAACACTAAGAATGAAATGAGCTATGGTGGGAGGTGGTGAGTTCCCCATTACTGGAGGCTAGATGAGAACTTGTCGGGGTTATTGTAGAGGGGATTCATACTTCAGATAGGGGATGGATGAGATGACCCTTCCAACTCTAATATGCTGAGTCTGTGATCTGTGCTGTCTGTGGTGCTGAAGAGAAAGAGAGTTCAGGATGAAGCCTCTCACCCAGAGGAGGTCAGAACTCTACTCTTTGAGAGACAGCATAAATCAGGTTTCCAGCATCCAACCATCAAATACCATGCCTATCTATTCCTGGCTGGAATCAAGTGTGAAACATCTTCTAGATTCAACTTTACTTATTTTTAGGGTCTCCTCCTCCACAGCTGGAGTTTTCTGTCATATACACACATACACACACACACACACACACAGAGCATTTATCTATCTCTACTTCAGAAAATAGGATTTTCTACAATGTGACAAAGAAAGTTGAGGGAGGAGAGAACTACCATAAGGATTGTTGTCCAAGTATGAATTCAACAAATCAATTAGTTGGTTATATAGCGATGAATCCCCCTAACATGCAGAGCTCTGAGAGATACAGAAGGAAAAAGAAAGAAAAATCATAATAAACAACATTAATATTTGTTTAAGTATCATTGTGTTATATTGTTGAAAAATATGACCCATGTTTTAAAAATAGAGGAGACTAAAAGATTGGTAACTACTGAGGATCCTCTCTTTTCATACCATGAATAGGAAGGCAAAAAGTGCTATTTTTTAGTGGAATGCAAGCACCTTGAGGTCAAGGACTGTTTTGTCTTTGTCCATATCCCTTTGTCCATATTGCTTAGATGCTTATATGTAGTAGGCAATTAACAGACCAAAAAGGACTAGTTACCAAAGTAGGAGAAATTTCAGGATCAGCTCTGTGCATACTATCAAATAAATAGGTTAGAGAAATATTCAAAATTAATCACAATTGAGGAGAAAGAACAAAGTTGAGAAGACACTGTACACAATTACAATAGTTCCAACCTATACTATTTAATCCAATTGTTGACTCTGACAGAAGAAATTAAGAAAGACAAAGATATTGACTATTGCCATTTCTTAGAGAAATCTAACTGATGCAAAACATCATCAACAAAGCAGCCAAAAGAACCCAGAAGCTACTTGAGTTAACAAACATTTTATCACTTTGCCATCAGAAGGATGTGCAGCACCATTTTCAAATCATTTACAAAACATTTTGAAGGATAGAAAATTACAAACAATATTTTGATACTTCTTTGCATCTGTTACCTAATCATTGTGGGTACTATTGCTTATATATGAATTAGAGGTAGTTGTGTGGTTCAGTGAACAGAGAGCTGGGATCATGAGGAATGAATTCAAATCCAGCCTCATATACTTATTATTTGTGTGTCCATGAAGAAATCTATAATTTCTTCAACTGCAAATTGGTTGTAATAATAGTATTTCCTTCCCATAGTTGGTGTTAGTATCAAATGAAATAATATTTGTGGTATGTTTAGCATAGTGCTTGGAAAATAGTAGATCTGTTTTGATCTAACAGTGTCTCTACTGGGCCTGTGTTCCAAGGAGATCATGGAAAATGGAGGGGAATCTACATGTGCAGGAATGTTTGTGGTAGCCCTTTTTGTGGTGATAAAGAACTAGAAACGGAGTGGGTGAACATCAATTAGGAAATGGCTGAGCAGGTTGTGATATGTGAATGTTATGGAATATGGTTGTTCTATGGGAAATGGTCAGCATGAAGATTTCAGAAAGACCTGCAGAGACTTACAAGAACAAGTGCTGAGTGGAGTGAGTAGAGCCAGGAGAACTTCATACATAGCAACAACAAGATCAATTCTTATGGACATAGCTCTTTTCAGCAATGAGATGATTCAGGCCAATTCCAATGGACTTGTGATGGAGAGGGCCATTTGCATTCAGAGGAAAAACTGTTGGAACTGAATGTAGATCACAACACAGTATTTTCATCATTTTTTGTTGTTTGCTTGCTTTTTGTTTTCTTTCTCATTTTTTTCCCTTTTTGATCTGATTTTTCTTCTGCAGCGTTATAAATAAAGAAATACATATATGAAAAAACAACATAGTGGAGCTCAGATAAATGTCATCAGTGATAATGAGAATGTAGCAAAACTACAAAACATTTTCCACACAAATAAAGTCAGATCTAAACTATTCGAAAAATATCAACTGCTCTTGGATAGGTCGAGCGAATATAATAAAGATAATAATACTAACTAAACTAATCTAATTATTTAGTGCTATACCAATCAAATGCTCAAGAAACTATTTTACTGACCTAGAAAAAATAATAACAAAATTCATCTGGAGGAACAAAAGATCAAGAAATTCAAAAGAATTAATGAAAAAAAGCAAAAAAAAAAAAAAAAAAAGAAGAAGAAGAAGAAGGTTGCTTAGCTGTACTAGTTCTAAAACTATATTATAAAGCAGGGGTCATCAAAACTATTTGGTACTGACTAAGAAATAGACAGAAATAGACTAGTTGATCAGTAGAATAGGCTAGCTTCATAGAACAAAATAGTCAATGACTATACCAAATTAGTGATTGACAAACCCTAAAACTCCAGCTTTTGGGATAAGAATTCACTATTTGACAAAAACTGCTGGGAAAATTGAAAACTAGTATGACAGAAACTAGGCATTGACCCATACATAACACTGTATATCAAGATAAGGTTGAAATGGGTCCATGATCTAGACATAAAGAATGATATTATAAACAAATTTGAAGAACATAGAATGGTTTACCTCTCGGATCTGTGGAGGAGAAAGACATTTGTGACTAAAGAAGAACTAGAGATCATTAATGGTCACAAAATAGATAATTTTTATTATATTAATTTAAAAAGTTTTTAGCACAAACAAAACTAATGCAGACAAGATTAGAAGGGAAGCAATAAACTGGGAAAACATTTTTATGTTCAAAAGTTCTGATAAAGGCCTCATTTCTAAAATAATACAGAGAATTGATTCAAATTTATAAGAATTCAAGTCATTCCCCAGTTGATAAATGGTCAAAGGATATGAACAGACAATTTTCAGATGAAAAAATTGAAACTATTTATAGTCATATGAAAAAGTGCTCCAAATTACTATTAATCAGGGAAATGCAAATCAACACAACTCTGAGATGCCACTTCACACTTCTCAGATTGGCTAAGACAATAGGAAAAGATGACAAATGTTGGAGGGGATGTGGGAAAACTGGGACACTGATGCATTGTTGCTGGAACTGTGAACAGATCCCACCATTCTTAAGAGCAATTTGGAACTACCCTCAAAAAATTATTAAACTGTGCATACCCTTTGACCCAGCAGTGATACCACTGGACTAATATCTGAAACTGATCTTAAAGGAAGGAATGGGAGCCACATGTGCAAGAATGTTGGTGGCAGCCCTTTTTGTAGTGACAAGAAACTGGAAAATGAAAGGATGCCCATCAATTGGAGAATGGCTGAATAAATTATGGTATATGAATGTTACGGAATATTATTGTTCTGTCAGAAACAACCAGCAGGATGATTTCAGAGAGCCCTGGAGAGACTTACATGAATTGATACTAAGTGAAATGAGCGGGACCTAGAGATCATTATACATGACAACAACAATACTATATGATGATCAATTCTGATTGGTGTGTCTCTCTTCAACAATGAAATGATTCAAACCAATTCTAATTGTTCAATGATAAAGAGAGTCATCTACGCCTAGAGACAAGACCATGGGAACAGAGTGTGTATCATAACATAGCATTCTCACTCTTTCTGTTGTTTTTGCTTGAATTTTGTTTTCTTTCTCAGTTTTTTTCTTTCTTCTTGATCCGATTCTTCTTGTGCAGCAAGATAATTTTATCAATATGTATACATATGTTGGATTTAACATATTTTAACATATTTAACATATATTGGACTACCTGCTATCTAGGGGAGGGGATGGGGAAAAGAATGGGATAATTTGGAACAGAAGGCTTTGCAAGGGTCAATGTTGAAAAATTAAGCCATGCATATCTTTTGTAAATAAAAGGCTTTAATTTTTTTTAAAAAAAGTGAAAATACTAAAAGGATAGGAAAAACATTAAAGTAAAAATTTTTACCTAAAAAGAATAAGACATTAAATAAGTACATACCATTTTCCCCTATGCATAAATTTTGGTGAAAATATGGAAAGGATGTAAGTAGGCTTACTCAGGAGGAAAAAAAGAGAAGGAAAGTATGATAAAGAATATTTTAGAGAAGATCAAAGGTAAATAGCATTCTGGACTTGGAGCTGAAAAAAAAATCTAAATTCACATCTGCTTACTGCCTGCATGAGTCCTCTGGGCAAGTCATGTTAACTTCTTGAGGTCTCAGTTTGCCATCTATAAAAATGGGAATAATGATGGCATACACTTCTCAATTTAGTTAGGGTGACAAGATAATAATATATGTAAAGTGTTTTGGAAAGCTTAAAATGACAAGTAAATGCTAACTATTACCACTTACTCATTTACCTTTCAGTACTGAGATTCCATATTCATTTTACAGATGATTTTGACTCACTTTAAACAGGAACATATGCTTGGAGTCGTGTTTTCTGGCAGAGGAATTAGGCTACACTGAACCATCTCCATTCATTCAGCTAGTATCCAATATAACAACATCTATGTATTTGCAATAGTGGAGTCTGAACTTAAAAGTATTACTTAGACCATTGAATCTAGTATTGTTCCTCATTGTATGCAGGAAGTGAATCTATAAATGTGTCCAATGGCAAAAAGATTGCTGTTGTTCTTTAGTTTCAGTTGTGTCCAATTCTCTATGACCCCATTTGGGGTTTTCTTGGCAAAGATACTGTGATGGTTTGCCATTTCCTTCTTCATTTTAAATCTTATTTTATAGATGAGGAACTGGGGCAAACAGGGTTAAGCGAATTGCCCAGGATCACACAAGAAATATCTGAGAACATGTTTGAACTTAGGAAGACTGAAACCAGACTTGGTGCTCTATCCATTTACATCACCTAGCTATCCAACAGAGATAGAATAATTTATAAATAAAATTTAAAATTAATACTTTGGGGAGCTGATTCAAAATTGTCAGACCAAATGATTTTAGCCACCTTTGCAAAGCTGACACATTGCTCTTTTGATTTTTTTTCCTTCTTTAACTGAACAAGAAAGTCTGAGGATGTATCATTAGTATAATGAACATTGACAAGTAAATGAAAATTGATTTCTGTAATTAATTGGTAAAGCAAACCTTCAGTTTGTTTCAATCTGAGTGCAATGTTTGGAAATGATTCTTAGAGTAAGAGTTTTCCAAACAACTAGAACCTCATGCTGTGAAACATCAGCACAAAAGAATGCAGCTCCAGGTGGATGTCTCATGGAATTTCAGAGTTGTAAGAACCTTAAAAGTTTAGTCCAATCACTGCCAGAACAGTAATCCCAATAAGCAGACTTCTATTCCCCACCTGAGGATATCTGGGAATGGGGATTCATATCTTCAGAAACATCTCATTCCATTTTGGGTGCTCTAATTGAGAAGAAGTTTTGCCTTACATGAAAGCAAAATGTCTCTCCCTTCAATTCCAATACTTTTTTTTTTCCTATTTCTGCCTTCTGAGGCTAAACAGAGTAAACTGAGTCCCTTTCTGCACAGGCTACAAGTTCCCATTGTCCTCTCTTCATTAGACTATATATTTCTAATTCTTTCGTCAGAATTCTTATAGCAAATTTGCCTGCCCCTACCCTGATTCACCTCTCCCATACATATACCAGTTTAACAATGCCTTCCCTAAAATGAGATAGTCTTATCATAAAATTTATCACATTCTTCTGGGAGTGATTCCAATAGGACACAGACTATCACCTACCACATTTTGCCTCTCTTAATGTCATAGAAGTGATCGCAGTTCTGGATCTGGAAAAGATTTCAATGGCTATATACTCTGACTCCATCATGTTACAGAACAGGAAACTGAGGACTTGCCCAAGATTCAACAGGTAGTAAGCTTCGGAGGTCAAATTTTAATCCAAGTTTATTTATTCTCCCAATTGTGCAAAATGGGGAGGATCAATAACAGCAGCTACCTCAAGCTATTATTGAGAAGATCAAAATGTGGTTTGCACACTCTAGTACTTTATAAATATGCTAATATTATTGATGCTAGTATTATTAATCTCTATCTAGATGACACTGCTTAGTCCTTAGGAGATTTTAAGGGGCATAGTTTGGTGATAAAATGATTAACCCCAAACCTTTCAGAGAATTGGATGACTTGCGTGGTTTTCATAAAGTACAGAACAATGTTTTTAGTCAGGAATAATATTCTGATGTAAATTAAGACAACTGTGAAATACTATTTCACACCTCTCTTTGGCTAACGTGACAAGAAAAGATAATGTTGGCGGAAATGTGGGAAAACTGAGATACTAATGCATTGTTGGTGGAGTTGTGAGCTAATCCAACCATTTGGGAAAATAATCTGAAATCATTGGGTTATAAAACTGTGCATATTCTTTAATCCAGCAATATCTCTACTGGGTCTGTATCACAAAGAGATCATAAAAAAGGGAAAAGGATCCACATGTGGAAAAATATTTGTAGTAAGCCTTTTTGTAGTGGCAAGGAACTAGAAATTGAGTTAATACCCATCAGGGAATGGCTGAACAAGTTATGGTATATGAGTTTAATGGCATATGATTGTTCTATAAGAACAATCAGGAGGCTGATTTCAGAAAGGCCAAGAAAGACTCAAATGAGCTGCTGCTAAGTGAAGTGTGTAGAACCAAGAGAGCATTGTACATAGCAACAACAAGATTATGTGATTCTCACTTGTGATGGATGTGGCTCTTTTCAGGTGATTCGGATTTCCAATAAACATGTGGTAGAGAAAGCTCTCTGCATCTAGAGAGAAGACTATGGGGACTGAATGTGGATCATAACATAGATTTTTACTTTTTTGTTGTTATTTGCTTGCTTTTTTTTCCTTTCTCATTTTTCCCCTTTTGATCTGTTTTTTCTTGAGCAGCATGATGGGTGTGGAAATATGTTTAGAAGAATTACACATGTTTGACATATTGGATTGCTTGCTGTTTATGGGGGGGGAGGTCGAGAGGAAGGGAGAAGGGTTTGGAACACAGGGTTTTACAGGAGTGAGTGAATGTTAAAGACTATCTTTGCATGTATTTTGGGATATGAAGGGTTAGTATTATAAAAATAAATAAATAAGTAAATGAATGAATAAATAAAGGGGAAAAAGAAATTTTAAAAAGAATGATATTCTGGAGCTATTCCCAGCTAGTTTTGAAGAAGGGAAAGAAAGGGAGGGGAGAAGAGAGGGAAAAGAGAGAGAGAAAAAGAAAGAGCATAGCACCAAGGAAAAGGACATTTCTTTTTCAAAGACAAGGTCCACAATATGATATTCAAAGACAACAAGTGCTTTTCAAATGCTTGTATGTCATAAAAGGTAAATGAAAACACCTCCTTTGTGGAAAGGAAAAAAGAAGTGAAGAATTCTCAACACAAAGATCCACTTTGACTTAAAATATAGGGTAAGCAGCACTAGAAATTTATGAGCCAAAGTCTATCTATTAGATTCTGAACAAATCCAAGCTTCCATACCACAAAGCATCCCTGTTAATATGCAGCTAGTTATGTCAAGGACACTGAACGAGGCAGCTTTTCATGTGTCAGTTGGAGCTATCCCGATTGGTAACCACAGCTACTACTGGGGTCAGGACCCAGAACATGAATCTGTTGTGTGGGAGGGAGGGAACAGGCAGACAGAACCTGATGCAAAGAATGTTCCCAGGGACCTATGACCCTCATATAAGGCAAGACTCCAGGAAAAGTGTAGAATAGGCATTTTTTGGTTGGTGGTGTCCCTCCATATTCTCTCTGCCAATTCTTCTCCCAGGTGCTTAATGCCTGCTTACTACCTTATAGCTACTCAGGCTACTCTACCCTACTGTACCTCCCCAAACTGCCATCTCAGGGAGCTAACAAATCAAGAAGAATGTCTTGACTGAGTCTTACATGTCAGATACTGTGCTAAGATCCAAGGGGTAGTAAAAAAAAAAAAAAGCCAACAAACTGCCCCTATCCTCAAGGAACTCAAATCCTAATGAGAGGTAACATGCAAAAAAAGGACATGCAAGATAGTGTAAATAAAAGGTAATCTCAGGGGGAAAAACAGTAGGATGGGGGGAGGGAGGGACCCTCCCCTAGAAAGTGAGTTTTGAGATGAGTCTTTAAAAAAGCCCCAGAAATCAAGAGACAGAGGTCAAGAAAACCCATTCTAAATGTAGATACATTTAAAATTTAAATAAAAAGGCAGAGATGGGAGATGAAGTATTTGGGTACAAACACACTACTTCCTATATGGTTTCTCTTCAATTGCATTACCAACAGCCTTTTTCAGAACCCCATCACATCTTGCCTGTACTATTGCAATAGTGCACCTTATTGGCCTTCCAATCTCATCTTTCCCTCTTGCCAACTTCAAAAAGTAATTTTCCTATACCATGTGTTTGACTACAACATCACCTACTCAGTAAAACCACAGGGATTCCCTCTTACCTGTAGAAATATATAAAGTCCTCTGGTAAGCATTTAAAGCTCTTTACAATCCAAACTTTTCTTACATTTCCAAGCATCTTCAATATTATTCCATTCTCCACTTCCTATGGTTCTAAACCACCTACTCTTTTTCACACATGGCTTGATATCCCATGTTTTTCCTTCATCATTATCCCTCATTCTTAAAATGCTCTCTCCCCCTTGCCACCACCCCTGTCTCTTACCTTCCCCCAAGCCATAAATCTCACATCCTGAGGGAGGCTTTTTCTGGTCTCCCATTGCTCTCTAGCTGCTTTGTCTTCCCTTCTATTCTTATTTTGTACCATAAGTATTTTTCATGTCTTGTTGCTCTCTCCTAATAACTCTTTCCTTAGAATATAAGTTCCTTGAGGGTATAGATGATTTCATTTTGGTCTTTGGATCTCCAACTCATAGCATAATGTTGGTATTTAATAGGCATAAAAATAAAAACTTGTTGACTGATCATTATTATTGCTTACCTTCATAGTATTTGAAGATTGGTGAGGAGCTTTGAACTCAGGTCTTCTGTCCAACACTGCTGCATCAAGCTCTGACTCCTTAACTAGTCTCCATATATCTCTTGCCAGAGCTCAGCTACATATTAGGCACATAACTCAGCCTCTCTGATCTTAGGCATAAGCTGTGGAATGAAGCTAGAAGTCTCACAACCACTCTGCTGTACATTATAAACTTAGATTATTCCATTTCAACTGAGTCCTCATTGCAACAAGGCAATTCTTTTATTCTTTCCTAATTGATTCCCTACTTCATTGCCCCCAGTAGTTATTCCAAACCTTCTTCAAACCCAAACCTTCTCAAGGCTCTCATTTCTTTCTCTTTCTCCTTCTTTCAGCTGAAGATCTTAATTTCTACTTTACTGAGAAAATTGAGGCCATTTACCATGAGCATAAGTCCTTAACATCTCCCTTGATTCTTGGTTCCTTTTCCTCAGTTTCTGACAATGAGGAAGCCCTACTCTTTGCCATTTACATACATTCTCTTATGCCTTCTGCAGCAAATCACAACCTCCAAACCCCGTCTCTCTGAAAAATGGGGATGCCAAATAAATTCCTGTAAGATCAGGAAAATTCAATGTGGATCAAGACTATATGTTTCCCAATCTTAGTTCCCACGAAGTCATTATATTTAAAGACATTTGAGAATTTGCTTGGAAGATTTTTCTTTGAGGAAGAAAGGAAGCATCAATAGGAATTAGTCTATAAGTCCAAATCTATCTGTCATTAATGCAGCCTTAGAGATCACCAATCCCAACATGATCTTCTCCCTAGCAAGAAGTCCTGTTCAACCCATCAAATGTCAGTAGAATTTGCCTAGTCTGCTAAATGTCTTGCTTAATCTGAGCCTGCCTATGTGTGACCTCCACTGCCTAGTTGGGAAACTATGAATGGTGGAACCCACTTCAGGACACTATTTCATATGAGAAGCTGAGATCCTGTGTAGTACTGTCTCCCTGTTGCATCCTCTGTTTCATGAGTGTCCTAGTTCACTTTTTAAAAATACAGCCAAATTAAGTGGGTCAGGTCATGGTGTTTTTTTTAAAGTTCCTCCAAAGACTTAATAAATTTTGCAAATATTTGACCAAGAGAATTAATTTATGTAAAGATCTGTACATATTTGATAATCTTGAACCAATTTAATAAATCCTGTCCAGTATTAATAAATGTTGGATTAGGGTTAGACTTCTTACAAACAGTAAATGAATAAAGAAAATATTTAATATGTATATATACAATACCTTTTTTTTCAAAGATCATGAAAAGATTATCCTTGATGTTAGGGCTTTAAGCCACTACTTTGTTAGAGGGAAGCAGGAGATGGCAGAAGGGGGAAAAAAGGAGAAGAGATGAGATTCCTTTAACAAATGCATTAATGTTACCAGGCTGATGACTACTCCATCCCCTCCACAGCAGCCTAAAGTGAACACTGAAAATATTTGCAATCATAGTCATAGATTTAGAACTGGAAGGGATTTTATAAACCATCAGGGCCAAAACTTATTTTTAAGATGATAAAACTGAAGTGCAAATAAGTTAAATGACTTGGCAGTGACACACAGCTAATAAGAACCTGAAGTATTGATCTTTGAAGTATGGCACTCTAACCACTCCACATGATGCTCACATTCCCACTCTGAAACTTCTGGTCATTTCTCCAAAATCCTATAGGGTACAGTTTCAGCAGCAAATTTGTAACTTGGCAAGAACAATCAGAGCTTCTCTCAAGGGCACTGAAATTTAGAGAGGATTTACAGAATTGTTGATAATTTTTCATTGCTTTTACTTCTCAATCACCTTGTCCAATAGAACCCTCTGTTCTTATATTGCAACACAGTTTATCAAAAGTACGCACTGGCAGTGTAATCCTCAGCAATGACCCGCCTGAGGTCACATGGTTAGCAAATTGTGGGACTAGCAGTTGAATCTAGGCCCATAAGATTGAGAAAAGATCATTGAATCTGGCAATAAGAAATCACTGGTAACTTTGGAAAGAGCCATTTTGGTGGAATAATAAGATTAGACGTCAGATCATAAGGAATTAAGAAGAGAGTAAAAGGAAAGAAGGGGCACCTATTGTATTTCCTTTGATGTAGTGGAAAAGGCCTTAAAAATATGAAAACTTGGCTCAAATTTTTACTGAGAAAGCTGCAAGTTTTCTCATCTTGAGAAAATAATTTAACTTCTTTGATCCTCAGTTTCTTCATCTGTAAAATGGAAATAATACTTTACTACTTAACTCATAAGATTGTTGTAAAAAAGTACTTTATAAACTACAAATCACTTCAGAAATATGTGTGTGTGTATATATATACATATATGTATATATACATATGCAAACATATCTCATCATCATGATATGCACTTGACATAGTAGATTTTAATAAATGTTTATTGACTGATTTTTCTCTTAGTATAGCTAACAATCTATTCATTTTTATCCAGTGACATTCTTAACTATAATCCTTTTATAAATTCTCCATAGAGTATCCACTCAGATTGGTAAAGTACATTCCTTTGGTTTCTTAATATTACCATGTTAGAAGTTCTATATGTGGGTTTCTATTGATTATTTCCAGGAGGTAGCTAAGTGGCTTAGTGGATGGAACATTGAAGCTGAGGTCAAGAAGATTTGAGTTCAAATTTGGACTCAGACACTTGATAGCTGTATGATTGTGCAAGTCACTTAATCCAATTTGCCTTAATCCACTGGATTCCATTGTCTTTTTCAAGAAGACCCCATGGACAGCATGGGCTTGCTATTGTCCACAAGGTTGCAAAGAGTCAGACATAACTGAAAAAGAAAAAAATGATTATTGCATGATTTCTCTACATGACCAGCTCATTGACTTTTATGATCTTTCATCTCTTTGAGTATATCTTTTATATGGTTTCTTTTGCATATCATTGCATATCAATATGCTACAATGTCCTTACACTTATCATAACTCTCTCCATTGCACTTTGGGCAGATTTCATTTTAAAATTGCTTACATTTTGGCACTCAATGATTTACAACCGTATAACATCACTAGAAGGTTAGTGGGTTTTTTTTTAATGGTATTTTGTTTCAGGGGAAGGTTTGTCCAATTCCCCAGATATAAATTATCACACTTCTTTACTCATATTCAATTCTGGATTCAACTTACTGCTTATCTGTTCATATCTACTTATGAGCCAACTGTTTTCATTTACTTGGTTTTCTGTGTATGGATTGTTAAGCTGATTTTGGGGGGGAGGAGTGATTATAGATCTTATTCAGGAAACATTGAAAGGTTTCATGACTTGATGCAATCAGCATCATGTATTTCTTAAGTTGCAGCATCTGGAAGAACAGAATTGGTTTTTCATTTGCATTCTTCTCTGGTCATCCTCCAGGACAGTGACAGATATCTTTGATGGACATATATCTCCCTATTTTAATCCTAATTGGATATTAATAAGCAGAGGGTCATTTAGCAAAGTTATCCCTCTCATTAAATTTTTCAATGAATCTTATAGCATTTTATCATATATATAAGAGAGAGCATGAAGGGAAGTCTTAAAGCCAGCATTTTGAGAAACCTGATTGAGAACCTTTTTATAGTCAACAAAGAAGAAGAATGATCATGAGAACTTGCATTTCTCCATCTCTTTCAATCAACTGTATGATTATAAAGATGTGGCCTGATCTAAAGTATCATTATTGAAAAACTGTTTCAGGATGATTTCAGAAACACATGGAGAGACTTACATGAACTGATGATTAGAACCAAGAGAACATTGTACACAGCAACAACAAGATTATGCAATGATCAAGTCTGACATATAGGCTCTTTTCAACAGTGAGGTGATTCAGGCCAATTCCAATAGACTTGTGATGAAGAGAGTCATCTACATCCAAAAAGAGAACTATGGAGACTGAATGTGAATCACAAAATAGTACTTTCACCTTTTTGTTGTTGTTTGCTTGCTTTTTGTTTTCTTTTTTTGTTTTTTGCCTTTTTTTAATCTGATTTTTCTAATGCAGCATGATAAATGTAGAAATATATATAAAAGAATTATAGATATGTAAAATATATTGGATTGCTTGCTGTCTAGGGGAGAAAGGAAGGAGAAAAATTTGGAAAACGAGGTTTTGCAAAGGTAAATGTTGAAAACTATCTCTGCATAAATGTTGAAAATAAAAAGCTATTATTTAAAGAAAAGAATAGAAAAACTGCTTCTTCCCTTATCTTTTGATCCCCTTTATGCAGGGGTAGATTAAGTAGAGATAAAAAAATTAGACATAAGTGGATATTTATTGATGCTTTCTTGATGCCATATGTGTTTTTTTTCCTAAATAGGTAATCTTTTCTCTTCTTTAAAATATGTTGAGAACAAATCTTTCAATGTCTTCAAAATTTTATTGCCTTCAACTTGAATCTTCTTCACGTATACTTGATCCGTTCCAGTCATGTTCATCTTTTTTTTTTTTTTTTTAATGCCATTCTTACTTTCTTGTGAGGACTTTGATTTTACAACCACAGTGTCTTTACAATAGCTGATGAGGAAAATAGAGTACTATAGAAGTCTTAACAGACATTTTCTATTTTATGTCTGTTTGCTTTCCTCCTTTCAGTTTTAGCCTTAAATGCTCTTGAGATGATCTGGATTAATTGAGTTTCACACCAAGCTTTCTGAAAACTCGTTTTTCCCCTCCACTGCTTCTCACTGTTTTATGAGATGATACTATTCCTCAACTTCCACTATCCTCCTGCATAAGATTTTGAAAATGAGTTCATATTTTAAACCAGTGTTGCCCTAGGCTGTCGTATCTCTCTATTTGGCAAGAAGATCAAGCATTTTGCTGGCTGAGGTGTCTTCTTAGCACTTACATATATGAATATATGTATGATATATGTATGTGTGTATACATATATATGTATGATTGGGTATGCATATGTATTTTATCATTTCAGATATCCACAATTTCAATGACTGATATAACTTCTCCATTCCTTAATGTGGGTTTCATGAACTGCTACATAAAATAAATCATTATGGTATGTACCTCTCTAAACTTAGATAAACTGGTTCTCAGAAGACAGATACAAAAGCCATGGCCAAACCCAAAATCTAAACCTTCCAGGTGCCTAGAGCTTGCCAGACTTTATACTCATTTGGCAGAGCATCAGAGTTGAATTTTAGTGGAGTATGTGTTTCAATACTTCTACATTTCTGAGATGTAGGTACTCTCTCCATCATGGCAAACTGTGTGATCTTATGAATGTCTTCTTTCATAACCTCTAAAGAAAATAGATCTCAAGTACTGGAGACCTTTCTCTAGATATGTTGGGCTCTATATCTGTTGTTCTTATCTCTTATTATATGATTTACTCAAATCCTTTCTTGAAACTATATTTCCTGGATAAAAAAATTATACATTTGAGGGTCCCAAGATAATATAATCATAGGGTGGAGTTGAAAGTAAGCTTAGAGTTTAACTAGCTCCACTAGCTCATTTAGCAGATGAAGAAACTGAGTCTGAACAAGACTGAGTGACTAACTCATGATCTCATAGAAAATAAGTGGGAGATCAAGGATCTTAATACCAGGCTACTAACTCCCATTCTAGCAGACTTCCTACTACGTTGCTAATATAGGGCAAGCTAGTGTGACTTCTTTCCAGTGCTCTTTGTGCCATTTGCAATTGACTAATCCACAACTTTTCATCATTGGATGAAAATAGATGTTAAAATATGTTTTTTTTATATCAGAAAGTAGTTTGAAATCACTGAAATCACTATACAATCCAAATCTAATCTGATGCATATCTTTTTTCCTCTTCGATTGTGGATGTAGTTCTTTGTACATCTATAATGTCTGTAAAAGAAATATGTATTTATGTACTAACTGAATAAACTGCCCATCCAACTGCATTTCATAGTCTGAACAAGAGGCATCCACTTGTTTTTTTTTTTTTTCCCCCATGTGGGTTGTTAGTTCTTTGATCTTTAGTGTGATCACAGATTTCTTTGAGGAGACTCTCCAGTATTCTGGAAGCATATACAATTAAGTGTTAAATTGAATAGTGCCAACTATAAGTGTGATTTTCAAAGAAGGCAAAATTCAATGGATGCTATAGTACTCAGAGATTTTTTTTTTTTAACAAGATTGTTCCTGGAAAAATTGGTAGAATTTAACTGGTAAAAAAAGAAATGATGGCATTACCTACTAATTAACAGCATACAAACTTCAAGCAGGAATCATGTTTCATATACACATGTGCCCCATTCAATAAATTCCAATAGTTCCCCATTCTTTCTAGAATTAAAAAAACTTCTATTTTACATTCAAAGTCCTTAACAACCAAGATCCCCTTTTATCTTTCCAGTCTTCTTACAACTTACTCCTTACCACATAATCTTAAGTCCAATAACACTGACCTATTTGTTGCTCCAATAACAAGACACTCTGTCTTTTGGCTCCTAACATTTTTTCTAGCTGTCCCCCAGGTCTGGAATATTCTCCTTCCTTACCTCAGTTTCTTTTAACTTCCAACTAAAATCCCATCTTCGAAAGGAAGTTTTTCCCAGCTTCTTTAAATTCTAGTGTCTTTTCTCTTTGATCTATTTCCTGTCTCTCCATTATATAGTTTATTTATACATATTTGTTTATTTGTTGTTTTCCCC
This sequence comes from Antechinus flavipes, assembly GCF_016432865.1. Classification (NCBI taxonomy): domain Eukaryota; kingdom Metazoa; phylum Chordata; class Mammalia; order Dasyuromorphia; family Dasyuridae; genus Antechinus; species Antechinus flavipes. The sequence continues at coordinate 373,370,448 of NC_067401.1, forward strand.
ATTATATTGTGAGTTCCTTGAAAGTAGGCACTTTCTTTTCATATTCCTAGGCTTAGCACAATGCCAGCCACAATAGTAGGTACTTAATAAATGTTTATAGACTGACTGAATCATAATGGAATTTGTAAAGGATGTGAGATAGGTCTAAGTAAGACCTTTTGTTCCTGGAAAATAGTTTTGACAATAGCATTCCTTAGGCAGTGCTGTTATGTTATTATACTTGTAATTAGAGGAATCATAGAGCATAAGGATCATATAGAGTTAGAAATCCCATTTAACAGAAGAGGAAATTAAAACATTTAAAAGGTTAAAACATATGTAAGGCCATATAGGTAGCAAGTTATGGATTTAAGATTTAAACTGAAGATCTTTGCCCCTCTTTAATTCAGCACTCTCTGCTTCATTATGTGTGGGAGCCTGTATTTGGTCATTCTTCAATGCAAGATGCAACAATAGCTTCTCATGTAACTCAACATCATGGGAATGAAGTGACCTCCCTTTAAAGGAACTTATCCAGACTGCTTTGGAGGGGTTATCTCTCACTATCCCGGCCTACAGCACTAAAGCATTCAGCACTAATTTCAAATATTTTCCTTGGGTTGCAAAACATATTTCCTATATCCCTTACCCTGATCTCATACATTCAAGTCCCATTTAAGTAGCCCAAAACAAAATTTAATAACTGTCTTAGCTAGAGAAAATCTAAAATTGGCTCTGGAATCATACTGCACCTTTAATATTATACCTATTACTTTAAGCATTTTTTCATCTGTAAATTAAGAGGGTTGGATTACATGGCCTCTCAATTTTTTTTTCCAGTTCTTTATCTATGTTCCTACAATCTCTTGAACACAGAATGGACAATAAGTAGGTTAAAAAGAAAAAAAATTCAAAATTCTATTAATCTTTGATTTAGTTTATATAGACAATATCAAAATACCTCTAAACTTTACAACTAATTCTAGTAGTCCCTTATAAATCTTTTGCTGGTCACATGTTTCATTTAAGTTAAACTAAGAAAATACAAAGCCAGATTTTGGTTAGGACAGGAGACTTTGGGAAGGGGATAGAAAAGATAAAGAGGGATGTGATGGTGCATAGAGAGGACCTTCAGCATCAAAATCCCAAATATACAAATGTCAGTCAGATCTGCTAAGTGCAAACTTAGGTTTCCCAGAGGGAATTTTTCTCTGGCTAATTTAACAAATGTGAGCTGGATAGATTTACCATTATGCAAGGTACATGTCGAGTTTCCAAAGTCATGCATAAATGGGTAGACTAGCTCCCTCTCCATAAACTGTAGTCCGAAATAAATTGAAAGATTTATAAGAGGGAGGTGCAATTCTTCAGCTACATTGATTTAAAGATGGTGAAATAAATGGTTTAAACCATTCCTTTCCAGTGCTTCATGGAGCAGAGCTAATGTGCAGGTTTCATGACCTGCTGTGACTTTAGCTCCTCACTAAATCAAAAGCTTAACAAATATTAAGATGGCAAAGATTACCAGTGTGGGCCAGATTTTATCTTTTTATCCTTTATAATTTAGGAAATGAAAGGCTCAAGAAGAAAGCAGGCAAGTGGGTCATCTGGCCTCTGGAAAAGAGAAGGGGGGCAGTACTATTAAGTGATGTTGGGGAGGAGGAAAGAGTCAGTAATTGAGATATAGGTAGAAGTAAGAAAGTTGAGACTGCATAGTAAGAGCCAGAGATTTCACTTGAATCCATGAGGTTTCCATGTCTTAGGTGAAAGAGCCTGTGTTTTGCAATTGTAAAGGGTAGTAGAGATACTTCTGGGGTCAGAAGACCTGGGAAATATTCTAGCTCTTCTATTTACTACCTGCATGACCTAATACAAGTCATTTCCATTTTCTAGGTACTGCTTTCCTCATCTATCAAACAAGAGGTTAAACTAGATAACCTTTTAAATGTTGTATCACAGTTCCCTTTTATTGTCCTGCCTCAGTTTCCCTAATTGTTCTGTCTCAGTTTCCCTAAATTGTCCTGCCTCAGTTTCCCTGAACTGTTCTGCCTTGTTCCTTTTATTGTTATGCCTAAATCCCCCTGGTTGCAACTCCTCCCCCTCCTGCTCATTAGGACTGAAATAATTAGGGCTATGGCCACTCTGGCATTCCAAGAGATAAAACTCCAGATGTCCTATCTCAGATACCTAATTGGCATTGTCTACCTCTATCTCTTCAGACCTCCTGGCTCTAGTTTGACTATCGCCTTTACTCCCAATTTGTAAGAATTTATGGCTCTACCACCCACCTTGTCAGAACCGTATTGATGGTCCATTCCAACTCTCAATGCTCAGACTTCACCCTGCCTCGGTCTACCCCAGTCACTTAGAGCCTTGTGTACTATATATTTCATAGGAACCTCACATTCCCTACTGGGATGCTTTGAGCCATCAGCCCTGAGGGGAGCATACCCCTAGAACAATCTCTCCCTCTCAACCAAAATATCAAAAACTCTCTAATATCTCTCTTGCCTCAGTTTCTCCAGCATTACAAAGGTCCCTTGCAACTCTTCTATGGTTCTTTTCCTCCCTCCCCCCCAAAAAAGTTCCTTTTTTCTCTTTCTGGAATTTTATTCCTTTGCATAACATTCTGGTACAAGCAGACTATTTTTCAGATACCAAGTCCCTAAAGTGTCAAGAACTCAGGCTACTGTCACTCAGATTGCCCTAGTAAGAGAGAAATAGTGCCAACGGCCAGACTATAAACAACAAGGAACACATTACAGTGTATTGTCTATTTGAGTTCTCATGGGATATTACTTTAGCATGAAAGTAAGCAAAGAGAAAGGTGTTCTACAAGTGGATGGTTTCAGATGCTGACTTAAGATGCTTGTTATTGCTGCTTTCCTGTCTGAAGACCAGAGGAGTTAACAAAATCTCAAGGTATTGATATTAAGTATGCAGAATCAGAAGACTGCCACAATGTAAATGAAACAATCACCAGTAGAAAATGGAATTCTGAAAACACTGATGGGAAAGGCAGTGAAGATCTAGACTTACAAAAGAGGTAGAGATTTCCTAATATGAGAGATTGTGTCCATTATGACATATGATCATTGCACCAGAAATTTTTGTTTGATTGTTCTTCTCAATTACAAAGGATAATTGGATGAGGGGAAAGTGACAAAGAAGGTGGATATTTGCAGAAATGATCTCAACAGAAAAGTAAATGACATCAATAAAACTTATTTTTAAAGGGAAAAAGAAAAAAACATGCCATATAAATGAATTTTTATTATTATTTCTCTTTCAAAATTACTTTACATTATTTTACATATATTTGATGTAATCCTGGGCTCAAGCAAATGGGATCAGATTATGTTTTTATTTACTTATTGGCATTTATGAGAACTACAATCCCACCCTATCCTTCCTATTTCTTTTTTTCTTTTTGTATTTTTTGTACCATTCACTACACCTTATAATAAATAGGTGCTTTATAACTATTTGTTGAATTGAATTGCATTGAATGAATACTTAAACTAATAACAGGTAAGTTTATGCATTTATATACATTTGCATGTATATGTATATGTAAATCGACTAGCTTTCATAGCTTAAAACTGTAATAGCTAACAACTGAAAAACTAGTAGCTTAAAATTATACTAAGACTTTGGAGTCATCCAGGATTATGCTTTACAATTCACAAATTATTTCCATTTATATAGATAAAGAAATTGAGGCTCAGAGAGGTTAAATATCTTGTCTATGGCACCATAGCCAGTGACCATCAGAATTGTATCTCTAATCCAGATCTTCATATGCTCAGTCTTAAACTATGTCTAGCCCCTCCATTATGCCTGTGCTGGTCCAAAGATTACTTAACCAATAATACCTATGCAGTCAGAGGCAGGGTAGTCTTGAGAATCAAATTGCTTAGAAAGGCAAGCATTCATTAAGCACTTTTTAATATGTTTATTGCTGTTTTCTAGGTGGAAGGTCAGATCCTTGCACTCAATGGGCTTACATTCTATTTGTGGAAAAAAGATATATGTCATGAAACATTGGGAAGTAGAAGGCTTCTTTAAAACAAATGTTTAGAATGCCCTAAATAGTCCAAGCATGTCTTTAATAACAATAAAGGCTTATATTAGTGTAAAAAAAAAAAAAAAGAATGAAAATCTAGTCCAGGAAAGAGAAAACCATGAGTCAAAGAGAAGTAATTAAAGACAAATAACTAAGTAACATGAAACAAATTGTGATCAAGTACAATGGAATCAAAGGATAGAATCATTTGATGGATGAACAAACCAAAGAGGTTAAGTGATATATTTGAGGTCATATAGGTAGGGACATAGGCAGGATTCAAATCCAAGTCTTCAGATACTCTTCCCACTCTATCACTTCCTTCTGGGCTGCCACCTAGTATTTTTCCCTCTTCAATGAGTTCTACAGCAAGATTTCTTAGTCTGGGCTTTATGAACTTTTTCACATAACTATATTTCAGTATTTTATTTTCTTTGTAATCCTATGTACTTTATGCATTTAAAAAGATTCTTCTGAGAAAGGATTCGTCGGCTTCACCCATCAAATGTAAGGGGTTCATGTCATAGAAAAAGCTTAGGAACCTCTGTTCTCTAGCCAGTCACATCTCAATGAGAATAGTATGCCGGGCATGATATGGATGTCTGATTCCTGTGTGTATCTTGATCAAGTGATGAAAGAATTACTGTTCATCGTGCTTCAACTATGTCATATCAGGGCTTCTCAAAGCTTTTACTTTATTTTACACAAATAAGTGAATTCAATTAGCTAATCCCAAGTTTACTAAAGTCCAGGCACTTCTAGGTTGGATGAGAGCTTCAATCCCTTCCAGAACCAGATTTCCAGCATATCTGTATGGGAGTTTATGGGATTTCCCTGGCTTTAGGATAAGCCCTACTTCTATTCTACATTAAGCCATGGAACTCTTTCTGAATGGAGAAGATACTTGCTTATCTTTGCCTCTGAAAGATTCCTCCTAGGGGCTTCAGGATATCTTGGACCTTAACTGTATAATCATCTTCTTTATTCCTTCCAGTCACTGGAAGTCCTAATTTTGGCACTGATCCATATATTTTTATATAGAATATTCTATCTAAATCATTCACTAGTAACTTAAGTCAATTTCTAATTGTTGGGATTAAGGCTTCCTAGTGACTAATTTGCCTTCATGACAAATGCCCTCTTTACCTGGATCTTACAATCATAGAATCAAAGATATCACTTAGGTCAATTTCTTCCTCTCCCCATTTCACAGAGAAGGAAACTGAAATCTAGGCAGAAAAAAAACCTTATCCAATGCCACATAATCTAGCAAGCAAACATTTGTCAAACACTGTGTGCCCAGGAACGTATTTGGCAAAAATAAGAAAATACGTAACTGGAAGAGATGCATTGTGTACATAGATAAGTAAACAGTTAATTTAAGAATTGAGGGGAAAAACTAAGGTCTCAGGACTTTTTAACTCTTGCACACCGCAAGAAGTCTTTTAAGCAACCAGAAGTAGATTGAATTTATAAAAGGAAAGTCAAAGAAAGATGAGAACAATGGAATAGAATCAGGCACTTGACTAAGGTTGGAAGAAGGTGGAATGGAACTAATGGTGAAACAGTAACTCAATCCTACAGAATGGCAAACAAAAAATAGAAAAGTAGAGTTCATCTCTGTTTGGAAAAAGATTCTATAGTGTGTTGGGAAAAGAGATTTGAAATGTCTCGTCAGATCCATGGAAGGAAGTCTGGAATTGTACATCAGGTTTGAGTTATACAACAAGCTAGAGTAACAAAAATGACATGATCAGAGGCAATTAGAACTATGGAAATTCAAACACATGAAAGATTTCAGGAGTTGCCTGAGACACATAAAGGTTAACTAACTTGTCCATGGTCATGCAACCAGTAAGTATCAAAAGTAATATTTGAACCCAGGCCTTCCTGACTCCATGCCCATCAGTGTATCGCCAAGCTGTCTGACCTGTTGGTGCCCTCTGGTGGCATCCTAGTACCAACCCATCTGATCTTTCAGTGAGATTTACCTAATAGAGATGCATCAAAAGTATATTACACTAGGTCTGATGATAGGGCAAAAAGCAATTTTTGCTATAAAAGTTCCTTCACTCATACCCAATACACAAAATATGTGCCCTCCTCTTTTGGTTTCCAGTTGAGGAAACCTGACTTTAGTTCTACCCCACAAAGATTAACACATCAAAATCAATTAGAATCTAGATATGTCTTTTCTTGGAAGGATCTCACAAAACAGAACAATGGATAAGAAGTGAATAGCATCAAAATAAAAGAAATTCCATTATGGACTAAACCAATATAGTTTTTCTCCTCATTATCCTTTTGTGACAGATAGGGATTAAATAACTCCAACTTCCCTTTAATAATATGTTTATGTCTCTATCACACAGATGATAAGTTACTCTTATTCAACTCTAACCCCTCTTCTAACCTCCACCTCACATCTATAACTGCCTTTTAGAAATTACAAGTTAGATTCTTGTAGACATCTTAAACTCAGCATGACCAAAACTGAACTCACCTTTTATCTCCTAACCTTCCCCTCTTTTTAATTTCTCTCTTCCTATCAAGGTTATCAACATCTTCCCAATCACCCACTCTCACAATATAAGGATCATCCTGGACTCCTTGATACTTCTCATGCCCCACATGCTAGAAAGGTAAAGTCCTATCCATTCTACCTTTACAACACCTCTCAATATGCTCCTTTTTCTCATCTGACAGTACCACTATCTTGGTGCAGGTCCTCTTGTAACTGAAGTCCCCGAAGTCCATTGATTTGGGACTTTTTCCTTATTGGTGAGTACAGTGCACCATGTCTGAATGAGGCGTGGAGAAGAATTGGCTGAAATGGAAGAGAAGAAAGATTCAGATCTTTAGAGGTTCTTCACTCTTCAGATATCTCGGAGTCAAAGTAGTTACTTAATAGATTCTCATTGACTAAGGAATCCATGGGTTCACCTAAAAATTTCTCAAACTTATTTATATATTCAGTACATTGTTCACTAAAGCAAAAGACACTAAAGAAAGACATGGTTTTCTTTTCCAAAGTCATTTAAGAAGACAAAATCTGAAAAGTAAATAGAAAAGAGATCTAAAAAGAAAAAAAAGAAAAAGATATAGAAAGAAAAATCAATGTCTGGACTTGAAAGATAACACTGATGTCTTGAAGATCAGAACACAATTGAAGTGCTGAGTTTAATTATTCATTATAATTTAAGACAAATGTTAATAAGCAGAGAGAACAATCAAAAAAGGAATGTTATGGTTGCCTTGAATTTTTGTTATGAGGATGTATGAAAAAAACTGGGAATATTTTAAGAAAAAAATACTCAGAAGAAGGGGAAACATAATAGCAGTTCAAAAAATATATGAAGGACTAAGGACTATGTGAAGAGAGAAAAAGAGAGAGAGAGAGAGAGAGAGAAAGAGAGAAAGATAAATCAATTATTGTCTACTATGTCACAGCATCAACACTCTTTTATACCTTACTAAATGCTGAAGATGCAAATAAAAACAAGCAAGACCATCCCTACCATCAAGAAACTTACATTATACAAGAAGGACCACAGCACAAAAAAGGGAAACTGAAAAGAGAAGAGGTTACAGAGTGTTATGGTGTGATATGAAAATGTGATATGGAGACAAGAAAGTTCTTGCCTACAATTTCAGCCAAAATAAGGCAAATATCTCACAGATAGTCCAGGGTGGTTGCAGCATCAGGGCTCAAGGTTTTGTTAGGAGAGGGGTTGGGTGAAGAAAGCAGATATGTATGAAAATTGGAATACAACATGATTGAACTTACTTGCCTGAGAAAGCAAAATCAGGTGAAAGAAGCAGTTTAGGTTAGGCACTCAAGAGAGACTTCCTAACATTTAGAACTGGCCCTAAATAAAAGGTTCCTCTTTATTAGAGCTCTTCAAAGAGAGGTTGGATGACCATATGTTCAACATATCAGAGTAGGGAATTGGACAAGATGACTACTGAGGTCTCAAATTCTGTAATTCTTTAACTGTGACAAGAATTCTTTGTATCATATGCCATCAAAAGAAAAATATTTTCCCAAGATAAACTTTGGCTAATCTATCCCTCCCATCCAAGTATTAACTAGGCTCGACCTTGCTTAGCTTCCAAGATCAGATGAGGTTGCATGTTCAGGGAGGTAATGGCCATAGATGGGCTAAACTAGTCCTAATGTATTGTCAGTCAGTTAATAAAAATATTCATTAAATGCCTACTATGTGCCAAGTTTCTATGCTAGACAAATGGTACAAAGGAAGACAAAACAATGAGGGAAATCTCTGCTTTCCTACAACTGTCTCTATCCATCCCTACCTTACTCTTTCTCAAATCAGGACTCTGGAAATATATAGTTCATTTCTAGACTATAAATGAGAATGTCGCCTCAAACATCAGTGCTTGGTGTTAGATATTAGATTACCAATATCTGTATCAACTCTTACTCAGAAGTCTCAGGTATCCAGCTTAGAAAGATACTTTCTCTTTGTGCTTGAAAATAAATTTATTTAAGCTGTTGTAAAATAAGAGAGAGAGAGAGAGAGAGAGAGAGAGAGAAGAAATGAAACAAGATGAACTTTGTTAGTTTGTGCTGACATTCTCCTGATAGCTAACAAAAATGACTGTGATTTTTTTTTAAAGTTTAGAATGTTTAAAGCTATTAGTCTCTGTGATTATTTGTCTGAGAGACCATAATGGTCCTATTTTATTAGATCCAAATTTGGCTGTTTAGCCAACATATCCTAAGAGCCTCTTCAGGACAAGTAAATAATATGCATTTTCCAAAGTAATTTACAGACACAAATACATATGGGCCCAGAACATATTACCAGAAGGACAAAATTACTAAGAGAAAAATGATAAAGATAATATTTTAATATTTCTAAAGCTAAATATTTTTGCACCCAAACCTAAATACCTACAGTTTTACCAAGGAGATCATGATGTACTGAAAAGATCCACTCCATCCTGTTTAATAAATTATGCCTCATTTTATCACTTAGGATAACCATTTCTAATAGCCTTGATCAAGGCAATAACCCCTACAGCAGTAAAGATTTCTGGGAAAGTCACATCTTCAAAACTCTCTCAGACTTTTCAAGGAAAAGATTTCCCTTCTCCTCCTGCCCTTAGCCATATAAAAGGACCTTTTTTTCCATTACTCAGAACTAGGATTGATTCAGCTTCAGTGAGAAAACTGGGGCTGGATTAGAACACCTGTTCTCACCAAGCTTCAGGTCTCCTTGTATTGGCTGCCTCCACCAAGCACAGCTTTGTTTGGGGACTGGGCTCAGAGCCAGGGCATAGTCCAGTTAATGGATGACATCAGCCAAGCACCCACTGACCAATCAATAGGAGCAGTTGCTACCCATCTTGCCCTCAGGCTCCTAGGACAGTGGAGCTAAAATTAGGCAAGATGAAGGAGGGTGGGTAGGAAGAAGGGAGATGGGAGCATCTGAACTCATTCATATTTGGAAGTAGGAGAGGGAGGGAGAAAAAGAAGCCAAAATATTTGTCACCATCTTTGGAGAAAAAGGTTGTGTATCATTTAATTCCTTCTTAAGCAGAGTGAGGAGGGGTTCTGGATTCTTAGCAGGGGGTAAACAGCAGCTGCTTCAAAATGGATCCTCAGTAGATGGCTTATTTACTCCCATCTCACAAGCTTTACTCTTGCCCTCCCCCATCTCCTCTCTGCTAATCCTGGTGGTGCCCTCCTTCACAACCCTGCTCAAAAGTCAGTTTCTCTATGAAGCCTTTCCAGCTGGCATATCAGTCTAGAAAGACTATGGCCAAGGAGGGATCAGATTGAAGCCACAAAGGCACGAATGGCATGGAGAAGAAAAATGTGGGCTTGTTCACCAAATCCGGGAATACAATAACCAAGGATGAGCAGGTGTTGCAGAAGATGGATGAAACAAAGTGGGTTTGGAACCTTGGCTGGACCATCATTCCTCTATGGCTCCCCCTGGGATGTTCTTCATCTGATGTCTCTCATTATGAACACATGATAGTCTCCCTATTGAATGACTTAAAAGGATAATTTCCTTAAGCCATAATGTATCTTTATGATACAATAATGTATCTTTAATTATTTTTATTATATCCTTTTCCTCATGCAAGTAATCATTAAAATTATATTGCAGCTTGCTTATAAGTTCACCAAGTACCTTTCCATTATCCTATGGATGGTCATTTTAATTTGTCCAAGATCTTCCAAGATAACTACATGTCTACTCATGCTTCCTATACTACAGCCATTATTCCCATCTCATACTACAATTACACATCCCTTAGTATGTCAGATTGTGATATATGAGTTTTTTCCTTATTTTGCTGGGAACTAGAATTACATGCTTCTGTCAGACAATTCCAACATCATCCCCCTCCCCATGTAATCTTAACTTTCCACTCCTCTTTTATATATGTTGTCTTCCCTAATTAGAATGTTAAATCCTTAATGGCACAGTGCCTGGCACATTGCAAAGTAATAAATATGATCTAGCTATCTATCATATCACTTAATTCTCTGCTACACATTACTAGGAGAATGGTTGTGTTAATAAAACAAGCTCTGTGATAGAGAACAATATCAGTTATTGAAAACACTGCATTGTTTTCTAAGCGTGAATGAGTCCAACCACCTCTTCTTATTAAGTTTTGAACCCAGTTCATTAACCAGGAACATTGACTGACAAAATGTATAAACCAAGGCTGGCTGCCCACATGCACATCATAAAATGGATTTTTCCTGGTCACCACAAATGGCACAACCTGTCACATAGTAGGTATTTAATAAATGTTTATTAATTGGCTGACTGACAAATGGGTGATGTCTCATTCAACTCATTCAAAGTAGCCTTCCTCAAGCTTTTGATCACAACATATTTTAGACTGTTTTGAGGGATATGATTATCACAGTCCGTGGCATACTGTAATTATAGAATGTCAGACATGCAATACATCTTAAGCATCATGGAGTTCAACTCCTTCATCTTATGGAAAAGACCCTGAGGTTCAGAAAATGAATACGGCTTGTCCGTGGTAATATAGCTGGTGACAGAGCTGTAATTAGAATCCAGGCACCAAATTTAGAGTTCTTTCTAAATCTTTTTAAAAAATATCTTTCTGGTAGGAATGTTACCAACCCAAATGACATGTCTGTTTCAAGGAAGGAGCTGACATAAAAGATGCAGAGAAGAGAAACATTTTTTCCTTCAAAATTGAAAGATGCTGTTCCAAATTCTCTTGAAAATCTATTCCAGATCTTAAATGTCTTCCTGAACATTTTTGCATGTTAAGCCAGCTTTCTATATCCAGTGCGGATGAAGTTCAAATGAAGAAAAAGCAGATAAGAGCAGTTTAAAGTAGAAACTTTGCAATGACCTTATGTTGGAGGACCTTGCCACTAAGAAGTCTGTCTCCCAACTCTGAGATACCACTACATACCTGTCAGATTGGCTAAGATGACAGGAAAAAATAATGATGAATGTTGGAGGGGATGTGGGATAACTGGGACACTGATGCATTGTTGGTGGAACTGTGAACGAATCCAACCCATTCTGGAGAGCAATCTGGAATTATGCCCAAAAAGTTATCAAACTGTGCATACCCTTTGATCCAGCAGTGCTTCTACTGGGCTTATATCCCAAAGAGATACTAAAGAAGGGAAAGGGACATGTATGTGCCAAAATGTTTGTGGCAGCCCTCTTTGTAGTGGTTAGAAGTTGGAAATTGAATGGATGCCCATCAATTGGAGAATGGTTGGGTAAATTGTGGTATATGAATGTTATGGAACATTATTGTTCTGTAAGAAATGACCAGCAGGAAGAATACAGAGAGGACTGGCGAGACTTACATGAACTGATGCTAAGTAAAATGAGCAGAACTAGGAGATCATTATACACTTCAACAACAATACTGTATGAGGATGTATTGTGATGGAAGTGGATTTCTTCAACAAAGAGAAGATCTAACTCAGTTTCAATTGATCAAGGATGGACAGAAGCAGCTACACCCAAAGAAAGAACACTGGGAAATGAATGTAAATTGCTTGCATTTTTGTTTTTCTTCCCAGGTTATTTTTACCTTCTGAATCCAATTCTTCCTGTGCAACAAGAGAACTGTTCAGTTCTGCACACATATATTGTACCTAGGATATACCGTGACATATTTAACATGTATAGGACTGCTTGCCATCTGGGGAAGGGGGTGGAGGGAAGGAGGGTAAAAGTCGGAACAGAAGTGAGTGCAAGGGATAATGTTATAAAAAGTTACCCAGGCATGGGTTCTGTCAATAAAAAGTTATAATTATTTAAAAAATTAAAATTAAAATAAAAAAAGGAAAAAAAAAGGAGTCTGTCTTCCTAGCAAAGCTGGCTTCTCAGTACCAATAAATTTTCCTTTTGCCTCAGAAGAAAAAATATATATATCTTTCCATAGCATTGTGGTTCAACGGAGAAAATTTAAAAAGAGACCTGAGTTCTGGCTCTGTTATCACCTAGCTCTGCGCCTTTGGGTAAAAGCAATTATCCTCTACTGAGCCTTCATTCATCTCCAAGATGAAGACAGTTGAACTGTGTCCTTACAGTCCCTCTTATCACTATAATTCTATGATTCAATCATTGCAGGCTTCCTCACATCTTAGATGTCCCGTGCCTGTTAGCTTATTGGCAAGGGCTTTCTAGCCATTTGGTTTGGTACAAATTCTTCCCCCTGGTTATAGAATCAACCAACTGTTGGTAAGGATGCCCACTGGCAAGTATCAAATACTATTCATTCCCCAAATCCCTAGCAACTCCTACAAAAGGCCACCCTAGTCACAATGGCTATTTAATTGTGAACCTCTCCCAGGTGCTTACATATTAACATGGTCTAATGTGGTGTCAAGCTGGGGAGAATAAAGGTTAACACATTCTAATTGTCCCAATTGTCATAAGAAGACTACTGAACAATATGGTCCATTAAATACCGAATCTAACAATTATGTTCACCATAATAGAAATTATTCAGATGAATGTGATCTGAATAGTTGTGATTTATTAATTTAGACATAAATTTAATTAGCAATTGATTTTCAATTGTGTCTCCCCCAGAACAATACATTTTGTAGAAAGGCACAGGGGGAAAATATCAACTAAAGAATAGCAGACCACAATAATAGGAGGAGCCACTCCATGTTCAGAAGTTCTATAATAGCTCTCTGCCTAAATAACAATTCCAGGAGGCTTGGGGAAAGAGTAGCTTCACCTCTAGCAGAAAACAAAACTTTCCTTCATCCATGGTGGAATTAGGCAGCAGTTGATATCACAGTTGCACCAGCTATAAAGAGGGTTCAGAGAATTACAAAAGGAAGAGAAAGTCCATGGACTATTTGCCCCATTCCCATTTCTAAATCAGAGTTCTGAATTCTCTTGTGGCTAATCACGTATGGGAAAACACTAAAAATGACCTCAAATGAAAAGAGAAGAATGAAGCATTGTTGTTGTTGTTTTAAGAAAGAAAGATAGGGATTTTTTTAAGACCCATTTAGTCAATATCCTTTTTCCAAGCATGACAGAATCTGAGAAATTGAAAGGCAGCAAGTATATTTAGTTAAGCAATAACTTATTAAGCATCCTCTCAGAAAAAAAGTATTTTGATGAATTCTGGAGACAAAATATAGATAGAATAGAGGGATGATTTTAAAGAGCTTAGAATCTAAGTGAGGAAAGATAATAGATAATCAAATTGCCTACTCTCCCCCAATTACGAAAGTCGTGAAAACTCCCTCAGCTCCACAATACTCTTTGACTCAACATCCACTCAAAAGCACAATTCACAAACCCTACCAAAGTTCCTTTTTCCAGATCAACCAGACAACTATTCAATCAAATGAAGAAAGTTTAAAAACAGCAAAGTGAACAAAAGGAATATCACCTTCCCCTCATACACAGAGATACACACTCTTCAATAGACTCTCACAGCAAGCCACTTCTTCATTTCTTTATTGTGAATCCAATTGCTATCCCTTTGATTTCCTTTCCAAATCATAGATGAGAGACCCAAGCAGTTCAGGGCCAATTGTACCAGCACCACTCCCAAGTAGCCCTTCTGTCTCTCCACAAAGCAAGAGAGAAGGTAGCTCAGTCATGTATAAGAGATGAAAATCTTATTTCATTTCTTAGAATTTTCAGGGAATTTCAGCAATTGACCTTTGTAACCCAGCTGCCAACATCATTTAATTGAAACTATTCTCCAAACTTATTAATGATCTCTTAATTTCCAAATTATGTAAGGATTTCTTTTATCATATAGGATGAACCATAAGACCAAGAGATTCTTTCCAATTCTCAAATTCCAGGAAATCTAACACCCTCTTCTGGATCCTCAGTCTTGTACCATTTGGCATTTTTCTTCTCTGATAGTCTCTTCTTTCTGGGTTTTTAATGAGATTGTTTTCTCTTAGTTCTATTCCTACCTCTTTGATCACTCCTCAATCTTCCTTGTTGATTGTCATCAATAACATACCTCTAATTATAGGTATAATTCAAGAACTGCTTCCTTTATCCCTAATATAATTTTATGCATATGATAGATTTATTTTTCCTGTTCTAATTTTGCTTCTTGTTTCCACCTCTACATTGCCATTGAACATTTAAATAAAGATGTCCTAGAAGCATCTCAAACTATGAAGAATTGAATGAACTCCTCTTTCTTACTAGCTTCAAATTCATGCACATAAATATCCAAAAGTACTGATTAAAGCCTGCTTCATATACATCATATCCAAAAATCACAGTATCATGGACAATTAACTATTTCCTCTTAATAAAAAAGAGTAAAACATTGGTAGGGATAGAAATGAATTAGAAGCACAGAACTGGAATCTCCCTTATAATTCATTCAACTCAGTTCTTATCTGACCACAAATCTTACTTTCAAGGTTACTGACAGCACCTGCTTTTCTAGATATCTGCTTTGTTGACATCTAAAGTCCTTATTATAGATGGATTGGCTTTTGATCTTATTAATTACTATTTTGCTGCTTTTCAATGTCCTCTGTTTATTTTGCATGTAGGGAACTTGGGAAATGGGAGATAGTTAAATGTCTAAAGCATATCTCCATAGTTAAATATTTGAAGCTCAAGCATATCTCCATAGTTAAATGTTTGAAGTTCAAACATTTAACTGTCTCCCATTCTCTAGAAAGGTTTGAGAGGAAAACTGGAAATTTCCAGCATGATGTGATATACTGGATTTGGAATCAGGGCCTAAGTTTGAATCCCCACTCTTTAACTTACAACCTATGTGACCTTAAATTAATCACTCATACTCTCAAAATCTCAATTGTTTGGGTTTGGGATTTGTTTTTTTTTTTAATAGGAATAAGAACTTTTAGAAGACATAGAATCTATTTCACAAGGTGGTTGTAAGATTTAAATGAGATAATGAATGTACTGTGTGAAATGCAACCATTATTATTATTACTATTATTTCCAGTGCTTGGTCCTATTCTGTGCATTTTCAGTTTACAGCAAGTTGCCAAAAAGACAAGCAGAGAAGACATTGGGAAATAGAACACCTCATCCCAATGCCTCTTGATTAAGGATTTCAAGAGCATGACTACCTTATTTGATTTAAAATTTCCAGAAAACAGATGTACATCTATGCTGGGAAATAGGAAAATGTATCATTCTATAGATCATAAAGGTTAACCAATAGCTAATAATACTATGTAACACATACAGAACTTACTATATGACAGATATTGTGCTAAGCACTTTCCAAATGTTATCTTATTATATGTTATTATGTGTTATATATTATATATAAGATATGTATTATATCTTATTATACATTATAAGCCAGGGAGTTTTGATCATCTATTTTACAGATAAGGAAACTGAAGCAAACAGAGGCAAAAATGTTAAGTGAATTACTTAGAGTTACATAGCTAGTAAGAATTGGAAGACAGATTTAAATAGAGCTTCCTAATTGCAGACCTTATAACATTGCTGCACAAAATGCAAAACTGAACTGTTTCAAATATGCAATGCACAATACATTGTTATTTCACTCAATTTATATCCACTACTCACTAACAAATTGCTTCAATATGTTGAATATAATGTAGTCATTCATCTAATAAATATTACTCAGGACCTACTACATGAAAAACATAGATACTTTTTTTTCTTTTCTTTTTTAAACTATGGAATAAAACAAGTGTTTCCATAAGATAGTACAATTTTTTAAAAAGATTGTACCTGAAAATGCAAATCTACTATATACAATTTACTATTGCTTTCAAAATACAGCAAAATTATCATATAAATTTCATTTTTTTCCTTTTCCTTTTATTTTCTTCTCTCTCCTTTGCTTCCATCAGAAATGGCTAGTAATAGACACAAATAGATATGTATGTGTATATGTGCATATGCATGTGTAAATGTACATATATGTATATTTATGTATATATGTATGTGTACATATGTATGTTAGTGTATATGAAAAATGTTCTGTACCTATTTCTGTTAGTTCTTTCATTGGAGTCAGTGAATTCATATATCTTTTATAACTAATTAGAATGTTTCCAATAGTCAAAATAATATATTTGCTTATTCATTCTTTTTTTTTACTTTTAACAGCTTTTTATTTTTCAGAGTATATACAAAGATAGCTTTCAACACTCATCCTTGTAAAACCTTGTGTTCCAAATTTTTCTTTCTTTTTCCTCAATGTGGACAGCAAGTAATCCAATATAGGTCAAATGTGCAATTCTTCTAAACATCTTTCCATATTCATTATGTTCTCTTAGGTCTCCTCATTTTGCTCTTCAATATTTCATGCAAATCTTTCAATTTTTTTTCTAAAATCATTGAGCTCATCATTTCTTAGAGTAGTACAGTAATAATCTATCACAATAAATATCACAACGTCTTCAGTCATTAACCACTTGATGGTTATCCCTGCAATCTTTGCTACCACAAAGAAAGCTGCTATAAACATTTTAGAATATATCAGTTATTTTCCTTTTTTCCCTAATCATTTTTGGAACTAGACTAAGTAGTGGTATTTCTGAATCAAGGAATATAGGTCACTTAATAATTCTTTGGGCATAATTCTAGATTGCTCTCCAATATGGTTGTATCAATTCATAATTCCACCAACAATGTATTAGTATGCCAGTTTTCCCATATCCCTTCTAACATTTGTCACTTTCCCCTTCTATCATTTTAACCAATCTGGTGGGTATAAAATGATATCTCAAGGTTGTTTTAATCAGCATTTCTCCAATTAATAATGATTTAGAATTTTTTCACATGATTGTAACTTGTTATGATTTTTTTTCCTTGGAGAACTGTTCATATCCTTTGACCATTTCTCAATTAGGGAATGACTCATATTCTCATAGATTTGACAACATTCTTTATGTATTTTATATATAAGACCTTTGTCTAAGAAATTTTCTATAAATATGTCCCCAATTTTTTGTTTTTCTTCTGATTTTAGCTACATTTGTTTTATTTGTACAAAACCTTTTAAATTTAATATAAACAAAATGATCCATTTTACCTTGCTCTCTATTTCTAGTTCACAAATTGTTTGCTTATCTATAAATCTGATAAGTAATGTGTTCCATGTTCTTCTAATGTTCTTGTAAAATCTTTCTATCTAAGTAATATATCCATGTTGACCTTATCTTGATAAATAGTTTAAAGAATTGGCCTATGCTCAGTTTCTTATATACTGATTTCCAGTTTGCCAATTTTTCCAAATAAGATGTATATTTGTCAAATATATCAATATTATGTACATTTGCTGCTGTAAATTGTATGATTATTCCGTTCCACTGTCTTTCTGTGTCTTAATTAGTGCCAGATAGCTTTGAAAATTACTTCCTTATAATACAGTTTAAGATCTGTTACTGCTAAACTTCTTCCCTTTACATTTTTTATTTCTTTTGTTATTCTTGACTTTTTGTACAAATGATTTCCAAATGAATTTTGTTACTATTTTTTCTAATTCAGCAAAATAAATTTTAGAAATTTAATTGAGATGGCATTGAATATATAAATTAGTTTGGGTTGAAATCATTATATTGGGCTGCCTATCCATGAACAATTAATATTCTCCAATTATTTAAATCTGATTTTAATTGTATAAAAACTTTTTTTTATAATTTTATACAGTTCCTGGGTTTGTTTTGGCTAATGTGTTCTATATTTTATACTCTCCAAAGTTCTTTTAATGTTTTTTTATTATCTCTTCTTACAGAGTTTTGTTTATGACATATAAGAATGTGATGACTGCAAAAATATAGTTTTAGTAACTCATTGTCTATTCTGATTCCATTTTTTTTCTTATTGCTATTGCTAGGATTTCCAATACAATACTGAAAAATATTGGTGACAGTGCATATTCTTATTTCACATCTGATCTTAGTTGGAATGTTTCTGGTTTATCTCCATTACAAATAATTCTAGATAAATGCTTTTTTTAAATCAATGTAAGTAAAAATCCATGCTTTTAAGTTTTTTTTTAATAAAAATAAATGTTGAACCTCTCAGATTGGCTAGAATAACAGGAGAAGATAATAATGAATGTTGGAGGGGATGTAGGAAAACTGGGACACTGATACATTGTTGGTGGAATTTGTGAATACATCCAGCCATTCTGTAGAGCAATTTGGAACTATGCACAAAAAGCTATCAAACTTTTGCATATCTTTTGACCCAGCATTGTTACTACTGGGCTTATATCCCAAAGAGATCTTAAAGGAGGGAAAGGGAGCCATATATGCAAAAATGTTTGTGGCAGCCCTTTTCATAGTGGCAAGAAACTGGAAACTGAGTGGATGCCCATGAATTAGAGAATGGCTGAGTCAATTGTGGTATATGAATGTTATGGAATATTATTGTTCTAAAGTAATGACCACCAGGATGATTTCAGAAAGGCCTGGACTGATGCTGAGTGAAATGAGCAGGACCAGGAAATCATTATATGCTGCACATAGAAGATTATGCTCTGATGGATGTGGCTCTCTTCAACAATGAGATGATTCAAACCAGTTCCAATTGTTCAGTGATGAAGAAAGCCATCCACACCCAGAGAGAAAACTGTGGGAAAGAGTGTGGATCACAACATAGCATTCTCCCTCTTTCTATTTTTGTTTGTTTGCATTTTGTTTCCTTTCTCAGTTTTTTTTTCCTTCTTGATCCAATTTTTCTTATGCAGCAAGATAACTATATATGTTAAATCCAATATATGCATACAACATATATTTTAACATATTTAACAAATATTGGACTACCTGCCATCTAGGGGAGTGGGTGGGGAGAAAAAGGGGATAATTTGGAACAGAAGGCTTTGCAAGGGTCAATGTTAGAAAACTACCCAGGCATATGCTTTGTAAATAAAAAGCTTTAATAAAAATTTTAAAATGTTGAATTTTATCAAAAACCTTTTCTGCATCTGTTGATTTAATCATACAATATGATCATACCTATTTTTAAAGACTATATACTGACTTGAAGAGGAGTCATGGGCTATTGTGGGAAGGGAGTATATAAACCAACAAAATCACTATCCTTGAAGTATGAAAAGGTAAAATTGTTTCCATATTTTCATTGTGGAGAGTGAAATAGAGGAAATTTTGCAAACCTTGCATAAAATGCATGAATAATTAGAATAGTTATATTATCTCTATTCTCCAGACTAGAAAACTGAGGCTCAAAGAAAGTTTTGACACCACCAAGATAGCAAATTGAAGTTAGTTGTAGTCAATGATTGAGAAATACAGTAAACTTTTCAAAACTTTAAAGCTCTATTTTTCCTTTGGTATAAGAAACCCCTTTACCAAACTAAGCATATCCCACTCATTCTTAGTAAACAATTTACAATTAGGTCCTGAATAATGTATACATTGAAACCTCTGAAGTTGTCTTAGTTGAATTCCTGCCTCATATTTTCATTGAGCTGGAACCAATGTACCTTATTTTACATAATTATAACTTCAAATAGTGATGATTTTAATACATGCAATCACTTTAGGGGATTCAATATTTGCATTAATTTGGACCTAGCTTTAATGAATACTCAAAAAGTAAGTATTGTGTAGACATTCCTTTGGTAATGAGCTAATTCAAACTTAGTAGCTTCTTCAAGAAGGGCTAAGGACTTTTCTCTGAGATTATATACTATTTATCTCGTGTATATCTTAATTGCACATTGTCTCTCCCATTAGAATATGTTTCCTTAAACTCAAAAGCTAAAAACCTATGTATTCCCTTGGATCCAGCAGTGTCTCTACTGGGTCTGTATCCGGAAGAGATCAAAAAGAGAGAAAAGGAGGACCCACATATGCAAAAATGTTTGAAACAACCCTTTTTGTAGTGGCAAGGAAGTAGAAATTGAGTGGATGCCCATCAGCTGGGGAATGACTGAATAAATTATGATACATATATATATATGTATATATATGTAAAGAAATATTATTGTTTTATAAGAAATGATGAGCAGGTTGATTTCAGAAAAGCCTGAAAAGACTTAGATGAACTGTTGCTAAGTGAAGTGAGTAGAACCAAGAGATCATTGTACACAGTAACAAGATTACGCGATGATCAACTGTGATAGACTTGGCTCAGCAATAAAGTGATCCAAGACAATTCCAAAGGACTTGTAAGAGAAAGTGCCATTCACATTCAGAAAGAGAACTATGGAAATTGAATGTGGATCACTTTTTTGCTGTTGTTTGTTTGCTTCCTTATTTATTTTTTTTCTTTCTCATTTTTTCCCTTTTGGTCGTATTTTTCTTGTGTAACATATGGAAACATATTTAGAAGAATTGCACATGTTTAACCTATTCTGGAATGCTTTCTGTCCTGGGAAAGAGAAATGCGGAACATAAGGAAATGCAAAGGCGAATATTGAAAACTATCTTTGAAAAAATAAAATACTATTAAAAAAAAAAAAAAAAGAATGTGAATTCCTTAAGGGAAGGAACATTTTTTGCCTTTCTTTGTAGCCCCAGGTCTTATCCCAAAGCCTGAAATTGTAAATGCTTAAAAATACTTGTTGCTTTGACATCTCCAGACCCACCCTTTGATGACTAAAATACATCCTTGCAAATTAAAGAGAACAGAATCTGAAGAACTGATTGTTAGCCCCAAACTATGACTGAGCTTAACTAATAGTCATCATCACATTATTCACAGGAAAGATTCTGCTTAGGCATTTTTTCACATAACAAGGAAATAAGCCAATATGGATAAGGCAAACAACTAAAAATAAATTTTAAAACCTTCCCAGACCAGCACAATTAAATAAGCAGGGGATATTTACATCGAAATTCCCCATATTCCAAATGGATTCTTCCCAATTTTGGCTTTTTCCCCATTGCCTTTCTTTATTATTATATATTAAACCTCACTAAACACAAAACAGTTGCCTTGAAATATTCTTCTCTCAGAAATATATAAAAATCCTCACAATTCTAGTCTACAAACATTTACTAAAGAAGCACAGTGTGCTTAATGAGAAAATAAAGTTGAATAAGAGTAAGCTTATAATTGTTAGGTGATTATTGATTATAAATTCTTTAACCATATGCTTATTGTTGAATTATAAGTATTTACAAGTAGTTGAGTGGGAAAAAACTAGGCTAATAATCTCAATCAATATGAACAGAGGAGAAATTATTTAGTGATTGCATTGAATGCAATGTTTATATTTCTTCCACTATTATCTGAGTTCTAGTGTAGATTGATCTCTCTCAGACAAGAAAGTGAAAGAACTTAGAAAATGTAGCTTTGTTCCAAATTATTAGAGATAATGGGTATCTGAATGATAACTGTAGAAACAAGCTAGAAGATGGGCCAGAAGTTTAGAGATCTGAAAATGACAGTGATTGGGTGGTGGTGATGGTGGTGGTTTAACTTGCCTAATATCTGAAAAAGGAAAGAATTATGAAAAGTTTGGAAGGAAATTCCAACTATATATTTTGCAAGAAAGGAAGACAAAAAATAATACTTTCCAATTAACATACCCATTTTATAATCTGAAGAAAATTTGTGTGAAAGTAATCTACATAAATATTATAGACCTCCTTGAAAAAAGAAGTAACAGAAAGTATCTTGAAGCAAGAAAAGACTATATTTTTAATTTACAATTGACTAAAAAGTATAAAGAACATAAGATTCCACCATTATTATTTATTAGCTACCAAAAAAGTATTTGATTTGATGGAATAAAACCCCCTTAAGCTACAGGGATAGGGAACTTTGTTTCTTCCAAAAGCCATTTGGATATTTATACCCTCATTCACAGACCATACAAAATTGTCAGCTTAAAGAAATGGGAAGTTATGGTACATAGCTTTCAGCTCATCACATGAGGTTGTCCTCACAAATGATTTTGCAGGCCTTATACAGCCTACCTGCTAGACATTTCCCACTTTTGTTTTAGGGATTTTCTTCCAAGTCATCTCCCATTCTGTTAGTCATGTGAAATTCCTTGAGAGATCTACCAGAGATAATTGTGCCCATTAGCTCTGATAATTAAAATCTATCAAACTATATCATGACATCAAGATATGACAATCCCATCATGGAGGTTGTCTGGTTTGGAATCTAAATTGAACAGAGATGTTCTCTAAATGAAGAAGTCCTCCAGATATTCTTGTTTGTGAACATTACATTGGTTTCGAGTCTGTTACAGTGAAATGCCTCCTAAATATGATTTATGATTAATTTGGGGCTAACTATCCAGGCAGGAATAATCAGTGAATGATAAAAAATACCTATTATCAGATTATGACATGAAGATGGACAATCTATAGCACTGATTCATTAACACATAATTTTTAAATAAATACTACACATTAATTAAATAGAAGGAAGAAGGTTGGCCTTTGGGAAATTGAGCAGTGCTTTTAATAGGTTCAAGGTTCTCCCTAGAAACTTCCTATACTTTTTAACAAAAGGATTTTTTCCCCTAGTCTGCAATATTCCAAGGCATTGAATACTATATTCTCTAAGTTTAGGTCTACCCAAAAGGCAATGGAGAGATATTTGGCAAGCATGGTAGGTGCTGAATAAAAGCTTATTGATTAAGTAGGCTATGACTCCTTACAACTGTAAAAACTTGCAAAATGCACAAGAGAAACAATTTAAAACAATTAAAAATGTGAGTGATGCATAATTGGAAAAAATACTGGGCCAATCATAGAGCAAGGAGAAAAATAGTCAATAAATAACTAATGGATATCTTATGTATTCCACTGGCATCCATAAATTTCAAAAGAACTGTTAAAAAGGGCCCCTAACACATAGGATATGTGAAGGACTGAAGTTAGGACAAGGTCCAAATGAAGTTGGAGGGAAATTCCAACTATATATTTTTGCAATTTAATGTTTTGTTCCTTTAAACAAGATAGTTCAAAACGAGTATATTTAAATGGATTGTAATGAGGTGAGCATTCACACTAATTAGATCACAAATGCATGGAAGCATTGAAGCAGGGTAAAATCAAAGCGATCCCTGATTGGTCAATTGCCATCATATTTCAAGTATAATTCATTTTTATAAATACTTTAGGATTATTCTCTGTTCAGTTTTTTGTCAGGATTTTAAACTAATAACAAACAGGATATTGACAAATGAGAGCCATACTAGAAGAAGCTTTCTATCTTTGAAACTGTGATAACTCTGGATTGATGTGACCTCAGTATTAGAGTATATTGAGGAAGAAAGTTTGAGTTCCTTTCCAGTTGATTACCATAGGGCCAACAAATACCAGCCAGATGTACAGTGGAATTAAATCCATCCTGCCCCCATCAGCCTGAATGAGAGAAAGGAAATTGGAGAAACATATAAGAGAGGAAAAAGCTGTCCACATACATCAAGGAAAACAGTATGATTGACACTGAGAAATAATGAGAGTATCCCCTCTGAGTGACGGCAGGTTAAAAATCTGGGCAATTACTTTTGTCATTGAATTCTCATGTTGCACAAAAGCTGTACCCTAAGAGGGATGATTTCAGAGCCTTATAATTAAGAGTAATGCCAATAAAAGAACACGGCCTAAGAATCCACTTCCTCCAAAGGAGCCTTTGGGCAGGTCTCAATATCATATAAATTGTGACAAACCTACAGCTCTCCCTAATCTATCTGACAAAAAGAAAAGCTGCAGGATATGGTAGCAGCTTCTCCTAGGTCCCCTTGGCTATTCAAGGGACAAAGATGTCAGTTGGACTCTTTTCCTCTTTAGATTTGAACAATTTAAAACATAGGTACTCAAAACTAACTAAACTTAAAATTAGGAAACAAATGCATAAAGAAATTATGTGTTTACCTATATTCTGACTATTTTTTTAAACTGGAAGAAAAGAAACCAAAAAGAAGGAAAAAAGGGAAAGTTGATTGTGACCCACTGCCTCCAGAAATACTATTAACTGGACTGATATCAGGAAATATTCTATGCCTGTACATAGAAAGCCCCTATGTGCAATTCTATTGTTCCCAGCTCTCAGTGCTGAATGCATAGTTGCCTCTATCCCTGCAATCTCTATAGAAAGAATAACATTGGGACCACAGACTTCTTAAGATCCACAAGTAAATTTGAGGAGTCCATGAACTTGGATGGAATAAAAATGATCTTTGTAAACATAAGCATTTTATTTTATTCATTTAAAAATACTACTATCAGAAGTCCATACTCTTCACCCAACTGCCTAAAAGGTCCATGACACACAAAAAAAGATAAAGAATCCTATTCAATGAACATGTCCAGCTCTTTCCCGATTCTGCTTTTCTTCCCACACTAGAAGGAGCACTACCCCTAACCCCGCCCCCCACACATGTCTATCAAAGTCTACTCTTCAAAATCCAGCTGACAATTGCACCTTCTCACTCTTCTTATTGGTCCAACCTTGAAATGCTATCTCCAGGCTCCTGACTTATCACCATGGTATGTATAGTCTATTTGAACTGTTTAGCATTTAATACTTCCTTGAATATACCTGATCCCCTTGACTAGGAGGTAAACTCCCTTTTCTTTCTATCTACCATAGATAATCTGGCAAATTAGATAGACAGATAATCTGCCATTTGCTCAAACCCATTCAAAGGACATTGTTAATTAATCCATCTCAGCCTGCTAAAATCTAGAAATCAAGTGTTCATTTTAACTCATTTTTAAACAGCACCAAGTACAGATTAAATAAAATCTTTAAAACTGTAGCTTCACTAGATCTCAGCATACTTATTTGTAAAAATAAGAGATCTCCTTAATAGATTAGAGCTGCAAACTCAAGCACATGTTACAAACTAAAACAACAGCACTCCCAGTGCAGCTAAACCAGAATAAAATATAATTGGGAAACATTTAACAAAATAAAAATATAATAGCAGATAGATTTAATATACTAGGAAATATTTAACAAAATAAAAATATAACAGCAGATAGATTTAATATAATAGATTGGTTTTCTAAGTCAATATGTGGCTGGCAGGGATCCTTATGATGGATTTAGTGGCACCTCTTTCTGCTCAAGTTTGACCCTACTGTTCTATGACCTCTAAGTCCCTTTTTCCTGCAGCTCTAAATCTCTGATCTAAAAATCTGTGAAAAGAAAAGATTAATATCTAAATTCTCCTCCAGCTCTAAATATTCTGTAACTTTAATTGGAAGAAATACATATATTGGGCTCCAATTAATACTTGAAAATAAATATTTTTAAAATGTAGCCAGCTTCAATTGTCACTCTCCCACCATTCCTACCAGGAGGTATACACATAATGGATGATATGCAACTGGCACATTCTTTACTGATTGCCTTGAGCTGGAAGCTATACAGTAGGTTTCAAGTGTGTATCAGTCCCTTGTTACACTTTGTACTTTAAAAATGCTTAAAAAACCAGACTCCTGGCTAACCTGAACCTCCTCTGGGGGAGCTGGTAATTAGGCAAAAATCTAACAATAGATAGTAAGTTGCAGAATTGAGATGTACAATCCGTTGATCAGGGCCAGTGGAGCGAAACGAGGACAGGATCAAAGGCAGAGAGCATGTTTATTAAAAGAGGACACCCAGAATTTCACTAATTAGCTTAGAAATGGAGTCAGAGAGAGAGAAAGGCAGAAGATCCTTCGAGGTAGTATAGATATCAACTCTACATACTACCAGGATTTACCCAGAAGGAGAACCGTCAGAACAAATTGGTAGAGACAACACTGGAGGACACTGCAGAGGCTACAGGTCACCAGCTGATGCTAGGTCTAGGGCCTTGGTGGCCCAGGGTGATGAAGAATAGATCTCTCCATCAGATGCCCAATGTTCCCACAGGCACAGCCTGGTCCTTGAGCCAAACAATGGGAAAGGGCACAACAACCTTCCTGTCAAGTCTTAGGAGTGGATGGGAACTTTTTTAGAGTCATCTGTCCCATCCAGGAAGCCCCATTTTTAGACAAGACATGGATTTGTGTTCCTAGTAACTGCTAAAATGAAAAAATGATCATTGGTGGAAATTCTCTACACTTTGGATGGGCCTCTACTGGGAAATGGATGGACATATAGTATCATAGACAAAGAGCATAGGAGTAGAAGTTTAAAACCCTGGATCTGAGTCCCAGTTCCATCATTCACTAATTCTGTGGTTTTGAACAAATCATTTAAACTCTCAGTGAATCCTTTTCTATATCTACAAATACTAGTTGTATTAAAAGTATCTCTACAGACCCTTTCCATTCTAACATTCTATGGTTATAAGATCATACTTAAGACAGTATAACATATAAGAAGTCCTCACCTTTCTTGGAAAATTCAACTTTCTTCCAATACTCATCACAAACTGCAATACTATCAATAAGCCTTTTTTTGTATCTAGCCTAAATTCTCTTTTGTTATATTACAAATCTGTTTCTTTTCCTGACTCTGAAAGAAAAGAGCTGTCCACTGTTCTCTTGATGGAGACAAATCAACTGAAAAAAGCTATGAAATGAAAGGAATAAAAGACAAATTCTGTGTTTAAATGATGGCAGTGGCTATGGGGGGTGGAGTGAACTATGAGTCTTAGATTCCTATAGAATAAAGAAAAACCAGGTACCTGAAAGAACAGAAAGGAAAACCCTATCCCCCCCCCCTTATCATAGCATCATAGATCTAGAAAAAAAGATGCCTCAAAAGCCATTTAATCCAATAATCTCTTTTTACAAATAAGAAAACTGATGCTCAGGAAGCTTAAATGACTTTCTCACAATGATGCAGGAAATGTCAATCCCAGTTCTCTAACTCCAAAGTCAATGTTCTTTCCCTTGAATTATACTATTCTTCCCCATGTCTCATTTTAATATGATCTCAAAACCACCTAAAGCAACAAAGAAAGAAAACTCAGCAGCTCTAAGTTACTGAGTATGCAATCTAGGTTAGAATAGTCTATCATCAACCAATGTCCTCACTTGCTGACTGCAACAAAAACCCAAAAGGGCTATTAGTAAGAATCCCATGAGGTAGAAATCCACATTTTTCTTCTGTGGGAGAAAACGAAAGAGGGAGTAACTAAAGAATTGGTTTTAAGGAATCCCAAACTGTTGCTTTTTTCTGGTCTGCTTTTGGTAGAGGGAAAGCAGAGAAAAGTTGAGGTAGGGAAAAGATATTAAAAAGTCTTCCCTGTCCAGAACATCTTCCAAGGATCTTCTACCCATTATTGATTCACCTGACTCAACAAATTCCTTGTGTTCCCTGAGATGGTTACACCTCCCTTAGTATGAATTACTTCAACCAGATGATAGGATCAGAGCTTTAGAAATGGAAGGGCACAATTAGTTCAATACCTTCATCTTATAGAGGAGGAAACTGAGGTCACCAGCTAGTACAGGTAGTATTTGAACCCAAGTCTTTTGAATCCAAATACAATTTTCTTACCATTGTACCATGCTTATCATATTGTCTATCTCCTGACACAGAGTTGAGAAAAATCATACTGAGGAAATGATTTAGAGATAATAATAATAGATATGTGTATGATCTAGACACACAAACACACAAATGCTTTAAGGTTTGCAAAATTCTTCACAAATGTTATTTCATTTTATCTTTACAATCACACAGGGAAATAAAAGTAATTTTGAAAATGGGGAAAATTAGGTAGATAAAGATTAAATGACTTGCAGTCATGTAGATCATAAATATCTAATGCTAGATTTGAACTCAGGTCTTCCTGACCCCACTCTGCATTCCACCCACTGCACCATGTACCTAGGTTAGGGTACTGAAAAGGATAGGACCTAAGAGGGGCATCACAAGCTTAGAACCTTGAACAGAAAATGGTAGTACAGAGAAACTGGATTTTGTAGAAGGGATTTCAGAAAGGTATGAAACTCCGAGCCAGGAAGCAGTAAAGCTCCCCCCTCAAATCCTAGTCATATATCCTAAGGAGGACCCTCTCCTTTTATAAGCTT
Organism: Antechinus flavipes; assembly: GCF_016432865.1. Taxonomy (NCBI): domain Eukaryota; kingdom Metazoa; phylum Chordata; class Mammalia; order Dasyuromorphia; family Dasyuridae; genus Antechinus; species Antechinus flavipes. Next base: position 373,398,929 of record NC_067401.1, read on the forward strand.
TCAATAATATTATGGTCAAGATCTTAAAGGGACCTTAGAAATCATCTCTGTTAGCCTCTTTATTTTTACAAAGAAAAAACCTCTAACAGAAAGATGGGTGACTTGCCCCATATTAGGTAGCTAATGAGTAACAGAATTGGTAAAAACTCATGTATCACAATACTTAAACTCTTATGTTGAACATATTGAACAATACCATCTTCATGCCTTGAATTATGAGCTTTCCATAGTGTATAACTCCCAAATATAAGGAAAATATAGGCTTCATTGATTATCATGGAAAGAGTCTGAGATCTAAATGAGTTCAAATACTGACCTGGCCCTTTCAAATTTGTATGGCATTGGAAAAAATTTCTTCACTATCCTGAACCTCAGTTTCCTCACTTTTATAATTAGAGTGGGGTAAATGGCCTTTAATATCCTTCATTGCACAAAATCTATGAACTTATGATAAATAATAAAATAAACTTAATGATTTGCAAATGATATTACAAAAGTTATCTCATTTGAGGCTCACAACAACTCTGGGAGATAGGTATTATTATTATCCTCATTTCACAGTTGAGCAAACTAACACAGGCTTAGAAGTAACAAATAGCAGAGATCAGATTTGTATTCAGGTCTCCCTGACTCCCAACACCTCATAGCCTGTCAAAAAGTACTTATTAAGCACCTACTACGGATCAAGCATTGTGCTACATGCTGTGGATATTGTAATGAATACCTTTTCATTCCACAAAGACAGTGGAGAGAGGAATAAAAATAAAATCTCTAAGCTGAGAGTCCTGATCCCTCAAGAGGAATCTTCAGATCATAAATTTAGAAGTGGAAGGAACTTTAGAGCTAACCTTAGCAGACCAGAGAGACTTAGGACCTGTGAACCAGGTGGAGATCTATTAGATCTTCAGAATCTATCAGTGCAACCTGATTGACTGGTCAGATCTCCCCTAGCACAATTCTAACCTGCATCTTTATCCTCACCTTCATAAAAGAAAAATTGAAGAAGTCTAGGGTGACTATCATTCCATCCAGATGACAGAAACACATGCTGAGGAGCATGGAGAATTTGAATAACATGCACATTATCCTCAGGGAGAAAAGAAGAAAAGGGGGGAAAAAGTAATCCACCCAACCATGTAAGCCAAGTCACAAAATTTAATTAGGAAGATAAGAGTTTGGGGGTAGGGAGCTTTTTTGGTGGATTTGTTTTGGTTGTTGTTGTTGATGATGATTTTTTAGTTATGAGCAGAGGTGGGGGGGTGAATAATTTAAGCACAAAATTAGCATCTTCTAATAATCTTAGACAAAAAATGATTTTGTTTTGCTTTGGTTTGCAAATTAGCTCATGATTAAAGTATCTCTTCAGTAGCATGGCATTGTTTTTCCAGGCCTATTTGCTGAATGCTGCCCTGACCTGAATACACTTACAGCTTAAGTACAAGATTTGAGAGCATGAGGGGAACAATTATTTTAGAGTGAAGTACTTACAGTTTTGCTGCAAAATCAACGAACTTTTCAAATGATTTGTATCCTATTTTGCAGCTGTTCCACAGGCTTTTAAATGGTATTTATGACATTGCCAACCACAACGTTAAATAGGTTTCTTCTTCCATGTTTGTTTCCAATACCCTGTTGGGATATAGTCTTTGAAGAACATGAGTCTTCAGTGGACAATGTGAGCTATGGTTAATTATCTGTAGAATAGTTATTTGAGAGACAGTGTTTTTCCTTCCCCTCTCCTATTTATAATGAAAGCTTTTAAAGGACAAGATTTTTTTTTTTTCATTTTGCCTTTGTATTTCTCAGTAGCTAGCACAATGCCTTATAAATTAGATGGTTTCAGTCATTTTCAGTCATGTCCAAGATTTCATGACCCTATTTGGGGTTTTCTTGACAGAAATACTGGAGTGGTTTCCATTTCCTTCTCCAGTTTATTTTTACAGATGAGAAAAACTGAGATAAAAAGGGCAAGTGATTTGCCCAGATCCACAGCTAATAAGTGAGGGTAGATTTGAAGTCATGAAGTTGATTCTTTGTGGCTCCAGGGCCAGCATTCTATCCAGTGCACCAACTGGCTGCCCTTATACATAGTAGGCATTTAATAAATGCATGTTTGATTATATTGGCCTGCTATTTTTTTCCTTATATCTTTGTGCATGATACTTCAGGTAGTCAAAATCAACATGAACATCTCATTCTCACATCCCCTAAGCCAAACTATAGAGGTCCCATGGATTAATGACTCCATGAAAGCGGAATCTTAAAGATTATTTTGATTGATCTATTTAGTCACTGTTAATAAATAATATTTTGTGTAAGATTTAAAGTTATACAGAACAATGTACATACATTACTTCATTTGATTTTCATAATAACTCTGTGAAGTAAATGCTCTGATTTTCCTATTTTACAGATGAGGAAAATTAAGCTGATAAAAGTTGTAAAGAGATTTCAAATTTCTAACTTGGGACAATCATATCCCAATTTCCCTACTCAAAATACTGACAGAAGAAATATGATAAGGTCCCATTAATGAGGATAATTGAGGAGGTCAATCAGAATTTTTTTATTATTTCAAGAACAAAAAGTAAGGCATTCACATTGCTTCCAAATACAAATAGTAACACTAAGAATTGACCAAATCTGAGAAAATATCTATTTCAACAACAAAAAAATGACTTGCAAAGAGCACTTTAATGTTTTATGTGTGAAATAATCCCATTGAAGTACATTAAGTGCTCAAAAAGAGATTTTTAGCAAAAATCCTCAAGTAAATTTTTGGTGTGTCAAAAACTATTTGCGAATAGCACAAGCCATGGTAGGTCCTCAAAAACTACAAAAAACTAAAGTCTAAGAATCTCAGGTTAAATCTTGTCTCTTATTTTCTTCCTTGGTGACAATAAGCAAGTCACTCTCTGGGGAATCAGTTTCCTCAACTGTAAAATGAGGGGGGTTGGTTTAGATGTGCTCCAAGATTCCTCTCCATTCCACATTTATGATCAAATGATGTAGTATTGGAAACCAGCTCTGTTTGGTTTGACCAGGCAGTTGATTGCTAAAGATTTGGGATCAATTAACCTCCTATATACCTCCAGTTTTAGGGAACTCACTCCTTAACAAGAGAATCCTTTTCATTGTTGTGCAGTTTTAGTTGTTAGGAATTTCTTCCTAATAGTGACTTCAATTTGCTCCATCATACTTTTCTTTCCTGAGACCAAGCTAAAAATGTCTAAATAAAAGTACAGAGTGTTAATCATTATAAGATAGAATTATTGATTTTTTTAAAATAACATTAATCAATTAACTCAAAAGTTCCAGGCTACAGACAGGTATAGAAAGGGGAAAATTGGAAATTTAAAAAGTTATGGAAATAATAAACAAAAATAAAAGTCAGATGTTTGAAAAAGACTAGCAAAATCAGTTAGCCAACCTGATTAAAAAGAAGAGGGCACAAAACTGTATCAGCAATATAGTAAGTGAACTATGTAAAATCATTACAAACAAGAATTAAAAAGAATTAGCAGAACCACTCAGCACGATTATATGCTAATAAAACTGAGACACACAAAAAATAACTCCAAAAATATCAAATGCCCATCAGAAGACCAAACAGAGATAAAAGAGATCTAAAATAATCCAATTTCAGAAAAGTAAATAGAACAAGCTATAAAGGAATTACCAAAGAGGGTAAAATTTCTGGTACTAATGGATTAACAGGACCATTCTGTCATACTTTTAAAGAATTAATACCATTACTATGTAAATTATTCTCAAAAATTAAGAAAGCCCTCTACTGTACTTCATTTATGAGATGAAAACAGTCCTAATATGTAAACCAGAAAAATATAATAAAATAGCTCAATATCATTAAAGAACACTATTTTAAAACTTTAAATAACAATTCATCTAAGAGATTATTCAATATGACCAGGAAAACAAAGATAGTTCATTAGGAAAACAATCAAAATAATCAATTTAAAAACAAAAAATATTACATGATAATCTCAATAGATACAGAAAAAGCCTTCAACAAAAATACAATTCTACTTTACACTAAAAATAAAAATACAATGCTTAAACATAGAGGGATCTTTTTAATATCAAGAGTAAAAGTAAACATCATAAGCAATGAAGATACACTAGAATATATGACGTATGGGATTCTTTTTTGTGTGTTTCAATTTTGTTAGCATAAGTAGAAGTATTCCCAGTAAAGATAAGAATAAAATGAGGATACCTACTCCTTCTGCCATTGTTTGATAAAATTCTGGAAATACAAGCAATAAATAGCAGCAAGGCAAGAGAACAATTAAAGACATGAAATTGGATAAAGAGAAGATAAATAAACTATTATTACTATTTGTACTCTAGTTCAAGCTCTTACCACCTTTCACTCAGTTTACTCCAATAACCTCCAAAACATTCTATCTAAATAAATGAATGGATGAATGAATGAATAACATGAGAATTTACTAGAAAATCCTAGGGAATCAGGAAAGATACTAATTGAGCTAGTCAAGAGCTTCAGTAAAGTTTGGGTTACAAAATAAACATATGGTATTAGAAACATTCAAAATAATTATAAAATACATAAAATAACTGGGTATTAGTCTACTAAAGTACATATACATGTACACATATACTGATGTCTCTCTTTGTGTGTGGGTGTGTGTATATATATACACATCCACACACAAAACCAAAAGCGATTCTCCAATAGATAAATGATCAATGGTCAAAGGATATTTCTGTGTCTACAGTATCTCATAACTATCCACTTCTCTATTTACTAGGTTATCCCCTACTTCAAAATTTTACTACCTCTCACTTGATCTATTACAAAAATATCCAAATTGCTCACTTTGCCTGAATAAATTAAAGAAAAAATAAAATAAATATAACAATCATTTATTAAGTGTTTACTACAACAGAGGGATGCATTGCTATTTCTAGGACTTTGGGGCTCAAGTTCCTGAACTATTTTCATTGAGGTCTAAATTAAAGTGGCAATCAAGGGAACTGGTGGTTGTGGTAGTGGTAGTTTGATTCCTGAGCACATCCTGTTTTTTGTTTTTTGTTTTTGTTTTTCCTAAGATGCTTCATTACTCTCTAGCTAAGCTGACTCTCCTACTTCATAGGTGGAAGTTGGTAGGTATGACTGGTCACTTCTCTTTAGGATTTGTTTTCTTGAGTGATGACTATGGGGGTTGAGCTGAGAGAAAAATCAGTAATATAGGGGTGAGGGTACTATTTTTCTTGGGACTACTGGGCTTAGCCAATGACGGTGGCAAAGATTGAAAGATTCCTTCCTCTTAAATTCTTTTTGACCCAGTTATTAAAGAAATTTTCCTGAAATGAAAGATTGATAATTTCACCTCCTTTCTCAGTTAATTATAACAGGTCACTGTTGTTTCTAGGAACAAATATAAGCTTTCCTGTTTGACTTTTTTTTTAAGTTCTTCATAACCTTGCCTCAACTTACCTCTTCAATTTTATGACATCTTACTCCCCTTTTTACAACTGAGAGACTCATCTATTTCCTTTCTTGCTATTCCATTCTTAAGACATTACCTTCCATTCTCCATTTTTGGATTATCTGTCATCCATGTATTGTATGCACTCCCTCCTCAACAATTCAAAAAGCATTTTAAAAGCATTTTAAAGCATTATGTCCCAAGTACTAAGGACTAAGATAAAAGAAATGGAAAAATATAGTCCTTGCTCTCAAAGGGGCAAAGCAACATGCAAATAATTATGCACATATCGGTTCTATACAGGAAAGTAAGAGAAAGTATTCTCAGAGAGAAGAACTCCCCAGCAATGGGGAGTTAGAGAGGGAGGACCAGAAAAAGATCCCTGTAGAAGATGAGTTGAGTTGAGTCTTGAAGAAAACAAAGTTAGTAGAGGAGAGGAAGGAGAGTATTCCAGACAGTGAAAAGGTAAAGAGTGGGAAAATGGAGTTTCATATTCAAAGAATGGCAATAAGGCCAGTGTGACTGAATTATAAAATATCTAAAGAGGGGTGAGGTATAAAACGATAATAAAGGAAGAAAATGATTAGATTATGAAAGAACTTTAAAAGCCAAACTGAGGATTTATAGGGAGTGTCCTTATCTATTGCATGGTTACTGTAGACAAAGAGGTATCAGTGGATTTTTCAGTACAACCAGATCAGTTATCATAGGAAACAAAAAACTTTAAGACAGGCTGTGTGCTTGAAACCCATTTGTTCAAGTTAGTAATGTTTAAATGGAATGAGTCAAAAAAGAAGAAAAAGCAGACCTGCATGGTCTAAAACTGGGCAAGAATCCAAACAACTGTATATGGCCTGGAGATATAGAAGATGTGTGCTCACATAAGGTATATATATTTTCCTCATTTGACTCATTCCATCCAAAGTCTTTTTGATTCCAACAGCCAAGTCCTTAGCCTAGCTGCCTTGATTCTCAGAATGAGATTCATCTGTGGGTAGCTCTTTGGCATTTCTCTCCCCCAACTTCCCTGAGAAAGAGATGAATTCACACACTGACAAGCATTTTCCTTTAAGACCCATGAGCACATTGAGTCAATGCCATCTGAAAAGCCAATAGTTGGAAAATTCAGGGCACGTTATCATTGCTTGGATATCATGTTGATGGGTCATTCTAAGACTCTCTCTCTCTACTGACATCAATCATGGCCTGTTGACTTCAACAAATAGCCAAAGGGAAAAGACAAAAGTCTCTACACAAATAAGGAACAATATCCTTTTGGTTAATGTGACTTCAGGCAAATTACTCACCATTTATTCTTTTCTATGTAAGGCAAGAGAACCATCAGTTTCTTGTGGGAATTGTTTAGTTTTAAATCAATATAATGCTTCTTTTTGGGTCCTCCAAATGCACAGATGGAAATGGTTGAAAAGCAATGGCAAAGAAAAAGGCATGAGAGCAAGACCATGATGGTGTTATAAAGGGAACAGCTAAGATAATAGGGAAATCATAGCTAAAGGTTACTGTTCTGTCTTCTAAGCAAGAACCCTACAAAAGAAGAGCCCAGAAGGTGAATTTACAGACACTTATTTTGTAAGAATAAATATCTTACCAAATCTTTGTTTTTTATAATTATGACTTGGAAGAGAATTCTTAACCCCTTGACAAGGGCCCAAAAGATATGAGCAAATAATTCTCAATAGAATAATTTCAAACTATTAACAAATGTTAATCCCAACTAAGAAAAAAAATGTCCCAAATCATTAATTATAAGAGAAATGCAAGCCAAAATAAATCTACTAACAAACATTTAGTAAACTACTACTTTTGAACTAAGCTAGGGATACAAAAAGAGACAAAAGATAATCCCTGCCCTCATGCAGCTTACAATCTAAAAGGAGAGAAAACAGCCCTGCAGTTTTATTTAACACCTAAAAATTGACAAAAATGAGAAAATAAGATATATCAGTGTTGGAAAGATTGTGGAAAGATGGACATATTAGAACATTGTTGGAGTATCTATGGATTTCTTAAATGACTCTACTAAACAATTTGGAGTTATGCAAAGAAATTAATAAAATATCAATAACTTTTAACTCTGAGCAAACTCTGATAGACTTACATTCAAGGAGATCAATGATGAAGAGAATTTATTAAAAATAAATGGATATTTATTAGGGAATAATTAAATAAATTTTGGTCTGTTACCACAATGAAATAATATTTTGAACAAGCAACAATGAATATGAAGACTACAAAGAAGAATAAGAAAACATGTGAACTTATGAGATGTGAAGAGGTGATTAATATAGACAATTAGTTATTGTTCAGTTATTTCAGTTTGTGTGACTCTTCATAACCCTCTTTGAGATTTTTTTTTTGACAAAGATACTGGAATGGTTTGTCATTTACTTGTCCAGTTTATTTTACAGATGAGGAACTGAGGCAAAGAGGGTTAAGTGTATACAGGTAGTAAATGTCTGAGGCCAGATTTGAACTCAGGTTTTTCTGACTCCAGTCAAGAGTAATGTGACTGTATTGATCTATCTTTAATGCAGAGGCAGTGTTAAAAAAAAATCTATATGTTATCAGACTGAATTGATATATTGGTTAGTTTTGCTCAACTTTTTCATTTTCATTCTTTGTTATGGTGGATGGCTCAATGGGTAGATAGAATAAGAACATATGGGAATAAGGGTTATATAAAAACAAAAGGTATCAATATTTTTAATGATTTCCACAACAAATGCTTTCTACAAATAATGGCAAGCTATGGCCCTGAAATGATCTCCACATTTCATGTTATTTTTCTGCTCCAGAAATATCCATTCTTTACCTCTATCCAAATTACTCTTTAATACTCAAACCATATCCTACTTCTAATACGTAAAGAGCTTTGCCCAGCTCCTTTAGCTCCCATTAGTAATTGCTTCACTTGTGTTAGCTTTAGCTCCTTACTTAGATTATCCTTTTCTTCAGGACAAAAGCCATAACTTCTTTGGCAGCTTAAGTTAATAGAAGAAAAAACTAGGTTAAGAGGCAGTGGATCTAGGTTTGAATTTCATTTCCTCCATTTATTTGATATGTCACCTTAAACAGGTTATTGATCATCTCTGAAAACATTCCCCCACCCATAAAATATAAATAACAGTCTTGGTACTCCCTTACCTATAAGGCTCTCTTATGAAAAACAAATAAGATAATGTATGTAAAGGACTCTATAATAATAAAACACTACAAGTAGTCATAAGTGATGTTATACTCATCACTCACATTATTATTGCTATATTATATTCCTTCTCCTTCCCCTGTAACATGCAGTCCAGGACTTGTAGTCCTTAACAAGCACTTAATGATTCTTATGACTATTCTATAGAACCAAAGGCTGGATCAAAAGTAATGAGACTAACAATCTACCCTACAAAAATAAAGGGAATGAAAATTTCATAGGCCACAATTTACATGTCTTGGGAATAACAGTGCTCACAAAAGAGATAAACAAATTACTGCATAGGTAATTGCAATTGAGGTCTTGACTTCTAGAAGATAAAATATATAAATTCTGTGAAATTCTTCTTCATTTCTTCTTGATTACTCTGATATTTTTATTTTAATGCAAAAGAGGGCATAGGTGAAGATGATGAAAATACTGTGGGAAAATATTTCCTGAAATAAATAAGAGGGAGCCAAAGACCACATAGTTAAATCCAACTATTTATTGAGCTCTTGCCATGTGCCAAGAATTGAACAAGATGCTGAGATGGATACAAAGTTTGTGGTGTAAGGAAAAGATCACTCAACATAGTTAAGGAAAGCTCATTCTATTTTCAAACATGTAATCTCCATAACCTTTCAAAGATAACTAATTGCAGATAAAAAATCATCTTCATCAAGTTATACCCTGTACAAGGAACCTTGAAGTCAGAAAGTCCTAAATTTTAATTTTTTCTTAGACATTTACTAACTGTTAGACCTTGGGTATCATTTAACATTTTTCAGCCTCAATTTTCTCATATTAAAAATTGGAGTAATAATTACATCTAATTCATAGGTTTGTCATAAGGATTAAATGAATAATATATGTAAAAAGCTTTAAAATGCTATATAAATAACACTATTGTTATTTATCATGTTACCAGTAATAGTAGTAGCAGCAGTAACAGCAGCACTACTACTACTAGTACTATATAGCAAGGTTTTTCTGGACCTGATGACTTAAACTCAACAAGGGCAGGTAAGGGCACATTGACTATTTTGTTTTGCAAATACCTGGTAATCATTTTGTCCCATCCTCTCCATATCACAAAGCATTCTCTTTGGCAAAGAACAGAAACAAAATGAGAGTTGAGTGATTCTGCCTTCTCTCCAATCATCTACCTTGATCAGTTGTCCCATTCCTTCTTTGAGCCTCCATTTTTCTCAGTGTAGCTTAAAAAGCTCCCTTTGTTCCCACAGAATCACAGAATTTTAGTCTTGGAAGGACACTCAGTGTCCCTTCTGCACATACCTCCCAAAAGAATTCCCACTTTCTATTTCAGTAACTAGTCCTTCCTTGTTGGTAGAATCAAGTCCAGAATAGCAGTTCTGCTCATCCCTTCCTCCCTCCTTTTGATTAAATTGTCATTAAGGCAAGCCAAGAATTTATTTGCTGATCTAATTTTGGCAGAGAGAGAGCTCTAGCAGATGTCTGGATAATTGAAGTCACCCATTATTACTCTATCATGTTTCCATGCCAAATTTATGATTTGTTCTTTATTGCCCAAACTCCTATTCCATTTCCTCCTTTTGTCCATGTGGTATAAAGTACAATCCCATTATAAAATTGCTTGTTTCTCCCTCCATTGATCTTCACCCAAATGTTCTCTACCATGTTTTCCCCTACTGTCTTTCTTGAATTTCCTCACATCTTCATAATATACCATGTGAATTTTACCAACTTACTCCTTTTGAATGAATTATATCCTTCTAGAGCAGGGATTCAATCAGAATTCCCATTCCAACAAATCTCATGGCTTTAGAATTCTGCATTCACCTTTGTTATTACCCGTATGTGCTTTTATGTATAGAAATCTGAGGCTAACTATTTTACTGCTGACTCCTTCCTTGTGAATTACTAGATTCTATTGCTAGTCTTTGCCCTATGTTATTCCTATTCTAGATATCTAGCTTAGTGACTAAGCAGAAGCTCCAAGTGCTATAAGATGTATAATTCTAGGGCTCAGAATAGAAGCCAAGTATGGGTAAGCTTATTTGAAAGTCATCTACGTAGAGGTAATAGTTAAGCCACGAAAGTGAATAAATAAATAAATGTTTCTTTTTTCTAAATAGATAGATCACCTGAAAGTTCATAATCAAGTTAATTGAATCAATTTTTGATAAGCAACACCTTCTCAAGTACTTACTGGAAGATAAAGCTTTAAATTCCTCTCAAAACCCTCCTTTATGGAGGGCTGGGAAATCAACTTTTCAGTAGTCTCTTCACTTTCCATCAGTAGTTCTGCTTAGTTTTGACTCCACAGAATACAATGCCCCCCCATGGCAGATACCCCAGAATCCCCATCCCCTACTTTTCAGCTGTGTGTGGTCTTTTTCCATTATAGTGTAAATTCTCTAAGGGAAGGGACTGTCTTTCTTTTATTTGTATCTGTAGCACTTAGTTCAGTGTCTGGAACATAGTAAGTTGTTGTTCAATCATTCAGTTATTTCAGTCTCTTCATGATCCTTTGTATTATAGCATTCCAGGGGCTTCTATCCTTCACTATCTCCTGAAGTATGTTTAGGTTCATGATTGTTATTTCGATGATACTATCTATCCATCTATTCTTTGCCATCCCCTTTATTTTTTTGCCTTCAATCAATCTCAACATTAGAGTCTTTTCCAAGGAGTCCCAACTTCTCGTTATGTGGTCAAAATATTTAAGCATCAGTATTTGAACTTCTAGTAAGTAGCCTGAATTAATTTCTTTAAGTTTTAAATGATTTGATCTCGCTGCTCTCTAAGCAACTCTCAAAAGTCATCTACAGTGTTACAATTTGAAAGCATCTATTCTATGATATTCAGTTTTCCTTATAGTTCAATTCCCACAGCCATATGTTGCTACTAGAAAAACCATAGCTTTGACTATACAGACTGTTGTTTATCCAGATGATGTCTCTGATTTTTAATATACTTTCTAGATTTATCATAGCTTTTTTCCTAAGGCATAAGCATCTTTTAACTTCATGGCTGCAGTCACTATCTGCAATGATCTTTGAGACCAAGAATATAAAATTTGACGCTGCTTCCAATCCCTTTCTCTATATTTTCCAGGAAGTGATGGCACCAGAGGCACCTTAATTTTTTATGTTAAGTTTCGAGCCAGTTTTTTATATTTTCTTCTTCTATCTTTAGCAATAGGCTTCTTAATTTCTCTTCATTTTCTGTCTATCAGAAGTTACATCTGCATATCTGAGATTCTCCCAGAAACCTTAATTCTGTCTTTTCATTCATCCAGCCTGGTGTTTCTCATAATGTACTCTCTTCTTCATTTTAGTACTATCCATGGGGTTCTCTCAGAAAAGATAACTAGAGAGGTTTTTCATTTCCTTCTTTGATAGATTACCTTTTTCAGAACTCTCCATTATGACTTGTCCATCTTAGGTAACTCTATACAACATAGGTCATGATTTTATTGAGATACAAAAACCCTTCTGCCATGACTAGTCAGTATTCCAGGAGAGGACATAATAAGAAAAAGGACATAATAAGAATTCAATACATATTAGTAAATATATGTTGAATTGAATTAAAAGGATGGCTAAGGAGGAGGGGGCTAAAGTTTCCAGGAAATTCCATAGAAGCAACATGAGCAACTAGAAAATGGACAAAAGTAAAGACTGTCATCATTTCTTAGAGAAGTTAAGTCAAAACAGATACTAAAGAGAGAGATCAAATTTTCCACAAACTAGTTTAGCAAAAAAAAGTCTCTTCATCAGGCAGAGCAATATTGAACAGAAGCAATAGCATCTCACAAGACAGAAAAAAAAATATTTAATAAAAATCAGTCTGCAGTATGCTGAAAAAGATAGGGTGGGTGACAAAGAGAGACAGGGAGGAGGGGGAGAGAGGAGGGAAAGAGAGAGAGACAGAGACAGACAAATAGAGGCAGAGAGAAACAGAGGCAGAGAGACAGAGACAATCAGAGACAGACAGATAGACAGATAAAATGAGATAAGAGAGAGAAAAACCTTATTATCATTTCAAGAACCTTTGTAAATCTTCTCTGTGCCTACATTTTCGCATTTCTGAAGGATGGAGTTGAACTCAGTGATCTCTAACATCTTTTTCAGTTCTAAATTGATGATCTTATGAAAGTAAGAGAACAACCATATGAGACAAAACAGATTCATTAGCACTTTTACATTATATCAATTTTCATTGACAATAATAGTAGGATTACCTCATTTGAACTCTACCACCTCAATACCCAGTTTCCTGTGTGATGAAATAATGTTTGGACTTAAGAAAATAAAATTGGAAAGAGTGGTCAGACCTGAAAAAATGTAAAAAAGAAAATTTTACCTTATTTAATATTTTTTTAAAAATCAAGACTCAGTTTCAAAATAAAAATAAAAAGGAGATTCCCAAAAGAATGGAAAAAGTAGACAGTAGTTTGTCCAAGAAAAAAAAAACTGAGATATCAACAACATTTACTTAATTTATCATCTACATAATCTTAATGAGACTGACTTATGCTTATACAATCATTGAGAGTATTCCTCAATGAAAACATAAAAACAAAATAGGCAGAGCAATCAGCAAACATTTATTAAATACTCACTTTGTACCATTTGTGCTATTATTATCTTAATTTTTACAGTGAAAGAAACTGAGGTAGACAGTAAATAACTTGCTCAAAATCATATAACTAGTGAGTATCTAAGATCAAATTTGAACTCAGATCTTCTTGACTCCAATCCCGAACTCCACGGCATCACCAGCTGCCTCCAAGGAAGGTTGGGACAAGGACCTTCATAAAGAAGAGAAATGGAATCGGTAAAGATGTGAAGATAACTATGTAAATGACATTTTCCAATTTCTAAGCAACATAATTTACAAAGACATCCCAAAACCATTTAATGAAGATTGAAAGGGGGGGAGGAGGGAAGGACAGTAGTTTGAAAAAACAGCAGAATCAAATAAAGGATTTTTTAATGATGGGGGAGGGGTAATCTATGTATTTTAGATGCAGGAAAAATATTATCTAGCAGTTAAATTGTGCTTTATAGCTTATAAAATGTTTTGTATTCATTATTTCAGTTGGTAAACTAACTAACTAATTATCCCTGTTTTTCTTTCAGCTGGGATGTATATTTCCACAGCTTAACACACCTTGCATATAGTTAAGTGCTTAATACAATGACTTCACATCCCCAATTTACAAATGATCATTAGAAAGGTTAAGTGAAGTGCCCAAAATCACATATCAAGTGTTCCTGATTTCAAATCAGTACTACATATTATAACATTATAACCTAAATAATGAAGAAGAACAAGAAGAAGAATAAGAACAAGAACAAGAAAAAGAACAACAAGAAGAAGAAGGACAAGAAGAACAAGAAGAAGAAGAACAAGGACAAGAAGAAGAAGAAGAAAAAGAAGAAGGAGGACAAGAAGAACAAGAAGAAGAAAAAAGAAGAAGAAGAAGAATCTAAAAAGAATGGGATCAAGAGTAGTTAGCCTTGACAAGAAAAAGAAGGGGAAAAAAAGAGATGATTTGTGAATGTGAATGATATGGTATATCACCATTTTACAGATGAGGAATCTGAGGAGATTGTGACTTGCCTATGGTCACATAACTAGTAAGAAGCAGATCTAAGACCTAAATCTGGGTCTTCTGACTCTAAGTCCAGCCCTTTCCATTATTGCACACTGCAATAATTTGAGATTGGGAATAGGGGAAGGTGACAAATGAGGAATTTCCTGCTGCATGATCTCACTTTTCTTAGTAAGGTCATTTTCTAAGAGAGAGGGAGGGAGGAAGGGAAGGGGTGAGCCTAGAAGCTTGAGGATAATGAAGAAGGTCGGTAACAGCTGCTGTACCAGTTAGGCAATCAACAAAAGCCAAATAAAAGGCCTGCCAAGCAGCTGCGAGGGCCTAGTAGAAATAACGGATCAGGTCTGCAAAAGTTATATCATTTTCTTCAGGCCGCTCTACAGCTTTAGTTTAGGAATTGAAACAGTGAATGATGAGGTTGATACTGTTTGAGAATGGGCAACGCAACTGGTATTAACAGGGGTTACAGAAAGCATAATGAAAGGGCCCAAGAGATGTCCTTGTTTGTTAAGGGAGTCAAGTGTATCCAGAAGGAGTCCAAGGGTGCAGATGAGTTAGCAATGGCTAAGTAAAGGGAGAATCTAGTGGAGGCAAAGAGCCAGCTCAAAGGGCATGGAAGAAAGGGAGGCATTACAGGGCAAAAGCTTTTCTGGAGATGGCTTGGAAAGAAAGCCAAGGGCTTCAAAATATGATTGTGTGGTTGGCTGGCTAAAGTAGAGGGAATATGAAGGTCCCAGGACTTAAGGAAGATGAAGGACTATGAGGTTAGCATTAGATCAGGAATGTTAAAATTGGCACTTAACACAGAGATGAAGAATAGTCAATGCACTGGTTGATAGAATGAAGACTCAAAAAGGTGCCAACAGAATTGGGTGCCAAAATTAACAGGGAAAATGTACTTGGAATGCATTTAAACTCAAATCATAACTGAAAGAAACTTTAAACATTTTCTTTTCCAACCCTCTCGATTTAGGTAAAGGAACTGAGACAAACAGCCAATCAACTAGCACTTAATAAATGCCATGTGCCAGGCACTGTGCTACAAAAAAAGGAAAAAACACTATCCTTGCCCTTAAGGATCTCAAATTCTAATGGGGAAGACTACATATTTATATTTATATTTATATTTACATATGTAAGATAGATAGGTGGATGGATAGGAAGCATGGAAGGAAGGAAGGAAGGAAAGAAGGAAGGAAGGAAGGAAGGAAGGAAGGAAGGAAGGAAGGAAGGAAGGAAGGAAGGAAGGAAGGAAGGAAGGAAGAAGGAAGGAAGGAAGGGAGGAAGGAAGGAAGGGAGGAAGGAAGGAAGAGAAGAAGAAAGGAAGGAAGGAAGGAAGGAAGGAAGGAAGAAGGAAGGAAGGAAGGAGGGAAGGAAGGAAAGAAGGAAAGAGGGAAGGAAGGAAGGAAGGAAGAAGGAAGGAAGGAAGGAAGGAAGGAAGGAAGGAAGGAAGGAAGGAAGGGAAATGGAGGTAATCTTAGAAGGAAGGCTCTGGGGAATGTGTGGAGGGAGAAGGAAGAACAGACCAGGAAAGACCTCCTGAAAGGCAAGATAGAAGCTGAAGGAAGTACTTTTAAGACAGGGTGAATGGCTTCTGTAAATGCATGGAAGTGGAAGATGTCATATTTAGTTAAATCCTGTTTGACTAAAATCTGAATGAAGGTAAATGAAGAAAGATTGTATGGAATAAAACTGGAGCAGTAGATTAAAGGAGGGTCTGTGGGAGAATAGGATCATGTATACTATTAGTAAAGCTATGAATTTGGTTTAGTCATTGGAAAGC
The DNA here is from genome assembly GCF_016432865.1 of Antechinus flavipes. Taxonomy (NCBI): domain Eukaryota; kingdom Metazoa; phylum Chordata; class Mammalia; order Dasyuromorphia; family Dasyuridae; genus Antechinus; species Antechinus flavipes. The sequence goes on from NC_067401.1 coordinate 373,414,999, forward strand.
AATTTGAAACTATACTCCAAAAAGTGACTAAATTGTACATACCTTTGACTCAACTATATTACTACTAGACCTATATCCCAAAGAAATTTTCTAAGAAGAGAATGGGAGAAAGCACTTACTAGAAAATAGCTCAACACATTGAGGGTATATTAACACAAAAGAATATTGTGTCACAAGAAATGACAAAAGGAAATTAGGAAGACCCCTACGAACTGGTGCTCTTCCTTTATACAGGGTTGGGATTTCTCCACCTTTTATTAGAAGCTCACATAATTTTAGTTCTAAAGAACATCATACTTCTGATCCCTCTTCCCCTAACCCTCTTTCTGCCTTCACCCTATCTCCCATTTTTCAGCTTCTTTTTTGTCTGTCATCTTCTCTTATTAGATTATAAACCCCTTGAGGGCAAGGGTATTTCTTTTTCTTATTTGTATCACCAGCACTTAAAATAGTGCCTGCTACACAGTAGGTGTTTAATAAATGTTTATCAAATTGATGCATAGGGAAGTGATGAGAACTAAAACAACTTACACAATGATATTATGGATACAATCAACTCTGAAAGACTTTAAATTTGTGATTAATGCAATAACAGAAAATAAATTCAGAGGATTGAGGAGGAATCACACCACCCATCTCTTGCCAAACAGGTGAGAGACTTGAAATACAAACGGTCATTTACATTTTTAGACATGGCTAATGTCCAAATGTGGGAATCTGCTTTTTCTGGACTGTATCAACCATGCTCCGTTCCATTTTCTCCTGAGTGATACTCAATATGAATTTCTTCTAGACTCTTATATTCCATGAAACATAGGCATACAATTATATTGCATGGGATACTGGCATTTAAAAAAGGGGGGGGGAAGGGTCAGTCAGATATTACTGAATAGCAAACATATATACACATGTACATGTATGTCATAGGTGTGGACACTCACACACACACACACACACACACACACACACACAAACACATGAGTGATGGATCCAAAAACATCATTTATTCTATGGAGTTCAATAGAGTTCCACCTAATTGTATGTCATACTCTTGACAAAAGATTTCTTTTTCCTGTAGGTACTTGGGCCACTTTTTTTTGACTGGTTACAGATATCATTCAAAAGGCTCTGCAATATCCTGGAGCTTAATACAATGAACCAGGAGCATCTGTAAGACCTTACTTAGAGCAAAAGTTCTTAACATTTTCTGTGTCACAGACCCTTCTGAAATCAATGGATTCTTTCTCAGAATATTTTAATCATAATTGAAGAAAGTAAGATGTTAGTGAAAATAAAATAGCAAGTGCACATTCCCCCTAAAATCTACACTCTTTCTGTGCATCCCTAGGTTCAGAACCTGTGATTTAGAGGGACTCCCCATTCAACATGGATACTGTCTTGATTCTCTTTCATGTCAGTGACAAACTCCTTTGGCAAGCATACATCTCTTTGTTTTCTACCTCATTTGCATTAATTATGAAAAGGTTATTGAAAATAGCAATTTTCATTGGGGTTTTTTTTTGAGGAATCTTGCATTAATTTCTTGGGTATATAGGAAATGCTATGTTGGAAGAAAATCTCAAGTTTTTTGTTTTTGTCTACCAAATAAAAAATTCTTTTAAAAATAATTAACAAGCAAAATGTGGGATCTTATCATTGCTAAATTTCAGTCAATTGTGTTATAATAAATATGTGGTCTACTGCAGAATATTACTTGAGAAAGCTTACCTACTTTCTATAGATATGCTCCTTAAGGGTACCTCTCAAAATGCATTTATTATTCTTGTGACAAATTTTATATCCATGAGAAAGTGGATATGTGAATCAGTATAAATACGGGATCTGATACTTGAATAAGTCTTAATGCTGTGGAGAAGGAGAAAGAGAATAAAGAATATTGACAGAGCAACCTCCTAGAGGATATGGAAGGAGCTGGGAGCAAGGGCACTGAAAGAGGGAACTAACTTTGGCAAGGAGAAGGAGTACTTGTTTGTCAGAGACAGAAGAAATGAATGGATGATGAGCTGAGAGGTTTTGAAGTGTGGAAGAGTAGAGATGAGGGGATTTTAAATGGATGGCCCAGATTTACTCAGAATAAAAGAATATATAAGAAGTCATCTGCTGAGAATTAAGTGGGTTATCTTTGGGGGTTAGAAGAGAGGAGAAATTTTGGAAAAACTAATACAAAGAGTGCATAATAGAGAATCAATCCAGAACAAGAACAATTTTTATGCATCAATGAGGGCCCAGTTGAGATTAAATAACATGAATATGTAGTTAACCCAGGCAGCACAGCTGCATGACTTCGTCCAGCATCACTGAATGGTTTGGAAGTAGGAGAAAAGTAAACAGATGGTGGGCGTGACCCAAGGTTGTGGATTGGCAGGGCATGAATGATGGAAGGACAAGAGGGCAAGGAACACAAAGGTGGAAGACAGTCCAGAGTTCAAATGGTCATCTACAAATATGGTCAAGACTATGAAGGGAGAAAAGTGAAGTCAGAGCAGAGGTGATGGACTTGGAAAACAGGGAGAGATTGCATGGCTGTATGTCACTGTAAGGACAAAGCCTAGTTTTAGGGGGAGTGAAGTAGAGAGAGAGATGGAAAGGGGATTATAATAAAAAAGGGGCAGTTATCATAAACATTTTATAATGATAAAAAAGCATTATTGGTATTTTTAATAGACTTTGAGTTTGGTAATGTACTCTGTAATTTCCCCCACTTTTAAGGGTATCTTCTCTTTCCTAAGATGTCATATAAAATGATCACTTAAAGTTTTCAAGATTGTCTCAACTCTAGCCTAAGTGTATTCTTGGTCTGATACAACCAGTCTTGCCAATTCTGACTTCTGGAATGACTTTTCTACTTTCTCTGTTACACAATGGAGATAGAAATGTTAAACTCTAAATGTGGTCATCCCTCTATCACTAGTGATGAAAGTAAGTCTTTACAAAAACATTGATAAATTTGTTCCATTGTCTTTTGTTCTCCTGAAACTTTCCTCTAAGGATATTCCCTTCCTTAAAGAATTTAAAATATTTAAATATTTAAAAATATTTTGATTATTTTTTGTAATTTTGTTTGTAATTCCAATTACATGTGAATATAATTTTTAACATTTATTTTTATAAGATTTTGATTTCCAGTTTTTCTCTCTCTTCTCCCCCCATGACAGCAAGCAATATGATATAGGTTATACAATACAATTATATTAAACATATTTCTACATTACTCATGTTGAGAAAGAAGAATCATATCAAAAGATAAAAAATAAAAAAATAAAAAAACAAAAAAGTAAAAATAATATGCTTCTATCTACATTCAGACTTCACTGTTCTTTCTCTGGATATGGATAGTATTTTCCATCATTAGTGTTTTGGAATTAATTTAGACCATTGTATTGCTGAGAAAAGCAAAGTCTATCAATCAAAACTGATCATAATTCAGTGTTGCTATTACTGAGTACAATTTTTTTTCTTATTCTGCTCACTTTACTCAGCATCAGTTCATGTAAGGCCAGGTTTTTCTGAAAAAGAATATTCGTGAGATAACTCAGGGCAGTGGAATCTCATGTTGAGCTTTCATAGAATTACAAAATTACAGAGTTAGAAGACAATGGAGGTTATCCAATCAATACCACAGAATATGACAAGAATACCTTTTACAGACTGCCCAAGGAGAATCCATTGCTTATATATCTGAAGTAGAGCACACTGACACTTGAGGCAGTCCTTTCCACTTTAAGGTGACTCTAATTGTTAGGAAGTTGCATTTTTCTTTTCTTTACTTAGAACAAACCTCAATTTACTCTTTGCAGTGTCCTTTGTATTTCCTGCTATCGCCAAACAAAATAAGTCTAGTCTCTTAGCTCGCCATAAGAAGTCTTCAAGTATTAGAAGTTATCATAACTTCATTTAGTCTTCTCTTAGTTAAATATTTCCAGTTGTTTTCACAGCTCTTTAAAAGGCATTAATCTGTTTTATAAGTCAATCAGGATCAAATAACTTATCCAGGGCAACACAACTAGTAAGTGTCTCAGGTAAGTATAACTATTTTAAAATTTTTTATTTAAAACAAATACAAAATATGAAAAGAAAAAATTTCCATGTACATTATAGAACATGAGAAGATTCAAAATATACAGCAAAAATTTTCTATTTCAAGAAAGCTTACACAATAAATACTACACATTGTGTTCAGAGCTGTCCATCTTTTCTTTGCTTCCTTCTAAGTTTTAGTTTATTCAAATGTAACTATTTTAAAAATAAAACCTGATTTAATACTTTCCTTTCAAATGCTTTTTAATTGTTTGGTGAGTGTTCGTACTCTTCCAGCAAATCAGTCTGTATTCTAATTGTGGCAATTTTTGTTGCTGTATGTCTCTTCCTAGCAATAAGTCAATTATTTGTCACTTAAGGTGACTGATTTTTAAGATTTCTCAGCTTCCAAGAAATGCAGATCATTCTGTTTCATTCAACAAAACTTCTTAGTAAGCATAACTTATACGCAGGATATAATCAAACTCAATCTTTATTTTTTTAAATTTCCCATTATTCATCACTAGTGGCTCATTTGAATAGAGGCAGTAGAAGCTATTGCAATTTTTCAGTGTCTTTGTCTAGTTTTTTTTTTCTACTTGATATTAACTTGTTCTTAACTTTAGTTGATGATTGACTGCACCCAGAAGGTTAGTCTTATTGTGACACCCACATTAGTAACCAGACATTTCCTGTCTGTTAAGTTAGAGCCAATTTCTTTTTTTTTTTTTTTTAATATTGTTCTCTGTTCACCAGGTCAAGTACCTTTCAACTCACTTGTGAAAGAAAGAACTCATGATATGTAAAAGTGAAACTCCTAAGTAGTCTATCAGCCTCTGGCCTCTTTTTGTTTCTCAAACTTGAACCAGATTTTCTAATATATTTTCCCCATCATCCTCTGTGCTCACCTTTTCATGAACATTGTTCAGTACCAAAGTACATGTTGACTTATTTTGAAGTATTTTGTCAATATCTTCATGGACTTTTTCTACCTCGTCATCATTTACACCAGATGGTGGTACTTAAACTGCAATTATCAACAAGGTGATCTTTTTTACTCAAGCTCAACATGAGTATTACAAGACAAAATGACCACTTGTATTATGAAAGATTTCCTGTTGCCTTTAGACGCAAAATTAAATCACTCGAGCTGACTTCTTAGTTTGCGATGAATCTATGATATATTCTTCCAAATTCCTTTTTCTTTAGTATGGTAAAACCTACCAGAAAGTGGTTTGCTGTTTCCCTCTCCAACTCATTTTACAGGAGAGAAAAATATGGTTGGGTGACTTGCCCAGAGTCCCATAGTAAGTGTCTGAAGTTTGATTTGAACTCAGATTCTCCTGACACCAGGACTAGTGCTCTATCTACTGTACTGCCCAGTTATTAGGATAACCTTTAAGAACTAGAATTTTCTGAGCAGGACCAGGAGATCATTATATACCTCAACAACAATACTATATGAAGATCAATTCTGATGGACGTGGCCCTCTTCAACAATGAGATGAACCAAATCAATTCCAATAGAGCAGTAATGAACTGAACCAGCTACACCCAGCGAAAGAACTGTGGGAAATGAGTATGAACTACTACATAGAATTCCTAATCCCTCTATTTTTGTCCACCTGCATTTTTGATTTCCCTCACAGGTTAATTATACACTATTTCAAAGTCCAATTCTTTTTGTACAGCAAAATAGCTGTATGGACATGTATACATATATTGTATTTAACATATACTTTAACATATTTAACATGTATTGCTCAAGCTGCCATCTGGGAGAGGGGATGGAGGGAAGAAGGGGAAAAGTTGGAACAAAAAGTTCTGCAATTGTCAATGCTGAAAAATTACCCATGCATGTATCTTGTAAATAAGAAGCTATAATAAAAACAATCAAATCAAATCAAACAAGGAAAAAAAAAAGAACTAGCATTTCTTCCACATTATAATATCTACAATTGTTATATAACATTTTACTGTTTGCAAAACATCTTACAAATATTCTCTTTTTATCTTCACAACAGCCTTAAGAGATAGATAGACACTGTTATTGTTCTCATGTAAAGATGAAAAAAATCATGCCTCTGAATTTTATTGTCTGAGCATTCTTGGACAAACTATAGCTTTCTTCGGCCTGTTTCCTTTTCTGTAAAATGATTGATGGTATCTGAAGTTCTTTCCAGCTCTGTTTCTATCATCCTGTAATCCAAACTCACTTTGCTAGCAAGTTTTGAAGTCACAATTAGAACTCAGCTCCTCTAACTTCAATGCATACTATATTCTCTTTACAATATTCCAGCTCCTAGTTCTGAAGACTGGGTTAAAGTTTCTCATTTCAATGAAAGGAAAGGGAAGATAATGTTAATAAAGATACATTTGGCTGTTAATAAAAGAAAACCACTTCCAATATCATCCAAACATGAATTGTTTGGGTTTTTATGCTACTAAGATTTTTTTTAATAGGAGAATTAATCCAAAATTGTAGTTTCAAAGAGCCCTTGGGGTCAGGGACAAGATCAACATTAATTATAATGTTTGAAAGCAACAAGATGTTCTATTAAAACTTGGAATAAAGAAAAGAAAAATATCATAGTTCTTTGAGATTCGAGGAAATTCTCTTTTTTTAATTTGAAGATTGCCCATCTAAGAGACAGAAACTGAAGAATTCACTGTGTGAATAATACACCTTAAATCTTAATATCTTCAGGGATTCATGAAGGCTTCCGGAAGAAGCATAGAATCACCACAATAGAGCTAGATTATATGACTCAATCTCCTTGTTTTACAAATAAGAAAAACTGAGGCCTACATGACCTTAGACTACTTCAGGAAGACTAAGTTGTCCAAAGTCACACAGGTTCTGATGGCCAGAGGTGAGTTCTGAACCTCACCCCCAAAGCAGTGCTCTTCCTACTGCCCAATCCTCTGCCTCCTCACCAGAACTATATCAGACTTGTCTTGTAACTTGCTTGGGTCGGGATTACGCAGACCCTCCTGCTTTAGCTCAAGAACGATTTTTTCTTCTCAAAGATGGAGCCAACTTTTATCATAAAGATCCCTTGAGGCATGGTGTTGAACTTGGCTCTTGTTTTCAGTGAAATTGGCAGGTCCTTGCCCTTTGAGCTCTCTTGATTTAAAGAATACATCCATAGAGGGAGTTGGTAATTCAGTGAGTATTTATTAAGTGCCTACTGTGTGCCAGGCACTGTGTGAAGCACTGGGGTTGCAAAGAAAGATGAGAATCAGTCTGGTGGTCAAGGGAAAGATAATTTATAAACAACTACATATAAAACAAAAAATATATACAGAACAAATTGGAGATGGCCTCAGAAAAAAATATTATAAGATTAAGGAGGATAAGAGGAGACTTCTTGCAGAAGGTGGGATATTAGCTGAGATATATAGGAAGTCAGAAAGCAGAGATTAGGAGAGAAAGCATTTCAGGCATGGAGGCCCTTCTGTGGAAATGTCCAGAGTCAAGAGCTTGAGGGTGATGTGAGAGGAACAGCAGGGAGGTCACTTTCACTGGATTGATAAAATGCATGGATAAAAATAAGATATAGGAAAACTGGAAAGGTGGGAATGGATCAAGTTATGAAGGGCCTTAAAAGTCAAACAGAGGATTTTATGTATATGATGAGCAATTACCATCATCTTCATCATCTTCATCATCATCACAGCTGACATTTATACAAGATGTTTAAGCTATTAAAACTGACAGCTGCACTAAGACTTTTTTCCACATCCTGCCTTCTACATCTCATCTCATTCCATCCTCACAATAACTCAACAAGGTAAGTATTACAGGTATTGGTGTCCTGGTTTGGCAGGTGGAAAACTGAGACTTAAGAGGCTAATGCAATGGGGGAACGTATTAGGTTAGGATTTGGATCTGAAACCTGACTCTGCTACCTACTACCTATATGATCTTTGACAAGCCAGGTGTCCATTCTATGTCCCAATTTCTTCCTCTGCAAAATGAGAGGTGGGACCCAATGATCATCTGATCTCTTTGAGATCTAAAATTGTGATCTTATGATTTGTGAATACACAGCTATCTGTTAGCATTTGAATTTGAACCCAGGTCACCAAGTCCAGCAATTCTCTCCACTACGCTATATCATGGCTCATAAATAACAAAATTCTAAGCGAATATATAACTCTAAAGAAACTTACAATTTTAAGTTCTTGTCAATAAACTAGGTCATAGTTGTTAGAAATGAAAGGGTTGGTGGAGTGGGGGTGGGGGTAGGAGGTGGTTAGGATGGCACATGTGAATATAAAGCAGCCCACAAATCATATGAAGGGAAAAGGGGCTGGACCTGCCTGGCAACTGTGGGGAATTCATAATGGGGAGGAATGAGAAATGAGGGTAGTGAGATAAGTTACGGGTGGCAAAGTAGTGAAGGTCCTTGAAGCCCAGGCTCAGGAATAGGGCTTTGGTGCCCAGCCCAGAGGCTCCAAGAGGCAGTACGGTCTGGTAGATAAAACTCTGAAAAACAGAGGATCTGGCCGGCGTTCCTGACTCCTCCACCGATCCACCAAATGCATGGCCAACGGGCAAGGGTGGGCAGGGGGGAGGACGGCGTAGGAAATCCCAGATTCTGCTCTCCATTACAGTTTTTCTTATCTGTAAAATGGAGATAACACCTCCCACCAGGAAAGGCTTGGAAAAGGTTTTGTGCGCCATCAATGGAAGGGGCTACCTGGCCACAAAGTACTCCAACTTCTCTTGGACTACAAAATAGGCCTCTCACCAGTCAGCCTTAAACAAAATCTCATCCTTTCTTGGCTTTGGAACAACCCTGCTCTGGCGGGGGAGAACAGACACAAAAGGGGGAGTCTCAAAATACTTGAGATGCCCTCCTCTTTCTTTTCCCTCAAGGGTCTCTCCTTCAAAAGGTGGCAGCCATCTTGGCTCTCCTGGTTGATATTCTGCAGCTGGCCTCCAAGTCCCCTTACCTTCCTCCTGATTGCCTCTCCCTGGATTTCCAGAAAGAGGCTCCTTCTAGCCAGGTCTTCACAGTCACAAAAATACAAGTAAGATAAGAATATTTCATAGAAATGGGAAGGAAAAAATCATGAATCAAATTGATTGCAGTAACTGAAGGATGGAATATTAAACCATGTAAATGAGAAAAGTCACTTCAACTTTATACTACTGTATATTTAGTTCCATATAGTTGTTGTAATTCACCTTTACTGGGTTTTGTCCTTCTGTTACTCATATGTCTCTTGAGTCTAAGATCACTAGGTTTACCATGTGGGTCTTTCTCAATTATAAAATTTTTTATTTCACTTTGTCCCTACCCAATGTCTGCACTAGGAATTTTAGTATGTTATTTGATTTTCCCAAAATTTTTCTCTGGCTCATGTTCTTGCCCAGAATTTTTCCTAAGAATATAAGAAGTTGGCTCATGTCTCTCTAAAGTTCCCTTGAAAATGCTCAAACTAATCAAACATCTGAATGAGGTGAGATTTTACTTAGCTCAACAGAAAGACACCACAGAATTCATGGCCAAGTCCCTCAACAATTAAGAAAATTTTGCTCCACTTTCCAGAAGACACTAAGCATCTGTTCTTTCTAGTGAGTTCCACCTAACCTCTAGACTTTTATGATCCATATGACTCATAGTACAAATGAAGAGAGAGGTCAGGGTTACTTTTTGTTACATTTGGTTCCTTTTTGCCAATCTGCCCCCTTCTTTGGGGTCACACAAATGGTGCGGTTTTTATGTAGACTTCTCTCCAGGTCCTAAGTCAGGGCAACATAATATGTCCAAAACAGATCTTATCTTTTTCCCTCTTCCAAAATTTTCTATTATTGACAGACTTACTGGTGGTATTGATTGAACTACCAGTCTTCCACTTAGTCATCCTCTCAAACTCAAAATCTTTATCATATGTTGTCTATTCCAACATCTCTTGGCTAAATCCCCTTCCTTGAACTTACAAAACTGCCACTGATCATACCTTGTTTCTGAGATTACCTTCAACTTACTCTATGTATATTTTACATGGATATAGTAATTTTTATGTTGCCCCCTGGCAATGTGTGCTCCTAAAAAGAAGAAAAAGAAGCTTTTGCCTTTCTTTGTATCACCAATACTTAGCTCATAGTCAGTCAAAAAGCATTTATTAATCACTCACTATACACTTAACCCCATTTGCCTTGTCTGTAACATAAGCTAGAAAAAGATATGGCAAATCACTCCAATATCTGCTAAAAAAAAAATTTCAAATAGAGTCACAAAAAGTCATACATAACTGAAATGACTGAACAATGATAACAACAAATGTTTCAGGCACTGTGCTAAGTATGATAAAAGTGCTTAATTAAAACTTGTTAATCAAGTATCTTTTCTCTTACTTTCTTTCTAAATCCCTTAATTTACTCATATAAGATGCATTTCCTCTTCTGTATCTTCATATGAAATTGATTCCTAGGTTAAAAAAAATCTAAACACTATAAACTAGCTTTAAAAAAAAAAACCTCAAAAGTTCCATATTGCTTTAGAATCATAATTGTTCTATCCAGTGTGTTAGGAGACACATTCTAGTACAGGCTAGTGTCCTCAATGATTCCATTCTTATCAGTTAGAAATAGAAACAAGTGATGAAATGGAAAAAATATTGAGCTAGGAGGGGAAAAGTTTGAATCCCATATCTTTCACTAACATAACTTTAAATAAGTCACATGAATCTCTGTTCCACATCTAAAAAACTAGAACAATAATTTTGCTTCTTATTTACCCTACAGGATTGTTGTGGGGAGGGATTAAATGAGACAATGTACACTGTGACCAACTATTAATATCAATATAATTTTTTAGAACTCCTTCAAGCTCTTTAATATTTATTATGTAACTGCCTTCTTTAAATTTATTTAAGCCCTTCATGAGCTTAAGTATATTCTGTGAGTGTCCAATCTACTGGAAAACAAGTTCACTAAGTTTACAAGGTGGAAAGAAATTATTTTCCTCTCATCTAAAATTATCTTCTTTAAGCATCAAGGACTGTTAAGTCCAAGTGTCTTTCAAATATATTTTTTGTCACAAAGTGGACCAGATTGTAGTGTGGAAGGCTAAGTGCAAACCTATCCCCATCACTGAAAAATAATGCACAATGCATTTCTCTGATGATTAGCCAGGGGACTCACATGCCAATATGAAAAAACCCAGAATGTTTAAGAATATATTAAGAGCCAGAATCCAAGTATGAACTGAAATGGGCAGATAGGCAAGCAGGGCAATAGTGACAAGTTTCAGTAAAGAATCTCCTGATTCATTTTTTAGTCCATCTCTTTAAAAACATAGCCTCTGAAATCACACATTCATACTTTATATTCTGTCCTACTAATGAACCTCTTTCACCCCTGAGAAGAAGACATGATGTGACTCAGGATTTACATTTCCCTACTTCACTATATGTATTGTCCTTCCAGAGGCATATCTTGACAACTTGCATCAGGGACACAGTCCAACCTCTTCTCCAGGAATCCAAAGGGACCCTGTAGAATACAGAAAGGACTCTATTGAATAATAGATAACAGAGTCCCATAGTCCACTAACCCTCATTTGCAAACACTCACCTGAATGATTGACACTTCATGCCCAAAGCAAAAAACCACCCTGTAAAAAGCCCTTCCAGACAGAGGTATATCTATTTCTCAAATGCAGTTCACGTTACGGAAACTGTGATCCAATTCAGAGCATGATGCTAATGAGGACAAACTTATTGTCCTAAATACCAGTGAAAGGAATTCTCCCTGAGTAAGTAAGATGTCCCTTCCTTTAAAGCTTGGTTGACTCATGGCAAGAGTTCAGCTCAGCCTAATGGCACCCCCAGGAGAAAGGCAAGCTTTAAAATTAGGCAAAAAACACTTGGGTAGTCAGGGCAACTGTGCCACTTATATATGTGAATATTCCAGAAAGACACATCAGGCAAAGAAGGAATAGGGGAAAGTGAAAAAGTTGAAGTAGTCCAATTATCAATAAGGCATCAAGTTCATCAACAGCATAATCATCAATAGCAGCATAATCAGCAGCAGTAGCATAATAGCAAATCTATATATAGTACTTTAAGGTCTGCAGATCACCTTACTGTCTCATTTGATCTTCACAACCCTGTGAGGAAGAAACTGTGATTATCCCCATTCTAAAGATAAGACTTAAAAAAAAAAACTGAGAGATGGAATGATTTGCCTAGGAAGTGCCTGTGATAGGATTTTATCTCAGACCTTCTTAATTCCAAGTCTGCTGCTCTACTTTTCATGTCTCGCTGATTCTCAGATATTCTTTATGAAATTCCACATTCTATTCCCATGCTTTTGGCCAGTCCTAAACTCGGTGTTAATTAGGCAAGTAATTGGAAACAGGTCTAAAGGAGAGACCTAAAGCATCTCTGATCCCTGGGCTAGCCTAATATGAGTATTAAAAAAAATCAAGGATGTTGTTAGATAAATATTAAAGACAATGACCTTACTATAGATTTAGGTTGCACAGTGCTTTTCTTCATTAGCTCATGAACTTGAGAGAAAGAAGGGATATTTTAAAACTGAGGGACCCTCAACCTCTATGTGTGTGTGTTCTAGTTTTCTGAGACTAAAAATTAAGAAGTATATGAAATATTCTCCATGAGCTAAAGTGAGCTTTCCCCTGGAGACCTCTCGCTCAGCAACCAAGACCAGTCCAGAAAAAATATTGACAAGCATTAGCTAGCTGAGAATATCTTGCTTTCTCTCCTATAGAATTTAACAGCCTGGAGCTGGATTCTGCCACTGGGGAAATTTCTCAATCAGCATTTAATAGATGTCTACTGTGTGCCAGGTAGTGTACTAGGAGAGAAATCTTCAGGAGCAAAGACTTTTAAAGAAAACAAGTATATGTAGAGAGAGAGATGCCTTGAAGGCTTCATAAAACACTGCGTTTGTTTACAACTGCTCATCAGTTAAACTTTCTAAGCTTGCAATAGAGACCTATTAGCTAAAGGTAAGTTGTTCTGCTGGCTTAGGGTCAATTATTCAAGTACTTCGGGTCTGCATAGGGAAATACACCAATGGAAAGCAAAGGAAATAGCTCACATCAGCTGCCTTCTTCTCTCTTTCCTATATATAATAAATCCTATCCAAGAAGTTTCTATAGCTAATAGGGGAAAGAAGAATTGATCATAGAAATCCACTTCTTGGCTATTAATAAACATGAGAGGGGATGATCCTAAAATTTCTAGTGATTTTTATCAGAATGGGATTTAACCTCATACCATGAAACCCTAAACCTACCAAACTTTTTATTCTGGGGACCAGCCAAAATTCCAAGTATAGAGTACAACCTGTTCAAAGGTGTACAGGCAAGAGATGGCACGTAAAGGAAAATAACATGAGTAAATCTGGAAAGAGAAGTGAAACTTAAATTTTGGATGGCCTTAAATGCCCTCCACATGGAGAAATTAGCATTTTATACTATAATCAATAGAGAACTACTTAAAATGTTTGAGTAGGAGAATAAACAGTCAGACCTATGTTTTAAGAAGATTATTTTAGCTTGTAAGAGGAGAATGTTACAGAGAAGGAAGAGAGTGGAAGGAGGAAAACTAAGTAGGAGCTACATAGTTAATGGACCTAATGAAACCTACCTACTCATATGTAAATATATGTGTACACACACACACACACACACACAAATATATTCAAATTCATCTTTTTTTGTCTTGAAAATCTTGCATCAAGCAAGAAGAATATCAACTAAAGAACACCTTCTACAGACTGACTTCAATGATTTCAATGAATAGACTTCTCTGGACTAAAGGTTAAGAGAGCCTGGGTCTGCTTCTGTGTAAACCTGGACAAGATGCAGCCTATTTAGACTCAGTTTCTTCATCCATGAAATAGGGGTTGGGGACTAGATGGTTTCCAAGATTCCCTTCTGCTTTTATGATGCATGGTGCTATAATCTCTCAGGTACCTTCTAACCCTGTAACTTTTTTCTATAACCTGAAACCAAGCAAGTCAACAACCTAGTTAAAGCCCTAATATCACCAGTTATGTGGGATTGAGAACAGCATTTGGATGGTAACAAGGGAAGAAAATCAAGCTCTGCTCTGATTAGTCAACATCATTGATCATTTAATAACTGACTTTTTTCTATTAGCACAACTGACCAAAATTTTCATTGTGAAAACACACAAATATATCCTAATACAATATCAATGAACAAATGAATGAAGCTATCTCTCTAAATCTTAATAGGAATTTAATTGCTATTATTAAATTAAAATCAATTTACTGATTTAAAAAAAAAACACTATCTCTCACTCTGATTTCCTGGAGTCCACTTAGCTGAAAGAACAAGGAGGAACTAGAACTCTAGATAGACTGCAGATACTTGTGAAGATATGTGTGCTATTTGTGCCATTTGAAATACAATCCCTTCTGAGTGTTCTCACTGAATTAATGCCATTCAATGTGTGCCCATCGCTACCGGGAAAATATAAAAACTGATCAACAAGAATTGGAAGATAATCTTGGAAAATCTTTGAGGCACTACGAATTGTTTAGCGTTATAGTTTCACCAGAGAGAATGGCATGATTTATAGCGGGTCTCCATCAGGGCTTGGGGGAAATGGATATTAACATTTTTACTTAAAATATTAAGGACAGTTAAGGATGAGGATGGGGTGGAAAGAAGGGAAGATACAGGCTGGAATTCATCCAGATGCTGTAGATATCATACATATCTCAACTTATAAAATGTGCCTAAATGTAATCAGTTCTGAAAGATATCCAAAATAATGAAAGATAATCTAAAACCCATTTCTTTGGTTGTTATGTTATGCTTGTGTTTCTACATGCCTTTGTCTGAATCTTCTAGGAACTCATAATCCTTTCTTTAAAAAATCTTAAAATTATACCATGAATTTCTGATTCAGAAGGCCATGGGAAGCTGACCACTCACTCCATGCTACTGACAGACTTTGGAGACTGATGAAAGACAATGTTGCATATAAAGACAAAAACATTGAAATAGGAGATTTGGGTTCTAATTTTGTCTTGGCTTCTAACCAGCAATGAGATCTTGAATAATTCATTTGGTTTCTCTCAGCCTCAATTTTCACATCTGTAAAGTGAGAAAATTGTATTCAATCAGTAGTTCTTAATTTTTTTTTTTTAGTGTCCTGGATGTTTTGGGCAATCTGGTGGAGCCTTTGCACCCTTCCTTAGAATAATATTTTCAAATGAGTAAAATGAAATAAGGATTACAAAGAAAATGAATCCTATTAATATACATGTGTATATATACAATATGTGTATACATCAGGTTATACACATACATTTATTTTTTACACAACTCCCTATGCATCATGTTGAAAGAGAAAAATCAGAATAAAAGGGAAAAAACACAAAGAAAAAAAAACAGAAGAAAGGGGAAAAAAAGTAAAAATAGTATACATTGATCCATATTCAGTCTCCATAGTTTTCTCTCTGGATATGGATGGTATTTTTCATCCATAGTTTTTTGCAATTGTCAAAATAATTTTTAAAAAATAATTTTACATATTCCTGTTTAAGAAATGCTGGTTGATAATTTCCAATCCTTTCCAGTACTTGCACTAGAGGATCTTCTATTTACTATTGCTACCCAAATGGCTAAGACTGGTCTCTGAATATGGTAAATCATTTTTTAAAAAAATATTCCACTTTCTATTTTCTGATAAGCTCCAGATTTCATAAGGAAATGAGAGGAAATTCAGAAAAGATGGCAATGGCAACAAAAGAAATAAATAAATTGAGGAAATAAATTAAAGTTGAAATCAAGATTTGTCACAAGAAAGCTACAACGAAGACAACGTGAACAGAAGTGAAATTTGATTAGTTGTCCATGTATTTGGATACTGGGGAAATATTCATCTTCTCAGAGATGAGGCCTAGATTTCAGGGTAGGGAACTCCCAGAATAAAAATCCCCTCCACCAATATGATCAGCAACTTGTTTTTACCTTAGTCTTGGGGAGTTGTCTGAGGCACTAAGTGGTTAAACATTTTTTTGAGTGTTGTACACTTTGTATATCTCATATCATGACTTTTAGACATTATACAATCCAACCTTTTAATTTTACAAATGGAGAAAGGAGGTTCAAGTTTCTAAAGACAGTGATTGAGCTAGGATTTGAACTCAGATCCTTTGAGCTCCAAATCCTATGTTCTTGTCACTATGCTGCCTCCTCATTTAATTAAATAATAAATTTAAATGTTATTGCTTGAGACATTTAAGTATAAGTATCTTAAAATGTTAGAAGTGTAAGGGTACCTTAGTGATCCTTATCCTTAATTTTATGGGTGAAGAAACTGAGTCCCATAAATTAGAAATGATTTAATATAGTAGACTGGAATTTGAATCTAGGTTCTCTGACTACAAAATCCAGTGTGCTTACACATACATCCCTGCTGCCCCTTAAAATAGACATGTGATCAAATTGGGACAATAATAAAATAATTAAGTTAATAGAAACAAACTTTTATTTAGTGCCAGCAGAACCATCTGTGACCTTAAGGCAATTGTTTTTCTCCTTATCTAATTGATGATGATGGTGCTGATGATGATGATGGTGATGAGGATGATGATGATGGCAGCAGTGGTGATAATAATGGCTATCATTCATAAAGTGGTTGCTTACAAAGTGTTTCACATATGTTAATTCAATTAAACCTCAAAACAGTCCTGTGCTATAGGTGCTACTATTAAACTCATTTTACAAATGAAGAAACAGAGGCTGGGAACACTTAAGTGAATTTCTCAGGGTCACAGGTTGGTGTCTCACACAAAATTTGGACTCAAGCCTTCCCTTCCTCCACATCCAACATGCTATTTTCTACACCATCGTGTTGCAGCTGCATTTCCCTTTATTGACACCCCAACTAGATGGAAGCTCTTCTAAGGCAAAGATAACACCTTAAAAGAACATTCATCAGTACTTTGCCTGTGGTAGACAACAACAAACATTTGTGAACATACTTCTTTACCCTGATTCCTTGGTCTATCAAAAGAATATTTATGAAAATCCAATCATTAGACCTTGTAGACAAAGAATAAACACAAACACAGTTTATCCTTTCCTCAGGCTCAACAGAAAGATGTCATTTTGCTGTGCTAACCTCCCCTAATGCAGACAGATGTCATCAGTTAAATAAATAAACAAACCATTAGGCTGGAAACAGTCTTAGTACTGGCACAATTCACTGATTATAGATAGAAATTAGGTAGCTGATGGACATTAGAAACCATGGCCTATAAATTCAGTTCTCTTCACATACACCCCTCTCATTCATCAAAAATACTTATAATGGTTTATATTTAAAAGCATTTTGGAGAGGGGAAGAGGGAGAAGAAATAGTAGATCCTACAAAAAATAGACTATACTTTAAAGATTCTAAACCAAGAAATAAAAATGTTATGAATGGGAAACATTTCTCAAAGAGAAGGAAAAAAGAATACTATTTCTTCCCAATGATAGATTTTCCTCCATCATGACAGAAAAATAAAAACAAGATACCTACTTCCCAACTCCTTCTTCATCCCGCAGGAACTCCTGCCCCTGGGGTTGTAGGTCCTGATGGTGAATTTTCACCTCTATGAGTTCTTAGTAATCCATCAGGGACTTTACCCTCTTGTTCCTCCCACACCCCATTTTTCACCTGTGGGTATATTTTGTGAATTGTCTTCCTGTGTTAGAACATAAGCTCTTTAAGAGCAGACAATATATTGTTTCTTTGGTATCCCCTGTGCTTAGCCCAATTACTGGTACACAGTAAGCAATAAATGTTTTTTCATTCACTCATTCATTCATTCAATTATATTGTCCCCACTTTCCCACAGAGCTTCTTTTCAACTTTAGAACCCTATGTTTTACTTACTCTGTCTCAAAAGTATTTCTCTCTGGCCCTGACATCTGATCTATTCTAGAATCATACTTCCAATTCTGACCCTTCATCTTCTTCTAGCAGGATATACTCCCATTTTCTTTTGGAAGACTTCCTCAAAAGCCTATCCCTTTCCATACAGCCCTGACCAATTTTGCCTTTTTCTGTCTTGACTGGGGATTCAGGGGATGAGCAAAGATAGAATCCAGAGAAAGGAAAAGGAAATGCTCATTCCAAAATGGTCCTGGCCTCAGTTCAAATTTTCCATGTCTTCCTAAGAAGTGCTGCTTCTCCCCCAAATATTTCGATTTCCTTTCAAATCTTGGCATAAGAAAAATCTGTTTGCTGGAAAAGACTTATATTAACTGATGCAAAGTGAAGTGAGCAGAACCAGAAGAATATTGTACACAATAGAGACTATAAAATACAATGATTGATTTAACTATTATCAACAATACAAATTTCCAAGTGAATTCCAAAGGACTCATAATAAAAAATGCTTTCTACCTCTAGAGAAAGAACTGATGACAGATTGAAGCTTTTAAAAAATTTTCTTTACTTTTCTTGGGGGATTTATCTGTGTTTTCTTTTACATAACTGATATGGAAATCTTTTTTTGCATAATTGCATATATATAAGGCTAATACTTGCCTTTTTAAGAAGAGGGAGAGGTAAAGGAGAGAGGGAGAGAATGTGGAACTCAAAACTTTTTTTTTAATGTTAAAAAGTATTTTTACATGTAATTGGAAAAAATGTTTTAAAAAAAGTTTTTAAAGAAATAACTATTTTGGAGTTCTGAATCTTTCAAAGAATGCAATGACCCAGAACAAGCCAACCAATCCCTAGGGTAGCTGGCCATTAGTCTAAGACTCCAGGGATTTAGGTCAGTACTACCTCCCCCTACAAACAATTTGGGTTACCACTAAAAATCTGGGACATATTGCCATCACTAACTAGCAAAGCCCCCTCATAGAGCTGGAGAATGTCAGAGATAGAAGAGATTCTAAAAATATCTACTCTAACCCCCTTTTTGCAGGTACAGAACCAAGAATATTAAGTGACTCACCCAAGATAACAAAGTCTTAAAAGTATAAAAGCACAGAATCATAATAGAATATTAAAGTTCAAAGGGATCTCAGGCGCTATATAGTCCCACTCTTATCCAAGGTAAGAATTTCTTCTATAACATTCTTGAAACATTGATGGAGCCAAATACAATATAGAAAAAGGAGGAAGAGGATGGAAAGAGGCAGGAGAGTATCATTAACATCTATATACAAGTGGGCTGAGGCACCTTTCATCTTTGTAACCTTGGTGATAGCACAGTACTGGGGTACTTAGCAAATAATTGTTCATTTTTCTTTCAATAAATAATGTCTAGAAAAGAGCAGAGAAGAGGGTAGAAGGGACACAGTACTTGGTTGGGGGTAGGATGGAATTAGCTTTGATGGCTCAGTTTAAGAACAAACTCTTTCAAAGGCAACAAAGTCTAAATATCCACACATCAGACAAACCTAACAAAATACAAAATAATAATAATATGTAGCATTTATATAGTGCTACAAAGTGTGCAGAGTTTTTGATATATTTTATCTCATTCACTTTTCACAACAAACCTAAGTAGGTGCGGCTATTATCCCTATTTTATGGATGAGGAAACTGAGGCAGAGATTAATTGCTCAAGGCTAGATAGTGAGAAAAATGAAGCCAGATTTGAATTTGGATCTTTTATGTTTTAAAAGGATGAAGAAAAGGCTCTGTCCAAGTTCTATTGAATCTACTGTTTGTTTGTTTCTTTAAAGATGGGATCTGTTATTTTATTGATATAGAAAATTCCCAATAAAGAAATTCCATCTGCTAACACAAGTCAGCACTTTCTCTGCAATTCAAGCCCTGGAAGGTCAAATGATTTGTCCAGAGTACCAAAGCCAGAAGTGGAACTAGAACCAGGTGCGTCTAACTCCTTCAGTGGCTGCCGATTCAGTGTGCCATGTTGCTGCTCAGGGATCCTACCCACGCCGGGAAAATAGAATAAAAGAAAAAAGGAGTAAGAAGGAAAGGGAAAAGGAAGACCTTTCTAAAAAAACTTTGCTACCATTTGCCAAAACGACAAGGCCAGACCTTCTCTCCCAGGCAAAGGAACCCAAGAGAAAAGGTCAGATGAAGCTCCCTTGCTTCTCAGAACGGGTCTCATCCTTCAGTTCTCTCTGCAGTCGTGGCAATCCTGAACAGACCCCAAAAACTCCTACTAATTAAAGACAAATAATTAAACACATTGAAATGGGGGATGGTTGGCAGCATCCCCTTGCATTGTGTGACCACCTTGGCACTGAAATGGTTAGAGACCATATCCCTCTACGTTGCGCTCATCTCATTGTGGTGGAGAGCTCTTGAGGACGTTATTAGCTGGGTGTTCGCCTCGCCGTTTTTCCACATGAGGCAGATGGGTAATTACGAAGCTAATAGTCTGATTGAGAGAAATCAGATGCAGTGGTTTGCCCAATTAGATGATACATTAGCTTCCTTCTTTGTAAGCAGCTAATGTGTGAAGCAAAGTGGTATTTTTGAGGGTCAGAATCCTTAAACAAGTGCCGAGTTGCAGATTATTGTATCTCTCTTTTTTTTTTCTAATGGAGGAAAAGTGCTAAGTCTTCATTACTAAAAGCATAGAAAATGCAAATCAGGCTTTGAAACAAAAGAGAGAAGGGACAGGCGAGAATATTTGGTGTCCGATGTGTCAACCTACAACATCAATTACATTGAAATGCAATGCATGGGAGCCTAATCAAGGATAGTATAATTGTAATAATTGCGTGCTTTTGTTGGAGAGCCGCTGCTGTTGTTATTTGTCAACCATTTGTTCCTCTCTATTGTTAAGAGGGGGGAAAGATTTTTTTTTTAATGTAACTGAGGGATTGTGTAGGTAATGGGTTGAGCAGCCTCCTCAGAATGTGTATGAGGTGTCT
This sequence comes from Antechinus flavipes, assembly GCF_016432865.1. Classification (NCBI taxonomy): domain Eukaryota; kingdom Metazoa; phylum Chordata; class Mammalia; order Dasyuromorphia; family Dasyuridae; genus Antechinus; species Antechinus flavipes. Next base: position 373,435,917 of record NC_067401.1, read on the forward strand.
TGCTACCCTGCTCAATACAGTCTCCTCCTCTCTGGGGTGATCACATTAGGTTGCTGGGCCGAGCAGCTTTGTAAGCCACAGAGACAGGGATGAGAAGGAAGAGAAGGAGTAACTGGAAGCCAGCTGGCCATGCCAAGGAGCACTTCTGGGCCCTGTCCATCCTCCTGGAAGGCACATGGAGCTGGATGATGGATTGAGGGGGCCCTCAAGGCAAGCTGGGCTCCCTGGAAAACATGGAGCAATCCCCACCCCATAGCTCTTCCCTCCTTTGATACAAAAAAGGGGAGCAGGAGCCACAAGCAACTGACTCATCTCCAATTCTGTTTTAGGCAAAAGAATGGGGGTTTTGAGGGATGGAGGAAAGCACTGCCTATCTAATCCCTTGGGAAATAGCCATTTAAAAAAACCCTGCCTGAGAAAATTCTAGAAAAACAAACCAACATGATGAGCCATCAGATGATAGTGCCCACTAAGCTACAGATGGGGACGCAGGGAATGGGGACTTCAATTTTAACTCTACTGCTTACTCGCCATGGGCAAGATGGGCCTCTCTGAGGCCCAGTTTCCTCAGCTATAAAAAAGGGGCTGCTATCAGCCCAGTGGGGAGGATAACCAAACAAATGAATGCTCCCAGGCCTTTGGCAACTGCAAAGTAGCCTCCAAAAGGCTTCTAAATTATAAAAACCAAATTTCTTTCTTGCTTTGCTTTTTTTTTGAGGAGGCACAGATTTTTTTTTTCCAGTGAGGAAGGAGGAAGAGAGAAAACCAGGTTCAGAGCCAACTTGGGGGCAAGGGGAAAGGAAAAGAAAGAGGGATGCTCAGTGAAAGCTGAAGTTCAGCTGGAAAATTCTTCTTAGGGAACAGCTCTCAGCATTCAGATCAGATAAGAGGTTTATTTTCTCACTTCAATTGGTCTTGCCAATAGGTTGAAACAGAGGCACAAAGGAAACGGGGTAAAACATTTAACATAGCTGTTAAATCTCATTCTCCACAGCTAAAAAAGAACAATACCGTACCATCTTTACAGAGACTATGCTTCCTGGGGCTGTAGGAGGCTTTGCGTGTATCTCTGACAATCCTGTACATACTCCAAAACTCACACTAATTAAAAGCAAATAATCAAATACATTCAATTTGAAAAGTTGGCAAACTCCCGTGTATTATTGTGTTAGCACCTTGGCATCCAAATGATCACATCGTGCTAATCTCATTGTGCAGAAGAGCTCTTGAGCACGCTATTCACTGAGTCTGGTCCCCCTCTTTCCCTCCTCCTCCCCTTTTGACCCTCCTCTCCCCTTCACATACCCCTCCCCCCAACACCACTACCACAAGACTCCCTCTTTAACCAGATAAAGAAGAAATGAAAATGTGCCTAAAGATGGGCATTTGCTTTCCTTCCATTTCATTTGGTGCTGGCTACAGTTTGACTGAAAAGATGCCCTCTTCCTGTGCTGATTTTTCTTATTTGTCTGCCCAGATACAGCTGTTTTTAAATAAAGTTCTGAGGCTGTGAATTTTTGCTGGACATGAGCAACATCCCATCCCTGCCCATACCAATATCCCCTCTTCCCAAGCAATCTCTTCGTCAAACTAGTGACCAAATACAAGCAATGAGCAGACAAATATTAGCATCCACTGCTGCTCCCCTTTGGATTTTGAGTTTCTTCATAGTTGAGGGAGGGAGAGAAGGAAGGGACAGAGACACATAAATCCTGCCATTGAGAATGGGGTGAAATGAACCCAAAAACCTGGCCAGAATTTTTCTGGCAGATCTACTACCTGAGGCACTTTCCCTTTCATGTGAGGGGCCTTTGCCAAGCTCAGCCTCCCAGCATCCAATGTTTAGAGGAAGATGGACGACTTATCCTCCGAACCTGACAAAAAGCAAACAAATAAAGTCGCATTCAGCTGGGTGATGATATTCACATCAGATAAGAAAAAGCTGGCCCCTGGGATGGGAGACCCATAGTAATGCCTGTGGATAGCAGGATACAAAGGCTAAGATAAAGGAAATCACATTCTGAGGGAGGAACTCCTTGAGAAAGAGGCCCCTGTCAAATAAGGTTCTAGGTTTAAATTGTCATTCCCCCAGTGAAGGCCAATTCTTGAGGGTTAGAAATTTCAATTTTTACCCAATATATTTTCCCAGTAAATTGATTATGCACAGCACAGTCAACTAAAACAGAAAGCAGACAAGCCACCTAGGTGGGTCTCTTAGAAAAGATAAAGACAATGTTTTGAGCAAAATTTGTCTAACATTTTCTTTGAATTTTGTCTAGTCCATCGTTCTTCTTCAATAGGACATGAGGATTGTCAAGCCGGCAGAGTAGTAGATAGAAAGCTGGTCTCAGAGGCTGATTGTGCTCTGACATATACTAACTATATGACCAATGATGTATTGTTTAACCTTTCAGTGCCTTGAACAACCCTTTAAGACAGTAAGTCACAAAGATGGTACTGACCTCCATTAATAGTTGCCTTACCAGCAAGCCTTTATAATCTATGAAATCAGAGACCCATTTTCCCTTCCCCAAAAATGATTGTCAATCAACCCCAAATAAAAGGGTGTTTTCTTGTTTTATTTTTAATTTATCTGACTAGAGGTAACTAGGAAGAAATTATTGTTTTTACACTAGGTTAGAGCACCAACACTTTTGATACTTGATACCTTGTACTACTAATCCTGAAAAGACTCAGATTTGACAGAAGTTTAATGAAGCAGAAAGGCTAGTTTGGTAGAGATTTCACATTTAGTCAATGAACATCCCTAAAAAGTCATGGTTTTCTAGCCTGGCATTTATTGTTCTGTCATTCCTACTGCTACAGATACACAGAAAGACATGGAAGAGTCCCAGGACTGCTAATGAGCAAGAATTTCTCCTTTAGCTCCAGTCTATTTTGTCTCATGTCCTATTTGTGTATGTATATTCTTTTCTATCTTATTAGATTATAAGAAGTTCTTTTAAGGGCAAAGCCCTATATATGACCAGAAGTTCTAACTAAAAGACAGTCAAATGTGTGTAAAATTAGATATATTTGAATTGAAATAGATTTTTTAAAAAGCTATTTAGTAAGCAAATCATGCCATCAAAAAAATGCAGAAAGAGCACTGGCTCCAAAATCGGAATATCTGGATCTAAGACTCACCTTTGAAATTTATCTGTATGATTCTGAATAAGTCTTCAATTTCCTCATCTATAAAATTAGGAGATTGGACTGGCAGGTTTTCAGGTTCTAAATCTATACTCCTATTATTCCATGGCTCCTTCAGAGCTTAACAATGTTTTCATCTCTAAGCAATATCCATGGGGACTAGATTAGAAAAAAGGGAAAGGGAATAGAAGAAACAAGAATGGGAGAAGAGAAAAGGAAGAGAGGAAGAATAAAAGTAGAAGAACAAAGAAAGAAAAGAGGAGGGAAAAGGTGGCTATGCTGAAGGGGAGGCGTAACTCTCAGTTTCCTGCAGTATCTTGCTTGTTACAGGATTCTTAGGTCCCTTTTAAAGTAAAGTATTATCTTCAAATCCAACCCCATCTAAGACAAATTCAGGAGCATTTCTCACCTGAAGGGGGCCCTTACCTAGCTAGTTCAGGAGGCCTTTGCAAATAGAATTAACTCCAAGACCCCAAGGTGCCCCAGAATTGTTCAGTTCCGAGGATGTTTGATTACTCTTCCCTCTACATTCTCCTTGTTTGAGGGCTCCAGATTCTGAGGCATAGAATTCTGATCTGAGGCTCTCTAAGGTGAGAGAAGGCCAGCTCTTCTACCAAAGTGAGCTGGGTTTAATTTAGAGCAGGAAGGGACCTGGCACGTACCCATACCTTTAGCAGTGATGGTAGAAGCCCTGGAAACCATAACCCCCTATAGCCACCCTAAGATGAGATTAAGTTGTCAGGTTTGCAGAGGAACTCCAGGAAAATACGGATAAATTAAAGGACAATTGATGAGCTGTTCTACCTCCCTCTCTGACCTTCCCCTTTTTTCTGTCCCCCTCCAAATTAGCACTACATATTTTCTTTTTTATCCCAACAAAATCCACTATAAATGGAAATGTTTCTGAGCATTAAAGAAAATCAATGAACACATCAGAAAAACAATCTCGATTTCCTGCTCCCCCTGCAGGGTGACAAAGTCTACCCCCACAGTGCTGAGCAGGGACCCCAGTGAGAGACAAACCCATTTGGGTCACAGGGTTCCACTGAAGCTTAAGTCCATAAGAGCTAACAAACAGCTTCTCAATTTTCATTTTTGACAAACAGAAGAAGCGGGTCTTGCCAGCCAGCCAACCAGACCAATGAAATGCAAATTCCATTTATCAGAGCGCTTCCAGTTCCATCATCCTTTCATATTTTTTCTATGTGTTTTTTTCCCTGACTACAGTCTGGAACTTCCCCATGGAGCACTTAAGTATTGGTCCAGTTGCCAATGAGGGTAAAAGAAGCACCACAGTACAGTGGACAGAGAACCAGCTTTGAAGTCAAAGTTGGGTTCAAGTCTTGTTTTACTATATTCTGACTGCAAAACTGGGTAAATCATTTAAGTTCTTAGTAGTCCATGTACATCTGTAATACTTTAAGTTACAGCCAACTTACCAATCTCCTGTTGCTTTACCACTATCACTATCAACACACACTCACATACACACACCCCCCAAAACCAATGCATTTTTTTAAGATGAAGAGAGGAGCAAAATTACCTAAGCCCTGGAAAATATCCACTTGAGTAACATGGCATTTTGGAGCAATCCATTATAATAGAGCAGCAAGAGCACTGACTATTGAGACTGAGGATAAGGAATCAAATTTCAAATTTACAAATTCATTTGTGTTATGGTGTTACTTTAAATAAAGTAATTATCTTCCTTGGGCCCCAGTTTCCTCATCTAGAAAATGAGGCAATTGGCTTCTGAGACTTTTGGGGTTTGAGTTATTTTTTTTTCCTGGCTGTATATCTGTGATCTAAATCCTGAACTGTCAGTCCACCTAAGTACTATAGGGTAATGAAATTAGACCAAAACTTCTCATTTCCCCCCCAGGATTCCTAGTCCATGTTAATCCTGCATAGTCAATTCAGTAATAAAAACTGTCCTTTGATTACCATGGGATGGGATTTTAGAATGTAAATGACTACAAGTAAACTCATCCCTGATTACAGAAAAAAATAATTGAATTATTTGGCCTAATGGGTAAGAAACATCATTTTATTATAAGAACAGCTCAATTTAAGTCAGGTAGAGTTAAAGAGAGATTTTGAAAATGACTGAGCAAGACAGGATGGCAAAGTCAGTTCATGAAGAATCGAGGGGGGCCTTGGAGGTGGGGAGTCACACTGTGGCAGATGTCTTGGCTGAGAAAGAAGGTTTGGAGGGAACACGCTGTGGGTTGGGGAACGGGAGAGCTTTAGCTACAATTCAGAACTGCCAAGCTCACTTCCAGACATGAAACAGGAGTAGGATCCAGAGGGATTCCTCTGAGACCATGGGGAGTGAACGACCCTGGCATCAGAGCCAACTGTGGGGGTTGACAGAGTTGGGGGTAGCGCTGGTCTTGTCTTTGAAACAAAGTTGTTTCATTCTGAGAGGGCTGGAAAACCCTCACCCCTAGGGAGGAAAAAAAAGATGGGATTTCTCCTGGGGGTCAAAACAGGCCCCTGCCGGCAGGGAGACAAAGGCAAAGAGAGCCCCGACAACTTCACCCCTGTTTAGAAGGGAACTCAACACCCTTGAGATCGGCGTGTGAAATCTGTACTGGGGAAGAAAGTCCTCATTTAGCAGAGAAAGGGCTGTGCTATCTATGTGTGAAAGCTTTTTTAACACTGTTCCCTGCTCTCCATATGGCGAACTTCACCCAAATTAGGAGGAACTGATGAACAAAGCTTCAGCAACTTGAAAACGAGAGTGAGCTCCAACAGCACATCCCCAGCCAGCCACCATGACCGGAGATAGACCATGGACTTCAGCACAATATGGCAGGGAGATGGGATCCCTCTGAAAAGGATCAAGCTGTTTCCTCCCCACCCTAATGCTTCCCTTATACACACCATCAACCCTGACCTAGAGGTAGGAAATGTGTTCACTTCAGAATAATAGAGCATGCCCTCAAGATCTTAGTGCATTTTTTAAAGCTTTCATAGCTTATGGACAATATTCAGGGCGTCCCAAAAGTCTAGGTGCATTTTAAAAATCACTAATAACTTATAGATGATTTACAGGTATACCCAAAGTCTTAACCCATTTTAAAAGCTCTAACAACTTATAAACAACTAGCCACTCTACTCGTGAAGAGTTTTGGGTCATCTGTAAATTGTCATCATGAACTGGTAGAATTGTCGAATAGCAGATTAAACTTGAGCAGACCTTCTTAAACTATTTGTAACCCCCTTTCACCAGAGAAATTTTTATGTAACCTTGGATATATAGGTATATAAATATACATACAAATCAAACACTGATAAAAAAAATCAAAATTTCACGACCCCCACATTCAGTTTCAAGAATGTGGTGATCACCCATAGTTTAAGAACTATGTACCACCAACCATCTTCAGTGGGTAATGGGGCTAAGTCCCAAAGATAGCAAAGGTTAAACTGTCTTTCCTTTTGTTCTGTATTTCTCTAGTATAAAGGAAAGAGCAGCAATGATTTGAACCTATGGAAAGTCAGCCTATTTGTTTGGCATTATGAAATTCTTTCTATTTTATTTATAATAGTAAAGATTTTTTTTGGTCTAATTTTGTGATTTCATTCATGTACAGAATTTTTAATGAAGAAATTTCCTCTAACAATGCAAATCGGCATCTGCTTAGCAAGATACAGTCTTAGATTATTGTCTGATCCACTGAGAGGTTAAATGACCTGTGATCTGGAGTCACAGTATGTTTTAAAGATGGGATGTGTTTCTAGATTTTTTTTATTCCAAAGCCAACTCTCTATCCCCTCTACTAGGTTGCATCTGTAAAATAAAATAATCATAACCATAAGAAAACAATGCTTTTGTAGAGGTCATCTTACTAAGTATTCATCTGCATGGAACCCAAAGCTTTAAAAATATGGAGAACTAACAAAGGAGATCAAAACCAAGTGAACAAAGAACAAGGTGTACAGCATTGCCATTGTCCCATCTGTTGTTGGAGTTGTACTAAAGCTACCTCCAGTAAGCCTACAAAGGATGAGCTGACATTCTAATTCTTTTTTCAGACATAAAGAGCAATGATTTTGAAATATAAAAGAATAGCAGAATGGTGACTCATCCTTGGACCATGTCTATCTGAACCCCATTGAAAAAGATCGGAATAAAATTTTAAGAACAATAATTGTAGGTCAGCAACAAACCTCCCAGAGCTCTGAGTCATTCTGCAGCAGTGTGCCAGGAGCTAGCATTATCATCCCTATCACCAACATTTCTATATTACTTTAAAAAGTACTTTCTGCCTATCATTGATAAATTGTGATTACATAAAATTAATTAAGTTAAAATAAAAAAAAGAAAAGAAAAAATTGTTTTCCATACATTATCTAACTTGATCAATAAACCAATCCTGTGAATATGAAGAAATTATCAGAGAAGTGACTCGTCTAGAGTTATGCAGTAAGCGGGTATCTGGGTGAGGATATAAACTCAGGTCTTCCTATTTTCACATCAAATATATTTATGGCATCTTTCCCATTCTCAGTGATGATCTACCTTCACCAGCTTCTGAACTAATCCTGACCCACAGCAAGGATTTCCATGCCAAAGCGATACCTCTAATTTGCTGGTCCCCTACTCCTCCCCAGGGTCCCTTTTCCATTTGTATGGCCACATCTCTAACTTGGATTTTTGACCTTCGGAGTTTATTGAAATGGAGCTGCACTAAACTGCCCACTGCCCATTCCTCCTTTCAGCTCCTTCCTCCACACCCCACAGTTTGTTTGTTTTCCTCTATGCTGTTTGTTGGCATGTGCCTTCCTTACCCCTTTAATTTCAGCCTCCCAACTGAATATGTCATGACGGCATCGGATGCAAAGATGTTTAGAATGTTTAACTCAGTTATTGTATTATTTACAGCAACTCTGCGCCGTGCCCGGGGCAACGCGTGGTTTGAAAGACGCTATACAAGCGAAAATTGTGTGGTATTGTTTGTTCTTCCACATTCTGTGAGAAGGAACCAATCTAGTAATGACTGTTTTTGCTCCTCAAATCAGGGACGCTCCATTTTGTGTGCATGGGACTAATCGGGAAATAAAGATTCAATGCAAACTATAAGGAGCTCTAGAATTTAGCAGGGCCCAGGAAAAAAAAAAAAAAAGGAGAAGGGGAATAAGACTATCCAGAAGCTATCCCATAGCCACTTAGAACAGCACAAAGACCCCTCTCTAGGGTGAGTGAAAATTGTCACTTCTCATCTTCCCTGCAATACAGACAGATTAGACCCTGAAGCCCATGTTGTCCCGGGCTTGGACATCAGCAGCAGAGGTCAGCCTATTAACCCTGAGCCTGCTGCCTGCCCATCTCTGGATTTTCACCTCAAGGTCAAGTTCTCTTGGGCAGAAGCTGACCTTCTTTAGGGGAGGGGACCAGAATAAGGAGACTAGCTATGTGAGGGAGAGGATGAAAAGAAGCCAAAACTTAGGGGTACAGAACATCTGTCTAGGATTTCAGTGGCAATGTCTCAGAGCTCTAAAACTATGCATTTTGTTGGAAGTGCAAATTCAACTATTTTCACAAATGTTGTACTTCAGCAATCTCTTATTCCTGAGCAAACAGAGTAGATGCACATTCTCAGTGTCTGATCACAATAAGAAATAATTGTAGCAGCCATAGTGGGTGAAAAAGATATTTATAGAGTAGCATAGGGTTTGCAAAGCATATTTTACGGACTATATCTCCTTCTATTATTTCCAATATGTTCAGTTTCTTTAACTTATTTGTATTTAGACTGAAAATGACTGAACAAACACCTAGCTGCTTATTTATTATCTCTTCCATTAGAATGTGAGTCCTTGTCTTTTACCATTCTTTGTATTTCCAGGATTTAGTGCAATGTCTGGCACATAGTAGGCACTTAATAAATATTTATTCACCAATTGAGTGGTAGAAGGCATGGTCTCCATGGATAAGCTGAATACTTTGTCAAATAGCTTTGTGACCCTGATATAGAAGAGTTCTTTCCAAAAAACCTGAGTTTAAATTCTATCTAGAAAGGAGGAGAAATAGCATTGCTTGAACTCTCTCTCTCTCCTTCTCCCTCTTCCTCTATCTTTTTTCTCATAGGATGGTAGTAAGGGTCAAATGATAAAATGCACACATAGTAATTTAGGACTACAAAGCATTCTAGAACTATCCCCTGTTTTTTTCTTCCACAGCTGTTATATTTATTACATCAGACAGTCCTCCTTTTGGTATTTATCCCCAACATGCTCCCAGTTCAGTCCTTCCATTGATAAAATGAAATCTGGTGAAGGACAGGAAGGAGGAGGAGGCTCTGATTATCTGTTCATAGATGACAGAGACATAGCATGTGTTGCAGTCTTAGCATGGGTTTCCCAGTTGACCCTTTTACAACTTCATAATTGCTCCCAAAGCTACTGATTCCCACATAGTCTACATTCCCAACACCTGCTAAGTTTCATTGTATTTTTAATGAGTTAAATTGCAGCCCCAGAGTCACAGAAGCATTTTTAACTCAGCTGATATATGAGTCCTTTGCATCACTTTATATGAACATTTATAAAAGCTTATTACCTGCAGGCCACAGTCCTAAAGCCCAAAGTTTTTTGGCTATAATCTCAGACTTTTTGCTAATGGAAATGAGAAAGGGTCCCAATGCCAAAACTATCCATATTTGTGCAGCTAAGATAAAAGAATCCTCAGTACCTTTACTTAGTACCCTATTTGGGTTTCCCTGAGATGACCTTTGCCACAAAAGGAACACAAAATGGGAAATCATTTTTGTATGTGACTCTTCCTTTCACTATACCAATCAAAGATCTTCCCTTCACTCTTAACTGTAGCACTAAATTGCAAATTTTTGAGGATAATGTTTAAATTCTATTTCTCACATCTCCCATATCTGTACTCCTCTAGTTGTATGTAATACAAATTAGTCCATAGTAGCACTCAGTAAATATGTGATAATTGAATATAAGTAGCAACAGATGTGTAGACTATGTGATATAATTTGAAAATACTTCTTGAGCCCACTACTGCCCCCCAAAAATACATTCATTCTCCAGCCACAAAATGATATGGTGCTTTAAAAATCTACTATTAAAGAGTCGTTCATCATCTTCCTATGGCCTCTCTAAAACACAAATATATTTACCCCTATGAAGTCCCTAATACTGAAGATGCCAGGTGGCTGGATAACATTCCTGCACCCAGATATTCTTTTTTTCTCAGGTACAATGTCTAATTAACTGTCTTAAAGTAAATGGTCTTGAAGATCTCTTTTATCCTTTATATGGATTGGGTTTTATCCCAGATCTCTGACCAGCGCTAATTGACTTCAGTGCTGAGAAATTCCTGAAAACTGGCTTCCCACCTTTTGCAGTATACATAAGTTAGTAAGACTTTGCTAGTAAAACTCCACTTCTTGAGAGACACAGGAACAAAAACCTTGACCTGGAGCAATAAATGAAAACCTTACAACTTTATGCAACTCAATAAGGAGGAAATGAAGAATGAACATCAAACAGTTGCATGTGCGCTAGAAATAATCTCAAGCAATCGAAAGTTTTTAAGAACAAAATTGTGCAGACATAAGTCTAAATAAGTCAACTGAAGAAGAAGAAAAGAGCTGTTATGTAAAGAAATGATCATGACTGCACAGAGAACTCATAAATCAATGAAGATTTTAAAACATACATTGAAAATGGACACAAATTCAACTATCTGAGAATGAAAGCAAAAGTATAATGTCTTAATGGACTGATATCTGGAATGCTAAAGTCCAAAAATGATTGAAACCTGATAATGATGGAGGCTTGTTTGTTTGTGTTTTGGCTATATTGTGGGCAATATTAAAGATAAAACTTTTTTTGGCCATGAAATGGATGATAAAGTGCAAAAGGACAGACGGCATAACTACTCAATTCTTAATTTGCTTCTGTTTTCTCTTTCAAAGGGAGTGACTTTCAGCATGGTTGGCACAAAACAAAAATGATAAGAAATTTTGGGCAACTTGGAAAACTTCGAAATTAAAGTCCCTTGTAATGTGGCAATGTCTGCATCCCTGACATTGATCACATGCAAGGGCTTCAGAAAAGAAAGAAAAATATGGGAAGTGGTCAGCTGATTATGGATGAGGAGCTGAAAACAGAATTAAGATTTATGCATAAACTACAAGAATCACAGAGATGAAATGTTAATAAATAAAAAGCTGATTAAAAACTAGATTGCCTTAGGGTTATATAAATACAAAAGGATTTTAAACTAAAATCCTTCTAATTCTATTGATAGGTATACGTGACCCCACAAAAAAGGGTTAATATAAGAAAACCTTTCTAACAATTTTGTTGTTATTCAGTCATCTCAATTTCATTCGACTCTTCATGATTCATTTGGGGTTTTCTTGGCAAAGATACTGGAGTGGTTTGCCATTTCTTTTTCAAGCTCATTTTATAGATTAGAAAACTGAGGCAAACAGGATTAAGTGACTTGCCCAGGGTCATATAGCTAGTAAGTATCTGAGGCCAGATTTGAACTCAGGAAAATGACTGATCCTGACTTCTAGTCTGGCATTCTGCCTACTGCATCATCTAGCTGCTCTGCTATAACTAGAAGTTTCCAAAAATGTAATGGATCATCATGAGAAGTGATGAATTCTTCTTTTTTGGATTTCTTCAGGTTGGATGACCGTGTATCAGATGGGGAGGGGTTATTTTTGATCTGGAGGTTGGTTGACCAGGCAGTCTTTGAGATACCTTCTGCTTCTGAGATTCTGTGATTCTGTGAATATCAATTCCAGTTTTGTGAAGTAATAAAGGCAATCCTCAATGAGTTCCATTCATATGACTCCAATAAATTACAACCTAAGATACTAGGAAAAAAGTTTATTTCTGTGTTCTTGCTAATCATCTTTGAAAAATAAAAAAGAAGATTGAAGAGATGCTGCCAAACAAACAAAAAAAATGATCGATTGTTTTGCCATTTTTCACAAAGGAAGAGGAAATAGGTTCTATGAACTATAGAATATTAAGCTGGATTAAAAAAAAAAAAACAGAGACTCTCACATGTGGGAAGGGAATTTACAGAGTATACCTAGTAAAACCCATTCCTGGGCAAGATTTTCATGTTTGACAAATTTCTAGACGAAAAGCAAATACTTCAGAAATGGATTCTGGACTGCTCCATATCCCCACCAGCTGCCTCACCCCAACATGGGTATCTTCCCCACCTCTTTTTTCAGCTTTTCAGTATATTTTGTCTTCCTCTATTGGAATGTAACAAGCTCCTTGAAATGAGCTGTCTTGTTTCCTTGTACTTATAGCCCTATGGTTAATTTAAGGTTTGACATATTCTAAGTCCTTAATAAATGTTCATCGGGCTCGTTGTCTTTTTTTCCTTCCTTTCTATAATTTCCTGTTATATAATTTACCCAATATACATGTATTTGAGCACAGTATTTGACAAAATCTCTCACCATATCCTTGTGAGCAAAAATCTAAATAGTTAGGTGAATTCAGAATTGGTTGAACATTTATACCTAATGAGTGCTGATTAATGAAGCAATGTCAAACTTAAGTGAAGTCTCTATCAGAGACTTTTTTCACTGGCCCTTTATTATCTAAATTTCATATTTGTGATTTGGATGAAATCATAGAGTGATCCTCACAATATTTTGAGATGGCATGAAGTTGCGAGAAACATATAATACATGGATTGACAGAATTGGGATTCAAAAATTATTAACAAACTAAAATGAAAGACTAAATCTATTAAGGTCAAATTTAATAGGGAAAAATTAAACTCCTACATTTATTTTCAAAAAATCAAATGCACATATAAGAGATGAAAAACGTTTAGTCATACCAATCATTCACATGAAAATAATCTGAGAATTTTAGGATACTTGCCTTGGCAGCCAGAGCAAATTAGTATAAAATTGTTGTTGTCGTACAATGATTTCAATTGTGTCCAACTCTTTGTGAGTCCATTTAGGGTTTTCTTAGCAGAGATACTAGATTGGTTTGTCATTTCATTCTCCATATCATTTTACAGATAAGGAAACTGAGTGTAAATTAGACTACAAAAACAAAAATCATTTTGTACAAAATGAGGGAGGTAATAGTCCTACTGTCTGTACTCTCACTTTATGAGACGACATCTATTTTATCATTTTTATTTCAAAGATATTGAAGAGCTGGAGTGTTTCTAGACAAAAGTGACAAGGATGCTGAGGGGATGAGGATTACTCTAAATTCTGGTTAAAGGAACTCAGAATGTTTAACTTAAAGAAAAGAAGACTGAGAAAACATGATAGCTAGTTTCAAATAATTGCAGGGGTTTAATGTGGAAGAATTAGAAATATTCTGCTTGGCTCCTGAAGGAAAGATTAGGAACAGAGTGTGGAAGTTACAGATAAACAGATGTCATATGTATTAGAAGAAAACTTCATGAGCTTCCAAAAGTTTATTCAAGGAATTAGCAGGTTATCTAACCCAATATGTTACCAAGAAAAATGCCTATCCAGCTTCCTCAAATGGACACCTTGTAGAAGGAATTATTGTCCGATTCAACCACATCATAAGATGAATGCAGAACTAGAAGGGGTATTAGAACTTGTTGAGTTAGATACCTTAACTTTATAGTTGTGGAAACCATACCCTAGGAAAGTGAAATGATTTGTCCAAGATCACAAAAGCAACTAGTGACAGGCCTAGAATCAGAACTCAGATCTCAACTCCAAATACAGCATTCCTTCCACTAAATTGCTGCATTTACTGATTTCCTTCCTTCAAGAAAAATGTAAAGCAAATTGTTGGCACTTAGTGCTTGTCAGAGAGTAAGAGGAGATAAATAGTATAAAAAAGATAGGAAGGAGTTCTTGGTGATAGTATAGTAACAATAGGGCCAGAGGCCACTTCAGAATCTAGTCCAACCCTCTCATTTTACTGATGAAGGAATTGAACCCAATCTCTTCATACAAGGGACTAAAGAAATGAAAGAAGAATAAAACAATTTAATGCTATGAAAAACACAAGCAATAGACACAGATTTATAATGATACCCTGAAAAACAAAAAGATTAAATAATAAATCACAGAAATAATAACAATATGAAAGAAAATGGAAATGAGGAGACAACATACCAAAATTCCTGGGATGAAGCTGAAGCAGTCCTTAGAGGGAAAAAAATATATTTTCCTAAGAATATACATAAACAAAATAATGTATCAATGAACTGAGCATGCAGTTTTTAAAATTAGAAAATTAAAGAACAAATAAACCCAAAGTGATCATTAAAAAATGAAATGTTTTAAATTAGAGGAGAAATAAATAAATTTTAAATAAAAAATTTATAGAAATTCTAAAATTAAAGCTAATTCTTTGAAAAAAATGATAAAATTGATAAATCAAAGATTTATCAAAATTTAAAAAGTGAAGTCACAATAGAAAAGGAATTTTTAAAATTATTTATATTTAAAATTATTTAAACCTACAATACACATGCCAACAAATTGGAGAATTCAAAAGAAAAAGATTATCTACTCAAAAAAAGCATATAAAATACCCAAATTAACTGAATACCAACTAAAAATATTAAATAATTCAATTTCAAAAAAATTTAACTAGTTGTGGAGAATTACAAAAAAAAAATTTAAACAATCTCTTACCCAAGTGGATACATAAAAGAATTATAAATTATTGAATAAAATGTATTATAGAATAATAATTAAACTCCATCAAAATTTTAAAGAACAATTAATGCCTATTTTAGAAACTGCTCCAAAAATCTAGAAAATTGCTTAATCAATCTTAGTTTCTATTCCATATATAGTTCTAATATCTAAAATACAGAAAAATAAAGCAAATTCAAAGTTTTTAATTAAATCAGTTTGTTAAAAAGACCATAGTAATTTATCTAAAGAAATATTCACTATCAAATAGGATTTATACCAGAAATAAAAGGATAAATTTAATATCAGAAAAATAATTATTCATATTTAAAAACAAAAACATCTAAAGCACTATGATTTTTAAGTAAATACAGGAAAAAAAGCTTTTGAGAAAATATAATACTCATGGATACTTAAAAGCAGTATAAGCATAGAAGGATATTTTTAATATAATAAACAAATCCATCTAAAACTAAAAGCTAGCATTATCTAGATTGGAGAAAAATAGAAGATGCACCAGTAAATACAGAAGTAAAGCAAGGATAACCTTTTTTCCCCCATTAATTGAAAAATAATTTTAATTTGAGGATAATTTATTTTCTTTTCACAAACTTCTCTGCATAGAATCCTACCACCCATTGCTTCCTTCTAAATCTTCCCTTCAGAGACCTTTCTAGTGAACCTTAACTTAGTTTGGGATTCAGACAAGAGCCTCTACTGTCTTTTTTGCTAGTGCTCTGGAGGCTTCCTCCAACCAGATTCACCTCCCACTGCTGCTTCCTACTTCTTAACTAGACACTTCCAAATCATATCTTTATCTAATGTGAGGTAAGCCTTCTGGGCATTACATGACACTCTATCAACCCCTATTATAAAATTAGATATTTAGATATGAACTAAAGCACTTTAATTATCTGTCTCCTTCAACATATTTCTAATCACTGTTAATCTGCCTGGATTCATGGATGCATTCTTCAACCATTAGCATTATCCAACTTTCTCATTCTCTTTTCCCAGTGATTCTAAACTACAGTGATTCCGGATTGCAGATAAACAAATCCTATCCTCCATTCTCAATTTGCATTCTATCTTGCCTTCCACCTCAACTATATTTCTCCAGTGTCTGATTCCAAATTTAACTTCCTCTTCTGCTATCATCCATGGAAGACCTGTTCCATAATTAACTAATTTGATTTCATTTGAAGACTTATCTTTTATCACTCCTGACATTTTCTAGTATATTTGAGTCATGGCTCCCTTTTGATGATACTGCATCCATGACCCCTCTTTCCAGAACTAATTGTGCTTTCATTCCTACCCAACTCATCAGTTATGATAGGTGAGTCAGAATAATTCTTGCTTTTCAATAATCCTTTCAGGATCTCCTTCTACTGTCACTCAGTAATCTCTCCTCCTCTGATATTTATTCAAAAGAAACATATCATGTAAGCAACATTCGTGTAACTATTATTTCCTTGTCTTCCAGGACAGTCTTCTTACTTCCTCGATGAGTTCAATGCCTGTTATAATATTGTAGCATAATCTTTCCCCTAACTATTCCCCTCATACTTCAATATGAATCTACTTCAAATACCTAACTTTACAGTTCCCCATTTACCCAGATCCAATAGCCTATCACTCCATACCACCTCAGATATATACAGAGATAATGTTGCCATTACTCACAAGTAGAATACTGTTCTTGTCCATAAACTCTGAAATTCTTATCTGATAATAAGCTTGCAACACCCCATATTTTCAACCATACTATTTCATAATCCTCACCATGATTTCTCATCAGTTCTTTCTCAGGCTACCAACACTATACTAGTTATATTTTTCTTCCTTCCATGTCTTGAGCTTCACAACTCAGTTTAATTCTATACGATTCTCAAAACTCAATTCTCTTTCCCCTTGTCTCATCACCAGTTATACCTTGCCAACTTCAAACCTGAACTCCTACCATCTGCCACCTTCAATCTTATGTTTCTGAACAGAGCTTGAGAAAGTAATAAAACCTGGGTAAGTGGGTTCACTATGAATTTGTACATAATCTCATCTGGGCCCTTAGTGCAGCAAGACAATCCTTTTACCCTTCCTTAATCCAATATCTAGCCTATTCACCACAAGTAATATTCCAATTTTTTTCTTTCTACCTTAATGCTACCGAGTCATGCTCTTATTCTACCCTCTCAGCTAAGAACCTTTCTTCATACTCCCTTGAAAAAATTTAGTCCATTGACCAAGAGTTCCATCATCTTCCCTCTTTCTCATCTCACATCATTCAGACCTCTTCCTCCTACCCCAACCATTTCCTCCTTCATCTCTAGTTAACCTGAAAAAGTATTACTTCTCCTTGCTAGGGCAAATCCTTCAACATGCACTATTAATCCCATTTCCTGCCCTCTTCCCCAGGAGATTGCTCAATATCTATAATAATCAATCTCTTTTTATTTACAAATATGCCCCTATCGATACCATCCTTAAGAAAAACCCTTATTTGTTCCAACTATTTCCCAATATTATCATTTTATATCTCCCCAGCCTTTCAAGGCTATACTTCCTGAGAAGATTGTCCATATTCTACTTCCTCTCCTTTCACTTATTTTTAAGCCCTCAGCTATGTGGCTTCTAATCTCATCAATCCACTAAAACTGTTCTGTCCAAATTTACCAGTGATCTCTTTATTATCAAATATCATGACCTTTTTTCAATCGTCATCCTTTTTAAATTCCTTAAAGCTTTTCACTCTGATGCTCACCCTCTTTTGAACATTGTCTCCTCTCTAGGATGTCATGCTACTGTTTGCCCCTGATTCTTCTCCTACCTGTCTGATTGCTACTTCTCAATTTCTTTTGTTGAATCTTCATCCAGGTCATCCCTATCAAACAGGAGTATCTCAGGGCTCTCTTCCAGGTGCTCTTCTATCTTCATATTATTCTGCATGGTGATCTAATACACTTTGAGAAGTTCAGTTATTGTCTCCATGTAAATGATTCCTAACTGTAACAAATTTAGTTCTTACCTTTCTCCTAAGCTCTAGTCTCACATCACTAGCTATTTATTGGAAATCTCAAATAGGATGTTTCATATATGTCTCATCTCAACATGTCCAAAATATATATCTTTCCCCCAAAACTCTTCCCTATTTCCAATTTTCCTATTAGTGTCCAAGGCACTATCATACCAGGCTTATGACTTCAATGCCATTCTTGACTACTCCCTGTGATTCACTCAGCATTCGATATGGTCCTACCATTTCTATCTTCACAAGATCTTTCATGATACATCTCCTTTTACCGCTCATATGGTCACCATCTTGGTACATATCACCTTATACCTTGACCACTACAATGGTGCTACCTAGAGTTTTCTAAATCCAAAATTTCCATTCATCTTCCACTCAACTGCAAATTGATTTTCCTAAAGCTCAGGTCTGACCATGTCACCTCTCTACCTCATAAACTCTAGGGGTTCCACATTACCTCCAGTATCAAATTTTAAAAATCCTTTTTTTGGCTTTTAAATCCTATCACAACATCATCCCTTCCTACCTGTACAGCCTTCTTACATTTCACGCCTCTCCAGGCACTTTACAATTCAACAACACTCACCTTTTTGCTCTTCCTTGTACATGGTGCTCTACTACTCAACTACTGCCTTTCATCCCACTATTCCCCATGTCTCAAATGTTTTTCCTTATCTCTATTATTATTATCTCTATTTTTCTAATTTCCTTCAAGGCTCACACAAATCCAACCTTTTATAGGAAATTGTCTTGCCTGTTAGTTCCTTCCCTTTTAGATTACCTTCCATTTTATATATGTTATTATTATTTGTCGCTCATTCTTGATGAAGACCACAATATCAGGAAAGTGATGCCATGGCATGCAAATGAATTGTTCTTAAATGAGGAAGCAAGGTCACCTGCCTCACTTTCCCCTCCAGAGCCATCTGGCATACACAGACATACATATACATACATAAATGTATATATATTTGTGTATATACATACACATATATATGATATATAGATATCTTATATGTAAAATATTTGCATGTTGTCTGCTCCATTAGAATATTAACTCTTTTAGGACAGAGATTATGCTTTTTGTCTTTCTTTGTTTTCCCAGGACTTAGCATAGTAGTTGGCCCATAATAAAATCTTAATAAATTCTTTTTTTTATTTTATTTTATAATAACTTTTTATTGACAGAATCCATGCCAGATTAATTTTTTTACAACATTATCCCTTGCACTCACTTCTGTTCTGATTTTTCCCTTCCCTCCCTCCACCCCCTCCCCTAGATGGCAAGCAGTCTTATATATGTTAAATATATTGCAGTATATCCCAGATACAATATATGTATGCAGAACCGAATAGTTCTCTTGTTGCACAGGGAGAATTGGATTCAGAAGGTAAAAATAACCCAGGAAGAAAAACAAAAATGCAAATAGTTCACATTCATTTTCCAGTGTTCTTTCTTTGGGTGTAGCTGCTTCTGTCCATCATTGATCAATTGAAACTGAGTTAGGTCTCTTTGTCAAAGAAATCCATTTCCACCAGAATACATCTTAATACAATATCGTTGTTGAAGTATATAATGATCTCGTGGTTCTGCTCATTTCACTTAGCATCAATTCATGTAAGTCTCTCCAAGCCTCTCTGTATTCATCCTGCTGGTCATTTCTTACAAAACAATAATATTCCATAACGTTCATATACCACAATTTACTCAACCATTCTCCAATTGATGGGCATCCATTCAGTTTCCAGTTTCTGGCCACTATAAACAGGGCTGCCACAAACATTTTGGTACATACAGGTCCCTTCTTTAGTATTTCTTTGGGATATAAGCCCAGTAGTAGCACTGCTGGATCAAAGGGTATGCACAATTTGATAACTTTTTGGGTATAATTCTTGATTGTTCTCCAGAATGGTTGAAATCTTAATAAATTCTTACTGACTGATTAGAAATGCTAATATCACTAAGATAAGAGAAAGAAAATAAAGACATACTCTTTACATAGAGCAATTTAAAACTACCCCTATTTGGTGGCAATATGGTGGTTTACTTACAAAATTCTAGGGGATTAGAAAAGAAACTAATTGAAATAATTAGTAGCTTCAGTAAAGTAGCAGGTTAGAAAATGAACTCAGAAATGTCAATAACATTTCTATATAGCAATAAAAAAATCAAGAAACAATAACAGAAGGGAAAGTTGTATTAAAACAACTTTGAGTGAATATCATTTTGACTATTACATATATCCAAATTAACTACAAAAGACATATGAAAGAAGACACTATCTGCATCTAAAGAAATACTTGACACATAGAAGTATGTATAAAATGATTTTACATAAATACATACATATTTGTTTCTAATGGTAGCCAAATCTATGGCAAAGCAAAGAAAAAAAGGGAAAAAAGAAATTTATAACATTAAATATTTAAACTGAATAACAAGTTCTGCACAAAGATTTGCAGTTTCATTGAAATCATATTTTTTATTATACTTTCTTATGGAAATTCTTGCTTTATTACATAAATTAAAAATAAAATAATTTTTTAAAAAAAATTTAAGTAACTTCTAAACATATAAAATATTTGAGGATCAGTTTACCAAAGCACAATCAATACCTATGTAGATACAGTTATAAAGATGCTCCTTTAAAAAAAAAATAAAGAACAACTTAATTAGAGGGAGATTCAGTTTTCACGTCTGGGTTGAGCCAATATAACAATCAATTAATCTACAACATTTATTAAACACCTACTCTGGTACATCAGGCAAGTTTCTTAATTTGCAGTTTTTATATTAAGCCATTCAAATTATCAGAAGGATACTTTATAGAACCTGATAAAATAATAACAAAACTAACTTGGAGGAATAAATAATCTAGTCTGGAATATAAAGGGAAATAATATTTTAAAGCAGGAATAAAAGATGGACTTCTAGACTTCAAAATACATTATTTTAAAAATCTCTTTGGTAATAGTCAAACAACATAAAAATGGTTCAATGTAACATAAATAAGTAACCTTGATAATCCAATATTTGATAAACCCCTAACCAGAAATTGCCTAGAAAAAGAGCTCTCTGTTTGAAAAGAATTATTGGGAAACAAGAAAGTAGTCTGGGAAGAAATGAAATCTAGCTCACCATCTTTACATAATAAACCAGAATAAACTCAAAATGGATATAGAGCCCAAAATATTAAGGATCATATATTTTAAAAATTAGAAGAGACCTAAAACATGGATTCATCACCAAACTAGAGATAAATGTGACTACAAATTGTGAGTACATAAAATTGAAAAGCTTTTACACAAAGAAAATTAATGCAGTGAGGATAAAACAGGAAGCAGTTGACTAGAAGATTTTTCATCAAATAAACCTGAAATGGTTCTGACATGTAAGATATAAAAACAACTAACAGAAATGTATATCAAAGGATATAAATAAATAAATCTCAAAAGAAAAATTGCTATTAAGAAAAATGTAAAAGAATCTTCCAAATCACATAATAAGAAAAATTCAAATCAAAGCAACTTTGAGGTTAAAAGTCATCCACACTCACAGCAAAGATAACACAAAATAAAAGTAGCCAATGTTAGGGTTATTGAATGCTTATGGGCAAATTTTTATACTACCAATAGAACTATGAATTGGTCAAAACATTTGCAAAAGCAAATTGGAATTATGCTTTTTTTTTAAAGTGTTTAAAATATCAATACCTTCTTACCCAGAGTAGGTTCATGTCCCAAAAGGTCAGTGACAAAAAGAAAACCCTTATATATGTTTTTTTTTTAATTTCAAAGTACTTTTATAGTAGTGAAAAACTGGAAAAAAGGTATATGCCCTTCGATTGAGAAATGTATTTTTTTTAAATCAATAGTACATGAATTACTTGGAATATTACTGTACTAGAAAATAAAATTATGATGATAAATATAGAGAAACATGTGAAGATTTATTTGAAAAGTGAAATAAGCAAAACTAAAAAACTGATATATATAATAAGACAACAAAAATGAGAAAAATAACAACCAAAATAATCAAAACATCTATGAAATAACAATGACTAACCTTGACCTCAAAGACAAGTTATGAGAAAGCACATTCCCTGATTCTTTGCACAATTTGGAGACTATGAGACTAAAATATTGCTTATAATGTCAGACCTTTTTTATGTGTTGTTTTGTTTTGTTGATTTTTTTTCCTCTTATTTTTTCTTTGTTAAAAGAAACTGGCCTCTGGGAAGGGGAGAGAGAACAAATATATTGAGAAATGGAGGTAAGATAAAGGCAACAAAATAAAAGCAAAATAAATGAAAATTTATTACTTAAAAAAAAATTGCCTCCATCCAAAAGGACAATCACAAAACCAGTGAGTGAATACAAAAGCTGAGAATAAGTTACCTTGATTTTAATCCATAAAGCCATGTCTAGTGGCACTCTATACAACCTCCCCTTATAATCTTCTAGAGCTTAAGGTTCAGAAAAATTCATAGCAACTTCTATGCAGTAAGTAATAGTTCTATAAAACCATGACGCAGTAGGGAAAACACTGGATTTGAAGTTTTAAAAACATGAAGTTTTTAAAAACAGTATAAAAATTCTGCTCACTCTATCTGTGATTTTGAAAAGTCAGTTTTCCTCTATGAACCTCAATTTCCTCATCTGAAAATTGGGATAATGCTTGCCCTATCCTATAATATATTATTGTGATAAAAATATTTTGTAACCCTTAAAGCACTAGAAGTTCTTATTTATAATAACCAGAAAATCTGTCCTTATGAGCCACTTTGGGCCATGATATTCATTCATTCATTCTTCAACAAATATTTACTGAACCAAATTCTATGCAGTCAGTACTACAGAGGAGTGTTTTAAAAAGCAGATGTCATGGTCACCACTTTCAAGAAGCTTATAATCTAACTGGGAATACAAGATTTACATACATCAAATCATTAAACAATATACAAATCAGTATACAAATGACACAAAATTTGAATAAGTGCCAGATGACTTGGTAAAGCACACGTGTTCAGAAGAACAAGAGCTCACCATGGGTACATAAGACTGCATAGAGAAATGAAACTTGGGCTGGGGTTTAAAGGATGTTTTAGATTGGAAAGGGGAAGAGCTAAACCCAAAGCCTAGAAGCAGATGGTACGTGGAAGCTGGCAGCCTAATCTTCAGTCTTTCTGTGTAGACCAACCATATACAGACTTGCCTTCAACGAACATGGGAATGTCTTTCCTACCCTTGCCCTTTCTCCCTATAGCGAGTTTGCATCTTTCCTTATTTAATTCCAGCATCATCCATTCAGAGAACATATCATTTGGAAAATTACCTCTAGTCTGGAGTTCTTTATTGATCCAGAGTTAGCTTTGGCAGACAGAGCCATAAGATTTTTTAAGGACTTTGTTATGACTTTTTAAGTATGAATGACTTTTGAAATGCTAGCTAGCCCATCAGATTTACATGCAGCTGACCTGAAATAACAAGAATTCCTATCACCACCTCCAAAACAAGCATTGGTGACAAGGATAAAACACTGAGCTGAGGGACCTCTTGATGTGAATTAGTAAGACATTTCTTTCATATTATGCTCTTCATATAAAATGCCCCATTTTAAAGCAATTCAAATAATATCAGTCCTTGAAAGTTCAGTTTAAGTTACACTTCCTCCTTGAAGTCTTTCTTGACAGCTCCAGTTCACAGTGATTACTCCCCTTCCTAATCTTCACCTACAACAGTCCATGCTACTTATTGGTTGTCCAGTTCTTTGTAGCACTCTGCATTATTATTTTGCATTGTTCTCTCTGTACAATGAGTGTAATTCTTTTATCCCTAAGAAGGCCACAAGCACAAAGGAGACAAGGATTGGTGTACCAAGAAAAGCAGGACAATTGAGTAGTGAATGCTAGAAGAACTATACTTGTGGTTATTCATCATTCAACAATTATTTATTGTGTCTTCTTATATACTAGGAGTGGTGGCAAAAAAAAAAAAAAACAGAATAGCCCTTCCCTCAAGAAATTGAAAATTCTATTGAACATAATGTCAACAGACCTGAAGAAAGCTACCTCTACTATACTAGGCATCTAATACATAACAGCAAAGTTTTCACTGCTGGTTTTTTTGGCAACTAGTCTCATTAACCTGTTTGTGCTAAAGTTTATAATATAGAAGAAAATTAGAGGAGATGAAATAGATAGGACCTTGTCCCAAAAAAGATCTGACTATGAAGGATGATTGTCCCTGGGTGTCTTCTTCTGTCTACATACATGGCTTTTCACAGTTGAATTGAGCAGAATGAAATGGAACAGATTGGAATGGAATGAATAGAATGGAAGGGAATGGAATTGTGGGTATGCTTTATACTGGCTTCACCAGGGGTATCCTGGGTGCCAATCCATACTACCAGTCCGCCTGAGGTATGAAGCACAGAGAACATCGGAGGGCTATTGGTGATAAATTGTCCACAAAATCTGTTGCATCCTTAATGGCTCCTTCTAAGCCATGCCCTTTTCCTTAGGGTAATTCAATGTTAGTGGCTATTGCACCACTGACTTTTCTTCTGTCCCCTGTAGCACGCAGAATAGCACTAATATGCAGTAGTCATTCAGTAAACTTGATGAAACCGATCCATGAAGTTTTCTCCTCTGCTTTGGGCCTCATCCCAAATTTAGACTTGAAATCCAATGGGGGTTTTTTCCTTCCTGTTCATATCCTGCCCACAATGGCTTTTTTTTTCATTCCACCAGATGATCAAATGAGATAATGTATGTGGAAATGCTTTGCAAAGTGTAAAGCACTATACAGATGTACAGAGTTATTATCATTATCTCCAGAGGGTTCTCTTAGCATCAGGATTCAATGGTTCTATGAACTGGATCATAAACTCTGAATCAGGAGCCATGTTTTCTATTTAGAATCAAAATGGTAAAGTTTGCCATCTACTCCAACTTCCTTACTTTACAAGTGGACCAGTTGCATGGCCTGGAATCAATCAATCAAGCATTTTGTTAAGTGCATACCATATGCCAGAAAAGCACTCTCTCATTACTTCTGTCTTTTGGAATCCCTAATTACTTTCAAGGCTCAGATCAATATTCTTAAACTTGGGACCTCTCCTGATCTCTCCTGTACTGATAATGTCTCCCCTGAATTTGTTAAGCCTTGCATCTATTTTGCATATGCTTAGAGGCATACATGTTACCCTCTCCAAATATTGTAAGCTTGAAAAAAAGAACCTTGAGAGAAAGGGATGTTTTATTTTTATCTTTTCATCACCAGCATCTGATCAACTACCTAGTACAATATAATTGCTTAATATATGATTGCTAATTGTTTGTAAAATTGACTGACAAAAATGAATTTTGAACCCAGAGAATTTTTAAAAATTGTCCAGGTTTATCCAGCTAATTAAAATACATTTTTTTCTCAGTCCTCTACCTTCTTAGCTTGTCTGCTTCATTTGACTCTGATGATTACTATATTCTCTTGGTTACTCTTTTGTTTCTGAATTTTCATGACAGTATTTTCTTCTATTTTTCTTGTCTATATAACTACTCATTTATCTCCTTTGTGGCTTATCATCCATATTGGAGCTTTATAACTGGTTCCCCAAGGCTCTGTCCTAGGTCCTATTTTCTTCTTTCTTTATATTTTCAGTGACCTCATCTATTCCCAAGAATTCAATCTCTTATTTCTGTCAAAGATACCACCATTCTTTTAGACTTTGTAAATTTGGAATTTTCCTTTATTCTTTTATCCCCTCATCTCTAATCTTGCTGTTTCTATCAAGACAATGTCTCTTACATACTACTTCTTTCTCATCTGACTTCAGATTCTCATCGCTTCTTTTCTAGGATATTTCAATAATTGGTCTCACTACCTTGGATCTCTCCCCATTCCAGTTCATTCTATACACTAATACCACTGTAATTTCCCTTCAGCACAGTTCTGACCATGTTATTTTCCTACTTCATAAATTTTAATGGCTCTTTGTTGTCTCTTGAATAAAATATAAATTCCTGGTTATTTTTTTGGAGTCCTTTAAGACCTGGCCTTACCTATCCTATCTCTGGACATCTAATCCAGCCAAATTGGTCTTCTCTTTATTCCTTGTACAAACCTTTACCTTGGCCATACCCCTGCATAAAATATACTCTTCCTCATTGACATTTCTCTGCCCCAAACACCCCTCTTACTTAAAGGTGAAGTTCTACATGAAGCCTTTCTTAATCCCCACTAACTCCTAGTGTTCTCCTTCCCAAACTACATGGTATTTAACTACTTTCTATTTACTTTTATAATAGTTATTAAGCACAGACTTGCTATCTCCTCCACTCAGAGTGAGTATGGGGGAAATGCTTTATACTTCCATTATTATTTTATCTTTTCAGTAAATATCCCTTTGTAAAAAGCTAATTGATATTAAGGCACTAATTGATATCACTGATATTTAAGGGATATTAACCAGTATTAGAGATTGGCATTGGACAAAACACACAAAAATAGGGACTTGAAATGATAGACACCCTTTTCTCCCCACAATACCTCCAGGATTCTCTGTGAGAACTGTGAGAAAGTAATATAATGTGTAATTTCATCTTGAGGGTCTCACTTTATCATAGAGTCCCAATTTTCATTTAGGATATATAATATGTTATATATCCTCCATCCTTCTCTCTCTCCCTCACTCCCTCTCCACAAAAGCACAAAGTATAAGAGATTTTTATCAAAGACTTTGCTAGTTAAAAATGGAACAGACTATATAAGCCATACCCAGAAGATACTGAATTTACCACGCCTATATCTGATTAATCCAACAACATAAAGCACCTCCAATTCAACAAGAACTACAAGCAACTCTGGAAATCAATTTGGCAGAAATAAGGTTCAAACCAACCAGGAGTTTGTATCATAAGCTTCAATAAGCTCCAAATAGATACAAAACATAAATATAAAAGATTATATTATTTTAAAATTAAATGAGAATGAAAAGAGGGACCACTTACAACTATGGATGAAAGGAAAATTCTTAACTAAACAAGGGATATATTCAAATATAAAATATAAAAATAATTTCTACTAAATAAAATTTAAAAGTGTTTGCATGAACACAACAAATGTAGCAAATAGATAAAAGAGATACTACCTTGTAAATCTTTGCATCAAATAGCTCTGATTAAAGTCTTATGCTCACAAAATATAGGTAAATGGTACAGATATATAAGAATTAAAACAATTCTCCAATAGCTAAATGATCAAAGGGCATTAAAAACAATAATAAAAGTTGCAAGGTATCCACAACCACCTGGTTATTCTGAACCAGTAATAACTGCATATTTAAACAACTCTGAGGTTTTCTCTCACAATCTCAAAGTGACAAAAATGATAACATGTGGAAATAGTATTGGAAGGATGACAACACAAACAAGGTATTGCTGTGAAGTGGTCAAACTATTCTTGAAAATAACTTGGAATTATGCAAGAAAAATCCCTGAATTCTTCGTGCTTTTTTCTACACACAAAGGTCAGAAAAACATGGGAAGGTTTGTGTTAATGATTAAGAGTGAAGTATGCAGAACCAGGGAAGCAAATAGTCATGATAAGGATAGTAATATAAATGTAAACAACACTAAAATGTAACCATACTCTGTTTCATTGTAATAATTGATTTCCTTCATTGGGGAAAATGAAATATACCATCTTTCTTTCAAGAGAAGTTATAAACTACTACAAGTATAAAATGTTACAAATGCTATCATTCATAGTTGCTGAATTTTGTTGGTTTGGCTTAATTGTCTTTGTTAAAAGGGAGAATTTACCAGAGAAGGAGGAAGATTAGAGGAAAATGACCATAGTATTAAAGGTACCAATAAAATTATGGTAATAATTATAATAAAACCTAGATGAAATACACAATTTTCACCTTATCCAGTAGTTTAGTTACCTTTCATTGTTGTTTTAAAGAAAATAGTCTGGTGGAAATTGTCTTGCTAAAGCCATTCTGGCTCTTGGTGATCAGCTTTCTTTTCCAGATTTTTAATAATGTATTTAATGTAATAATGCATTTAATTTAATTTAATTAATGTAATAATGTATTTAATATATTCTAGAATTTTGCCAGAAATCAAAGTCTGGCTCTCTGGCACATAATTTATGGATGAAAAGACCAGCCAGAATAGCAGAATAAGAGGGAGTAATACATTCTAACTCTCCTTTCACAGCCACTCTACAAAAATTTAGAAAACACATCACATAGAGTCCTGATAGTGAAACCCAGAGAAAAATCACAGAAAGTCATTTTTCCAGCCCAGGTCAATAGAAAACAATACAGAGGTCTTCAGATACCTTGGATCCTGTCTGTCTAGGAGAGCACCTCATGCAGACTTCCAGCATGAAGGATTTCAATAGGGCCTGCACCATATAGACAAAGTGAAATCCACTAGAATCCACTAAAAAGTCTGAAAGAAATTCAAAAGGAAAACTCATAGACATCATAATAAACATCTTCCCGTTAAAAATGAAATATTTTTAAAATGGAAGCATATAAATGACAAGGATGCACAGTCAGCACCACACAAGATGTAAAAACCATCAGACTTAAAAGCCACCACCATAAAGAAACAGAGAGCTTGGAATGAAATGTTCCAAAAAGCACATAACTTTATAACAAAGAATTTTAATAATCAGTAAAACTGCATATAATTCTATGGGGGAGAGGAGTGACTGCTAATATGATTTCAAAGCAAGTTTTTTTAACTTTTTCCACTCATGATCTCTTTTCATCCAAGAAATTTTTATGCAACCTTAGATAGATAGATAGATATAATAGGTATGCAAATAAAACATTTACAGATAATAAATCATAATTTTGTGACCTCCACACTCAGTTATGTAACTTCATGACCTACAAATTAAGAAATTTTTGCTTTAGAGGACTATCACAAAAACTAATCCACTAAAATAGAAAATAGAGAAATTTCAACCATTGTTGAAGAACAGAACTTAGTAGAACTTTTCAAATGCAAGCATAGGAGTCAAAGCAATGACAGAGATTTTGCTTTGGAGTTTGGAGGTTTGTGGAGGTTTGTTTTGTTTTGTTTTGTGTTTGTTTGCAGGTTTGGGGTTTGTTTTGGTTTGATTTGTTTTTTTAATAATCATAAAATGAAAAAAAAAAAAAGAGTCCAAGGGAAAGGGGAAAAAAAATACATTAAAGGTAGCGAAGAGGAGAAAAAAGACATGGGAGAAATTTTCATACACAATTAGGGTGTACAAATAGAAGTATATGCAAAGAGGAGTGTATTACACTTAAATCTCACTTTCAACTGAATTAGACAAAGAGGAAAGAATATGCTCATATATTACACCCATGTACATGCACATATATACACATACATGAATATATGGTAGAGAATTGAGCGTGAAAAATATATTTCGTTCAATATAGAAAGAGTGAAATAGGAAAGAAAAAATGGGAAATAAAAAGAAGGATAAATTCAGGAAAAAATTAATAATAGGTGAAATAGACTCTAACCATAGAGGGTAGATGGCAAAAGGGGGCTATATAAAAAGAAAGAGTAAGAATTGTGATTGGATTCTGGGTGAGGAAAAGAGAAGAGGGGCAGAGGAGCAGAATTTTGGTGAGTGTTAAAACTACTTATAACTATTAAACAGTTTTACACAAATAAAACCTGTGAAGCTAAAAATTTGAAGGGAAATAAGTAAGTAGGAGAAAAAAAATTGTAGTAAGTATATCTGATAAATGTGTCGTTTTCAAAATATATGGACAATTGATTCAAATTACAAGAATAAGAACTTAGACTTGCAGTTTTCATGTCCAATCATCTTCTTTTATGCCACTGTGTTATAGAAATACTAGTTTTATTCCATAAATTAATAATAAAATAAATTTTTAAAATTTTTAAAGAATGTAAGTACCTTGAGGGCAGGGACTTTATTTCTTCTAGTAATTTGTATTATCTGTCCTTAGCACAGTGCCTGGCACATAGTAAGAACTTAATAAATACTTATTGACCTGAAAAGGAAAAAAAAAGAAGCATTTTTGAAGTGACAAAGGTTTAAAGGATATGAACAAGCAGTTTTTAAAGGAAGAAACACAATAACTGTATTAAAAATATACCAAATAATTAGCCATTAGAAAAAACAAAGTAACTATGAAGTTTTATTTCACACCCATCATGTCATCAAAGGTGACAAAAAAAAAAAGGAAAATGACAGATTTTTGGAGGAATTTTAGAAAATATACTATTGGTGGAAATGTGGATTGGCCTATCATTCTGAAAATCAATTTGGAGTAATGTCCCAAAATTGACTAAACTGTGCTTATTCTTTGACCCAAAAATAAATCTATTAGGTTTATATCCCAAGGAGATTTTTAAAAGAGGGAAAATATTAATATGCACAAAATATTTATACTAGCTCTTTTTGTAGTAGCAAAAACTAACAAGGTACCCATCAGTTCAATAATGGCTGAAGTAATTACAAAATAAGAATGTAATGGAAAATTATTGTTTTTATAACAACTTAAGAAAAAGCTGGCTTCATATAAAACTGAGAGTTGTATGGACACCATTGTAAAGACAAATTCAAAAAACTTAAGAACTCTGTAATAACCAGTTACAATTCCAGAGGATTCATAACAAACATGTTGCATACCTTCTGAAAGACAGAGCAATGGACTCAGGATTTAAACAAAGATATGTTTTTGGACATGGACAACATAGGAATTAGTTTTCCTTAAATATATATATTTGTTATGAGAATTTTTGTTTTTCTTTTCTTTTTGAGATGGGAAAAGGTAAAATAGAGAGGAAGAGAGATTTATGATCACTGAAAAAGATGTTTTTGAAAAAAAAATTTATAAACTCTACTCTTTTCCTCCTCCTCTTCTTTTAAAAGTTAATTACTTTGCCATTTTCCAGTTCTGACACATTTCCTGTTCTCCATGATCATTCTTTTTTTTTTTTGAAGTACAAGTAACTTATCAAATATGGAGGAAAATGATAACACAAAAATTCCATATGTGGATATTAAGTCAAAATCTACACAGATCATTCTTTTTTTGTTGTTTATTTTTAAAAATTTTAATGTCAATTCTAAATTTTCTATATTTCTGATACTCATTACAAATATGATGTCTGCAAGAGATTTCAGAACTCTCTGAATGCCTCAGCAATCTGATCCCCAATTTCTTTTAGCATACTGCTATATTTTCAGTACACTATCTGTGCTTAAGGATTTGAAAACAACTACAAGCTTTTTTACCACTTCCTCATTTACTTGAATTTCAACTTCTTCTAAGCCACTTTGATGCATCCCTTTCAGTCGAAATGTCATTCTACTTGGCAGGGGGA
The DNA here is from genome assembly GCF_016432865.1 of Antechinus flavipes. Classification (NCBI taxonomy): domain Eukaryota; kingdom Metazoa; phylum Chordata; class Mammalia; order Dasyuromorphia; family Dasyuridae; genus Antechinus; species Antechinus flavipes. Next base: position 373,467,137 of record NC_067401.1, read on the forward strand.
AAAAAAAGCAAAATAAGATTGTATCATTCTGTCTTCTTTCTTTTATCTTTTATTATCATCTCATTTACCATTGGAAAGGATCCCTTTTAAAAATGCTTTTTCTATTATATAACATTGACAATAAAATATCCTCTTATTATTCTTAACATTTCTAGTCTGCATCCATTGGTATTAAGCTTTAGCATATCTTAAATAAAATTTTACATGATCATGCTAAACTTTAGTTTTCATCTTCTATCTCCCACCCTTGCTTATATCTTCTATACATGTCTCATTAATAGCCAAATTTATCAGACTTCCCTGTATAACCAGTAGGTTTATCTGAATAACATCTCTTTTTGTTCCTCACTGAATATTTTCCTCTTTTAAATCATCTATGTGGTGTTAAGAACATTGAACATTGAGTCAAGAAAACTTCAGGTCAAATCCCACCTTAGACATTTATTAGCTGGGTGACCTTAGGCATATTATTTAATCTCTGGCTGCCTCAGTTTCCTCTTCTGTAAAATTAGATTAATAATGGCGCCTACCTTTTAAGATTGTCATAAAAATCCAATTAGGTAATGTATGTACAAGTCTTTGTAAAGCTTAAAATACTATGTAAAAATCAATTATCAGTCCATTAAGTTCATTAATTAACATTGATTAAGCACTATCATGGACTAGACACTTTACTAAGTGCTGAAGATAAACTTAAGTCAAAAAAAAAAAAAAGTCCCTGATTTCAAGAAGCTCACAGTTTGATGAGAGAAACAACACACAAAGAAGATATATAACAGGATAAAATAGGGTGAGTCTCTAAGGGAAGGCACTAAGATTCAAGAAGATTAGGAACAACTTTTCTTAATAAAAAAAAAAAAAAGATAAAGTTAACTAAGAGTTAAAAAGAAACCATGGAAACAAAGGGTGGAGACAAAGAGGAAGAATGTTCCAGGCATGAGGTCCAGCCAATAAAAATATTCAAAGTTGGGATGTGGCTTATCCTTTACAAGAAACAGTAAGGAAGCCAGCGTGACTATATCACATTGTTGCTCTTGTTCTTTTTTAGTCATGCCTGAGTCTTCTTGACTTCATTTGAGGTTTTCTTGACAAAGCTACTATAGTAGTTTACCATTTTCCTTTACCAGCTCATTTTATAGATAAGGAAACTGAGGCAAACTGGGTTAAGTGACTTGCTCCGTCATACAGTTAGCAAATGTATGAGTTCATATCTTCCCAGCTCCAGGCCTAACACTGTATCCCCAGTGCCATCTTGTTGTTTGTCCTTCGTTCTCAAAGAGGATCATGACAGCAGGGAGGTGAAGCCACAACATGCAAGTGAATTGGATTTAAGTGAGGAAGGGCTGTGCAAGGTCAACTGCCTCACTTTCCTTCCAGAGCCATCTGAGTCCCGAGATAGATCAGGAGGACTGGAGATGGCCCTAGATGCAGTGGGAGACTTTAGACTTATTAAACTAAGGTTTTTACCAGGTCTCAGTTTGACTGAAACCACACACATTCAGTGATTAAGACCAGGTGGACAAGAAGGGGTCAGGCTATAAAGGGTTTTAAAAACTGAACGGAGGATTTTATATTTGATTCTGGAAACAATAAGGAACTACTTTTTTCCTTGGATGACATGACCAGACATACACTTTAATATCAGTTTGACAGCTGAGTAGAAGATGGATTGGACTAGGGAGAGATGTAGGGTAGAGATATCAACCAAAAGGCTACTGCAATAGGCCAGGTGTAAGATGATGAGGACACACACCAGGGTGTCATGGGAGAGAATGGAAAGTGTATAAGAGATATGAAGGTTAAAGGTAGGATTTGACAAATGACATGGAGAAATATGGGAAGGAGGGTGAGAGAAAGAAGTTCAGGATGACACCCCATTTTTAAGTCTGGGTGACTGAGAACTCTTTGACCCAAAAATAATTAATGATAAACCCAGTAGTAATAGTGACATTCAGAAGAAGTAAGATTTTTGGGGGAAAGATAATGAGTTCAATTTTGACATGTAAAGTTTAAGATATCTACAAGACATCCAGTTCAAGATGTTTAATAGGCAGCTGGAGATGTAAGGCTGGAGGTTGGAACAGAAGTTAAGCCTAGATCTGACAGTCATCTACATAGATATGATAAGTGAATCCATAAGTGAAACTGATGAGATCACCAAGTGACATAATAGAAAGAGCATTTAATTTTCATAGGCTTCCAAAGCCTATCTCTTTGGTACTGAATTTCTCTGTAGAATTTTATTTCATGGGATGCTACTTATACTTTCCCAAGATCTCTCTTTTCCACAAATCTATGATGCATATAAGAAGTGCATTTTCTAATCCCAAATTCTTAAGAAAATATTTGCTCCCCCCAAGATTCCAGTCATTTCTATTTTAATAATCATTTCCTCTGATTAGTGAGAATTTCATCCAAAATTACAGTTCCCTCTTGTTTCTTCCACCTTTTGAAGGATAAAATTATCATTAAGGCAAGGCAAGAAATTATTAGCTGTTCTGCTTTTGGCAGAGAGAGAGCTCCAGCAGATGTCCGGATAATTGAAATCCCCCATAACTACTATATCATGTCTCTGTTCCAGATTGCAATCTGTATCCTCCACTCATTTATTTCCTGTTTCTATCTTATCTTTCAACCTCTGTTGATCTTTACTGTGCTTTTCCCCTCTGCTTCCTGGATTTCTTCAAATGAATATATCTTAATATACAATGCTACTCTTTCCCCCCACTAATCCCATCCCAACACCAACTAGCACTTTTGCTTATCCTTTTCCTTTGTTTCTTTTTTAATATTTTAACATTTATTTTGTTAAATATTTCCCAATTTTGTGTAAAAAATTTATAATCCTTTTTTTTTTAAATTGAGTTCCCTCCTTCCCAATCTACCTCCTCTCTTTGGGATAGCAATTTATACATTTGAAATCATGCAAAACATATTTCCATATTAGCCATATTGGAAAAAAAAACAAAGACAAAAAATAAAACTAGAAAAATAAGGCAATTTAAAAAATATGCTTCTATCTGCATTCAGAGTTCATCAGTTCTCTCTCTGGACTTAGATAGTATTTTTCACTGTGGCATTTTGGAATTGTCTTGGACCATTGTATTGATCAGAGTATCCACGTCTTTTACAATTGATTATCTTTACAATATTTCTATTTCTGTGACAGTGTTCTCCTAGTTTTGCTTTCTTCATGTCCCATAAGTTTTTTTAAAATCATCCTGTTCATAAGTTCTTACAGCACAATAGAATTCCATCACAATCCAGCACAATCATATATTACAAACTTTTCCCAACCTTTCTCCAGTTAATTAGCATCTCCTTGATTTCCAATTCTTTGCCAACATTAAAAAAAAGCTGCTATAAATATTTTTATACAAATAGGTCTTTTCCTTTCCTTTGATCTCTTTGGATCAACTTTTCCTTTTGAAAAAGATACTCTTACAGAACCACATTCCAGTATTGGATTCTATCCCAACAAACCTCAAGGTGCTCTATGAAACCAACTTTTGGTCCCTTTATCTTCTTTTGCAGGGTGTGGAGGAAGAGGGGGACAAGCCTCAGATTTTTTAATACTGACAGTATTGATTTTCCCATGGTGGAAAGACAAACATTGCACATCCTATATGTCACTATAAAAATTTTCCCCCATTTTCATACTTGCTGGAAGCCAAGTCCTTTGTTTCAGCTTTGTAACACATCATTGTTACTAAGTAAAACTAGGTAAGAATGATACTAAAGAGCAAAGGCATTTCTAACCGTACTCAGTTCCCTCATTTTATAGATCAAAAACTGAGATCTAGAGAAGTATAATGCCTAATATCCCACAATTGGATAATGACAAAGTCAGGATTCAAGTCCATATCATATCTCCCAGTCCACTGCTTGGACAACTGCTCCTTTCTCATGATCTATTTTGTATTATGATTATTTGTGCAGATAGTGTAAATTCCATGAGGAAAGGCAGAAATAGTGTCTCTAAACCTACTTTTTTATTTCACCTCAGGTTCTACCACAGTGCTTACTATATAGTAAATATAAAATAAATCTTTATTGAATTGAATTATTCCCCCAAACAGTAGCATCCTGCTTGCTGTCTAAGACCTTCTAATGTTAAATCACTTCTAGAGACAGGAAGGATGTGTTCATCATTCTCTTGAATTCCTACTTCCCCTATCACTGCCTGACTGAGTTTTTAGTCATCCTAATCATTGGCAATATAACAACCAACTAAAATAGCCCACTGCCTGGCCTGGCCAGGGCTACAAATAAATGGCATTGGTGGAAAGAGAATAAATAGAATAAATAGCAATTACCACCCCACCTACACCAATCTGTATTCCACAATTCTTCTGGGTTCCCAATCAGTACAAAATTTCTCTATGTGACTATAGGTGGACATATTCCACTTGACAAAATTCACTTCTTAATATCACAAGTATATAGAATATAAGAACTATCTTAAGATCTCTTCATTTATACAGATGCCAGCCTCTCACCATACATAAATAAGCCTGGAACAAATACTATTGAACAATAAGTGCCAAATATATCTCTTCATTCATTCACTGTATCATTCATTCAGCTGTAAAAACAAAACAAAAAAACAAACAAAAAAAAACAACAACAACACTGTTTTGATTCAATCAAACATTTATTGAGCATCTACTAGATTCAAGGTAGAGCATCAAGATAGAGAGGTAACAAAGAGTAAGGGACAGAGTCCCAAGCTTAGAGTCAAGAGACCAGTGGTCATAGCCTAGTTCCAGTGTTACTTATCTGTCCACAAGTAAGTCACATAAGGATCTTCATTTCTCTGAGACTTAATTTCTTACCAAAAAAAAAAAATGAGTTATATCTAAATAATGTTAATATTAAGAAATAATCTTAATAATAATCGTAATTACTTAATGCTTTTAGGTTTGCATATTATCTCATTTGATCCTAACAGATAACATTTTACAAATGAGAAATTTGAAGCAAACAGAGTTTAAGTGATTTACCTAACTAGTATTTGCCAATGTACACTTTCCAACCTTTCATTTTAAAGTATTCTAGTAAGTATCTATGACCAAATTTTCCTGGCCCCAAGCCTACTGTACTATCCATTGAAATGCCTAGCTTCTCTTCCTTTGAAGTTCAGCAAAGGCTTTATATCTAATGATTTTTCTTTTTCCTCAAATTATTGTATTTATTTATCTATGTATCATTTGGGTCCCATCCCAAGAGATTGTAAACTCCTTGAAGGCAGGGAATACTTTGGGGTTTTTTCTTCCTTGAACATAGCTGGCACTTAATATGAGATGATTTAATTTGATATAATGAACAAAAGCTATTTAAGATATTATAATAATATTATTAATAAGAAAATACAGTTGATATTTTGTTTTATGGTCTTGAAAGCACTTTATATACAATATCTTATTTGTTCCTCACAACCACCTCTGGAGGCAGGTGCCATTTTTATCCCACTTTACAGTTGAGGAAACTGAGGAAGACTGAGCTTAAGTAACTTTCCCAGAATCATACAGCTAGCATGTCTGAAACCAAATTTGAAGTCAGGGGTTCCTGACTTCAGGGCCACCACTCCAGTGAGCCACCTAATTGGCTCTCAATACCACAGGTATTATTATTCCCCATTTACCCAGAATCATAAAACTAGTGAACTTCAAGCTTCAAATCCAGGTTTCTCTTGACTCCAAATCCAGAACTTTACAACATTCTTTATATGCATATTAGCTGTTACATCTTTCTTTTCTTATGTTTTCTAAGGGTGTGTTCAAATATGGTGAAAAAGAACCCCATGAGATAGCTACCCTTTGGTTAAGGCTCTTAATTACCTCATATAAATACATAGCTGAAGGAACCTACCAACCAATCAATAAATCAACAGTTAATAAGTATTTGTTAAACAACTACTATGTACTAGATGCTGACAAATGACATAGCTTTGTGAATCTCCCATATTTGTGAACTCCAATGAGTACTTAAATACTTCTTGCTTATATGAGCTCTCTAAAGGTGTGAACACAAGCATTGTATCAATTAGTTCTACTTAGTACCTTGTTTCAGGTTCTGGCCCAAAACATCTCCTTGTAAGATCAGATCAATGATACTGAACCATGCTAAATAAGATAATTATTGTCTCTATCAACTCTAATGACTTAAAAATTTATAAAGATTCCAACAAGATAGTACTCCTAGAGGAGCTTGCAATCTAAGAGGAAAGACAGTATTACTTTTGAATGTAACAGTGGCTGTAATAATGCAAGCTTGAGGATAAGCCAGTGAAATCTGGCTTTTTGATAAAGAAACTGAAGGTTTGTATTTCATTCCTTTGCCCTCCCATCCTTCCTTCAGTGATAGAACTATGTCAAAGAACAGAATCCTGAGCAGATGAAGGTGCCCACTTGAGGGGACTTTAAAGAAAGAAAACATCTGTCTTGGTCTCTTCTTCCTCTCTACTCCCAATATGGCTTGGGATTCCAATAACTCTTCTTTGGATTTTCCATGGAGATGACAGCAATTATCTCAAACAAAGGAGATAGGGCTGCAGCTCAAACATAATAAAGAAAATGTGCTATCCAGGCAAATCTGGGGCTAAATCTCGTCACTCGAGGCTTCTTCTGCTTTGGCTTTCTTTACCTGAGCAAAAGATTCCAATATACTATTCACAATATCCTGAATTTTAGAAGCCAGGAACTTCTGGATGTGTGTACTGATTGCCCATCAGAAGGTGGACTCTCAACCAGCTTCTCAGGATGTATAAAAACTGCTAACAAATGAATGAGTCCACATTATGTCTTAGCTTATCAAAAGTAAAGGAACTTTGATGAGTTACTCAGAGAATACATGAAGTAAGAAGAAAATGCCTGTTCAGAAATTAAACAAAGTGTTAGATGTTTTAAATGTCAATCTCCCAGAAAGAGACTATCATACCCCAGAAAGGTATGGTAGGATTTGTGGATTATTGTTTCATGTTTTAAGTAGTTGTCAATATATAGTTACCAATCTTTTCATTTTTAAGCAATTATGTTGCTGTGAAGAAAATAAATAACTACTTTCTACCTGATCTGGGACAGATGGGAGACACAGTAGATAGATCTGATCTGAAATTAGGTGAAGGTCTGACTTCACCAGGCCTGAAGTCAGCAAGATTTGAGTTCAAATTTAACTTAGACACTTATTAGCTGTTTGTCTCACCAAATCACTCAACACTATTTGCCTCAGTTTCCTCATCTGTAAAATAAACTGGAGAAGGAAATGGCAAACTACTCCAGTACCGTTGGTACTGGAAACCTAAAAGGGGTCACAAAGAGTCAGACACAACTGAAAATGATTTAAGTTACAACAACAAATATATGTTCTACTTTATTTCTGCTTTATGCCTTTCTAGAAAAGACCTAATTAGCTGCTATTGGAAAAGCCCTAGATATGAGTCAAACCTGTAATTTTAAAGATTTTTCTCTAGGGTTCCAGAGTTGGGGTAAAATGAACCCCAGAGGGCAAGAGAAGAATTTGACTCAATTCTTCAAAACCAGGGATCCCCAGGACTTGATGTGTGTGTGTGTGTGTGTGTGTGTAAAATCAAGACATATACATCATAAATACAAGGTATTTCAGAAAACAGAGTTCCCTGAGCAAGGAAAAAGAGGGCCTGAGGAAAGATCAAGAAAGGATATATGTGACATCTGAGTTGAGATTAGAGGGAAAACTAAAGGTTATCAGTGACCAAAATAGGGAGGGAAATGATTAAGTTTCTTGGGAAAAGTAGCAAAAAGATGTCCAAGTTACCAAAATGAAGTCTCCGTCCAGTAGGACATTAGTGGAACTTGCTTCTACTTTTCTATCAAATAAACCTTACAAGTATAAAAGGGGCCTTGATACACATAAACAGAGAGTAACTGGTTATCCTCCCCTTAGAAGAGTGTCAGTGAATAATTTGGCAATGTGGAGGCTGAAAGCTATGAGTGAGCCCTCACAGTATGCAAGCTCTTGAGTGATTTTCCTTACCCCAAAAAGCTAATCTCATAAAGAATGATGAAAGGAGAGTGGAATCCATACTTTAAAAGAGAGGAATAGTGTTTCTCAAAAATAATTCCTTGGACACTGGGGCAAAAATGTCCCAAAAAAGGCAAGATTATATGGTCCCTTTAAACATTATCTAGCCCAACCTCCTCATGTTTACAGATGGGGAAACTGAGTTCCAAAGAAGTGAAATATCTCACCCAAGATCACACAAATACCAAGTACTAGAACCAAGATATGGACTTTGGTCCTCTGATTTTAAACCAGAGTTCTGGACTCATATTATCGAATATCTACTTTGCTCAGTCCTGTTTTGGGCCCTGTAGTTTAGAAAGGCTACAAATGAGACATGGTTTGTACACAAAAAGCCCACTTGTGATATACCGTTGACATATAATCCCTAATATCATTATTCCCTTTCAAAGGTTGACACAGGAATGATCCTATGACTTCCAAAGTTTCTCATTAATGCTAGTCTCTTGCTAGTCTCCATCTCAGAGAAGCATACCAACTAACCCAGAGTTTGTGCTGTCCAAGGAAAATCTGTCCTGGGTGGAAATTCCCCAGCACTGTCTGGGTAACTCAGGGTCACTGACTCCCTCGATCTGCGTCATCACTCTGTAGCTGGATTGCTCTTATTTTCCAGGCAGCCTCCAATGACCCTGAAGAACAGACATTATTGGATTCCCTCTTTAGTCTTACATTCCAGCTTCCAACCCACTGGAACTTCTCCAGCCCTGACAGGTGAGGCTTGACTCTTGACCTCCTTGCCTCCATGGGATCAGAGTGAGTCTCCCCCTCAAAACCCCAATGGCCCATTTCTGCTACTTCTGTTAATGTGAATGAATTTCCTCTTCCTTCTCTTTCTCTGTCTCACATCCACCTTATGTCTTAGCCTCCTGCAACCTTACAATGTGTTGCTGGATAATCTATCCATCATTCTGTCCTTCCATATTTTACTTTGAGAAGAGAAGACTTCAGGTGTCCAAGACTGAAAACCCTGGGGAGGGAAAAAAGAAGGGGTAGGGCTGGGGGAGTCTCATTGAAAACAAGCATGCTGGGCTCCAATACCTCCCTCCTGGTCATTCTTGTCAAATGTTCATCTGAGAGGACCAGATTGCTGCTGTTGCTGAAATAAATGGAATCTGGCAGGAAAAGCTTTTGTTTTTCCAATCCTAGTTTTTACAAAGAAAACACTGGGATCTTGTTGGAAATGGGTCCTGTTGAGGATGGCTCCTCGATGTGTTGTGCGGTTTGGGTTGTTGCTGGGTTTTTTGTTTTTCTCTTCTCACTGAATTCTCTCCAGTTCTGTGATACCCGCTTTTTAATGCAAATAAAATGTTCGACTGGAAATCTTTCAGCATCCCTGCCACAGACAAGAACCAAGGTGCCAATTTTTCTTCTCTGATGGCAGTGGCTCCCTTCCGACATTTTGTTACTTTGAGGCACAGATGACTGGTTTGCTGGGATATGCCCAGGGAATTTGAGTTTTTAAAAAAAGGCAGTCACTTTTAAGTGGCTTTCTTTCCTCCAGTCTACCTAGCCTAAGGTTCCCATCCCCTTCGTTAGGAATTGACTCCAATGCAAAAACAAAAGGCAAGGGGGGTGAAGGAGGGAGGGAATGGAGGATTATGCATGGAGTTGGATCCAGGTATACATGTGGGCAATTTCCAAGATTTCATTGAGCAAAGCAACTTCTTTCCCAGATGAAGAAAGAATCCCTTTTTTGCATGTTGTGAATAGATCAAAACAGCCCCCTCCTTTTCCCCTTCATTTCCACCAAGTTTCATGCTACAAATGAAAAAGAAGGCAAGATTGGGTTACCACCATTGAACTGAGTGAGAGTGTCTATTACCTTTCAGGACAGTGACAGCACCCTCCCCATCAGATCTATCATCATCTGTCTCAGCCCCATTGTTTTAGAGGAGAATAAGTGGGAATCTTCAGAATTGCTCCTACAGAGCCCTTTGTTGGAACAGAAACTTTCCTCACACCTAAAGGGAATTGAATTAAGTAGGAACATGAACTTGAGCATAGCAATTGTTTCAAGAGGTATCACTAGAAAAGGTGTAAAGAGCATAAGATCAGAATGTGATTGATCTCAGGAACTGTCCTTGGCTCCATTAGGTGCCTTTCACTCACTAGAAAGAACACTGGATTGGGACAGGGAATATCTGTCATCCTGACTATTTATAACCTATAAAATAGACAATTGTGTTATATTATTATATTATATTGGTTTATATTATTGTCATAATTGTCATATTATTTACATTATATTAATATTATATATTTAATAATAGGCAAACTACTTCTACTGGAGTTTTAGTTCCTCCTCTGTCAAATGAGGGAATTAAATGATCTGAAATCTAAAGTCCCTTTCAGCTCTAAATCCTATGATAACTTCTGACATGTCACTTCCATTTTTCTTTCTTTAGTCTATGTTAGCCTACCTGGGACTCCTATAGCATTTTTTTTTATCTCACTAATGAATGAATGGCAAAGTATTTATTAAAAAGGAAAAAAAGAAATTTAAATGATAACTGTTGTATAATTAGAAAGAATTGCAAGTTATACATGGTAGGTTTGCAGATTCATATGCAATAATCTTTTTTTTGTTGTTGTACTGTTATAGAAATGCTTGTTTTATTCCATAAATTGAAAGGGAAAGGAAAAGCTGAAAAAAATACAAGTTTCATATGTACTGGCCACTATACTAAGTGCTAAAGATACAAATCCAAGTGTCAAAGGGATTGGAGAGTTGATGTAATTCCTTAGATGGAAGAAGCTAGAGAACTTGATTCGGTAGAGACATGACGATATTTCAAGGAAGCATCCTGATTTCCAATATAGAGCATGTGCAGACTTTCTGAAGTTGGTATGAAAGAGATCACATGATCATGCTATTCCTTCTATCTCTGTTGTGTCAATTCGTTCATCCTTTTTAGCTCAAGGAGATTGGGAGCTTTGAAAGGTCAAGACAGCGAGCTACCAGAAGTCCAGGATCACTGTCCATGCCAAGAAGTCCATTTCCAAGACTGGAAGTAGGAACAAAGTGAAATGTACTGTAAATAAAATAATAGCAATGTTCTAGACTAGCTGTAAATTACTCTGCTATTTTCAGTTATATAATCATCCATAACCATTCTAAAGGATGTATGAAAAATCCTATTCATATGCAGAGAAGGAACGGATTATGCCTGATATAGATTGAAGTATTCTCTCTTTTTCTCTCTATCTCTCTCTTTCTTTTTAACTTAATTTTTCTTGAGGATTTTATTTTCATTAGGGTAGGAGATCTATGTTTTCTTTCACAACTTGACTTTTCTTGAAATGTTTTGTATAACTTCACTTTTGGTTTCTTAATTGTGGGTAGGGATAAGGAAGAAAAACCTTAAAAAACAAATGTAAAAAATTATTTTGAATGTAACTAGGGAAAATATTAAATAAATAAAATTAAATTTTAAAAAAATTTGCTGTAAGTCAGGTGTGATGAACAAAGGACCAAGCCATCTTTCAGACCTAGTCCAGCAGAGGCAGAGATCCAACTCAATCCAGCCATTCGTTAGATGTGAACTTAGTGGGACAAATATCATGTGGTAAATGCTATGTAGGCACTTCTTTAAGTCTGATCCCACTCTCCTAAAGAGCAAAGGGAGTGTAGGCCACACTACACTAGGTACTAGGAAGAAATATTTGTATTTCTATATTTGGTATTTCTACAAAGTAAATATCCCTTTGTAAAAGCTTAATGCTAGCTGGTTAAATGATATTAAAGCACTTATCACTGGCAGTTGAAGGAGAGAAACACACTGGAATAGGGATTCAAGTTAATAGCATAATGAAAAGATACCCCCAATTTCTTAGGGTCATCCTATTAGAACTCTGCAGGGAATATATTGCAAAACTCTCTGAAAAACAGAATCCAGAATATCATCACACTTAAGAAAGTACCTGATCTCAAAGAGCTGTATTTAAATGGGAGAAGACAATACATAAAATAATAATAAAGCAAATATATATGTGGTAACTATTATGGGGTAGGCACTATGCTAAGCAGCACTTTATAAATATTTTCTCATTTTATCCTCACATCAAAACTGTAAGATAAATGTTATTATTTTCCTCAATTAATAAGAAATTGAGGCAGAAACAGGTTAAGTGATTTCTTGGATTTAAACTCAGTTCTTTCTGACTCCAAGCTCATTCGAGCAAGGTGGCAATAAGAGAACTCAATGCATCCATTGGTGGGGTAAATGCTATGTAGAAACTATTTTGTTTGATCCCACTATCCCTTTGTGATTCATGCATAAATTGGATTTAAGTGAGTTAGAGTTGCACGAAGTCCTCAGGTTAACTCTGTTTTCTACAGCCACCATTGTCCAGTAGTAGGACAGAGTCAAGATGACTGATGATGACTCAAGATTCAGTGGATGACCTTGTTATCAAAGATACCAAGTTCTTAGTGCTCCACAACACCTGCTTCACCTGCCTTCATGGCCATTGGAATAAATTGTTCTCATCCGCCTATTCCTACAGGGACGGTCTTTACATGCCTGGACATCCCACTAACTCACCATAGGGTTTGAGACCCTTTGGTTACCTCAACCTGGTTTAGCCCATCTGCCAAAACAGTTTACCGGGTTTTGGCCACTATGCCTGCCACAGCTTCTTGGAGCCACTGGTGAAAGTTAGGTGAATCAGGTGGATACCAAAGGTGGAAAAAAGCTCTATAAAGTACTTGCAGCCTTCACACAGAGGGACTAGTCTTGCCTGAATACACCCTACACCCCTCCCAGGGACCAAGGAAAAGTTATGTTGCCAGGTAATAGGAAGAAATGTTTTTACTTCTTTTTTATCCTGATTCCAAACCCAGTATTCTATCCTTCTACTAGACCACCTAGCTGTCTCCAACAAATGATCTTCTGACTTCTCCTTGAATCCAATTCAATTTTACAAGCACTTATGAAGTCTTTCAACAATTCTGAGAAGTACATGCTAAAATTATCATCCCCACTGTACAAATGAGGTCATAAATTAAGTGACTTGCCCAGGGTCACATAATTAATAAGTGTCTGAGGTCAGATGTGAACTCATCTTCATGACTCCAGATACAGAACTCTATCTCCTGTACCACCTAGTTACCTTTGCTAATGTAACCCATTGGAGCTGAATCCTTTTATATGTATATATATATATATATATATACACACACACATGTATATGTATTTTATATGTATATATACATATATGTATATATGTGTGTATGTATGTATACACACACACACACACACACAGTCTTTCCCTTCAAAATGTGAACATCTTATAACAAAATAGATTAAATCCATATTGGGTTTTATCTCAGTGCTATTGAAGCAAACTATCTAAATTTTCTATTTATATCCCCACCACTTAGCACAGTGCTATGCATATAGTAATCACTCAATAAAGGTTTTTTTCCCCATTTATTCATTCACTCATATTTAGAATAGATTTCTCATTTTTCTTACATGAAAATAGATTAAATATACATTGAGTTTTATGTCAGTGCTATAAAATCAAATGAAAACAAATAATCATCATCTTGTGATACCTGGAGACAATCTTGATCAATTAATAAAGAAAATGTCACTGTAATCAGAATGAATAATCCTTAGAACTCTAAGGGACTCTAAAAAGGAGAATCTAGAATATCACTAAACATGTAGGCAAGATAGTGCTTGACTTCAAGAAGCTTATATTTTAATGGGGAAGGACAAAATGTAAAAGGGGACTAAGAAATGGTGGAAGGAGGCAGTGTGCTCCTGGTTGCTGTTTGTCTTTCATTCTGGAAGAGGATCATGATAACAGGAAGGTGATACCATGACATGTAAGTGAATTGGATTTAACTGTGAGAGGGTTGTGCAAGGTCACCTGCCTCACTTGCTTCTTGGGAACCTTCTAGCTCTAATGGCCAAATATAGAGGAGGATGACCAAAGATGGCCCTGGATGCAATACTGGAGACCTTGGCCTTTTTTATACTAAGGTCTTTGTCAGATCTCAGTTTTATTGAAATAATACCCATTCTAGATAAGAAATAATAAGGGAAATAAAGATATCTTTTACCTAGAGATAGATAGATAGAGAGATAGATAGATAAATGGACAGACAAACAAATAAATAAAAAGAATCAAACTGGAAAGGAAGACCTTCAGAGTTTATGGACAAAACAACAATTGCTATTTACATTCATTCTGAGGCAATCAGGGCCAAAACATGTTCATGATGTCATAGTTTGGAAATAACAGGAAAGTGATATACAAGTCTGGTGTGGGGCAAGAAAAGGAAAAGCTCACCTATCAAAGCCAAGCATCTACTCTAGGGAAGAGGCTTAGATTCCAATGGGAGGAGTATGAACAGGAAGTGGGTAGGTATCATTTTTTTAGGAAGAGAAGTATTACTCTGAATGACATTTAATAATAATAAAAGCTTACATTTATTTATAGCACCTACTATGTGCCAAGTACTGTACTAAACACTTTATAAATTATTATCTTAATTAATCCTTACAACAATCCTGGGAGGTAGATATTATTATCCCCATTTTACAGTTAAGGAAACTGAGGGCAATTAAATCATTTGCCCAGGATCATACAACTAACAAGTGTCAGATTTGAATAAGTGCCAGGTGTTCCTGACTCCTGGTGGACACTTTTTCTCCTGCAACATCTATCTGCCTCTATTTACTAAAGGGAAGCAGTTTCTTTTTTAATTAATTTTAAATACACATTGCTTTTTGAATCATGTTGGGAGAGAAAAATCAGAGCAAAGTGAAAAACCATAGGAGAGGGAAAAAAAACAGAAAAAAAGAAGTCAACATAGCATGTGTTGATTTACATTCAACCTTCTTTTTTTCTGGATGCAGGTAACATTTTCTATTCAAAGTCTATTGAGATTGCTTTGGATCATTGCACCACTGAGAAGAACCAAGTCTTTCACAGTTGACTATCTCACATTTTTGCTGTTATTGTATACAATGTATTTCTGCTTCTGCTTCTGTCGCTCAGCATCAGTTCATGTTACTCCTTCCAAGCCTTTCTAAAATCAGCTTATTATTCACTTTTTATAGAACAATAATATTTCATTATATTCATATTCTACAATTTGTTCAGCCATTGCCCAACTGATGGGCATCTACTTATTTTCCAGTTCTTTGCTACCACAAAAAGAGCTGCTACAAACATTTCTGCACACGTGGATAAAGGGAAACAGCTTCAACAGTTGCTAGCAATAGTCAAGTCCCACTCCAATGCCTCATTACAGAGCAAAAATGAACCTGGGCACTTAAAATGAAGTGTTTGAGAAAACAAGCTTTAGAAGGTCCCAATAAACTAAAATGGTTTTAAGCATTGATGAGTGATAGATCAATCTCTGTTATCACCCAAGAGCTGCAAGCAGGTGATGGTTTTCTCTTTCTTGTTCACCTGGAGCCATATTATGGAGATCCTTAAATGCCAAACTGGGGAATCTGTATTTTATTCTACAGGCAACGAAGCTACTGAAGATTCTTGAATTGGAACGTATTATGGTGAGATGTGTGCTTTAGGAAGATTTTTTTCAACAGGCATATGGTAAATAGATTGGAAATGAGATGTGGATAGCAACTAAAGTATTTTGGGGAATACTCAAGTGTAAAATGGGAGAGTAACGTGCTTATATTACATATATTATGTTACATATAATATACTATACTTCATATGTATCTTATTTGATCTGGAACCAGGCCTAAAGTCACTTCCAGGCCACTTTCAAACTATTTCACCAGGACCATACCCTCTTCCCCTATCCTTTCCTAGTTTCACAGAGACAGCAGTGGTTAGAGGCAAGTCTGGAGTCAGGAAAAGCTAAGTTCAAATCCATCCTCAAACACTAGCTCTGAGACCCTGGGCAAATCAGTTAACTTTATTTTGCCTCAGTTTCCTCAACTGTAAAATGGGAATCATAACAGTAACTATGTCACAGGGTTGTTGTGAAAATCAAATAACAATAGCAAAGCAAAGTGCATAGCACAGTGTCTGGGTTATGTTTATTATTATTATTATTATTATTATTATTATTACTTGATGTGTTATATTTGTAGAGTTCTTAGCACAGTTTGTTCCCCTTCCCCTTAAGGATGTTGCAGAGAGTATCTTAGGTGGTATACAAGTTTTTTTTAAGACGACCTCAATTTTAGATGTCTTCCAATTTTGTGATGGGCACTGCCTGTATTTTAGTCCAATAAATAAATAACAAAGCAAGTAAATAATGTGCCTCCTTCAAGAGTGACTAAGTCAGTTTTAATTTTGTCCACCATCACCTGTTCCCATTCCCAGGCCTAACAATTGAAGGTCTTTCCAGAGCTCGGTATTTCCTTTCAGTGTTCAGTAACTAGAAGGCACTATCCCTCCCTTCCTTCTTTCCCTTCCCCTCCCCCTGTTATTCTCCCCACTACCACTACCAAGCCACCTCCTCCATATGGATCCATCAACTCCAAGGACACACATACTAGGAGGAATGAGGAAGGGAGGAGGAGGAGGAGAAAATCTCAGGGGACAACAGGGTCACAGGCCACATACACTGCACCACCTCCTGTTTCTATGAATTTCTCAGCTGAACCAGCTCATCATCAAAGCTATTCTGGTGCCCACCCAGCCCTCCTCTGCCATGCCTGTAATTGGAAGAACACAATGCACAGCAGAGCCTCCCATCTAAAAATACACTGCATTCTTGAATGACTACAAAAGCTCTCCCCTCGAGCCCATGGATAGCCAGGCTAAAAACAGTAACCCATGACTTCAAATTGCAAAGACAACAAAGGTAGAGGAGCTGAACACAGCCTGCCCTCCAAGCCATCTGCCATCTTGACCCACCCCAGCTCCCCTCTCCCTGGCAGGGCTGGAGATCCACAATGATGTCTCGGTGCTGTGTGTGGCTGAGTCCCTGCTGTTTTGGGGAGACAAGGTTCCTTTGGGTAAAAGAGGGATGGGCAAAGGTCCACCTTGGTGAAGAAGAAGTCTGATTTATTTCATTGGATAACAACTAATGTCACCTGGCATAGCATCCATGTAAGAACATTTGCCCCCAAGGAAGTGACTTTACACTAGCCATGGAAAATGGACACAAAGATCAACACTATACTAATAGTAATAGAGTATACACTATATTATATTAAACTAACGTTGCCTATGAGTAAAAGGGAATTTGAAGAATTTAACCAGCTCCCAGAATGATACATCTACTTAACCTGAGGCAAATTATAATGCATATTTGAGGAATATTGTGTTACAACAGCTCAAGAGATGTTTCTTCAAAGTTTTGCCCAGAATGATACATTTACTTACCCAGGGCAAAATACCTGGGGAAAGGGAAAGAAGATTGAATTTACTTGTGTTACAACAGCTCAGGAGATGTTTCTTCAAAGTTTTTCAGCCACTTGTTAGCCATTATAATCTCTGCCTTATGCTTTCCCATCAGATGGTGAGCTCCTTGAGAACAGACTGCCATTTACTTTTGTTTCCCCAACACTTGGAAGCAAAAGAAATGCTTGTTGACTTTCTTGATCCTTCCCATCAAAAATATTTTATAATTTTATAATTACGAATGCCTATAATTACATATTTGTCTATTCTATCTGCTCTTATAATATTATATGAGCTCATTGGGAAAGCTTCTTCTTTCATCAATTCCTTCATCTATCTGAACATACTTATTAATTGCCGATTATGTTCAGAGTCATAATTAACACTGGGAGAATGGGTCTACACATTATATTCAGTCAAGTGATGAGCATTTATTAAGCACTTAATATGTACCTAGCACAGTGCTAAGTATTGAAAATGGCAAATCCAGCAAGGAGGGGGGGGGGGGAGGAAGGGGGGGAGGAATCTGATTCATTTCTACAGGCAAACTCTTTTCCCCCTTTGAAAAACACTATCCCTACAACTGCCAAGCAACCACCTTCCCCTAGCTTCTCACTGCTGTAGTACCCATCTCCTGGAACCTGCCTTCCTTCCTACCCCATCAGTGAAAGGGAAGGACTCCATGAGAAATAGGCTGTTGCCTCTCCTGAGGCAATCACACCTTCATCATCCTCATTGCCATCATCACCTCAACTAAAGGGACCAAGGGAATAACCGTCTCTAGGTAATCTCTGATCATGTACAAGACCTTGTGCTGGGAGTACAATGTTAGATCTAACACAAATACTGTACTCAAGGAGCCTGTCAAAGATATATGCTCAAATAACAGTATTCCTTCATTCAATAAATATTTGTCAAGCACTTACTTGATTTTGAGCACAGTCCTAGGCACTGAAGGCGATACAAAGTTTAGCTACGTTCAGAAAAGACCCAGTACCTGTCCTCATGGAGTTTACAGATATTTATTCGAAAAAATTTATTGATGGATTTGTATGTGAAAAATCTCTTAAGTATCAAGGGAATACCAAGATGAATAGCCCTGTCCTCGAGGCTTACAATTTATTGGGGAGAAGAGGGTTACAGTGAGTGAGACAGGATAAAGAGGAGTGAGATATATGTACACTATTATAGTGCATGGTAAAGGACCTAAGAGAGGTGTGAGTCGAGTTCTATGACACAGTTGATCATGTATCATGTAGACTTCCTGTGAACAAAACATAAATACTTATTATCTGTGGGCAAACTTATGGGGTGCAGTTAGACATGTACACTTAAGACCTCTTGCTTATAGGCACTGACAGTACTCCTAATCCTAGCTAACTAACCAGAATGTACATCTTAAGTCAATAAGGAGCAGGAGAAAATATGCATGGCTCAGTACAACCCATTCCCATGACTAGAGGCAAGATTTCAACTACAGCAGATAGAAAGCTCTGATTCTAGAGACAGGAAAACCTGAGTTCAAATCTTACCTCAGATAATTAATACTAAGAGCAAATACCTTAACCTCTAAAATGAATACAGTAATAGCACCCATTTTCTAGGGTCATTGTGAGAATAAAATGAAATATTTGTAATGCACTTTGCAAACTTGAAAACTATATGTGTGTATATATACGTATATACACACACATGTATACCCACATACCTGTATAACATATACCTATATACAGGTGTGTGCATATATACAAGTATTATAATATGTACATATATACTAATTATTATTATAGAGCAATCGATAGAGTAGCATTTATTTTATTAGACCAGTAGCTATTTAGGACTGGAAGAGACCTTAGATACCATCTAATACAGATGAAGACCCTAAAGTGACTTGCCAAGGTTATATAACTAGTTAGTAGTAAATCCAGGAACATAAGTAGGTCAATAGTATTTTCATCTTCACTTCTAAAAAGACATATTTCTTTTCAAGAAAAACTGGTGAACCAGCCCCTCACTGTCACTAGTACCATCACTTGGAATGTAAATCACAAATTCAGAATGGTTTGCATTCATCTCAATCAGGATTTCCCCTTATTTTTTGCTCACACATCTCTTCTAGCCAAGTGCAAATTCCTTTCTGCCTCTACTTGTAAGCCTCAAGCCTCCAAATGTGCCCTGAAAATCAATCACCACCTAACCAGAAGGAAATTAGGATCCAATCAAAGTCTGCCTTGAATTGAGGTCTCTCTAAACCTCCTCTCTTACTGCCATACTACATAGGACTCTAAGTTTGTTCATCTAATGTCTACCCTTTGATTTTGACATGTTTGTTTCCTGTTCCTGTATGGGCAAATGACTCAAATAGGCTTCTGGGCTGAGTTAGGAGGTGCTATGACAGATGCATCATCCCCAGCGCCAAGGTCATATGAGGTATCAGAAAATTATATGGAACTATTGTGCCCAACTCAATCTACTTCCTTGAATCAATGAATCCAAAAAACAAAGCTTCTACTATATACAAGACATTGTGCTACATAAGTAAAAAGGATGTAACAAAAGAATTTACATTCTAATGAACAAGACAAGTACATATTTAAATACATACAGCATAAATATAAAATTAATAAATACAAATAGATGCAAACTGGTCAAATCCAGGTAGTTTGGGAGGGAGAGTACTTGCCACTGGGGGAATCAGGAAAGGCTTCGTTCAGTAAATATCAGTTGAGCTGTGCCTTAAATGAAGAAAGAAACTTTATGAGACAGTTGAGGAAGGAATAGGAGTCATATAGAACTTCTAGGGTAAAAGAGATTAGAGATAGAGTGGAGGGTATGAGGAACAGAGAAAAGACTGTTTTGGCTGGATTGAAGAGGACCATCCGATAAGGATGAAAGGCAGATGGGACCAGAATATTTGGGCTTTAAAAGCTAAACAAAGGAGTTTACATTCTCTACTAAAGGCAATGTAAGCCAGGAGAGTCTACATTTAATCTGTATTTAAGGGAAATTAATTTGGCAGCAATGTGTAGCATGGACTGGAATAGGGATATCCTAAAGGCAGAGAGACCAATAAGGGAAGTGATGTGATAGTTTAGGGTGAGAGAGATTGTCTAGATAAAAAACAACAAAATTTGACAACTGATTGGATATGGAAGATTAAGAAGACTAAGAGTCACATAGGATGCCCAGATGATGATCAAGGGAGACTGTCAAGATGGTGATGCCTTCCATAGAAATAGAGAAGTTTGAAGAAATGAAGGTTTTGTGGGGAAAGATAATGATTTCAGATTTGGACATATGATTTTTTAATAAGTAGGGGCAGCTAGGTGGCAGAATGGATAGAGCATCAAAGTCAGAAAGTCTCATGTTTTTGAATTCAAATTTGGCCTCAAACATTTAAGAGTGATTATGACCCTGGGTAAGTCACTTAAATCTGTATGACTCAGTTTCCTCATCTGTAAAATGAACTAGAGAAGAAAATGATAAGCTACTTCAGTATGTTTGCCAAGAAATAGGGTCACAAAGGATCAGACCCAACTGAAATGACTGAACAAACACAATCACCAGGATATCCAATTTGAAGCTGAAGTATTTCCACGATGAGGACTTGAATTCCCTGCTTCTCCTCTCCCCTTAGATCATGATATGGTGACTAGATTTTTGTCAACTTTTTTGGATTATACCTAGTATTTCCCCAATGTAGAAGATACCCACCATGCATTGTATGCTTATTAATGAAAAGAAATGACAATCCTTGTCTCCTCCCTAGAAAATAAGTAATTACGGAACAGGAATCAAATCACTCTTCTGTATATATAATTCAGCAACCTTTCCAGAGATCAACAATATTTTAATAGGACTCATGGCCTTCAGAACTAAAGAAATATCTATAGGGGCCATAAGGAGATCCAAGTACAGGAGAAAGAGAAGAAAAAGGAGGAGGAGAAGGGGGGTAAGAAAGGTGAGAATAAGAATAAAGAAACAAATGAAATGCCTACTATAGGAAAGAATAATCATGGAGTAATAAAGCAAAAGTTGGAAACGCTTTTATAGGTCATTTTGTCTCACCTTCACATTCTATAGATGAGGAAATTGATCCCTATAAATATTAAGTGATTAATATTAAGATATTACATCCAAAGTCATACAGGTAGTAAGTGGCAGAGCCTAGATTTGAACTCCCAAGTTTGTCCATTTTTCCACTGTCCCACGTTTTCCTGACATTCTTGAAACTCTCAGAATTAATCAGTTCCCAGAATCTAATTATTGTTTTGCTTTCTCTCTTTCCCTTCTCCTCAATACCCCCAACAGAGTCTAGCAATTCAACATCTGCTGACTGACAACCCAAGATCGAAACCTATCAATCAGGACCTAATTAGAAGCAGCTGGAAAAACCTTGTGAGATTATTTGAGTCATTGGAGGGATCAGAATGCAAGTGAGGCTAGTCTGAGAGAGCTTCCTAAAGGAGAAGAGTTTTGACTCTCTCAATCTATTCTCCTCTTAAATCTTCTGATCATATAATTTAAAGTCAGAAGGAATCTAAACAAATAAAAATGGATCCTTGCCAGCTGTATGCTGACTTAGAAAACCACAAATTCACATTATCTATGTTGTTTTTTATTTTTATTTATTTTGCTAAACATTTTTCAATTTGATCTTAATGTGGTGGGGGCCTTAGATGTTTTATCTTATGCTTGTGGACCACTGGCAATGAGTTTAATACTTCTGGTTAATTCCTAGTCCAACTCCCTCATTTTAAACCCAAGGCTGTCTCAAAGAAGTAATTAAGTAGCAAAGCTGAGATTCAAGTCCAAGTAGTCTAACTCCAAATCCAAGGACTTTTCTACCACCATATGTTTTCTCTAGAATGAATACTAGGAGCAATGGTGCAGGAAGACATCATTGGATTTCAAATTCAACACCTTAATCATTTGGCTATTACAACATTAACTAGTATTGCATGCTATGAGATTAACATTATCTCCAATCCCAAGCACCATTTTAGTAAGAGAATCTTAATTGGGACTCCTAAGGAGTCTGTGATGAATTTCTGGGATGGAAAAAATTACTTCTTTATTTTCACTAAACTTTACCTCAAATTTAATATTTCCTTCAATTATTTAAAACCACTATTCTGACATGGAAATTTCACCATCTGCCAAGGGGGTCCACAATAAAAAAATACTTGAGTAGTCATTTTTTTTAGTTGGGAAAGGCCATAGCCCCTTCAAAATGGCAAGGGAAGCAGTAAGAGAGGTTAAGATAAGAAGATGAAGAAGAGCAGAGGTGCTGCTGAAGGATTGGAATGGGAGAGAGAAAAGAGAGTCACTTCTGGAAATATATCCAGGCTTCTCTGTCAATGAGTTGCAAGCTGCCACTGCAATTACTGTGTATTCATCCTCATCAGCTGCAGCAGCTGTGGTGCCTGCTACTGTGTGCTTTTTTATAGAGCTATGAGCTTTGGGGAAATCCCTTTCCCGCCAGCATGCCTAGTGAAAAAATAAATAATTAAAACCAAAGTTGCCAGATTTGCCAGTTGATGGGAAGATTAGCAGCCAGCCCAAGCTCCAAACACCCACAAACCCATTTGTCCTCCTCAAGGCAAGAGAAATGGATTTGAAGTGGTGAGATCCCTGGGTGTGAATCCTGCCTCTAATTCTTACAATCTGTGTGAACTTGAGCGAGTCATTGAGACCCTTTGAGCCTGAGCTTCCTCAACATTAAAATGAGAGGATGGGATGGATGATCTCTCTGGTCCCTTCCAATGCTAAATCTATGAACATGACATAGATGACTAAGAAAAAGTCAATCTCTAGAAAAACAATTTTCAATGACATCTTTCATATCAACTACAAGTTTCTGACCTGGGCCATCTACTCATTTTTCTTTACTCTCCTGTGTTGATGACATTTACTCCCATGGTTTTAATTATCAATTTGATACAGATGACTCTTCAGTATTGTCCCTCCTTTTCTCCTGAGCTTTAGTCACACGACTTCACCTGCCTTACTAGATGCTTCCTTGTGCATGAACCTCAAATGTTGGAAGCTCAGTATTGCCAAACTAAGCTCCTCATTTCTGTACCATCCCCAAACCCCATAATTACCACCATCCTTGTTTTCAACTTCCTTATTTCTGTTGAGGTTACCACCTTTCTCCCAAGGTATCTAGGTTATAACTTTAGGGTTATCTTCAAGCATTTCTTCTCTCTCACTCCCCATAGTCAATTAATCACTATGTCCTGTTGATTCTACTGGTATAATATTCCTGAGAGTTTTCATTCTGGGATCTCTTTCAGGGGGTGATCAATGCATTATTTCAGTTTCCATTTTACCCTCTGCTTCTAGAATATCAGGATAACTTTTTTTGATAATTTCTTGAAAGATAAAGTCCAGGTACTTTTTTGTGATCATGACTTTCAGATAGATCAATAATTTTAAAATTATCTCTCCTGGATCTATTTTCTAGATCACTTGATTTTCCAATGAGATATTTCACATTTTTTCTATTATTTTCTTTTTTGTTGTTGTTTTGCTTTATTGTAGCTTGATTTCTCATAAAGTCATTAGCTTCCATTTGCTCAATTCTCATTTTTAAGGAATTATTTTCCTCAGTGAGCTTTTGTACTTCCTTTCCCATTTGGCCAATTTTGTTTTGTAAGGCATTCTTCTCCTCATTAGCTTTTTGTATTTCCTTTTGTACCACTCTCAATTCTCTTCCTAATTTTCCTCTATCTCTATTACTTGATTTTCAAAATGCCTTTTGAGCTCTTCTATAACCTGAGGCCAATTTGTATTTTTCTTAGAGGTAGGAACTTTGACTTTGTTATCTTCTTCTGAGTGAGTTCTATGATCAGAACCTTTTTCTCTTGTTTGCTCGTTTTCCTAGCCTATTACTTGGCTTTAAATTCTGTTAAAGTATGGTTCTATTTTCGGGGTAAAGGGTGCATTGTCCCAAGCTTCAGGGGTTTTGTGCATATATTTTCAGAGATCATTTTAAGGATCTGCCCTGGAACTGTGAGAAATATTCCTGTCCCACTATAGCTGTAAGATGTAGTGTACTAAAACAACAGAGTCCTTCCTCAGTGCTAATGAAGAGACCTCCTGTGAGCTGAGGCCTCCAGAAGCTGCCACCAGTACCACTGTCCCCACTCACTCCTACAATGCTGGTTTCCCAAGGCCCTCTCTTCCTACTAACAAACCTTTCCTGATACCTTTGAATTCATATTTGGTGTCTCAGGACTGAAAGGTCTGGAAACAACTAGTACTGCCAGTGATTGAGGAGCTCCCTAAGACCATTTCTGCTTTGCTTGTGCTGGAGCTGGGGCTGAATCTGAAACTGCTGATGAGCCCTACACCAGGACTGCCCACTGGACTCCCACTCTGATGCTAAAACGTATCCTGCTAACCTAAGTTGTCTTCAACTTGAAAATGTTCTACTCTGTCTTTTTAAATGTTCTGATGCTCTAAAATTTGTTTACAGCCATCATTTAAATGAATAAAGAGGCTTACAGGAGAGGTATTAAGTTCCTGCTCCTTGACTCTACTTCTATAACACAAGACTTGGTCCTTTTCTCTCCAAACTCCAGTATCACCAACCTAGTAACCATCATCTCTATTACGGTCTTTATGCCTAAGACTCTCTTTTTCCCCAGTTTACACTTTGCACATCTTCCAAAATAATCATTTTAAGGCAATAATAAATCAACAAAACACAGTATTATACTTCAAGGATACACATAAAACAATGAAATAATCTCCACACAAGAAGTTTATATTCTAAAGAGTAAAATAATTATGTAAATATATGTATTATTTTGTTGTTATTTCAATCATGTCTGACTTTTCATGACTCCATTTGGGGTTTTCTTCCCAAAGGATACTGAAGTGATTTTCCATTTCTTTCTCCAGCTCATTTTACAAATGAAGAAACTGAGACAAACGGGATTAAGTGTCTTGTCCATGGTAACACAGCGAGTAAGTCTCTAAAGCCAAATTTGAACTAAGGAAGGTGAATCTCCCTGATCCCTGGCTGAGTACCTGTGTCATTTAACTGTTCCATATATTATGTTTGTGTGCATGTACGCATATATATATATATATAATATATATATATATATATATATAGACACACAGTATATGTATATATAATGTATGTGTGTGTATATGTATATATATTTTCTATTTATGCTGTATGTGTATATATATACACATACAGCATAAATAGAAAATGCAGCAAAAACTTTGACATGGTCTACTCCCATGGTTTTAATTATCAACTTTTCAGAGATGACTGCTACAGATGAGAGAGATTATTAGTAGTTGGAGCTGTCTTGTTTGAAACCAAAAGTTGTTTATCTTTATATTTAATCTGTGACTTAAATACAAATTTGGACTCTACTTAAATATAAATTTGGAGGTAAGGAGGGAGTGAATTCCAGACAAAGCCAGCCATTACAAAGGTACAGAGGATGGAAATGAATTTGAGTTTGTAAGGAACAGAGAGAAGGCCAATTGGGCTAGACCATAGAGGACAAGAGGAAGAGTAACAGCCAATAAGATTTGAAATACAGGTTTGCACCAGGACTTGAAGAACTAAACAGAGGAGTTTATCATTTATCTTAGAGGCAAAAAAGAGCCACTGCTAATTGAATAAGAGTAACATGGTCATTTGTTCTCTTGAAGGAAATTATATTTTCACCAGTTCAGTTCTCCAATCAGTGTCGGATGGAGAAGTTTTGAACCTCCTGACATAGACCTGAGCATATCTTTCTTCAGCTCAAAACTTTTCCTTAAACCCCTATTACTATACATTAAAAAATGTATTTGATATTTAAGAACTGTTAGTCTCCAAATCACCTTTTCTGTCTTGTTACACTTAATTTCCCTGTATGAACTCTGTATTCCAATCAATCCAGAGTGCTAGGTGTACCTTGAAATGGACATAACACTTCCTATGACAAACATTCACGCAGGAAAATCCCCATACCTGGAATACACTCATTTCTACATTCTAGCATCTCTTTATGACTCCAAGGTTTAGCTCAGCTGCATCTTCCACAAAGCCTTCACTGATTGCCCCCATTTAAAAGTATTTTCTACCTCCTCAAATTTTCCTAAAAATCTTCAGCTCTTTACTGTCCTCACTCCCAACTCCATTATATCAAACCTTAGATTATATATACATATACATATATGTGTATATATATATACACATATATATATCTTTAACATTTCCTAATTACATTTTAATCTTGTTCCTTACATTATGAGTTGCAAAGGGCTGCCAATTTACATTGGTAGAAGGAGTTTCCTCACCTGGGAGTGCCTGATACCAGTGAAATGATAGTTTCAGTCCTTATTCTACATACTTCTACAGACATATCTACCGTACACCTCAAATAGACTGGAAGCTCCATGAGGGTAGGGATTGGTACAATTTTTAAAATCTTTTATCTTCAGTATCTCAGGCTGTATTTTACACTAAAGAGGTGCTTTTAAAAATTAACAAACATTTCTTGACTTTATTAATCCCTGGGTACACAACATTGTGAAAAGTTAAAGATACAAAAATTATCAAAACACGTTCCTGCCAATCTTACAATCTAGTTAAAGAAAGAGATCTTGGGTTCACTCAACATTTTTATCAATGACTCAAGATGCTCCCTTCAGCAGCAGATATATTAAAAATAAAGATATGAATAAGATGCTACTCTGGGAGATCAGAGTCAATGTCTTTGAGCTAAATTTGAATGATGACTTGTTAAGGATGTGCTAAGAGGGGACTGGAATAGATGCAGGCTAAGATCCTGTCAGTTCTAAATCCTCTGAACTTATCATTTTTTAAGGACGCCCTAAAACAGGACCAGAACCCCAGCAGTGGAACTGTAGGTTTCTGGGAAAGAGACTGAGATGTCTGCAGGCATCAATTGGGAATGCAGAGTGTGGGCTAAAGGGGCTATTCCTCAGTCAAAGCTTTAAGCCAAGCATAGGTAGGCAAACTGGCTGCAGCCACAAAGGCAAAGTCAGTCTTTCCATGCATACAGATCAAGAAAAGGGCACACTGGGTCTTTTCAGCCATAGTCCTAGAATGAGGAAATGATCCCCATCAGTAGTGTCATCTTCTCATGCAAAGGACAGCAAGATATCTCTATCTCTGTACATATCAATTTTCTTTGCTAACGTTGTCTCCCCAGTGCCAGAGCTAATCTGGAATTGGCTGTAATATGTCAAAACGATGACACATCTCAGAAGTTGATTAATGCTGAAACATGTTACAAACTGTACTGAGTCAATTGTTATCAGGTACAAGTTTTTCAAGAGACCAAAAAAAAAAAAAAGAGTTGTCAGATATAGGGGGGAATAAAAGGAAATGCAGCTAGTGGGGGAAATGCTGTTATAAAACACATTCATTCAGAATCCAACATAATTCCCTGCAGGTTGCAGAGCACGGAGTTAGGTACTAGAGAGACAGAAAATTTAAATGGGGCATCTGACCTCGTGGGGCTTACAGTCTAGTAATAGTAGGGAGCTAGGGTATGTTTGCAAATGACTCTGATACAAAATAGTAATGAAAAGAAGCCATCAAAGAAGCACAAAGGTCCGAGGAGAGTTAGAGGTCATTACTCACAGGAATCGGGGCAGAGGAAGCTTCCTGGGGAAGGTACTATTTGTTTAATTTTAAAGGATCCATAGGCATTCAAAGAGGCAAGGAAGCCCAGGTTTGAAATGAAGTGATAAATTTCCAGGGTGAGGAGAAGTCCATGGAATTGTACAGAAAATCTAGAGAATCAGGAGTAAAGTGTAGAGAGGAAGGAAGACATGGCTAGATGGGCCATTTTCCTTAAAATGGAAATTCGGGCTACATTAATATGTTTTATATGAATCCCCTTGCAAAATGCCTGCACTGAAGTCATAGTCTAATGCCTCATCTTGCTGTGACAGTGAACCATGGTCCTCAAAGGTAATATCAGCAGAAGATAAACCCTGGTCAGCCAGGAAGGCTATCATCAGAGGACCAGCTAGACTAAGTTTAGGATGCCATTATCTGAATGCTGGCCTGCAGAGGGTGAATTTTTTTGGCTCTAGACTATCTCTTCAGACATGGAGGGGCTGGGGTTTTAGTCCACATCACATAAATGAAACTCCAGATCTTTGAAATATATTTATTTGTAAAAATGAAGATTAGAAATTGAATTAGATGAGCTCCAAGGTCTCTTCCAGCTCTGGCATTCCATGATTCCATAATATTGTGTTAGATAATTACTGAACTTTTAAATATGGCCACTGTATATAAAATGCAATAGAACAAAATCTGTCCAAAATAGAAATTACTATCAGTCCCTGGGAATGGACACCAAAAAAAAAAAAAAAAAAAAAAAAAAGATACCTGTCCTTGAAGAGATTATATTCTACTAGAAAAGTATAACATGTGGGGCAGTTACTGGCACACAGTGGCTAGAGCACCAGCCCTGAAATCAGGAGGACCTGAGTTCGAATCTGCCCTCAGATACTTAACACTTCCTAGTATATGACCTTGGGCAAGTTACTTAACTCCAATTGCCTCAGCAAAAAAAAAAAAAAGAAAGAAAAAGAAAAAGAAAGAAAAGAGTATAACATGTATAATAGTGTTTAATACAGTGTCTGACATATAGTAGGCATTTAATAAATGTACATTGATGAATTGATTGATAATATAATCACAGATAATATAATACAGGGTAACTTAAAGATGAAGATGTCACTAGCTACTGAGGAATCAGGAAAGCTTTACAGATGACATGCCATTTGAGCTGAGACTTAAAGAAAAAAAAATTCCGACAGAAGAAGGTCAGGAGGGAGTCCATTCCAGGAACAACAGCTTGCAAGACCACAGGAAAGGAGATGAAAAATTGAGTTATAGGAACAGTTAGTGGGCTAATTTGTCCAGAAAGTAGAGTATATGAAGAGGTTGTTCTTGAGTCATTTTAGTCATGAAACTCATTGACTTTATTTGGGGTTTTCTTGGCAAAGATACTGGAGTGGTTTGCCATTTTCTTCTCTAGATTATTTTACAGATGAAGAAACTGAGGCAAACAGGATTAAATGACCTGCCCAGGATCACAGAGCTAATTAGTATCTGAGACCAGCTTTGAACCCAAGTCCTCCTGATTTCAGGCCCAATGCCACTCTATCCACTTTGCCACCTAACTGCCTCAAATGAAGAGGAGTAATTTGAAATAAACCTAGAAAAGTATGTGAGAGATGGAGATTTTGGAAAATTTTAAGTCCTAAGCTAAGAATTTTGCAGGTTGTCCTAGATGCAGTGGATAACCACTGACATTTTTTGAGAAGGGAGTAAAATGATCATCTCTCTGCCTTAGAAATTTATTTATGTAGCTATAAAAAGGATAGATTAGAAAGTGGGGACACTGGAAGCAGGAATAACAGTTTATCAGCTATTATAAACCAGGGAAGAGGTGATTAGTATCTGAGCTGGGTTGGTGGCCATGAGGTAAGAGAAGGGAATAACTTAGAGAAAACCAACAAGATTTGGTGACTGATTGGATACTGTCAGTGGCAAAAGAATGACTACAGGCTAGTATGCCTGGGTGACTAGAAGGATGGCAGTTCCCTCAACAGAGATAGGAAAGATAGGAAGAGAGACAGGCTTAAAAGAAAGTAGGGAAAGATGAATTTGCATTGGAGAATATTGAGTTTTACAAACCTGGAAGTGCTATATAAATATTATTAATATCCCTATTTTACAGATAAGGAAACTAAAGTAGAGAGAAATTAATTGATACCCAAGGTCACAAAGAGAGACTAAGTTGCATTTGAACTAATGCCTTTTTGATTCCAAGCCCAGCACTGTTCGAATCCTGCCATAGCTAGAGCAAGTGATCCTGAGTAAATCACTTAAACTCCCTGGGCCTCAGTTCTCTTACCTATAATATGAGAAGAATAGATCTGGTGACCTCTAAGGTCTCCTTCAATTCTATGTCTCTTCTAAGCTGAATTGTTCTTGACCTTTAAAGGCAATTAAATCCAGCAAACATATATGAATAGATTACAGTTAGTCAGTAAACATGTATTAATCAAATCAATAGATGAATCAGCAAAAGCCTTCTATAGGAAGTGACAACAGAGCTGAGTTCAAAGGAAAACTAGAGAATCAAAGTAGCAAGAGAATAAGGACAGAATGTAGGGGGAATCATGTGTGAAAAGGCAAAGAAGTGATAGTTCTTGTTCAAGAAACAGCTAGCAAACCAGTTTGATCAGAATGGCAAGTATATGAAAAGGAGTAATACATATAAGACTGGAAAATTAACTGGCAGCTATATGGTTATAACTCAGTTGTCCATGGTTCCAATTCTCTCCATAGCCTATTTTTAGTCTTTTTTTTAGGAGAGTAGAAAGACTAAAAGCAGGAATACCAATTAAGACACAATTTCAAAAGCCCAAGTACAAAGTGATTCCAGCCTGAACTAGGGCAGAAACTTTGGCAACAAAGGAAAGAAGGATGAATGTCAGTGATTTTTTGCGCAGGTAGAATCAACAAGATTAGGTAATTGATAGGATACAGAGGCTAAAGAAGATGGAAGATTCATGTTTATGAACCTGGGTCACTGGAAAGATGGTGAACTTTTAAGAGAAACTGGGAACTTTAGAGAAGAGAGATTTGGGGAAAATATATAATGAATTTCATTTTAAACTTGGATCTAAGATGCTTATAAGGCATTAAAGAAATATCCAGGGGAGGATTCTGGGAAGATGGGGGAAACAGGTTGGTAAATTTTAAATCTCCTGATTTTCCCCACAAATAGAAGAAATTTGCACCTCAGGACTAGTGAAAAACCAAGACGTGAGGCAGAGCAGGTTTCCTCCAGGTACAACTGGACAAGATCTGAAGAAAGATCTTGACTGGGATTAACTTGTCTGAAGTGCAAACACCTCTGGGAGAGTTCTGCAGAAACATCTAGTGGGAATCCCTAGGGCTAGCTGGGTGTGGCTGGAGCCTGGCAGGAAACACAGACACCTTCACCTCCCAGATTGTTTGTTGAATGGGAATTTGAGTCTGGGAAAACAGAGTGAACCTCAGTTTATGGAGAACTCCAGGCCCAGCTATGCTGCTGAGACACAATCCTAGGTCATAAGGAACCAGCAGCTGGTGAGTGCAGAAGGAGCAGGGCAGGAGCATTGATGGCTGTGGGCACTTGCAGGAGAGTGGACCTCTTGGTTTGGGGCTCCTGGAGAGATGATAGGAAGCTTGAGAGATCATCCCTCCCCACCCCATGATTAGAGATGCTTACATTAATAACTCTTATTTTTAAAAATTGAACTGGCAAAGAAGAAAGAACCTCACCACTGAAACATATTATGGGAACAGAGAAGCTCAGGATTCATTGTTAGAAGAGTACACTTTAATTAAAAAGAAAAGAAAAGAAAAGTTTCTGACCCAAAGAATAATGTGAAATGGCTCCCTGCCCACAGAGAATTTATAGAAGAACTCAAAAAAGAATTCAAAAAAATCAAATGAGAGACATTCAGGAAAAACTAAAGAAAAAGATTAAAACCATTCAAGAAAAATAAGATTAAAAAAAAAATGTTAACCAATTAGAAAAGAGACTCAAAGATGAAAACAACTCTCTGAAAATTAGAATCAGGCAAGGGAAACCTAGTGAAGCTATGAGAGATCAAGAAATAAAAAAACAGATTATAAAGAATGAGGAAATAGAACAGGAGAACAGATCAAGAAGAGAAAATATAAGAATTGAACTTCCAAGAAACTGGAAACTGAATGGATGCCCATCAATTGGAGAATGGCTGAATAAGTTATGGTTTATGAATGCTATGGAATATTACTGTTCTGTAACAAATGATCAGCAGGATGATTTCAGAGAGGCCTGGAGAGACTTACATGAACTGGTGCTAAGTGAAATAAGCAGAACCAGGAGATAGTTATTATACATGACAACAACAAGATTATATACAACGATCAATTTGATGGACATGGCTCTCTTCAACAATGAGATGATTTAGACTAGCTCTAATTGCTTAGTGATGAAGAGAGCCATCTACACACAGAAAGAGAACTATGGGAAATTGAGTTTGGTTCACAACAGCATTTTCACTCTTTTTGTTGTTGTTTGCTTGTATTTTATTTTACTTCTCTTTTTTTCTGGTTTGATTTGATTTTTCTTGTGTGGCAAGACAATTGTATAAATATGTATGCATATTTTGGATTTAACATATATTTCTACCATGTTTTACATAGCCTGGACTACTTTCCATCTAAGGGAGGAGGTAGGGGAAGGGAGGGAAATTGGAACACAAGGTTTTGCAAGGACTAATGTTGAATAATTGCCCATGTATATGTTGTGAAAAATAAAAAAACTTTAATAAAGGGGAAAAAAAGAATTGAACTGCCAGAAAGTTGTGATCAAAAAAGAGAAACTTGACATAATAATGCAGGAAATAATCCTAGAAATTTGTCCTGAAGTGATAGAACAAGAGGGGAAAGTAGAAATAGAAAAAATTCACCGATCACCAGCTCAAAGAGATCCTTTTTGGAAAACACATAGGAATATCAATGGCAAATTTCAAAACCCCAAGATCAAAGAGAAAATTTTGCAAGAAATACGAATAATTTAAATACACTGAAGCTACAATTAAAATTGTACAAGACTTATCGACAGCTACAATAAAGACCACCAGTCTTGGAAGCATATCTACAGACAAGCAAAAGAGCAAGGCCTGCAGTCAAAAATATCATATCCAGCAAAATTATCTATAATTTTCAATAAGAAAAAGCAGACATTCAATGAACTTGAAGATTTTTCAGGACTTTCCATCAACAAAACTGGAACTTCACAGAAAATTTAACATATAAGAGCCAATATCAAAGAGCAATTTTAAAGAATTCAACATGGACAAACTGTTTAAACATGGAGAAATTTTTTTAAACATTTTAGAAAATGTATACTTTATATTTAAGATTTACATAAACAATAAGGTAAGCTCAAAAGAAGCATTTTCAGAGTCATACAGCTAGAGTGTCTCAAGCCACATTTGAATTCAAGTCCTCCTGACTTCAGGAGCACCAGCCCTCTATCCACTGCACCACCTACCTGCCTCATGACCTGGATTTTTTAAGACAGTTCTAACTTGTGAGGTTCAAATGAAATAATATATGCAAAGGGCTTCACAAACTTCAAAGTTATATATGGCAGTTATTGTATTAACAAAATGAGAAAGAGACTGCAGTTTTTAACCACCCTCCAAGTCTTCAAAGGGTAATAAGAAAATTCAGAAAATAACATTTCATTTCCATTTCTATTGTCAAGGTTAATTGCTGGCTTATGTAAGAGGTTGGGCTTAGATTAGGACAAAGAGAATTTGAATTTCAAGCATCTTTCATTTCCATCAAAAAACCAGAAAGGCAACAATCAGCTTTCTCATGTTTCAACACTGATAATCAAGGTATAGAATCTTACTTTAAAAATGTTTATCCTTGACAATAAAAGTATAAATGGAATTCTAATTCATACATTTACTATGTGTTCTTCTCAACTGAGAGGATTATAGTAATCACTAACATTTATATAATTTAAGATGGAACTATTTGTATAGGTATTATACTTTACCTTTAAGATGGAAGTATTTGTATAGGTATTATATCATTTGTATTACATAGATATTGTATTATATGTGTGTGTGTATTATATCATTTGACTTTCTCACCCCATCCCCAACAAAACTAAGGCAGGTGGGAAAAGTATTATTATTTTTTCATTATTTTTATTATTATTATCTCCTTTTTTAAGCAAACAAATAAACTAAGCCACAAGGAGTTTCTATAGCATACATAAAAGTGAAGCTACTATTTATTAAGTGGATTCAGAAGCAGGTCTACTGACTCCAAAGCCAGTTCTCTTTCCACGATACCATACTGCTTCCCTTGTATAACTGTCAGTGTTTGATCTGTATCTGTTACATATATAGATGTTACTGCAAAATTATGTTTGGTGGTCATGTCAACTATAATCATTGCTTAATTTCCAATGTGTTTACTTCTATAGGTGTCAATCTATTGCTGATAATATGATTATAATTCAGTTGTTAGTATTTCTCCTTAGCCTTTTCTTAAAGAAAGACTACTCCTTTCTCCCTGCCAGTCTCTGACTGCCGTCTACGAGATCCAATTGCAATTGTTTTTCACATCCACAACTATTTGAAACTGGGCTTTAGCATTTCTCCCTGCTTACAAGGGATGGCAGCTGCATGGGTATCATGTTGTCACTCATCTTCATCCAGCCTTCCTAGAGGTATTGTGTTGCCAGCAATATCATTGCTTGACTGCCTACTCTTGCAATCCACTACCGGTAATAGCAATTTGCCACTGGATATTTAGTAAGAACCCTATGTTTCTATCATTACATGGCTGTATCAGGGCCATAAATTCAAGAAAAAGTAAAAATAATAATAATAAATGATTATACAACATTTTAAAGTTTGCAAAGCACTTTAGAAATATTATGTTACTTAATCCTCATAACAACTATGGGATGTAGATGCTTTTATTTTACAAATGAGGAAACTGAGGCAAGCAGAAGTAAAGTTGACATGCTCAGCATTATACAGCTACTAAGGGTCTAAGACCGGATTTGAACACAGGTTCTTTCTAATTTCAGGTCTAGCGCTCTAGCCACTAAGTCACTCAGCTGCCAGAGGTAAAGTATGCTTAAAGTGAGAGTACTAGACTAGATAATTTCTAAGGTTCTTTCTGGTTCTGAAATTCTAGAATTTGGCAAAAACAGTTTGTCACCTGAAATTGCCTATTTTCAATTCAATTTAATGATTTTATGAAATGCCCACTGTGAGCTTATAAGCCTACATGCTAGTCAATCAATAAAAATTGATTAAGCACCTCTTATGTACTGGAGTTATAAAGAAAAGCAAAAGAGAGTTCCTGCCCTCAAAGAGCTTACAGTCTAGGCTGGGAGACAACATGCAAACAACTATGTTCAAACTACACACGGGTTATATAGAAAATAATCAACAAAAGAAAGGCATTCGAATGAAGAGGAATCAAGAAAGGTTTTCAGTACAAGGTGAGAGTGTAGCTAGGACTTAAAGAAGCCCGGAAGGCCAGGAGTGCCAGGCTCTGTGCTAGGGGTTAGTTAGGGATACAATAACAAACAGTCCCTGTCTATAAGAAGCTTAGATTGTTTTTTTTTTTTTTCCCCTCTGAGGAGAAACAACATGTGCACAAATAAGTGAATCTATCTAGGAGATTATTGTTATTATTAGAAGGAGGAGACATGCTTCAACAGGTGATACACAATAATAAGTAGCCCGACAGATGGAAAGTCAGCATATCCTGCTCCTTAGAAAAGAAAAGGAAGGGAAACTAAGCAACAGCAATACAATAAGAGTGTTGCTTCTAAGAGAAGTCTGAATCGTGCCTGGATTCAGACCAAAGAATGACTCCAACCCTTTGGACAAATGGACAGTTAATCACCCAAGCACCGCATGCCAGCCAGAGCCATTTGGGACAAGGGTTCTCTACATACAAGCTCCTACCTCCTGAACTTATTCCTAAGAATCCAGCCCAGCAAGCAGCAACACGGTGAATGGTTGTTATGTGGTTACATGATCCAGAATTGTGTGAGGAAAATCAGCTGAGACACAATCTATACGTGCACGCACAAACAC
This sequence comes from Antechinus flavipes, assembly GCF_016432865.1. NCBI lineage: Eukaryota > Metazoa > Chordata > Mammalia > Dasyuromorphia > Dasyuridae > Antechinus > Antechinus flavipes. The sequence continues at coordinate 373,503,242 of NC_067401.1, forward strand.
ACACACACCTTTTCAGCAATGTTGTTATCATTATACATATTTTCTCAGCATCTTTTTCTTTGACTTTACATGTATTTAAGCAGCAGTGTGATGTGATGGATAAAGGATTGTACCTGAAATCACACACACGGCTAGTGTGACACTAGCCGAGTCATTTAACCTCTGTAACAAATTTCTTCATCAGTAAAATGAAAGAAATAAACTAAACAACCTCTCAGGTGCTTTCTAGTTTTAAATCTATCTTCCTGTGATGCTGTTTATTTATGTTTGTCTAAGATTCGCATAAAAAGAAGCTATTTTGTAATTGCTCAAAGTATATTCTGTATACAGCAAATAATCAAAAAATATTCATTCTCTCTCTCTCTCTCTCTCTCTCTCTCTCTCTCTCTCTCTCTCTCTCTCTCTCTCTCTCTCTCTCTCTTTTCTCTCTCTCTCTCTCCCTCCTCCTCCCTCCCACTCTTTCTTTCCCTCCTCCCTCCCTGTGTATCTGTCTCTCTGCCTCTGTCCTTCCCTCCTTCTGTCTCCCTCCTCTTTCCCTTTTTCTGCCTTCTTTCTCCTGTCCTTCCCCTCCTTTCTCTATTCAAGCTCTTATTCTCTTTATTCTCTCTTCTCCCTTCTCTTCCCTTCCTCTCTCTTTTCTCTCTTGCACTATTCCTATCTTTCTCTTCTCTCTCTCCCTTCTGTATGTATTTCTCTCTTCTCTGTCTCCCTTCAACCACACTCTAAAGTACAGAAAACTTATAGTAAAGTGACATTAAAACTGACATTTTATTTTAAGATTTAATTTAAAAAAATCAATAGGAGGAGGTACTTTAGGTTTGAAGGAAAGAGCGAGAGAGAGAGAAGAGAAAGAGTGAGAAAGAGGAGACAGACTAAGAGACAGAGACAGATAGTGAGACAAAGACAGAGAAAGAAGAAAGGGAAAGGAAAAAAGGGAGAAAGGAAAAAAGGAAAGAAGAAAGAAGTAGAGGGGAGAAGGAAGAAAGGAAGGAGAGAGAAAGGGAGTGAGGGAGAAAGGAAAGAAGAAAGGAAGGAAGGAAGGAAGGAAGGAAGGAAGGAAGGAAGGAAGGAGTGAGGGAGAGAAGGAAGGAAGGAGGGGAGGAAGGAGGGAGAGGGGGTGAGAGAGAGACAGAAAGAAAGAAAGAAAGAAAGAAAAAGAAAGAAAGAAAGAAAGAAAAAAGAAGAGAAAGAAAGAAAGAAAGAAAGAAAGAAAGAAGAGAAAGAAAAGAGAGGAGAGAGAAAAAAGAGAGAAGAGAAAGAAAGAAAGAAAGAAAAAGAAAAAGAAAGAGAGAGAAAGAAAAGAGAGAAGAGAGAAAAAAGAGAAAAAAGAGAAAGAAAGAAAGAAAGAAAAGAGAGAAAGAAAGAAAGAAAGAAAGAAAGAAAGAAAGAAAGAAAGAAAGAAAGAAAGAAAGAAAGAAAGAAAAGAGAGGAAGAAAGAAAAGAGAGGAAGAAAGAAAAGAGAGGAAGAGAGAGATATGATTACTGAATTCAAGTTTTTACTTCTCACTGATCACACTGTTATAGTCCCACATGCACCAAGTATCCACCCCATCACACACATGCCCAAACACTCCCCTAGGAAATATCATCACCCTTCTTGAATATAGACAATCTGCTTCAAAGAGATGAACAGCAAAGTCACTAGAGCTTTGTGGGTAGGCTATGGCTCCCAGGAGGAGAGGAGGTAATATTTCTCCCCTTATCCCAGACCAGGAACTCTTGAAGCGTTCGGCCTGTAGCATTCTTTGTAAAGTGTTCATTCAGGTCCAGCAAAATTCCAACCCAATTAGAGGCCTGATGGTTAGATGTACCAAATATCAAGGATGGGACCTCGAGGCAAGAGCAGGAAAAGTGCAGTCTCCCATGTGCACTTAACACAGGAACAGTTAGTCCTCTAGCCGTTATGAGCAGAGAAATGTTCCACCAGAGTTCTCCAAATAGGAAACTCTTAGTCCTATGATTGCTTCTATCATTTGCCATATTTTCGCTCCAAAAGCCACTCTAGTTCCTACATGGTTAGCAGCTTTTATGGCCCAAGATAAGTGTCCATCCCTTTTAATTTTCATTGTTGCATCTGTTTTGCCATTTCTCTGTAGCAGGTTGTATTACAACGGGACGATTAATGAGGAAACGGATACAAACATTTTTATTTCAAATCGCAGCTCTCGGACAAGATCTGGAAAACAGAATCAAGCCATATGATTGTTTAAAAAAAAAAAACCCTCTCCACCCAACCATTGGGCACATTGCCATTATTTGTGAATAGCATGTAAATATAAACAACTTAACCAAGGGGGGGGGGAGCGTGAGGGGAATGGGGGAGGACAGAGATGTACATTTTTCATTTGTGCTCAGCTAATCATTTTTTTTATTATTAATTTGGCCCTTTTTATTTCACATAAATGTCATTTCAAGCATCAAACATCAGCAAATAGGATCATTTATCTAGCCGGGGAAAGCAAAACAGCGAACCACCATTCAGAAAAGACAGCCGACATCCCAGCCGCACCACTAATAAAATAGGCCTTCGAAACAGAAAAAAATAAGTCATTTTCTATTACTTTCTGCCATGCCTTGTCCATAAACATAGGACTACTGGTAATTACATTTAGCAAAGAAGCAGGCTCAGATGATTATAGTTTCCTAGGATAGAAAACCACTGAAGAATACCCAGGATTGGGGTTCGGATGGGGAGCAGGAGGTAGAGATGCTTCGGAAATGAGTGAGAGAAACCCTGAGGGAGGGCCCCTCAGCCGCCTCTCTGGGGTCTGGGTTGGCAGTCGGGGAGACGTTCTCAAGAGATTTTCTCTTTCCTTTCATTGGCCTGCCCGTGACCTCTGAAAAGCAAAGAAAATCGCTTGATTTACAGGATGGTGCAGAGGAACAGAACAAGGGGAGGAGAAATGTGCTCTCTGTACCTCGGAAGAAAAGAAAGAGCCCGTTGGTGGAGTCTGGGGCTCCTACAACTCTTCTGTGCCATCCACAGATCGCCCAGGTCCCCACGCGAGGACGCAGGATGTTCGTGGATGCACATGAGTCTGCGTGTACATCTGCCCGTGGGGTTTCATATGGAATATAAGGGGCAGGGGAGGTAGGATGGATGTGCTGATAAATCCACTGATTCTACACTTTCATGTCACTGAAACATTTGGCTTGCCTGAGCGCTCTGCCTGTCTGCCAAGCAAGCCACTGACTCCACAGGAGAATGGTACTGTCGATCTCTGCAGGAATATAAGACCTTTTTTTTTCAAGTAAAATGTTCCCTAACTCTGCAAGGGAGGTTGGCAGTAGATCTCCAACTCTGGCCTGTCTTTTTAATACCCCTACAATAGCTCAGTTGGATTGAGACCAGCTGTTGGTACATTACCATTTGTAAATGCTTAAAACAGCTACTCCTTGTTTTCTTGGCAATACTGACTGTGAAAAAAAAAAAAAAGAAAGAAAAAGCGAGCTCCAGCCACTTTCATTCAGACATTAAGAATCACTGGATGCCAGGTTTGGCACCCATGAGCCATTGTCTGAACAGCTCTCTTCAACAAGTTTCTCCCTCAACTCCCCCTTGTCCCCCCCACCACCGCCACCCTCTCTCCCTCCAGTACCACCATTATTGCCCTCTGTGTCTCTACCCCCACCTCCCCTCCTGCCCACCCCAAGAAAAGAAAGAAAAGAAAACGAAACCGGTTTCGGGAATCCGGGGCCCTTTCCTTCAAACTCTGATTTACACTGTCCCTGTCATCTTTATCTGAAAGAAAATACAGCTGAAGTGAACGACCATTGTCTGAGGATCTTATCTCCTTTTTCTTTTCTTTATTTTTTTTAAAGAATCCTAGTCACTGGTCTGGATGATTATCATTTTACGGGCTCTCTCCCAAGCCACAAAGACTGCCTGAATGACCATCGGGGAATTTCCCAGATCGACAAAGTTCCCTTTTTCTCCCCTACATGTTCTGAAGCTCATTTAATAAGGTTCTTACTCTTTCCCAGACATGGTCTAGGATCATGGCCTGGGAGTGAATTTGGGGTGGGACTGGGGGATGACATGCTAGAAGAAAACCAGGTTTTTTTGTTTTGTTTTGTTTTGTTTTGTTTTTTCACAAGGCTGGGGCAAAGCCAAGGGCTTTCATTTCTCCACATCTCCCAGGCTTCACCTAAGCTCCCATGTTTCATCTCCAAGAAGACAACAGTGAGCAATTTGGAATCTGAAGTGGGGGAGGAATGTGGCTTCCCTTTTGTTCCACCCCCCCAGCCCCCATCAGCCCATCTCCATTGGCATAGAAGGCCTTCCCATTCCTCATTCCCTTCCATCACTCCCTGTGCCCAACACAGTCACAGAGCTTGCATCTCGATGGTTGCAGCTGCTAGGACAATAGGCTTAATTTGCCATCTCCCTGTTCCAATGCCCTTTCTCTTCCATCTCCTTTCCCCACCAGGGGCAGCAGTGGCTACATCTGTTCCCCTTTTCCTTTACTGGAGTGTTCAGCCCGGGAGAGGGAAATATCTGTCAGTGTTCACACACACACACACACACACACACACACACACACACACCCCTACCTTGGAATAGAACAAATTTAGCCAGCCAAGAAACACTTTGAGATTCCCAGGCATACAATCTCCCAGGAAGAACAAGATTGACCAAAATAACAACAGGAACAACCTGGGAGCTTGTTTTTGGACAAAGTGGTCTCGAATAAGGAGGACTTGCTCAGATTTTGTTGAAATGTGATCAAGCCAATTTTCAATTATTTCACTGATAGAGGAGGGATCTTTGATCCAGCCTGAAGATAACCAACCTCCTCTCCCCCCAAAAAATTTTTTTATTATTAATTTAAAGATGCATTATAAGATAGAAGGGGCAATTGATTTCTTTTCCTAGATTGTTTGGCTTAATCTAACATAAATATGGGTAAGTCCCACTCTGATAAAAATTCACAACTAAATTAGCCAGTGATTACTTGCCTTCCAAAAGGATTGACTTCCCCAAAGTTCCTCACTTCAAACTTCCCCAAATATGACTTCACCTAATAAATTTAATATGGCATTCAACTTAAATTGACTTTATTCACTAGTCTAGAAAGGGAATGTTTTCTATAATTTGTAATCCTACTTTCTGGCCATCAGGGGGAAAGTCAGGACTGGATGGGAGCTGCCAGGGGAGTTCACCCTGAGATATGGCAAATTGGCCATAGATAATCGACAAAGTGGATAATCCACCTGCAACTAATCAAGAGTTGAACGATTTCAGTAAGATTAAAAATGGTTTTCAAGCTGTAGGATTTGTTCAACACTAAGATGGATGTACAGCAGTAAATGCCACAAGTGTTCCTTGTCTACCCAAGGCCCCCCATTCTCAATATTCTCCATAAGACCCCTGGCATTGTTGGAGTGAGAATAAAGCTGGAACTTCCTTTGTCCATGTTACCCTTCTTCTCATTATCAGTGGGAAACCAGAACTTGTGAATGTTTCTCTTATAGGGGTGGGGGAGAGGAAGGGAGCAATCATTTATTAAGTGCCTGCTATAGTCATTTTCTCTTTACATGCCTCTGATGCCACATTTTTAGGAGTAAGGCTCCAAAAACTTTGTTCACTTATTTCCCCATCTTTACCTACGTGATGGCACAGATCCTATGACTAGGATGTTTTTCCATAAGGAAAAAGGAAAAATAAACTGAGTCACTAGATCACACAATGAGACAGACCAGAAATGGATCCCTAACTCTTGCTCCAGCCCTTAGTCTACAACCCAAATAACCATTTGATAGTTATTTCAATTATTTATAGTGCTTAAGGAAGTCAAAGTTGGGGTGAGGACTAATTTACTTCACATGACTCCATCCTGACCATTGTTAGCTGTCCCCCAAAAGTGGGTTATTGGTCACAAAATAAACAAAATGAGAACATGTGGATGGATCAATACAATCCATCTCCACTATTTGGAAAATAGTTACTACCAAATGGCGACTATCAAACATAAATTCTCTATTATGTAGGTACACATCTACTATGTGCATTATCCAAAGTGAAGTCATTATCCCCAGACTGGCTTCCCAGCCAGACTAGCTTACCATTTCCAGAAGCATGAATGCTTTTTTTGGTTGTGATACCAAAAATGTTTGGGAAATGCAAAATTATCTTTGTAAAGCTTGTCTGATGCTCCTTTCAAACATATGTTAACAGAGGCAAATAGGAAGACTAGCTTTCCTCTGAGTTTCTGGAACTGAAGAATGATACTGATTGAAGTTCCTGGATAGTCCATTCCCACAGTACTATGTTCAGAATGAATGGGGTGAAGCAGTCATGAGGGCAAGAAAAGAAGAAGGTGGTCAGTGCCCAAAGGTTGTGTGACCATAAGGAGAAAGAAGAATCAGGAGAGCAAGAGAAGACCACAACTACCCACACCAAGTAGTGAGCTATAGCTCAGGCAAAGGGACATGTAGAAACAGAATGAGAATGGGTGACAAATATTGGTAAAAACAGTTCTTGAAAGAATATCTGTGCTGATGATCCAAATCTTGTTTCATCCCAGAGCATGCTCTGTTTTGGAAGAGATTGTTCCCTCAGTGCTTTGGGAGAAAGAAGGGAAACTATATTCACTCAGAAATATAAGATGCTTTTTGTTATTTTATTATTCATGTCAACCTTGATTAAATATTTTATTATTTCAAAATTGTCTTTTGTCTGGGTAAAAGTGTAAATGTAGAAGCTCAAAGTTTCCAACTATGTGAGAGTGAATTAGTCATGTGACTAAAATTATCAACCAAAAACATCAATATTTAGACCCTAAACCATATATTTCAGCAATGAATGGCACATGGGTCACATATACTAATAAAAAGAGTTTACTGTTTAAGTGGTAATGTTCAGGAGGAAGAAATATTTCTTGGTTTACACCATACTTAATGCTCTCAGAAAGGAAAAGTAAAATTAATTTGTTCTCAAGAACTAGTAAAGTACTCAAGAAAAAAAGTAAAATTGTTCTCCCTTAGGCTGAGGAAAAGAGATAAAGAAGGTAACCCCTTTCTTGAAGATTTTATAATAGTTTACAAGATGAACAGATCAAGGTCAAGTGTGTCACACTCTGAGATATTCCCCATCAAACCCCAATCTGTCTCTTACCCCTCATCAGCTTCTATTCCTCCATTCATCTTTCCCCTCTCCTCTCAGAAACACTATATAATGCTTTACCTGCCTAGCTGTTGTATTCCTACATAGATCACAAGCTTCGAGGGTCTTCCCTACCACTATCACCTGACAGAGTAACTCTGCCATCATTCAAACAACTCCTGAAAACCCCACCTCTCAAAGTCTTTCCAAATAGATAAAAAAAAAAAAATACTGAAATGTTTCTTTCTCTTTTGTCCATGAACATAGAATATTTACAGGTCTTTTCCCCAATTAAATATTCATTATTGTCCTCTCTATCATTTCTAAATGATACTAATCCTAAACGATATATCATCACAATAATTGATCTTTATATTGCACTTCTGTTTGCAAAATGTTCCGTACACATTATTTCATTGGAGAATCACATCACTAGGAGGTGAGTACTGTATATATCCCTATTTTACAGATTATGAAACTGAGGGCACAATGAAGTTAAATAAGTTGTCCAAGTTCAAACGGCTGCTAAGTGTCAGAGTTAGAACCTGAGGTTAGATAGTCCTGATTCCAAGCCCTCTTTGCTTTCCATCTTGCCACTCGTGAGCTTAATTAGTTTAATGCTTCTATTTTGTTCCCTAAAAATTCTTTAAGCGTATCCATCTCAGCCTGTTTTCCCTAGAATATGAACTCCCAATAAGCTAAGAAGAGATCTGTATAATTCCTTTTTTTAACCCACACCTAGTTTAAAAGCAAATGTAATTATGTACTTGATTAAGACTTTTTAATGATGGAGATAAATTTATTCTGCGATGCATATTTTTGTACATACATGTGAGACAATATAGGGCATGTGGGTGGAAAAGGAGGAGAAGCGCATATATACTGATAAATGCTTAAAATAGTCAGCAGCAGTGCTTAAAACAGAACTTAACTACATGCCTATATTTAAATGCCTTAAAGCAAGAAAACCGATTTCTTAGGGCTAGAGTAAAAGCAGTAAGTGAATCAAGGCCTTTATTCCTCTTAAAGTTTTGCTCCCAACTCACTGGACTTTCTCCATCATGATATAACAGCTTTTTCACAAAGTTCAGTCTGCCTTAGAGTTTCCTCTCCTCAGAAGTTATCTTTGCCCTTAGAAAATATACTATTTGTATTAATACACAGCAATATACTATTCCCCTGGGGCCTGTTCCTCTAATTTGTCAATGCCTCCCAGAACTTCTCTTCAAGGAAAGCCCCCAAGGCAGGAATGTCTTTATTCCTCCTCAAGGATTTCACCTGACTCTCCAAGTTGTCTCCACTGAATTTCTATTCCCAACCATTTTATGCACGTCTTTCTTCCCTGGAGGAGCAGCTAGGTGGAACCTGAAGTCAGAAAGTCCTGAGTTCAAATTTGATTTCAGACATTTACTATGACCTGAGCAAGACCCTTCATCCTGTCTGCCTCAGTTTCCTCATCTGGAAAATGAGCTAGAGAAGGAAATAGCAAAGCACTCCAGTATCTTTGTCCAGAAAACCCCAAATGGGGTCATGAAGAGTAAAACATGATGAAAATGCCTAAATGGCAACTTTCTCTTTCAAAGTAAGTCTCTTGAAAAGCAGTTTTTCTGCCTTATTTGTATTCTGAGCACTTAGCACATTACCTGGTACACAGTAAGTTCTTATTAAATATTTATCAATTTGATTACTGTGAAACATTAGTTGGAGAACCGAAGTCATCTAGATTTACTTCTTCTAACACGACAAGTCTGTTTGTCTTAGCTGGAGCACGATACCATACTAAGCTGTTCAAAAGCAACAAAAGCCTGCTCAAGGTGATTTTAGTTAGCAAGAAGAACATCAACAAACAAAAAAATAATAACTTTAACAGCACAAAATATCAAGTTGGGCAAATGAATAAAAGATAAAACAAGATCATCAAGCATTCCAAAGTTCCAGAGGATGTGAGTGAGGACAGAATCAGTTTAAAAGTTGCAGGGAACAATGGGACACAATGAGGAAAGGAATGGATTTAAGACCTAGGAAGACTAGAGTTCTTGTTCCAGCTCTGTCACTGACTATTGCTTGACTATGGTTTAATTTCTTGGATCCTCAGTTGCCTCATCTATAAGAGGTAACCAATTATGGCATAATTGCCGATTACAATGACCCTTTCCCATGACACTTAAATATCTTTCTTTTGTCTTTGTGTGTGTGTGTGTGTGTGTGTGTGTGTGTGTATGTGTGTGTATGAGTGTGTGCGTGTAATATATATATGTATAATTTACATGTCATATATACACATATGACTGGTTTGTATAGATATGTTTATCTATGTAGTTATACATTATCTATATGTTTATATATATATTATATATATACATATATCTATATGTTATGTTATATATAGATATATGTTTTCTTAGACTATAGTTCCCTTGAGGCAACTAGGTGACTCAGTGGATAGAGATCTGTGTTGAGTCTATCCTTATATATTTTTCTCAAATCTTTCTGAAAGTTACTACTGTTAGACTTATACTCCAAGGAAATTAAGGTCCCATATACTACAAAATCTCTATGACAGCACTTTTTGCTATGACTAAGAATTGGAGACAAAATAGATGTCCATCAACTAGGGAATCAGTTGGGAAATAGCTAAACAAAATGTAGTACCTGAATGGAATAGAATACTATTACAATGTAAGAAATGATGTGTAGGATGATAGTAACTACAATGCAAAGGGAAAGCGCAATGACTACCAAAAAATGAAAAGAAAATGAAACAAAATTATAAAGGGCAAGTATGACCAAAATGAAGAGGTAAAAGAAGATAACCCTAAACTTCCCCTTTATTGAGGCGGTGGGTTTACACGTGTTACACAATGTACGTTTTGAACTTTTTCAATATACAGATCTGTTGTGCTGATTTTATGTATTTTATAATTTTATAATTAGCCATCATATGGGATAGCTCTATGTGAGGGATAGATGGGATAATTATGATGATGTAAGAAACAGAAAATACCAATAAAAGCTTATTTTTAAAAAAAATTTTAAAAAGAGAAAGTTACTGCTGAGACAGTCTATAAAATATCTCAACAATCAATTTGACGGACTTCCTCCAGTAAACTGATCAAATTTTTTTGGTCAAATGGAGTGGGGGTGGGGGGGGAGGGTCATTTGTTTTGGGGTTGGTTTTTTTTTAACTAAATTGATCATGTCAGTTGTTTGAACATGACTTGTTATTTCAGCCAAAACAGCTGAACCAGTCAGTTAGCTCTAGATGTAGCCAGAGCAGTATACAAGAGATTCAACCTATGAGTTCTCATTCTTCTTGGATGTCTTTTGGCGATATCAACTGAAACCCTATAGCACTATTTCCCTTCCCATAAAGTGACCTCTCTGGCCGAACCTAAAATGATCAGAAGTTCTTGAAGGTGGTGTTTCTAATTTCGCAAATAACTGCACTGGCTTTAGCATGGTAGAGAATTGGATGTATTATGACCTCAGATCCTCTTGAAGAACCGAGTTGCTGAGGAGAAATCCAGCCTTTGCTCTGTCCTTGAATTGGCTTTCTGAAGGTCAAACATTCTTCCCCTCCTCTCAGTCTAAGCTGGGGAGGAGAGTGGAAAAGATAAGAAGATAGAGCTAAATATACCACCCAGGGCAAAGTCTGACAATTGTAGTGCTAAATGACACCGCCAACCTCTCACCAAAAAAAAAAAAAAGAGAGAGAGAGAGAGCTAGAGAGAGAGTAAAAGAATGGGGGAAAACGGAACCCCCCACATCCCAGAAATATTACATTCATGAGATGTATGAATTATTTAGCAAGCATCTGAAAAGACCAAACTCAGCGAAAGAATACAAAAACCTGCTCAGTGCAGACACTTTCCCAGAAGCCCATGACAATGAAATATATTTTATGCCACGAATCAAAATGCCAGAGGACGATGCGAACTTACTGCTTGCCCAACACCCCCAGAGCCTCCGAGACAGGTGCCCGCTGAGGGATCATTCTCCCCTTATCTCAAAAACCTTTGCCACCAGCATCTAGATCACTGTGCCTGGGCAGTGGTGGGGGGCGAGCGGGGAGAGAGTGGAATTTGAGAAGTGTGTATATTGTAAGTGTTGGTTAAACAACCTCACAGTAATTCTTATTTGCTGGAGGTTTTAGGGAGCAGATGCAGGATTGGCAGGGGCTTGGAGCTGGCGATGTAGTTCTGGCTCACTCCAAGCCAACATAGAGGCAAAAAAAAAAACTACAAAAAGCTGCATTTTGTGTGTGTGTGGGTGCTCGTGAGCACGCGCATGTATGTGTCTGCGTGCTTGCCTCTTTGCCATACACTCATTTGGGGTTCCTTGGGGTCGAGCTGACCAATGCAAAACCGGCCTTGGGCCCTGGCCAAGAGAAATACAACTTCTCTCAGCTGCTTCATGAGACTCTCTCCATGGCCATTTATTCTAAGCCTCCTATTCTGCAGGAGTGAGGGGGCTGTGGGCTGCAGCACACTGATTGCCTGCCTCGGCAGTATCGGTTGCTAGAAAAGGGGCAAACAAATGGAGAAGCAAATATAAAGGCAGCCAGCAGCACTGAAGCAGTGGTACAGCTGCCAGGCAATAACTTAGATAGTTACAGCTGCCATCACCTAGTTCACGCAAGCTTTTTTAATATCTTTTGGCAGCTCTTGATGTCACAGCACAAAAGGAGAGTTGGCACTTCCCAGCATACTTTGTTTGACATAACTGTAGGCAGGACCCAGCTGATACCTTCAGCAATGTGGATGGGCTTGCTCTTAAGGTACATTTTAGCAGATCAAACATTTTTCCCCCTCTCCCTCCATTCTCCCCCATCCCACTTTCAGTACACACAGCACAAGTAAATCATACTTTGGGAATCATACCAGATTATTGGGAGAGCTCAGTATGGTGCAGCATAAGGCCAGGCCCAGCAGCTCCCCGATAAGAGAGAGAAGAAGGCACCGGTGTGCACACACGCGCAAACACACACACAGGATCACTGCGGAAGAAGGGGAGAGGGGGAGAAATAAAAGGGGGAAAACCAGATTCCAACATCCACTTTCTTGTGGCTAAACCTGAATCTTCAGCTAAGAAGAAGTCAGTTTCTCTATTATCTTTACCATATTTACATTAAATCTCTGCTGTTGCTGTTCAGTCATTTCAATCATGTCCAAGTCTTTGTCAACTCATTTGAGGTTTTCTTGGCAAAGATACAGAGTGGTTTGCTATTCTCTTCTCTAACTCATTTTACAGATGAGGACACTGAGACAAACAGGATGGAGTGATTTGCCCAGGGTCAAAAGTGTATAAGGTTGGATTTGAACTCAGTAAGAGGATTCTTCCTGACTTCAAGCCCAGCATTTTGTCCGCTGAATCACTTTATATTAAATAAGTAATATTAGATAGATAGACGGACAAATGGATAGATAGCTGGACATAGATGGATAGATAGATAAATAGACAGACTTAGATGGATAGAGATAGATAGATAGATTATAAGATAGATATAGATAGATGGAAAGAAAGAAAGAAAAAAAGAAAAAGAAAGAGACAAAGAGAAAGAGACAAAGAAAGAAAGGAAAGAAAAAGAGAGAAAAGAGAGAGAACGAAAAGAAAGAGAGAAAAGAAAGAGAAAGAAAGAAAAAGAGAGAGAGAAAAGAAAGAGAAAGAAAGGAAGAAAGAAAGAAAGAAAGAAAGAAAGAAAGAAAGAAAGGAAAAAAGAAAGAAAGAAGAAAGAAAGAAAGAAAGAAAGAAAGAAAGAAAGAAAGAAAGAAAGAAAGAAAGAAAGAAAGAAAGAAAGAAAGAAAGAAAATCAGGAAATCAAAAATACTCAATATTCTATCTGCTGAAAGTGATAGCTTTACTTAATTCGTTAATAAAAAAATCTGGAGTGTCAGGACTATAATCAGGAAGACTGCTCTTCCTGAGTACAAATCCAGCCTCAGACACTTATGAGATATGTAATCCTGGGCAAGTCACTTCACCCTGTTTGCCCCCGTTCCCTCATTTTTAAAATGAGCTGCAGAAGGAAATATCCTTACTTAAAAAAAAATATTAGATGGGGTCATGAAGAATCAGACTGATAAAAAATGACTAAACAAAAAATAGATGTCTAGAGGTAGTAAGTCTAGGCTGGGCTTGGCTGGATACTATTAATTAAATGGAAGTCATTCCTACTCTCAAGAAACTTCCTAAATATCATCTAAGATGATACAGGCAGCACATAAATAAAGCATTGGGCTTGGAGTTCAAAAAACTTCAAATGCTACTTCAGAGAATAACTTTGTGACCTTAGGAAAGTCACCTAAATTATCTAAACCTCATTTTCCTGATCTATAAAATGGGGATAATAATATCTGCAACACTTAGCTGACAAGATCATTGTGAAAATCAAAATGAGATAACAGACATGGAATAGGTAAGCCTCTGATTAATTTCTTTAACTTTCCCTCCCCACCCCCCACCCCCACCAAACTGGTGAGATTATAGGCCTCCTGCAAATATCTGCTGAGTATCTCCTTGGAAATGGAATAACAACACATTAACACCTGACTAATTAGTCTTTCCTCCTAATGATATGATGATAATACCTCAAGAGGATGAATTCTTATTCTAGAGCCTCTAATTTGGAAAAAGGGAGTTGTAAAACAGACCACCTTTTCTTTTCCTATATTTTTTCTCCTTGAACCAGAATGAAGCAAGTGAAGAGAAGCAACAGATTTCTCTCTCCTCCAGTTCTTCTGTTCCTGGCTACCTTCTATTACTTTTCTATTTCCTTTTTTGAGCACAGGCTAGAGATTAGGGATCTGAAGTATGGAATTTTCCATGGAAGAATTACCAAGTTTGAGAGTTAAATATTATATTATTCACTGCATTTAGAAAAGAATCAATAATATTATGGGATGATGTCTTGCCTACTGAGTGAACTGGATTGAAGTGAAGCTGAGTTACATAAAATCGTCAACATCAGATCTTTCCTCCAGAGTCATGAAAGTCCGGTGCTGGACAAAAGTCAAGGTGACTGGTGATGGCCTGGGACTTAGTGGAATTCACTGTCTGGCCAAGCTGTGGAAGAAACTGTTCTCATCTACCCACTCTACTGAGGAAGTCTTCATGTGCCTGGGATAGACATTTCCCTTACTCACTGATGGATTTGATATGCCATTCACCTCAACCTGGTTTAACCTGTCTGCTGAGATGATTTTACTGGGGTACAGTCACTGAACAAGCTAGAGCTTCTCATAGTCACAGGTGAGAGTTGGGTGACAGGTGGACATCAAAAGTGGACGAGCACATATGCAATGGGGAAAAACTGGAACCTTTCCCAGTAAGATCTGGAGTGAAGCAAGGTTGCCCACTATCACCATTATTATTTAATATCGTATTAGAAACACTAGCCTCGGCAATAAGAGTCGAGAAAGATATTAAAGGAATTAGAGTAGGCAATGAGGAAACCAAACTATCACTCTTTGCAGATGATATGATGGTATACCTAGAGAACCCCAGAGATTCTACTAAAAAGCTACTGGAAATAATTCATAATTTTAGCAAAGTAGCTGGCTACAAAATAAATCCCCATAAATCCTCAGCATTTTTATACATCACCAACAAAACCCAACAGCAAGAGATACAAAGAGAAATTCCATTCAGAATAACTGTTGATACCATAAAATATTTGGGAATCTATCTACCAAAGGAAAGTCAGGAATTATATGAGCAAAATTATAAAAAAGTCTCCACACAAATAAAGTCAGACTTAAATAATTGGAAAAATATTAAGTGCTCTTGGATCGGCCGAGCGAACATAATAAAGATAACAATACTCCTAAACTAATCTATTTATTTAGTGCTATACCAATCAGACTTCCAAGAAAATATTTTAATGATCTAGAAAAAATAACAACAAAATTCATATGGAACAATAAAAAGTCGAGAATCTCAAGGGAATTAATGAAAAAAAAATCAAATGAAGGTGGCCTAGCTGTACCTGATCTAAAATTATATTATAAAGCAGCAGTCACCAAAACCATTTGGTATTGGCTAAGAAATAGATTAGTGGATCAGTGGAAAAGGTTAGGTTCACAAGACAGAATAGTCAACTATAGCAATCTAGTGTTCGACAAACCCAAAGCCCCTAACTTCTGGGAAAAGAATTCATTATTTGATAAAAACTGCTGGGATAATTGGAAATTAGTATGGCAGAAATTAGGCATGGATCCACACTTAACACCATATACCAAGATAAGATCAAAATGGGTCCATGACCTAGGCATAAAGAACAAGATTATAAATAAATTAGAGGAACATAGAATAGTTTATCTCTCAGACTTGTGGAGGAGAAAGAAATTTGTGACCAAAGATGAACTAGAGACCATTACTGATCACAAAATAGAAAATTTTGATTACATCAAATTAAAAAGCCTTTGTACAAATAAAACTAATGCAAACAAGATTAGAAGGGAAGCAACAAACTGGGAAAACATCTTCACAGTTAAAGGTTCTGATAAAGGCCTCATTTCCAAAATATATAGAGAATTGACTCAAATTTATAAGAAATCAAGCCATTCTCCAATTGATAAATGGTCAAAGGATATGAACAGACAATTTTCAGAGGATGAAATTGAAACTATTACCACTCATATGAAAGAGTGTTCCAAATCATTATTAATCAGAGAAATGCAAATTAAGACAACTCTGAGATACCACTACACACCTGTCAGATTGGCTAAGATGACAGGAAAAAATAATGATGAATGTTGGAGGGGATGCGGGAAAACTGGGACACTAATGCATTGTTGGTGGAGTTGTGAACGAATCCAACCATTCTGGAGAGCAATCTGGAATTATGCCCAAAAAATTATCAAACTGTGCATACCCTTTGATCCAGCAGTGTTTCTATTGGGCTTATATCCCAAAGAAATACTAAAGAAGGGAAAGGGACCTGTATGTGCCAAAATGTTTGTAGCAGCCCTATTTGTAGTGGCCAGTAATTGGAAAATGAATGGATGCCCATCAATTGGAGAATGGCTGGGTAAATTGTGGTTTATGAATGTTATGGAATATTATTGTTCTGTAAGAAATGACCAGCAGGATGAATACAGAGAGGACTGGCGAGACTTACATGAACTGATGCTAAGTGAAATGAGCAGAACCAGGAGATCATTATACACTTCGACAACGATATTGTATGAGGACATATTTTGATGGAAGTGGATTTCTTTGACAAAGAGACCTAACTGAGTTTCAATTGATAAATGACGGACAAAAGCAGCTACACCCAAAGAAAGAACACTGGGAAACGAATGTGAACTATCTGCATTTTTGTTTTTCTTCCCGGGTTATTCATACCTTCTGAATCCAATTCTCCCTATGCAACAAGAGAACTATTCGGTTCTGCAAACATATATTCTATCTAGGATATACTGCAATATATCCAACATATAAAGGACTGCTTGCCATCTAGGGGAGGGGGTGGAGGGAGGGAGGGGGAAAAAAATCGGAACAGAAATGAGTGCAAGGGATAATGTTGTAAAAAAATTATCCCGGCATGGATTCTGTCAATATAAAGTAATTATTAAATAAAAATTTAAAAAAAAAAAAAAGTGGATGAGCAGTCCTGAAAAGGGTGTGGTGAACCCTCACTCCAGAAGTGCCTTTCCTCCCTGAACATCCCATACACTCTTCCAGAAAGAAAAAAATTCCTGGACAGCACAGATTTTGGAGAAAGAGAAGAGGATCCTTGACAGAGAGTTAGCTCACAGTTAAAGCAATTCCATGAGGGGCAAGGAGATCTGTATCTTGCTGCCCCTCCATGATATTTCTTAATTGTTCAAATATGCAGATCCAAGAGAATGGGAAGTATTTATTTAGTAATTCCTTACTATGCCTTTACCTTCTAGGTAGAACCTACCTTATGGACTATCTAAATGCTACTAATAGACTAAAGAAATTATTTTCTTAAAGCTCAGCTTAAATCATATACTAAATAAATTCCAATGGCTCCTTATTACCTCCAGGATCAATATAAACTCCTCAATTTAATTTGTAAAACCTTTTACACAATCTGACTCAATTTCTATTTCTGGCCTTAACAATCTCATTCCTGCCCTCTACAATCCAGTCAAACTGGCCTTTTTCCTGTTCTTCACCAATACTTCTTATCCTGTTTCTTTTCATTTGTACTGGTGAAGTCTCACGCTTGGAAGATGCTCTCTCCTCATTTTTACCACTTGTTTCCTTCATGATTCAGTTCAAATGAAAATTTTCACATCAAAACTTCCAATGCCCCCACACTACTAAATTATGTTTATTTTATTCTAAACATACATATTTATGACTATGTTGTCTCTATTTACAAAATGTAAGCTAGTAAAGAACAGGGAGCTTCATTTTGGGCTTTGAACTCTATTGCTATGTGTTCATTGTGTGTGTGTGTATGTGTGTGTATGTATGTATACATATGTATGTGTATTTGTGTATCTGTACATATTGAGATCTATCTATAGATATTGATATTTGTTCATGGTCTCATATATATATGTGTGTGTGTGTGTGTGTGTATATGTATATACATATATATACATATATATGTATATACATATACACACACACACACACACACACATATATATATATGTGAGTCCTTTATATCGTTGCATTTCCTATGACATAGAAAACAAAAGCCATTGCAAACCCAATCATTTATGGTACAACGAATGCCTGTACAGAAACTGGAGGCCCACTGTATGGCAGCAACTTACCAGAATTTACTTTGCATTCAGTCGACATCCCATAAAATTCTGCTGATAAAAGGGGGTAGGGTGGAAGAAAGGAATCAGTATTTGTATAACACTTACCTTGTACCAGACACTGATAGATACAAAAGCTAAACAGGTAACAAAAAAGATATAATGATTCTATACATAAGCTGGGGATAGAGCCAAATAATCCAACAGTGATTGAAAGAAGATATTTTATATTGAGATAGAATCTTATAGACTGGGGAGAAAGTTCCTGCCCCCCTAGACTTGAAGGCTTAGCTTGCTCCCAGTCCCCTTCTCTTGCTTCTTCTATAGGAGTGTGATTTCAAGATAGAGGGATTCATCCCCTCCAGTGATATAAACGCCATCCCTTTTTACTCTTCTGTTTTCACACAGATTCTTCACAAAGGATCACGTCAATGTCATGGAGGTTTTTCTCCCATTCTGCTCATGTTTCAGGGCTCCTGGGACTGTCCACAACCAACCCATTTCCCTTTTCAGACATATATGTCCTCACTAATGTCTTGTGGGATAACCAGTGACTTTTGTTAATACTATGCTATAGCCTGCTTATACCCACTGTCATTTTAATTCTTTTAAAAGTGTGTATTTCCATGATTCTTAGCCAAATGGTATCATCAGAGAAGGAAGAGAGTTGGATAATCCTGCAAAGTGGCAGTTATCTGCTTGACTTTTAGATGTTCATAGAGAGAAGAGGTAGGTAAAGAAGGAAGGAAAATAGGGAAGAAATACACATACATAGGGGGAAAAGACTTGAATACTGGTTTTGTCAGTAGCCCCCAAGTTTATTGAAGGGAAATTTCTAAACTCATTTATTCCTGCTAAATTTCAATGAGCATATGCAAGCCACTCTACTAAGTATATAGATACAAAGACATAAAGGTAATATAAAGGAAATCTCCTTTTCTTCAAGATAATTTTGAGGGAATGAGGGAATTGAGGGAATTCTACATTGAGGGAATGTAGAAAAAACATACAGTTTATATGCATATAAGCACATTTCCTTATCCTTCCAAAGGTCTCCTTCCACCTAGAGGAAACCAGTTCTCCTCCTCTTCTTCTTTCTCCTTCTCCTTCTTATTCTTTCTTTTTTTTTGAAAAGGTTCACTTCATTGATGTAGAGAACCAACCTTAGAATCAGAGACCTGGATTCAAATCCATCTTTCTCACAGATTGGCTGTATGTTCTTGGATGGAGTCCTTTAATCACAAGGTTCTTGTTGACATTTCCTGCCCCTACAGATTCAGCATCAAACAAGACAACCAATTTAAAATGGTTTTGACTGATATATACATTTTAACTATTATTATTACAGATCCACCACAAAATGATATCTGTGCTCCATAAACCATAAAATATTGTGTCATTATTATTTTGCATTTTTATTTGGCTCCAACTGGAATGACTTCATTAGATTATATTTTTGCAACTTATTAGGCTACATTTTTGCAATAGGACAGGTGCATTCCCAGTGTAGGTCACACCAGCCCAGCCCTGGACCCCACTCCAGCCCAATTTCTGAATCAGCAGCAGTCCTGGTGGCTTCCAGACCTCTCAGCCCAGAGACACCAAAGAGGACTTGGAAGATCAGCAGAATGGTCTGTGGAACTAGGAAGGGATCCCAGCTCACAGTTCCAGCCCAGGCTGTGTCAGCACAGCCTCCACCCTAGCCTGGCCCCCAGCATCAGTGAGGTAAGACTTCTAAATCAGCAGCAGTGCTGGAGGCTTCTGGACTTTTCAGCCCAGTGACACTAGGGAAGACTCAAAAGGTCAGCAGAGAGGGTCTGTGGCAATAGAATGGGAGTCTGGTGTGCTATTCCATCACCGACTGGGTCAGTACAGCCCTGGGCCCAAACCCAGTAGCCCCAGTTACAGCAAAGCAGGACTCTTGTTTTTGCACACTAGATCTTATAGCTACAGTGGGGAAGGGACATTCCTAACAGCTCCACAGCAGAAAAGGGGGCTTGTGGTTAGATCCCTAGAAGGATCTCTGAAAACAGCTGCACAACATCTCTGAAGCTTGGGAAAATGTACCCTCCACCATGGACACAGAGCCCTACTTTAACAAAGAGTTAAAAGCCAAATAATAGGCTAGGAAAAATTAGCAGACAACAAAAAAAGCTTCTGACCATTGAAAGTTATTATGGTGACAAGGAAGATCAAAACACACACTCAGAAAAATGATGACAAAGTCAAAGCTCCTACAACCAAAGCCTCCAAGAAAAATAAGAATTAGGCTCAGGCCATGGAAGAGCTCAAAAGGGATTCTGAAAATCAAGTAAGAGAGATAGAGGAAAACTTAGGAAAAGAATTAAGAGTAGTGCAAAAATAAATACAAAAAGTTAATGAGGAGAATGCCTTAAAAAGCAAAACTGGCCAAATGAAAAAGAGGTACAAGAGCTCAGTGAAGAAAATAATTCTTTAAAAATAGAATTAAGCAAATAGAGGCTAATGAGTTTATGAGAAATCAAGATATAATAAAGCAAAAACAAAAAAAATTTTAAAATGTGAAATATCTCATTGTAAAAACAACTGACCTGGATAGATTCAGGAGAGATAATTTAAAAATTGTTGGTCATGATCCAAAAAAAAAAAAAAAAAAGAGAGCCTGGATATCATCTTTCAAGAAATTATTAAGGGAAAACTGTCTTGATATTCTAGAACCAGAGGGTAAAATAGAAATTGAAATAATTCACTGATCACCTCCTGAAAGAGATCCCAGAATGAAAAGTCCCAGGAATATTATACCAGTAGGATCAAGAGGACATAGTGGAAACTAATATGGCAGAAATTAGGCATTGACCCACACTTAACACTATACACCAAGATAAGGTCAAAATGATCTAGATATAAAGAATGATGTTATAAGCAAATTAGAAGAACATAGGATAGTTTATCTCTCAGATCTGTGGAAGAGAAAGGAATTTGTGACCAAAGAAGAGATAGAGATAATTATTGATCATAAAATAGATAATTTTGATTATATTAAGTTAAAAAGTTTTTGCACAAACAAAATTAATGCAAACAAGATTTGAAGGGAAGCAACAAACTGGGAAAACATTTTTACATTCAAAGGTTCTGATAAAAGCCTCATTTCTAAAATATATAGAGAATGGACTCATATTTATAAGAATTCAAGCCATTCTCCAATTGATATGATATGAACAGACAATTTTCAAATGAAGAAACTGAAACTATTTCTAGTTATATGAAAAGATGCTCCAAATCACTATTGATCAGAAAAATGCAAATAAGACAACTCTGATTTACCATTACACATCTCTTAGATTGCCTAAAATGGCAGGAAAAGATAATGACGAATGTTGTAGGGGTGTGGGAAAACTGGGACACTGATACATTGTTGGTGGAGTTGTGACTAAATCCAGCCATTCTGGAGAGCAATTTGGAACTAAGCTCAACAAGTTATCAAACTGTGCATACCCTTTGATCCAGCAGTGTTTCTACTGGGCTTATACCACAAAGAGATCTTAAATAAAGGAAAGGGACTTGTATGTGCAAGAATGTTTGTGGCAGCCCTGTTTGTGGTGGCCAGAAACTGGAAACTGAGTGGATGCCCATCAATTGGAGAATGGCTGAATAAACTGTGGTATATAAATATTATGGAATATTATTGTTCTGTAAGAAATGACCAGCAGGATGATTTTAGAGAAGCCTGGAGAGACTTACATGAACTGATGCTAAGTGAAATGAGCAGGACCAGGAGATCATTATACTTGGCAACGATAAGATTATATGATGATCAATTCTGATGGACGTGGCTCTCTCTTCAACAATGAGATGATTCAAATCAATTCCAATTGTTCAGTGATGAAGAGAGCCATCTACACCCAAAGAGAGGACTGTGGGAGCTGAGTATGGATCATAACATAGCATTTTCATTCCTTCTGTTGTTGTTTGCTTGCATCTTCTTTTTTTTCTCAGTTTTTTTTTTCTTCTTGAGCCAATTTTTCTTGTGCAGCAATATAACTGTATAAATATATATATATTGGATTTAACATATATTTTAGCATATTTAACATGTATTGGACTACCTGCCATCTAGGAGAAGGGAGAAGGAGGGGATAATTTGGAACAGAAGATTTTGCAAGAGTCAGTGTTGAAAAATTACCCATGCATATGTTTTGTAATAAAAAGCTTTAATAAAATAAAGAAAAAAGAAAAAAAAAAGACCTGAGTGCAAATCCAGCTGCAGAAACTTACTAGCTGTTTTACTTTGGGCTAATCACTTAACCTCTCTGTGCCTCAGTTTCTTCATATGTAAAATGGGGATAATAATAACACCTTTCTTCCAGGGATATGATCAAATTAGATAAAATATTATAAACATTCTTCAAACTGTGGAGTAGGGAGTTGGAGTAAATGGTCTCTAAGATTCCTTCTAGCTCTAAACTCAAATTTTATTATCCTATGATTTTCTTTAAAGTAAAGGTTGAAAAGTCTAAGACTGATACTCTATTCAGTTCAGTATCCATGAGTTCCACTAAGCCTCAAATAGCTCAAGCAGAGTCAACTTTCAATCACCTGTGGTTTGTTCACCTTAGGGAATAATGCAATGATTTTTCTTTTTTAATCCTTAGCTGACTTCTCCTATACACACACACATACATACACACACACACTCATACACCACATTTATAAGCTGACCTCCCTTAACATCAATATTGTCAAGGAGCACAAGCTCCTTTTAATATGAACCCAATGGAAAATATCCATTCAGTTCAACAACTGGCACTAATTAAGTGCCTTGAGCATTTCTTGAGCTAGCATATCGCAAGCACTTACTATGTGCAAAGCACAATGTAAGTACTGAGACAGATACAAGGAAGAATAAGAATTGGTTCCTGACAGAAAGAAACTTTAAAATGTAATTTAAAAAAAAAAAAAAGATAAGACATTTACCCAAATAATGACAAAAGGTAGAATGTGATGAGTCCATTAGCAGATGCCACACACTACAAAATGCTGTGAGATTAAATGAGAGAGAGTAGACTTCCATCTGGGAGCGCAGGGATGATACACACACACACACACACACACACACATTATATATATGATTTAAATCTATAAATATAGACAAACTGGGCTTTGAAGGATGAGCAAGATAAGGACAGGTAAAAATATTAGGAGAAGAAATTACCCACATACAAAATGATATGAATAAATAAATAAAAACAGGAAAATATAGGATTTGGGGGGAAATGGCTAATATTCTGCTTTGGCTACAGTTTAAAATACATGTTCAAGAATTGTACATAATAAAATTTTAAAGCTGTGTTGGAACCATCTTGTGATTCATGAAAGTCTGGTCATGGGTTCCAGGCTAAGAAGTTGAGTTGACTTAATTTTGATAGACAATGGAGAATAGCTGAGTAGTTTAAGATATGGTGTGATAAGAGTTTAAGAAGATAAAGTTGAATGATTTAGAAGATAAGGAAGATTAGAGATAAGAACTTTTGCAAAAATAGCTGTGTATGATAATGAAGTCCTTAAATAATCTATTAATAACAAACAAACCTTTATTAAATGTCTAATATGTGCCAGACACTGTACTAGGCACTGAAGATATGAAATTAAAAAATAAATAGTCCCTGACTTCAAAGAGGTTACATTTCATTAAGAAAAATGCTGTCTTTTACATACAGTATATATGTATGTATATGTATACATAAGAAAGAGAGAAAAAGAAAGAAAAGAGAGAGAGAAAAAGAGAAAGAAAGAAAGAGAGAGAAAGAAAGAAAGAAGAGAGAATGAGAGAAAGAAAGAAAGAAAAGAGAATGAGAGAAAGAAAGAAAGAAGAGAGAATGAGAGAGAGAAAGAAAGAGAGAGACAGAAAGAGAGAGAGACAGTGATGTAATGTAAAAGGTAAATTTCTTGAAGGCAGGGAGTAATTTTGCTTTTCTTATAATTCCTAGTGTTTGGCATAGTATCTGTCACATAGGGAGATCCTAATAAATGTTTGTTGACTGACTGATGGGGAAAACAAAACAAAACAAAACAGTGGTCTAGGTACTACCTCCAGTCTATCTCCTCCCCAGGCTATCCTACTGGGCAGTCCCATTACTAAAGGTCTAAAAGATTTTTCCTTATTAGCATCTGTTCTTCTTCCCACATGAGTAATAATAAAGCTTTGTTAATTGCTTCTCTTCATCTGATCTCTCTTGCACTACAACATCACATTAGCTAAGAGTAAATGTTCCTAGTCTTTCTCTCCTCACATGCTCAGAAAGATCCCATTCTCTGAGCCCTCTCTTTACAGACCAGAGAACAGACTTGGCCAGAGAAATGTTCCACCTCCCAGAGTTACTGAATTTACTATTATTATTATTCTTCATTTGTTATTGTTTGAAATAAATAAATGATAAACCATCAGTTGGAATCATTCCAAGATACAATGAACCACAATAATACCTAATAAAAACCAACCACTCCACAAATAGACCACACTAACAGATGCCAAAAAATGACATTGGACATTCTGAGTTTTCCCTGAAAAACATGTGTCACCTGAAAAAATATGAAGAACCCAATCAGATAATCTGGGTTTCCCACTGGAAGCCGCAAACAGATTCTCTTTTAAATAGTCTACCTTTACTCAGGCTAGGAGGGAAAGGTCATCATTTTTTAAGAATTCTTGCCTCTCCATTTAAAAAAAAAAATGTACTGACCCACACACATATACATTCATCAAGTCTTGCCTACTCAACAAAGGCTCTTTAATGCCAAATTTCAATTCAAAGCAAATGTTTAATCTGATTTAGGGAAAGCAGAGGGGTGAGGGGGAGAGAATGACAGTGCACATAATCTGTAGCTGACCTATACATCTAAGAATGCTGAGGACAAATGAATTACTTGGTTTTCTCCCCAAAGCACAAGGATAGTATTACAGCCAGCATTAGGTGCCATAATCCACCTGGGTATAACTTTGTCCCTGCATAGTATAATAAGAGCATCCTTTGATAGAAGAGGATGTTTTACTTTTCTTTTATTTAAAAAATGATTATTAAATACCTCTTAAGAGCAAATCATTGTGCTAGATACTGGGAGAACTACAAAGTTTAGATAAGTTAAGATTCCCACCATCAAGGAAGTGGAAGATCTATGAATATTCTTACTAAATTCAGAGTATCTTGACAGTAGGAAATGGGTCTCATAGATCTTTGATTTCTACATACATAATATAGTATAATTGAAACAGTGCTGACTTTGAAATCAGAGGACCTGGGTTCAAATATTTCCTCTGTCAGGACTTGTGTATCCTTAGAAAGATCATCCAACCACAATGGATTTCAGTTTCCTCAATTGTTAAAAAAACAAACAAACAAACAAACAAACAAACAAAAACCCATAAAATAAGGGGATTGGATCTAAGATAACTTTCTGCTCTGGATCTGATATCCTAAGATCTAGCAAATGGCAAAGGTGCTTAACTGTAAAGGAATTTGTAAGTGAATCACAGATTCTAAGAGTTGAATTTCAACCTATATCTGAATTCTCTTTAAGAGGACATACCTAAATAGGGTCATTGTGTCTCTGTTTAAAGACCACTAAAAGAGAAAGCCCAAGATTTCTCAAGGCAGCTTCTCCCTTTTATGTTAATCCTAAATCTCTTTATTTATGACTTCCATGCATTGTTCCTAGTTCTGAACTCTGGATTCAAGAAAAATAAATCTAATTTTTTCACATAACAGCCCTTCAAATATTTGATTCTTTTGATTTTATTTTATTATTTCTTAGTGTCTTGATGAAGTTATTAACTTTCTGTAGTCCAATTCTAGTTTTAAGGAGTTATTTTCTTCTACAAGTTTTTGGATCTCTTTTTCCAATTTATTGACTTCCTTTTTATAATTTTCTTACATTAGTCTTGTTTTTGTCTAAATTTTTCTCAACCTCTATTATTTAAGTGCTTTTTTTAAAGTTCTTCTAAGAACTTCTTTGAGTTTGTGACAATTTCATATTTTTCTTTCAAGTTGAAGTAGCTTCTTTAACTTCATTGTATTATTCTGAGTTTGAACCTAATTTTGAATCCAAGAGCTATTTACTTGAATTCTTTTTTTTCCCACTTTTTAAGGGGTTTATTTCTTGGCTGTTAGCTTTGTGTTTGAGGCAGGCTCTAGTCCAAAGGTATAGGTGATAATGTCTCAAGGTTCAGGTTTTTTGTACTCTTTCTGGAAATTTGACCATGACCAGGGTCTCAGCAATGAGATCACTGATCCCTACAGGTAAGCTTCAGCTCTGCCCTAAACAACAACATTCTCCTACAAATGTCAGTCAACAGAGCCTTAACCGATTTGAGCCTGAAGTCAACACTATGTGCTCACTTCTCCTGGCCAAAACCACAACCTAGTGCACCTGGGCTGGCGTCCAGTGCCAGCAGAGAGCCCTTCAATCTTCTCCTTATCAGCCATTTGACCCCCACATGGTCCATAGTGGGACAGTTCCTAAAGCTGAGACTGTTGCCTACACAGCTGCCCCCAGGGCTTGTTGTTTGCTGCTACTATAATTTGCTGGTATCCTTTAGGTCTTTACTGAAATAGCCCTAAATTAAGCTAAAGGACTACTTTACTCTTTAATTATTTCTGCTACACTAAAGTTCACTTTGAAGCATTGTTTTAAATTGTTTGTGGGAGAATTTAAAAGAGCTAGTTAATACCTTATTCTGTCATCTTCCCAGAATCATCAAGACCCTGCCAATTTTTGAAGCATATCAATTGATATCAATTGAATTCAATTCAATTCTTGTTTATCAAGCACAAGTTATTATGTTTCAGGCATTGTGGTAGGTACTAATGATACAAAACAAGAATGTGAAACAGTCTCTGAAGTCAAAGAGCACACATTCTACAAGGAAAATAACATACACAGATGAGTAAGTACAAATTTCATACAAAGTAAATACATAGAAATTGCCAGTAGACTGGAGAGAAAGAGAGAAAGAGAGAGAGAGTGTGTGTGTGCAATTAATTAAGGAGATCAATCAAAGATGCTGAATCTGAGCACTATGAACGTGTTTGTATTTTTTATAGTTCTTTTAATAATTGTATTTCAATATAATTGGTTTTCTTTATAACCCAATATATTGCATTTTATACATTTAAAACATTATTCTAAGAAGAGGTACATGACACCAAAAAGGTTAAGAACTTCAGTGTGGAAGAGATAACATCTGAACTAAAACTTAGAGGGAAATTAAACTCAGAAGAAGAAATGTCTCCTCCCATCTCCAACTCTTTTCTTCAAGCTCATCCTCATATGGCACATTCTCTATCACTCAAATGCCATGTTCTCTTTCTTGGCTGCTGAGCTATACTTTTGACTCATTTAAGCTTGTAACCTAATAAAACCATATTTCTACAGAAACTATTGCCTAATCATGCCTACTCTATACTATATTTATAAAGCTTATTTTTGGAACTTAAGTGTAGAGCTTTGAATTTGTCTCAATTAAATTTTACTTTATTGAATTTAGTTCATTGTCCTAAAGACATTTTGGGATCAAAATTCTGTCATCCTTTGTATTAGCTAGTCTTCCAAATTTTACATCACACACAAATTTGAAAATTACAGCATCTATTCTTTTATCATATAATTTATGAATAAGTATGTTGAACAGCACAGTCCCAGGCAAATACTTTTAAGGCATACTAGAAATTTTCTTCCAAGTTGACATTAAACTGATAATGACTACTCTTTGGGTCTTGCTATTCAACCTGTTCCAAATCTACCTAATTGTATCATTTAAATTAGTATCACACTCAAATAGAAACATATCTCTGCAGGCTACATATTGACTTAGAAAACCACAAATCAGCATTATCTCTGTTCTACTGGGATTTTATTTATTAATCACTTCCCAAGAACATTTCAATCTGCTTTCCACAACTTTGATACCTCTGTCTAGTTAACATTTTCTCCATGTTATCTGCAAGCGTAGCATGGCATGAGGAATTTTGACAAATGTTTTATGAAAATTAAATTATTATATTAATGAGAGCTGCTATTATTCAGCTTATGCTTTTCTCTCATTGAGGCAAAAAGATGAGCTGGACAAAGGTGGAATTGATAGGGAATTTTGAGAAAAAGGTCAAGCAAATTAATGACTGAAAGAATTGAAATGTTTCATCCTCCACAATAGCTAACTCTGACTGTCCCCTCCAATTCTGACCCCACTCCCTCAATAGTAACCCCAGCACTGTTGCCCATCTGTCACATGGGGCTCTGAGGAAAAACAGGAGAAAAGAATGAAAGTAGAATAAATAGGAAATACAGAAAATATATTTCAAGGGAAATTTAAGTTTGCTTAGTAATAGAATGTTGCAGAGGGAATAGAATTAAAGCCAACAAAAGAATATGAACATAACTCCTTATGATTCTTTGCCCCCAGAATCCCAAGAACAGAGATAATGTCTTTCCCTTCTCTCTTTTTCTCTCTTCTTACCACATCCCCAGTTTCAGGCACACTAAATTCTGGGCAACTATAGGATGTGAGGACTCTGAACAAGGTCTCCTGACCCTGTTGTTCCCTTTCTCCCTGAAAAAGTATCATTTTCTCCTAAGCTCTTGATTATGTATTGGGAGTGTAGAGGTGGAATTTAAGTAGATCAAATTGTATATAATGATTTTCAACACTTACCATTAAGACCTGTACATCCTATTTACTTTCATCTATGATACAGGGAGTGAATTAAACTTTAAGACCCTCTTAGATTCAAAAGATTTCCAGGCTTACAACCATTTCCCCTGTCTCACTAAAACTGAAATGTCTTAGATTCATGAAGTCTAATAGACTAAAAGATTAGACTATTAGATCTAAAAGGATTATAGGTCTCATACAATGCAAAACAGGGAGGGATGGCATTAAAAGACATTTACTCCAAATCCCCATTTTATGAATAAGAAAACCAAAGCCCAATGAGGCAAAATTACTAACTAGTGACACTTAGAACTAAAATCCATCTCCCTGATTTTAATTCAATGTTTTTCCACTATACTATAATTTTCCCCCAAGACTCCTCTCTGTCAACCTAACCCATAACTATGTCTTGCTCTGCTCCCCACATTGTGGTCCATAACTTGAAGTATCATTATCATCAGTGTCTTGGCTCAGGCACTGTGGGGATATATATAATAGATAAGAAGACCCAGTCCTTTCCCCCCCACCCCTACCCCCCCCAAGAGCTCACCATAAATTTGTAAATGGATTTCTGGACCACAAATATAATCTTTCCTGACACTGTCTGAAAGACAAGATACAGCTGGGCATCCTGTCATGCATTATATCAGAATGAAATAAACATTTGGTAAAGACAATGTAGAATATTGAGAGACAAAATGTGTCCGATGTATTTTAGACCTGCCATCTGATTTCCTCTAAATCCAGTCTGATTTCTTTTGGATTCTGGACAAATAAGGACTTCTTCCTTGCTATAAAGACATTGATTATCCTAGAATCATTGGCTATTAGAACTGGAAGTGACCTTGGAGATCATCTAGGCCTAATTCTTCGTTTTCTCAATATGCTTCTGGTAGAGAAAACCAATCAAGAGCATAAAGCAGCATTGTGCATGAAAATGACAAGAAAGGTTGGTGAGGCTTTCATTTCCCTTTCCTGCTCTCTGAACCCAAATGCCCAGGAAAACACCATTGTCCCAAAGCACTTAAGTGTTTCTTACACATCACAATATGATGGATACCATACTGTATATCAAACTGATCCAGTCTCCAGTCTCTAAAACCTTAGGCAACCAATATTTAAGAAAATATGCAAAGACTATGTTGATAAATTC
The DNA here is from genome assembly GCF_016432865.1 of Antechinus flavipes. NCBI lineage: Eukaryota > Metazoa > Chordata > Mammalia > Dasyuromorphia > Dasyuridae > Antechinus > Antechinus flavipes. Next base: position 373,532,929 of record NC_067401.1, read on the forward strand.
AGGTCATTAAAGAATAGGAAAATATGTTCCAATTAAAAATAAGCTAATATCTCCACCAGGAAAGAATATTTAACAGATTCATGAATACAAGTGCTATTTACAATTACAGTATAAAGACAATCATTTGCTGACTTAAGTAGGAAGATAGGCTTTGATTATAAATATCAGGATATGAAAAGCCTAGATATCTGATTTGAAATGCGAGGTATTGAATTCAAACATACTTGCAAAAATTCAAACACATTATCACTTACTGAGATACTGATAACATAAATGATGTTAAGAGAGATTAGTCAAAGCAAACAAATTATTAAAGTTGACAGAAATATAAACAGGAGCCCTAATTATTCTTCTCTGATGTATGTACACATATATATATCTCATCATATGTCTTTATTCATTAAAATGATAAAATTATTTTTTAAAGGTGAAGAGCTAAGGTGAAATGACACAGATGTGTCCTTAGCCCTTTTATTCTATGAAAAGCATGGTTTTATAATGAACAAAAGAGCAATATGGGAGTTAAAAAGCTTATAGCTCCGTCCCTAGTTTTGCCTTCATCCAATTATGCTGATAGATAAATGGATAGATGGTTGGATGGATGGATAGATGGATGGATGGATAAATGGATAGATAGATAGAGTGGTATATGGAGAAAATCTCTTTTTCCATGTGTAAAATGTATACAATGTTCCTTCTCAATTCTTTGAATGGAGGTAGAGAAGAATTGTAAGATGGCAAATGCTTTGTTTACCAGAGGAGTAAATACTTTTATAGCTCCAAAGTGTTTACCTGATCTAGTACTGGCTAAGAAATAGAGTGGTGGATCAATGGAATAGAAAAGGTACAAATTACATTATAATAAATGACCATAGTAATATAGTATATGATAAACACAAAGATCCAAGCTTTTTGGAACAAAAACTCATTATTTAACAAAAACTTACAGGAAAACTGGAAACAGCATGGCAGAAACTAGATATAGATCAATATTTCACATCATTTAATAAAATAATATCAAAGTAGCTATATTATTTACATATAAAGGGTGATACCTTAAGCAAAGTAAGGGAGCATGGAATAATTTATCCATCAGACTTAGGGACAAGGGAAGAATTTTGGACCAAAGAAGGTATAGATAGCATTACAATATGTGAAGTAGACAATTTTGATTATATAAAATTTTAAAATTTTTGTACAAACAAAACCAATGCAAATAAAATTATTAAGGAAAGCAGAAAACAGGGGGAAAGTTTTTACAAATATTTCTAATAAATGCTTCATTTCTTAAAAATATAGAGAACTGAGTAAAATTCAGAAAATTTTAGAAAAAAACCATTCCCCAATTGATAAATGGTCAAAGGATTTGAACAGGCAGTTTTAAGATAAAGAAATCAAATCTATCTCTAGGCATATGAAAAAATGCTCTAAATCACCATTGATCAGAGAAATACAAATTAAAATTAACTCTGAAATATCAACTCACATCTATCTAAGTCACTAATATGACAAAAAAAAAAAAAAAGGGGGAAATGTGTGTTGAAGGGTATATGGGAAAAACTAGGACACTAATACATCATTGATGAAGTTGTGAACTGATCCAACCATTCTGGAGATCAATTTGGAACTATGCCCAAAGGACTATAAAACTGTGCATATTCTTTGATGCACTGCTAAGTCTATATTCCAAAAACATCCCCAAAATGGGAGGAGAGGACCTATTTTTATACCAAAAAAATATTTATAGAAACTCTTTTTGTGGTAGCTAAGAATTTGAAACTAAAGGGATGCATATCAATTGAGGAATGGCTAAATAAGCTATGCTATATGATTGTAATGAATATTATTGTGCTATAAGAAATGACAAGCAGGATGATTTCAGAAAATCCTGGAAAGATTTACATGAACGGATGCATAGGGAAGTGAGTAAGAGAGAAGAACTTTACACATAGTAACAACAATATTGTTTGGTGAAGAACTGTGAATGACTTAGCTTATTTCAACAATATAATGATCTAAAACAATTCCAAAGTACTAATGAAATACATTCTAGAAAAAGAATTGTTAATGATTGAATACAGCCTGAAACATGGTATTTTTTTTACTTTGTTTTCAGTTTTTTTTCTTTTATTTGCATCTTCTAGTATAAAATGACTAATATGGAAATGTTTTCCATAATATCTGATTGCTTACCATCTCAGGGAACAGGGAGGGGAGTTAGAGAGGGAAGATAGAACTTGGGGGAAAATTTTTTAATAAAAATGTTTTTAAATTTTTAACTGTTTATCTGGCTTCTATTTCTTAAGAGAATTATCATTTAAAAATTTCTCATTTGCCAGGCAAAAACACCATCCGCAACACTTTAAAAAGCTCAACAGTTCAAAGTCAATCAGGTCTTGGGGGGCTGGGGAGATGGAATGTGTATATCCAGGATATTTAAATATACATTGTGTATATGTATGTGTGTGGAAGACACATATAAATGACAAATAAGGAAACTTTTAAAAAAAGAGAAAGAGATAGATAGTCCCAGATTTTAAAACCACCCCCAAGGTAGAACAGGTGGTGAAAATATAATAAAACATGTTGCAAGGAACTTGTCATGAATTTTAAAAACAAAAACGCCTACAGACCAAATAAAACCACACTGACACCCAGCTAATTCTGAAGTACCCAAACTATTTTAAAATGACAACGCACAAGTTCCAGAGAGAGGGACTCCAACAGAAATGGTTGCAGGGTGATTACTACAGTATTACCAGGGAGCAGAGCTCAGATGGACTGGCAGAGATGGAATACACTCACCCTCTTGCCAGGATGGGACATGTGGAGATTACCCGGCCCCTCGGGCTTGGTACATTTGCATGGAAACCAGGGAGAAATCAGGCTTTCTCTTCAGAAAGCCCTGCTGGAGCCTCTCTCCAGTATAGATTGTTGCCTGGTCATTAGCATCCTAATGGAATAAAAAAACTAAGGATTTAGATTACAAGTATATCATGTGCATATAGCTCAAGTCCATAGGACTGCATTGGAGTATGGAACATCATATGCTGGTCCCCAGTTTGAAGGAGGTTGAGGGTAGGAATGGAGAGGAGACAAAACACTCCTCTTCCCAATCTCTTTCTCCTCTTGATCCCTAAATCTTTTAAAAAACTGAGAGACGGGCAGCTAGGTAGTACAGTGGGAATCAGGAAGATTTGAGTTCAAATGCAGACTCAGACGCTTGCTGTATGATCCTTTGTCCATTTCAGTTTTTTTATCTGTAAAATGAGGGTAATAATAGCATCGACCTCCCAGGATTATTGTGAGAATAAAGTGAAGTGATATTTTAAGAATGTTGCCAACCTTTAACAGCAAATGCTAACTGTTTTATTATTTAGAGAGAGCTAATTATTATTAGCTAAGAAAACTATGCAAGATCATTTAGTTAATCTCCTTATTTTCCAGATGAAGCTCAGAGGCAAAGCAATTTGTCCAAAGTCACATGACTAAGGAGCAGGATTGGCACTCAAACACACAAAGATGAAAATAATTATTCAGTCCCTGCTTTCAAAGTGCTTACAATCTGATAACTTAGATCGCACAAGTAGACCCATCCCTCATTTTTACATAGTAGTTTAAGTTTTGCCAATCTAAAAAAGAGGGATACTTTCATAATAATGATAATGATATTCAAAATAGAATAGACAGAAGGAAAATTCAAGGAAAAGAGTTCTAAAAAATGGAGGCTATATTCAGCATAACCCAAAAGACTGAGTATTCTTTGAAAGTATTTAAATTTTTCTTTCAGCATCCCCTCACCCAAGTTGCTTACATTTTCCTCCTTTCCCACAAGGCCTTGCTGGTTCAGATAGCTGTCATCTTTGGTAAAACAAACAAATAAATAAATAAGGATCAGTAACTGATAATTGGCTTAAGGTTTATCTATTTTCCCCTACCAAGGAATTTGCATTTAAGTAAAAGGCTAAGACTGAAGATTTTTTAAATTGATGATATTGGAAAGAGCACTGATGTCAGATATATATATTCAGATCTGTCTTTGCCATTCATAAATTGTGATTTTGAGCAGATCACGCTAATCTTCATCCTTCAATTCAATTCAACAAATACTTATTAAACCCTACCATGTATAAGGTACTATATTCAGAATTGGGACACAAAGCCCAAAAATTAAAAAAAAAAATCTGAATTGTCTTGATCTTAAAATAGTTTATATTTTATTAGAATTTAGAATATCTATTCAAAAAGTTCAATTAAATGTAGGTTTCCTCTCAAGCTCTGATCAAAAATCAGAGGGAAAGGGCATTTAATCTGCTTCCATAATTAAAAGATGGAAGGATATTTTCATACAAAACACAGTAATAGCAAGATTGTAATGAAGATCATTTGTGACCCCTCTAGTTCAGGCCCTCTTCATCTTTTGCCTGAACTATCGTAAGAGGCTCCTAATTGGGCTCTAGGTTCCAAACTTCTTCTCTAGGGGTAGACTGGTCTATCCTAAAGACTTTCATGATCTGACTGCAGCATATTTATCCAGCATTCTCTGTTTCATTCAAATTGGTCTTCTCTCCAAACATGACATTCCATTTCCCAACTCCAATGTTCCATCGCCCATTTCCATGTCACTGCACAAACTATCGGCTCCCCCCCCCAACCCCTTTCAGTGTCTAAAATTCACTCTTTCTTCACTACTGTTCTTAGAATCTCATGCTTCCTTCATAGTTCAATTCAGATGTCTTCTTGCACACAAGACCAGTCTTGATCTCCATGGTTGTTAGGGCCTTTTCCAAAACCTCATATTAGTTTGTATTTTTATTTTGTATGTATTTTGCATTTGCTTATGCTTGTACATATACAATGTAAGCTAAATTATTTAATCTTACATACATTTTCCAATAACAAGCATTGAAATGCCCAATATGTGTTAGGAATTGTGTTAGCTGGATAAATGTAAGCTTCTTAAGGTCAAGGACTATTTATATTGTTGTCTTTCTGTCCCTGGTATCTTTCACAGCAGTAGCTCACAAACATTTAATGACTATTGAAAATGTTTGTGGAATCATGGACATTAAACAATGCCTTCTACAACTGCATTTTCTTTTTTTTTTTTTTGTATTAAAGCTTTTTATTTTCAAAACATATGCATGGATAATTTTTCAACATTGATCTTTGCAAAACCTTGTGTTCCAAATTTTCCCCTCATTCCCCCCACCGCTCCCCTAGAAGGCAAGTAATCCAATATATGTTAAACATGTTAAAATATATGTTAAATCCAATATATGCATACATATTTATACAATTGTCATGCTGTACAAAAAAATCAGATTAAAAGGAAAGAAAATGAGAAAGAAAACAAAATGCAAGCAAAGAACAACAAAAAAATGAAAATGCTATTTTGTGATCCACACTCAGTTCCCACAGTCCTCTCTCTGGGTATATATGGCTCTCTTCATTACAAAATCATTGGAACTGCCCTCAATCATCTCATTGTTGGAAAGAGCCATGTCCATCAGAATTGATCATGGTATAATATTGCTATACAATTGCATTTTCTTACATACACAAAATAGAATGAATATTTTTAATAACTAATGGGTTTTGTCTTCTTTTTGTTAAGATTTGGTTCATTATTGCCTCTGAGGACTACTAGTTTAATTTAGCTCCTATAATAAACCAATTGTTCCATACCTAGGTCAATTTTTTTTAAACAGGGACAATGTACTTCAATATATATTTATGAGTGTGGGGGGAAGCAACATGATTCTATGAATCTATATTTGAGTCTAATTAGTCACTGAGCCCAACTGAGTAACAATTTATCCTACTTCTCATCCTGAAGAAAGCCCAGGTAGAAGAGAGAGACAGACAGAGAAAGAGGGGAAAGAGAGAAAGAGAGGGAGAGAGAGAGAGAGAGAGAAAAAGAGAGAGAGAGAGAGAGAGAGAGAGAAGGAGGAAGGAAAGGTGAGAGGGAGAGAGAGGGGAAAGGAGGAAGGGAGAAAGGGAGAGAGAAAAGGGGACAATAGTTAATTATGACAAACTGGTTTCCTTGGTAACTGTTTATAACTGCAATGATGTTGCCATTATTTTTGATGATAAACAGAAAGATTTAGTGTGAGCTTATATGATTCATATTTACTATTTTAATGACTATTATGTCCTAACAAAGATGAAACCAGGTATATATGTGAACTATTATGGTGGGAAAGTTAGAGTCAGGAAATCCTTTTTTTCATAACTTTTAAACTGGAAAGCTAAGAGAACAGGCATTCTCTGATATGAAGAAATAGGGCATTCTCTGATATGAAGAGACTAGATTATCCCTACGCACCTTTGCAGCCCTCAAATTTTATTTAACCTGGCAAATATCCAATCATACATAAGCTGAGGAATCAGCCTTGCAGCTTGGTCCTTCTCCACCACTGCCCTTAGGTTGAATGAGAATTGTCAAGAGGGACAAATAAACATCAGTAGGGAAGGGAAGGAAAGGACTTGATTGTTCATTCAGATCAGCTGAATCAACCTGCACACTCACTGGGGTGACAGATGCCACTTGTTTATACTCCTGACACATTCTCTTGAAGAATGGCTCTCTTTCACAATTTCTTCTTATTATATGAGCAAATAAACAAACCTTCTCATTTTACAGAGAAATAAACTGAGTCCTAGAAGATCTAGAGTAACTTTCCTGAAGTCACAGAAGGGACAGCAAACACAGATCTAGAACACAGGCCCTCAGATTTAAGATAGAGCTCATCTCTATCGCACACTGCCATGATAGATACAAGGTCTTTCTGATCCCTCTGGTTGTCAGTGTCTCTCTCTCCTCCCCCACCCACCCCCTACACAAAAATAATACCTTCTAATTCTTTACTTATATTTTAAAATGACTTCTACGGGCATATTATTTCTCCAATAGAACATTCAATCCCTGAGGGTAGAAGCAGCTTTGTCTTTATCTTTTCATCCAGCTAACACAATTCCTAGCACATATTGGGCATTTCAATGCTTGTTATTGGAAAATGTATGTAAGACTAAATAATTTAGACTAAATCACAGTGGAAGGAGGGGAGGGGATTTCTATTTAGAAATTTAATTTCTACAAAGTGCCAGGCACTGGGCTAAGTACTTTACAAATACCCTATTTAATCTTCACAGCCTTGGGAGGGAGATATTATTATTAGCCCCATTTTTATAGGTGAGGAAACTGTGGTAGACAACCCAACTCTTCTATTGGCAAACTGGGTGACTTCAGTAAGTCATACCACCTGTAGAGATTTCTCTTTTCTCTGATGTAAAAAGAAAGACTTGGACTGAGCTTCCTTTCAGCTCTAAATCCTGCAGTTCCATGACGGAGAGAGAAAATTCTACACCATGTCCAACCCTTTATGTACCCATTTAATCTCCCTCAGAATATTACAAGATTGCCCTTTTAGGGGCAGAGAATGAGTGGGCTCTCAATCATTTAACCCTCAGAAATCTCTCATAGTACATTGCGCCTTTTCTATGCACTTGCAATGTTCTGATTTGTATTAGAGCTATTTGTCATAGAGCCCTTTATATCTTACTCATATTTATGTCTTCCATAGCACCTGCATACAGCATTTAGTAAGTGCTTGTAAAACTAAAACCTTATATAGCACAATGATATTCTATGGCATTAGGTAAATCATATTTCCTCAACCATAAAATCATATGGAAACTTCCCCCTGTCTTTGAATTACCTTTGCATCCACCTGTACTACACTGTCATACATCAGCCTTTGAATTAGTCTATAACATGACTATTATTCTATAATATATTACAATTATAGACATATATTCTCCAAAATAATAAACATTGTTGAAAGTTGACTATGTTCAAAACACTGTACTAGTCATGATGATCAATTTTTAAAAAATGTTTACTTAAGGTGAGGTCCTTAACCTCAAAGGGCTTACAATTTAATGGGGAAACAAAAAGATAGAATCTTATGACAAGAAATCAGTGCCCATTTTATAAATCAGGAAGAAACACTTGAGAACAGTATGACCTTATCAGAAGCCAAGGTGAAAAGTGAATGCACCTTCTTTTAACTCCCCAGTGGCCTATTCATACAACCACACCATATGGCCTTTGGCACCACAGTCCAATATTGGCTTGGAAACACTCTGTAAACATCTGGATGTGTAGCTCTCTCCTTGACACCATATACACCACCCTACCTCCCTCTCTCCCTCCCCCTACATATTTACAAATGGCTTTCCTTGAACCTGCTCCAGGCCCCAAACTTGATATTTCCCTGATCCAAGGCCTTGGTACATGCCAAGCCTGAGGTGAAGAATGTACACAAAAGAAAAAAAAAGGAAGCTTTTAAAATAATTTGCCATCTGTCACTTGGTTTGTTTCAAGTCTCTCTCTCTCTCTCTCTCTCTCACTCTCTTTCCTTCTCTCTCTTTCTCTCTCTTTTTCACCCTCTCTTTCTCTTTCTCTCCTTTTCTCTCTCTCTTTTTCACTCTTTCTCTCTCTTTTTCACTCTCTCTCTCTCTTTCTCTCTTTCTTTTTCACTCTCTCTTTCTCTCTCTCACTCATTCTCTCTCCTTCTCTCTCTCTCACTCTCTCTCCTCTCTCTTTCTCTCTCTCTTTTTTACTCTCTCTCTCTTTCTCTCTCTCTCTCTCTCCCCTTATATTATCTTCCTCTTCCCCTTTTTTCTTCCTCCCTTTCTCTCTCTCTCTCATTAACATACACAGTTATCACCCCATCTTAGTCCAAAGCCTGCCCCAGACAACCATAAACACATATTCTTTAATGAAAGGGGGAAAACCAACCTGTAAAATAACCACAGAAGATCTTCTAGAGAACCAAATATCATAAAATGACCAAGGTGGCCCAGCGGGTTAGGGCAAAGGACTAAATGGGCCATGAATTGGATCCCCAGGAAGCCAATTTTGCTGCTTCACAGTCACATTCACTGAATTTCTGAATCTGGACAGGCTCACACCACACACATCACCACACAGGTCAGGGTAGATTAAGATCATGGGGTGATTCAGTCATTTAGAAGGTAATTAATTATGGAGGGGAAGAACACCTCATGGATCTCCCCTTTGTAGCACCAAAAACTAAAAGGAAAGGAATCACTGCTTTTCTCCAGACTAGAATGCAACAAAAGAGAAACAAAGTTGATTCAAATCTTTTGAAGACTCCAATAGTTATTTTTCATAAAATATGGAAAAAGGTTTCTCCCAACCATACAGTCAGCCAACCAGGACCTCTCTCTACTCTCTAAGGCACTACCCTTTCACATCCTAGAAGTAACTCCCCAGCGTCTCCCATGTGGAGTCCCCATCTGAGGCAGACATTTCACATCTCTTTGAGACCCTTGATACACTCTGATTTGGGCCCACTTATAACATTTTTATGTATAAAACATACTCAGGAACTTGGAACTAGGAGGAATCTAAAAGGTCATCTAGTATAAAAACTGAAAAGCAGTATGGCAGAAACTGGGTATAGACCAGTACCTTACACCATTATGAAGTTAAGGTCAAAATGGATACACGACCTACACATAAAGAGAGATATTCCAAGAAAATTAGAAGAACACAGAACATAGTACTTACTGGACTTACAGAAAAGCAAGTAATGTATGAATAAACAAGGGTAAAATTAGGTGGATAGTTTCAGTTGCATTAAATTTTAAAAATTCTATACAAATAAAACAAATGTTGCTAAGATCAGAAGGAAAGCAGAAAACTGGGAGAAAAAAATTTGTATAGGGAGTTTCTCAGATAAAGATCAATCTCAAATAGGGAAAGAATTTTATCAAATCTGTAAAATCAAGGAATTAGGCTAGATGGCCTCTATTTTCCCTTCCTGTTTTAAATCTATGATCCCTTCTGTTTTACAAATGAGGACAATGAGGAACAGATGGGAAGAATTTACTCCTGTAAATTACTTGAAATCAAGTCTTCAAGATTCCAAAGCCAAAATCCTCTCTGCTATATTGAACTTACTGTATTAGGCATTTAATCATCAGTAGTGCTCACAAGGATCACTTTTATTAAACTTAAAACATTTGCTTGCTCGCACCTACAAAACCTCTTTGCTTCTTCTTGCCTTAACTGACCTCCCTGAATTCAATACCTTAGCTACCTGGGACTCTCCTGCTTAGACAAAATTTCCATTAAATACACTTCTGATCAATACAATTCCATGGCTACTTCTATATCTCTTATAAGAAATAAATGGACTAGTAAATATTCACAGGCTCAAAATATAATGGCTATAGTTGTGTCCCTGTTAAATAGAACATTTTCAGCCACATCTGCCAGACAATGTGGTTCAGTTAAAAAAAAAATTAGTAATTAGGGAAAAAAAATTTAATAAACAATTTGGTGGGGGGAAGCTCTAGATAATAATAAGAAAACTTGGATTGGGCTCTATCTCTGCTTTCTTCTTTAACCTAGGAGATCATGCATCTACCAGATGGCCCAGCCCCTAGGTAAGGACTAAATTACTCCTTAGTGAAAAGTTGTTAGTTGAGGTCTATAGTACTGAAATGAACCCTCCCCTGTTTTGAGAATGAGAAAGTTCCAGGTCAATTGGAGGTGAAGAATATAGTATAATTAATAAGCCAATGCAAGGAACTTTATGAGCAAGTCAACAAGCTAGAAAGAGGCAGAGGCAGAAGGTGGTGTCAGGGATGGGAACAGGTTCAAAAATCAGAAACTCACAATGTCCAAAAGAGGATTTGGTGAGAGCCAAGGTCTTAATGTCAGACTATGAGAGCTCAGTGCCAAGAGGCAGCTAAACTGAGTTAAATAAAATATAAGTTCAATTTGCAGCACTCGGTAAGCCTTGTGGACATCTATGCCTTTGTTCTCCTGACTCACCCAAATGCCATCAACTGGAAAATCTCTTTTGCCACTTTGGCATCCATTAACCTCCGTGAAATTTGTGGGGCAATGGGACGTAATCTCTGGCCTTAAAATTTCCCATCTATAAAATGAGAGACATGCACTAGATAAAATTTAGGTCCTCTAACAATAATGAATCTAAGAAAGTATAGCTATCCCTTCTACATAGTAGGGATTAGGGGTTCAGTGTCCAGAAATCTGGAAAATCCACAAAAAAAATTTGGGGTCTTCCCTTTATACCAGAGAAGTCAGAATTTTTTATTTTTCTTTTATGAAGTGTTTACAGTATTTTATTACACAATTTGGTTTTATAATATGTAATATTTTACATATATTTTATGCATTTATAAACTTCTTCTGTATCATTTGCTGACCTTTATGTGTTGTCTGTAGCTTTTGTAAAATTCCCAAAAAATTCCCATTTAATTTCTTATGCCGATCTGCAATATATCAAAATCATGATAGAGAAAATTACAATGTAGAAGGGATAACTGTACACTATTCTATGTAACAGCATCTTCAAAAACAAATTCTAAGAAATACAAATCATAGAATCACAGGATTTTAGGGATCAAAGAGTCTTTAGTAGATATCTATTCTAGCCCATAGCATAACAAAGAAGTTTTTGTTTGTCCTTTGTTTTCCAAGATGACCTTGACATCAGGGAGATGATTCCATGACATGCAAGTGAGCTGAATTTAGTGAGTGAGAGCTGTGCAAGGTCACTTGCCTCACTTTCCCCTCGAGAGCCATCTGGTCCAGTGGCCAGATATAGATCAGGACAACTAAAGATGGCCCTGGATGCAGTAAGAGACCTTGGTTTTTTTAATCTAAGGTCTTTAACAGGTCTCAGTTTGACTGAGGCAATACCTATTCAATGAGTAAGACTAAGACTTGAGGCAAATAATGGACTCTTTTCCCTAGTCGAAAAAAAAAATAATTCAACATGGAAGGGGAAAAGCCTTGGGGTTTCTGACCAAAGCAAAAAATAATCATTGTTACCAACTCCTGCCAGCTGCATGCACAGTGTGGGGTTAACCGTGTCCTTGACCTAAGTCCATTTCTGACATAATATGTGCCATCTATCCTTTTGGAAATTTTAGGGGAAGATAACCACTCCCTCTTAGAAGAATGACTGGGAAGGAGAAGACAGCCAAGAAAGTCTGACATGAACTCTACAATTGGGAAGAGTTGTTTTCAAATGGTTTAGAGAAAAAATAGAAATTCCTGTGGCCTGAAAATCTAAGGGGAAAAAAAGTCAAAACAAAAGAATTGGAAAGGACTCAAGAATGAAATTCACAAGAAGGTTCTTAGTTTGAAATATCCTAGTGGTCAAGACTTGGGACAAAGTAAGCCGGGAAACAGCTTAAACTACATCAATGGGAATGAGGTATTAGACCCTTTGTATAGCAATGGGATGAGAAAAAGGAGATGACATGATAATGGTGTCAGTAAAGTTCTACCTGGAATCTGGTGGATGAGATGATCTCCAGAAGTCCTTTCCAAACACAGGATTTTTGCTGAATTTCCTTAAGAGAAGTAAAAGAGAAAGGAGAGGGAATCTAAAAAGCCCATGAGACTTGAGAGAATCTTTCTCAGGATTGCCTTGGTATTTTCCTTCTGCTTTGACTGTGAGTTATGTAGGAGATCACACCCAATGCATGAAAACAGAAAAGTTGAGCCAAGTACAAAATAAGCTAATATCCTGTGTTTTCTGCAAGAGGCAAGCTTAATTAGAGTTTAGGTAATTAGCGCTTTCACGGTTTCTAAAAAAATACAATACATTCATTTATGCAAATCTACTCCAGAGTGTGATTTCAGCAAAATGCCATGTAATGTGCCTATCCTGAAAATATGACTTAAAAAGCAACATCTCCCAAACAAATGATCATCTCCAATTTCTGACACGCCCAACAATTGTCCTTGTGAATGTGATGGCTCGTCTGCAACTGGTTAATTCAACTCAGAGCTAGCCTTAGAATAGAATGGAGCCAATGGATCTTTTAAAGCTAGTGCTTTGAGGGACCCTTAAACCACTGAGAAGTGGGCAATGATTCAGAGAGGTAGATAATAAGGAGAAATATTTCAAGGACAGAATATATCCCAAGGCTGATGAACCACCATATGACTTAAGAACAGAGAGAAAGGGCTACCAGTGGCCCAGTAAGAATTCATCATAGCTCTCAAACAATCACATAAGAAAAAAACACATTTTTATTCATGTCTAATAGAATCTAAGATAGGGACTCCAGAAACTTTGTAGTGCAACATATTCTGGAGATTTCCATATTTAACACTCTTAAATAACTGTCATAACTTTAGCAAAATGAGGAGAATTGCTATTCTGCTCCTAATTCTCAAGAACAAGAAAAAAAGAGTTGCTGAAACAGAAATAATGGAAACTTTGGGAGAAAATGATCAAATATATTTTATAATATGTACAAAGAAAGGAGAAAGCCAAGCAGAGTCTGACAGTTCTAAATGTGCAAAAAATCATTTTCAAATGATTCATAAAAAAAAAAAAAAAGATTGGTTCTATAACCTGATGATCTATGCAGGAAGTCAGGAGAAGGATTGGAAAGTTTTTAACCATGAAAATCTCAAGATATAATATCTTGATTTGCAAGTTCCCAATGGGCACGTTTATTTTACACAATGCCCAGCACCTAAAAACATAGAAAAGTTTGATAGGAATCAAATTATTTTTTGCATACAAATACTTATCACTTTTCCTCTGGACTATTATAATAACTTCCTAACTGATCTTCTTACTTCCATTCTCTCTTCTGAAATTCATCCTCCACACAGCTATCAAATCGATATTCCTAAAACTTGGAAAAACTTCAAGAGTTAGTGGAACACCAAGGAGCCTAGAATGATGAGACCCCCCAATCTCTTAAACTGGTTCATAGCTCCATCTGGGGTCAGGGTTGTTAAATAATGATTTATTATTAATAAATGTTTGATTTGTATACTATTTATATTCTCTAAACACCCGGGATTACATAAAAATTTCCCAAGAAGGTCATGAATAGGAAAAATTTAAGAAGCTCTAGTATAGCCCATTGGGTAATAAAAAAATCAAACACGGTTGAACTGAACAATAATTTTTTAAAAATGATTCCTGCTCTCAAGGAACTTACATTCCACAAGGGAAAGGCAATACATATAGGATAGTGATAGCCTGGGAAGATATAAGAAAATCAGAGAGAATGATGATTGAAGTCACAGGGCAATTGATTAATATATCCTTTCTAGGAATTATAATATCTTTATTATTGTTCTTAAAGCTAAATTTGGAAAAGTGGGTATTAGCGGTCAAAGCGGGGGAAGAAGAGATTAGGATTATGCAGCTGCAGCATAGTATGGAGGTAAGAAAGCAGTGAGGTGAACCTGAGACTAGGATGAAATAAATGCTGGTCATAGATATAGAAGTCCAAGTTCCTGGTAGAGAAGAAGGGATAGGCTGGAGCTACAGGTGTCATGGCATACAGATAATCAAGATGTTCATCCAGTTGACCTAGGGACTTCTGGATCAAAACATTTTATTTTAGTCATTTAAGTTTCTAGTTATTGTTTTTTTTTTTTTAGTAATTCACAGCTCTATCAAAAGCTAATACCTATCAAAAGGTATTAATGTATTTATCTTTCCTCAAATACCATTGACCATTCACATCATTTGTTACCTTTGTCATCAAATTTTGTCATCGCATCTTATTTTCTGGATATGAAATAAAACTTCAAGATTGGTTTGATTTGAATTTCTGTTATTAGTTACTTGGTGCAATCTTTCATATTATTATCAATAATTTGATAACTATTGGTTTATATCTCTTATACACTTATTTACTTGAGGAATACCTCCTCATCTTAAATATTTCTGTTTATTTCCTATATATCTTATATATAAGGTCATATTAGACATATTGTATAAAAAGGTTATTTCCCTAGTCAATATTTGTCCTTCTTAATCTAGGAAAATTTCATACAATTGAAATTATGTTTTCTCTTTTGTGATCATCTCCAGCTCATTTGATTTAGAATTCTTCCCATGAAAGCTATGAAAGCTGCCTAATATCAACCTGTTCTGATTTTTTAATGGTGCCATCTTTTATATTCAAGCTGTGCAATCATTTTGAGATTATTCTGGTGTATAGTGGGGGCAGCTAGTTGGTGCAAGATAGAATACAAGAACTTAACATATTCTTTAACATATTTAACATGTATAGGACTACCTGCCATCTAGGGGAGGGGGTAGAGGGAAGGAGGGGAAAAGTTGAAACAGAAATGTTTGCAAGGGTCAATGTTGATATGTTTTGTATATAAAAAACTATAATTAAAAAAAGGAAAAAAAGAGAATACAAGATCCAGAGTTAGGAAGGCCTAAGTTCAAATCTTCAGGCACTTACTAGTTATGTGACCCCAAACAAATCATTTGAAAAAAATTTGTGTTTGCCTCAGTTTCTTTATCTGTAACCTGGGGATCAAAATAGTATCTACTTTTCAGGAGTGTTGTAAGGATCAAATGACATAATGATTGTAACATGCTTAGCACAGTGCCTGGCACATAATAAGAACTATATAAATGTTATCTATTATCTATTATAATATATAATATGTTATATATTTATTTTATATATAAATGTTGTCTATTATATATTTATATTATATATTATGATGTTACATATAAATGTTATTTATTATATATTATAAGATATTGGCCTAATTCCAATTTCTCTCAAATTGCTCTCCAGTTTTCACTGAAATTCTTGACAAATCAGAAGTCCTTCCCCAAACAGTATATGTTTAGGTTTTTTTTTCCAAGTACCAGGTTATTGAGTTCAATCCTAGAGCTCTCCTCAGCTTTCCTAGTCAAACTGCTAAATGGGTTTTCTACATTTGTTGCCTCCATTTCCTCACATCCCACTTGCTTTTTGCAGTTTGGCTTCCAAGCCAACCATGACTGAAAATGTTGTCTCCAAGGTTACTAGCAATCTCTTAACTGATTCTTTTCCTTGATTCCTCTTCCAGCCCCTAAAATACACATCTGCCAAAGTTTTGCCCTAGATCCACTTATTTTGTCTCTTAGTAATCTGGTCAGCTTGAAAGAGTTCAACTATCATCTCTTGAAGATGTCTCCCAAATCGATATCTTTTAGAGTTTCACATCCTTGGCAGGATGGAAAGACCATTGATGTTAAAGTCTGGGATCCCCAATTCAAATCCTAATTTTGATACTTAACAACAGTATGACAAGTCAATTCCCTACTCTAGACTTTATCTTAGCCTTTTAATTTATAAAATGGGGGGGGGGGGGATTTGAATGTGATAACCTCCAAGATCCCTTCCAATACTATGATTCTGTATAACTGTATAATCAAGCATTATAAAAGGAAACACAGCATGTGATGAAGGAATTGTCTGAACCATTAATGAGTAATGGTGTATTTGTTGGGAAACAGTGGCCTAAATGCATCCTAATTCTTTATAATATCATAAAAGTATTCCAAGATGCCTGTCTTCTGCTTTCCATATCACTACTTATGGTTAGTGACTGTCAGAAAATTAGAAACAGTGAAAAAGGAGGGGTTTGGGCTGGCTGTGAGGAAACTACTGTTTATGTCCTCAAAATTCTCTGTTATATTCAAAATATGCTTAAAGTTTTCAAGGAGAAACAGATTTTTTAAAGATTAACTTAAAATTTGAGGCAGAGATTAATTGAAAGAACTCCTTGAAGTCCCACTTCAGGAAAGAAGTTTTTAAATGGTACTGAAACATTCTTTATAAAGGAGAAGAATAAAGAATATAGTTGCCAAGGGTAACTGAGGTAAATTTCAATTCTGGTTGGGGAAAGAATCACATAGACACCATATTTTCTTGGAGGTCTTCTATAGTTAACCTTGAGGAAAATAAGAAAATAAGAAAGAAGAGGCCAGGAAGGAAAAAGTTCATTTCTTTCTTCTAAGAAGCATAACAAATAATTATGGGAATAATTGTGCTTTATATTCCTAAGCAGAGGTAGAACCAGCCGCATACTAGAAAGCATCTCTGGACCACTTTACTCCAGAAGAGTGAAAAAGAATATGTCTAGAAGTTCCTGACATTGACCAAAAAAAAAAATTGCCAAATGTGAAAAAGCACAAATGACATAATGCCTGGTACATAGTAGGTACTTTACAGAGGTGAATTGGTTTTTCTATTCCTACTGTTCTATTCCTTTTAAAAAATATAGCTATAGGTTGTATGTCTTTGTGTTAAGACATTTATATTAAGAGAAGTTAACTCAGTTATAAGAAACAGCACAGAATAACAAGTCAGCTTCTTGTGGTATATAATTAGGAAGATCTCCTTCTCACGAATACAGACTATATGACTGAGCAGAGAACTTAACTTTTCGGTGCCCCAGGTGACTCTAAAAGATCATAAATGAGTTATATTGGTAGAGACAATTTCCTCAGTGGCAGCTTCCTTTAGTAATAAAATCACAGAATGTCACCCCTTGTCCCTACATACACACACACATACACACATGTATGCATAAAAGTTATTTTTATGGCAAATGCATTATTGGCTATCACATGTGTTCTAATCATTCTCATTTATCTAAGCTTAAAGTATGGGTGTCCATTTGGCCTCTAGCACCCTTGCCTATCTGGTGGCAGCTGAAAATCTAATCCCATTGAATGAATATCAGGAAAGCCAATGAAAGAACGAACAATTCTTGGCCAAATGATCTAAATTTCCCCTTTTTTGAATCCTATTATATATCCATAGTAAGAGAGAGTTGGGGAAGACAATGAGGAGACAAAGAGACAGAAACAGAGACGTAGAAAGGCAGAGACAGAGAGACAAAGGCAGAGAGACAGAGAAGAGAGAGAGGGAGAAGAAAGGGAGAAAGGAGAGGGAGAGAATGAGAGAGACAGAGGCAGAGAGATAGAAACAGAGAGACAGAGAGAAAGAATGAGACATAGAGAGGCGGAGGCAGAGAGATAGAAACACAGAGAGAAGAAACAAAGACAGAGAGAAAGAATGAGAGAGACAGAAGCCTAAAGAAGAAAGAGAGAGAGAGAGAGAGAGAGAGAGAGAGAGAGAGAGAGAGAAGAGAAATAGAAAGAGAGAGAAATAGAGACAGAGAGAGGGGGAAAGAGCATTGAATCACTTATCACCAACACTCACTGCTCTGGCTCAACTTGTTTGACAGCCCAAGCTAACTGCACTGATCCAAACAATTTCTCTTGACACCCACTGATCTATACCACAACTACTCATTCTCAACATTTTCCAGTATATTCCTGGTCCAATAAAAAGATGGAGTGGTTACAACCTGTAAGCATAGCAGAGGCCCTGGAGAGACAGTGTCCCCTCAAGGACAAGAGGAAAATTATCTCCCCATTCCCATCTGCCATCTCAGGGTGTTCTCTACTGATGCAGAGATCATTTGACTCAGCTGCAAAGAACTCCAAAAACTCCAAGGGAGAAGGGCGATTGATTTGGACAGATGGACGTTGGTTGTTACCTGGTGCTAGTAGAATTCATAAAAACATTTTCTCCTCTCTTGGGGATTATTTGAAGACAGTCTTTATCAAACTCAGGCTGAAAGGTGGCCAAAAAACAAAAAGAGGAGGAGAAGAAAGAGAAGCAGGAGGAGAAAGAGGAAGAAGAAATGAAAAAGGAAGAGAACAAAGAAAAGCAAAATATCTGTAAATAATCCATAAAATGGATAATCTGTCTCCAAATCAGATTATGAGCTGTGTATAAACACATATGAAATATCTAACCAGGAATGAGCCTCTTGTAGATATTTAATAAGTGCTTATTGGTGACCTGAAAATCAGAAGACTGTTAGCTAAGAGGAGGATGAGAGTCAACTTTAGGGTAAATAAAATCCACCCCTACCTGAAATCAGTTTATTCTACAAAAGAATTTAGAGAAACTTTTACCTCTTACTCCACTGGATTTCAAATTCTCACAAGCATCCCACAAAGCTAACCAAATAAATCTCTTAAATGATCTGGCTCCTAACTGTGAGTCCTGGTCTTCCCCCCACCCCAGAAACAGTAGCTCCCCTGGCAAGAAGCTTTTCAGAGGACTTCTCCTATCTTCTTCACCTATCTTCTTACCTGGATTTCAAGACTAATTCCCTGGTTCTGATTGCTTACCTGACTTTTTTGTTCTCTTGGACCTCTGTGCTAGCTGACTTCTAGTTTCTAACAGGAATTCTGTCTGGATCACCTGGAGAAGCAGAATGGTATACTGAAAAGATCACTACTTCTGGAATTAGAGAACCTGAATTCATTAGCCAGCCTTTGCTACTAACTGGGTGACATTAGATAAGTCATTAACCTTCTCTGGACATCAACTCCTAATATGTAAAATAATATGTAAATAATGGGAGGTTGTAAATGTAAATATATATGTAAAATATGTAATTTTGACTCATATGTCAAATGTAATTTGTAATGTATGTATATGTAAATATGTAAAATAAGGGAGGTTGGACTAGGTATTTCTGAAGATCCCTTCTAACTGTACATCTATAATCAAGCTCCTGGACATACAGACCTAGACCTACTCCTGTTCTTGGCCCTTCTCTTTCATTCCCAGTCCCTTAATCCTCTAAGTCCAGATTTTTTTTATCCTATCTCCTATCTTATCTCCTGTCTCCATCAACCTCTCTCACATCCAGAAACACAAGGCTAAAAATCTGGGTTTCCAGAACATGAGAAAGATACCATAGGTTTTACAATTTTTTTAAATGGCCTTTTCTAGTGACTCATATGGCACCAGTTTTTTGGGGTTTTTTTTATGTAAAAGAAATCTTTTAGGTTTGCTGTCCTTCCTAACAATGGTATCCACAAGTGGAATGGGCTGTCTCAAAAGGTTTCCCTCGCCTGGTGGGGGGAAGGAGGAAGAATAGGATCTTCAAACAGTGGTAAGATGACCTCATTTTTGTTATATCATAATAGATCAGACTATTAAGCCACTGAAATCCCTTCTCATCTTCAAATTTTCCTTAATTTTGTAAAGAGTTCTTGCTAACAAGCAAACTGACAGCTCTTCGGGACATTTATTCATTAGATAATCCAGAAACCAGATATTCAGCACCTAAAGAACGGAACTATCCCTTGATCTAAAGAAACTGAGTGCACGATTAGTATCTCCTGCCTTTTCTAAGAAACATCATGAGTTGCCTAGTTACCAAAGATGCTACCTTCTTTCCAGGCATTGTACTTCACTAAATGATATGTTTTGGCTAAGATAAATGAATCATATTACTTCTTTTTTCCCAGTACAAGTAAACTTACCCTAGCTTCATTTCTAAAAATCCTGCTACTTATTATGTTTACCCAGTCCTGAGGGCTCCAGAAGCACAGTCTGACCCAGTCCTGCCGTTCACTTTACTATTACATGGTGAGAAGAATGAATTATTGCATCCCAGACAACTCCTGAGCCATCCTAGACAGAGGAGTAGCTAACCTATTTTTAGCTTCCCTCCAGGGAAGGAATTCCACAGCCTCCAGTTATCTGTTCCAGTGTTTAACACCCGACCCTATCAGGAAATTCTTCTTTCTAGCTAACCTAACTCTTTCTGGCTGTAACCCAAATCTATTTCCTCTTATTCTAAGGAATGAAGAACAGCTGATCATATCCCTTTGGGTGATCACCTTTCACTTAGTATACAATTAAATGGCCCTTGACCTCTTCCCTCTGTGTCTTATCTTCACTCTTTTTTTTTTTTTCTACAGGCTGAATTATCCCAGGACTTATAGCCTTTCTTTAAAACTTTTCAACTATTTTCTCAGCTTTGCAATTCTCCCTTAAAAACTTACCAAGTTCTCCATGTTTCTTTTACCTGGTCTTGAATAGCATTCAAATTGTGTCTGATTTGGGGTTAGGAAGTGAGGAGCTGAACCGGTTATTTTTTCAGGAAGATTCTCAGTGTGGAAACTCCTTTTATCAATAAAGATTAAAAATCTCTTTTAATGTATAGATTTTCCCAGGGCATCAATCACTTGTTAACTCACTTGTTTGTGGTCATATGGTACAGCAGAAGTGTCAAACACATGCTCAGCAGGCCATTATGCTGGCAATATTCCTGAGTTCAGCCTGAACTAGATTAAAATGTAATTGGGAAATATTTAACAAAATAAATAAAAATATAATTAAATATAGATAACTTTGCATTTTAAAATGAACAGCCCAGAGAGATATTCATAAGTAGATTAGTGGCCCTTGTTTCTTTTTGAGCTTGAACCACTACTGTACAGCAACCCTTCCAACACACACTTGTTAAGTGCCTGTGTTATGGAGATTCTTAGGTAAGGGGGTGGGAGGAACAAAGACACAAAAAATAAGCCTCTACCCTCAAGGAGTTGACATTCAAAAGAGGAATACAACATATAACCAGATGAGTATTTATGTAATGGGGGCAGCTAGGTGGTATAACAGATACAGTGTTGGGGCTGGAATGAGAAACTTATCTTTATGAGTTCAAATCCATCCAGATACTTCACTAGCTCTATGACCCTGGGCAAATCATTTAATCCCTGTTTATCTCAGTTTCCTCATCTGTAAAATGAATGGGAGAAGGAAATGACAAACCACTATAGTATCTCTGCCAAAAAAAACCCAATTAGGGTCACGAAGAGTTAGACTCAACTAAAAAAAAAAGGGTATGTACAATAATTTGAGGAAAGAAACTTAACAACAAAGCAGATGGGGAGGAGTTTCTATGGGAACCAGGACATAAACTGAGGCAGTAATTAAAACCCAGGACCTTCTGATTAAAGACCAGACCTCTATCTTTCCACTGCATCATATTGCCTCTTACTTTTCCTAACAATATAACTTTTCAAAATTGACTAATATTAAAAATAGCTAAAAATAGATCAATGGTTCAAAGAAGATGTAAAAAGAAGACACCACCCTTACTCCTTTTCAGATTTTAAGGTCAACAGGAATAGAATATTGTATATAATGTTGGATTTTTTTGGTGATGTGTTAATTTATTTTGCTGAATATCTTTTTTCTGTCATTTTTTTTTTTTTTTTTTTTTTTGCTGTTCAGGATTGCTGGCTGGAGCTAAATTCACAAATCTGGTGAGACTGTCACCTCACTCTGGTAGAATAGGGGATGCAAGGAAAAATCTAGGTGATATTAATCAAATATATAAAAAATCTATTACATATATGTGTATGAACATGGGAAGTGGCTAAAATGCTCAAACCAAAGGATTCACTAGTCTCATAATCTTTTGCCAATGATGGCATCAGGTATTACCTTTTCTTAATTCTACTTCAGATAAACACTCTATTTTGAACAGCCTGAGCTTTCCCTTAAGTTTTTATGGATCTCCAATTAGTTTATCATTCATCAATGATGATAAGCCTCTCAATATTTGAGCTAAGGCAATCTTTGGACCATACAAGTAGAAGTTGTCTGTCAATGAGATCTCACTCAAAACCTTTCTAACTTGGTAAAACCTAATAGAGCACGCATACTGCTCATGTAGACCTCAAGAACCCAAAGTAGTCTCTATCCCACAATAGGAACCAGAGTAAATTTCCTACAAATTTAACTAAAGGAGAGCTTCTTAATTTTTCTTGTATCAGCGGACTCTTCTGGCAGTCTGGTAAAGCCAATGGATGGATCCTTTCTCCAAAAACAAGTTTTTAAATGCATTTTTAAAAATACATAGAACTACCAAAGAAAGCAATTATTTGAAAGTAGTAAACAAAATATACTAAGAAAAAAAGTTCACAGACTCCAGGTTAATAAACCTTGGTTTTTCCCTGGAATAGGAGCACAGGCCTGCAATCACTCCTAGTGGGGAGGCTGAGGCTGTTCCTGGGAGACCACACCTGAAGTAGATCTGCCATCAATCAGGTGTTCACACTAAGTCTAGAACCAATATGATGAGCCCTTGGGAGTGGGAGGCTACCAGGACACATAAGGAAGGACAAATAAGTCCAAACAGGAAACTCCTGATGAGCAGTGGGACTGAGTTAGTGAATACCTTCTGTAGATTTCCAGCTCGAAAAAGATAGGGAGACCCAATCTTAAAAAAACAAATACAAAATAACAACAACCCTTAACTTTCTATTATTTTTAATACACTGTCCTCAACTTTCAAATGTGGGCTCTATTCCAAAAATCCACTTTAAAGTCCATTATTTTACAATTTGTAACACATTCCCCATAGTATCACAGTGATAAATAGCAGATAGTTGCTTCTATCCTAGTGAGATCTGAACTAAGACAAAACTCACTGTGGAGGAATAGAAAGAAATACAGGAAGTCCATCCTTTTGATGGTAAATTATTGGGTATTATCTCATTTTCTTACCCTAAGTTAAGTAAGAGTAAACCTATTTTTATATAACGCTGTCTTACACTGGTTGTTATTTACACCAGAAGGTCAAACATGTAGTCCATTTGGACCCACAACATTCCCAAGAACATCCTGGGTCAATTAAAATATAATTGAGAAATATTTTACAAAATAAATTAAAAATATAATAAACATAGATAATGTCAATGTGTGGCTTTCTAATATGTGACCCATAGGGATCCTTATATATAGGTTTGTGGCCCCCATTTCTTTACACATTTGATACCACTAATGTATATCACCTCCTGCTAGAATTTAACTAGACAAGTCACTTTAAGTTTTTCAATTTTTTTCTCATCTGTAAAATAAAGATAGTAACTTATAATGTCTCCCTCAGAGTTTTGTAGCAAGGATTAAATGAGATAATGTGTAAACTGTTTTGGCTTTTTTATGGGAAGGGATAAGACCTTGTCATCATCCATTTTAACCACAGTTTGAATGAATTTCAAATGCTTTTTTATACTAATTTTGTGGAAAATGTATGGACCTCCAGAAAGAAAGGGATACTCTGATTGCTGTGTTCCCTCTGGTACCATATCTGAAGTGCTATGTTCAGTTAGGGGGACATCTTTTAAAAAGAACTCTGGAGAGCATCCCAAGGAAGGGAGTCAAGATGGCAAGGGTATTCTGCTAACTACCTTCTCTCTGATGATTATGGCCAATTTAACTACCCATGTCCCAGGTCTCCCCCATTAGTCAGTAAATTCCTTGAGAGCACGGTGTTTTATCTTTCTTTGTATACCCAATGCTTAGCACAAGACACAGCACATAGCAGATACTTAATAAATGCTTATTGATTTACTGTAATCACTTAAAAATTTAGGAACGCTATACTGAAGAGAAGACTTATGGAAGCAATGATATCTGCTTTAAATATTGAAAAGATTATCAATGTGGAAGGATTGGGCTTGTTCTCTTTGGCTCCAGGGGGCCCAACTTGAATCAAAATGACTGGAAGTTGTAGATGATGTGAGCTCCCTGAGAGGAAAAACTACCAATTAGAACTGGCACATAGTAGTGCTTAATAAATATTTATTGACCAACTGATTGAATGGGCTTTGGGGAAGTAATAACTGCCTCCTCACTGGAGGTTTTCAAACAAAGGTTGGGGAACCATTCTGTTAGGAGTATGTTGGGAGGGAGGAGGATTCATGTTCCACATACATCAAATTAGATGATCTTGGGATCTCTTATGGCTGAGATTCTAAGTCTCTCTCCTATCTCTCTGACGGCTACTTCCAGTATCCCTCATTGAGCTGCCTTAGAACACAAGGCAGGGATGCTGTTTTTGCCTTTGTACTCTCAAGTATTAGCAGTGTTTAGGACATGGTACTAAATGTTCTTTCTGACTCATCCATCCTATTAGAGGTAAACAATTCTTATTTGGTTCTGTCCACAACCCTTTCCTCACTGTGTGCTCTCCCTTTTGGAAATCCACCCCCACAACTTCAGGTATCATTTCTACGTGAGGGATTTGATCCTTTTCCTGGTGTTTTCTAATACTGTTTCTCTACGGATGCTGGGAGGGGGGCGTTGAAGAAAAGGAGGAGGGGTCAGGAGAATGGGAGGGAGACCACAGATGGCAGAAACAAACTTTATCTGCTTTATAATTATGCTATGGCTGGACAGCCCTGTGCAGATCTGGACGCTACACACGCTTGGTGCAGAATGGCCCTCGCCCTCCTAGTTTTGTTTCAAGTAGGTGTGTGCTCTTGCTAAGGGCCCAGTTTTTCAAAAGGGAGAAAACAAGAAAAGGTCATTGTTCCCTCAACCATTTGCAAGAATATCTGAGTTTAAAATGGAAGATTTGTCATTTGCATGGAGAAGGGAGGGGTGGGGGGAAGAGAGGAAGCATTGTGAGGTGTTGGTAATGTAAAAACATAAGTATGCTGTTATTTATGTAATTAGTTATTGCTTTCATTATGGGTGCAGTCTTAATGGTTATAGTATTTATGTATAATTACCTTAATATTCACTGAAATTTCCAAGTAGCTCCCTAATTAACTGTCTCAAATATATAATTACATTGCATCTTTACGCAAGACTTGCCTAATTAATGTAGTTACACCACTTCTTTTGTGAATGTGCATTATTAAATGCTCTTTGCATCATTCTTCTGACTTCTTGTAATTCACGCTTTACAAAAATTAAGACCCCGAATTAGAAACCTTCCTGAGCGGCCCAAGGCTTCAGCAAAGCAGAGGCTCACTCACATCCACTCAGGGGGAAAATAAGAATTTACCAAGCCTAATTATGGCCTGCCCATTATACAATCTTCCTACCTGGAGGTGAGAGAAGCCCCAGGCAGCCGTGGTTCATTAAAACAGACACAAGTACTACCTCCAGGGTCTCCACTTTCTTAGTCTAACTCTGGAAGTTTGTGAGCCCCAACACCCCAGGCAGAGGCTAGTTTACCCATCCTTCTAGCACTTACTCCACTGGGAGAGGAGTCATCAACCCAGGTTTTACTCTCACCTAGGTGCTTTAGGGTGGTTCACTGGAACTCTCTGAATCTCAGTTTCTTCCTCTGTGAAATGGGGATAACAAAAGCTAGATGGATTAAATGAAACTATGTCCATTGAAAGCATAAACATGATAGCAAATGGAAGGTATTATTATCATAACCAGTTAGCCTTTTCTTTATGCTCATCTCATATCCACCATCCTATAACTGCCACTGATTAATCATTTCTGGAAAAGAACTGACTAGTCAATCAAACAATAATTTTATGGTCTCTTAACACAGAAACATCATGATTCGATGGGAAGAGCACTGGATTCAGAATCAGAAGCTCTAGGTTTAATCTCAATCCTGTCATTATGTGAAGATGCCTCTTTATCTCTCGAGTATATTATCTTAAGCTTCTATCTTTCTCATTATTAGTAAATGACTAGACGAACTTCCTTCCAGATCTAAATTTACAAATCTACATCCTGTAGTCCAGTTCTGTGCCCTAGACAGAAATTTAAGGCATGATTTCTACCCTGGGGGTGTTTATCCTATGGTTGAGGAAGAAAAACTAATCCATAAAACAAATAAACAATTATCTGAATACACAGACTTGAGCCAAGTCCTGGCCAGCAGGCCATATTTGAATAGGAAGAGAGGGAGAAAGGATAGCACAAGCCTCCCTAGAGGAAAGAACAACACAAGCCACAGAGATCAAGATGATGACATGGAAGACAGCGGGGTCATTTTTTGACTTCCTGACCACTCACTTTTACATATGCTCTTGCAATCTGGTTTCCAGTTCCCTGGAACTGGAAATTGATCTCTCAAAAGAAGCTGAGTTTCAAAGGACTCAATACCAAATCCAACAGCCTCATTTTCAGGCTTCCTTCTTCTTGACCTTGTCCACCACCTCCTTCTCGATACTCTCTCCTCCCTTGGCTAAGGTGAATAATTTCCACTAGTTATATTGCTACCCATACTTCTAAACCCAAGTTAAACACTATCTCCCTTAGGAAATCTTATCTGATCTCCCTGAAATGATGCATCTAATTTTATATAGCAATTTGATTATAACTTTGCTGAACATGTTTTCTATTATTATGTATTCTGTGTAAACACCATATCACTTATTATATTATAAGCTTCATGAGGGCAGGAATTGTGTGTTTCAAACCTTATTTTTCCCTAGCATGGTATAGAATATGTAATTATTTAATAACTATTTGTTAAGCTGAGCTGAGATAGCCTGAAAATAGAAAAGGATAAATGTTACAGAGTAAAAGAGAAAGTTGCATAGATAAGGAGATATCTGATTATGGAAAGTCTTAAAACTTAAGCAGAGGTGTTTGAACTTGATGGGATAATAGAGGACCTTTATAACTGTAAAATGACAATATAGTATCACTTATAACAATACCAACCATTTGTTCTCTACATTCTTCAAGGGAGAATTCAAATTATTATTGCTATTCTTTAAATTGCTACATTATAAACATTTTAAATTATTTTATATTAATATATTTAAAATTCAATCAATAATTATTCATACAATATAATAACAATGTGAAATTTAGGATATAAGAATGATGATGTTTATAAAATACTAGCGAAAGGGACAAAGAAAAACTTATCCAAAAGCTTTAATGAAGACTCACTCATGTAATGTAGCATTCAGAACAAGAAAGGCAGCAGTCCTGTCTTCTAGGAGCTAATAGTCTATGATTAGGGAATCTTCACTGCTGGAGAGCTAGAACTATAGACTAGTCATTCACCCACCAGGTATGCTTTAGGGCCAATGCATATGAACCAATTCTTTATTATTATTATTATTATAGCTTTTTATTTATAAGTTATATGCATAGGTAATTTTTCAGCATTGACAATGGCAAAACCTTTTGTTCCAATTTTTCCCCTCCTTCCCCCATCTCCTCGCTTAGATGGCAGGTAGACCAATACATGTTAAATATGTTAAAGTATATGTTAATGCAATATATGTATATATAGGACCAATTTTTATAGGCTAGTGACTTCCCTATATTCTTCCATTCATTCAAAAAGCATTTTTTGAGTCACACTTCTGGGTATAACCATGTAGAAAAGTTGAGTCAGATGAAAGTAGAGAGAGAATACCTGGATACAAAAACTTGATACAATAGTAAACACATCAAGAGGACCTATATTTGCTACTGGGGACTCTGTTATCTTGGGCAATTCGCTTAATTTCCAAGGCATAGATATCAGGCCTTTATCTAAAGATATTTAGATAATTTAGATAAATAAACATATTTAGAAGGGAACCTCATCTATGAGACCATTATAAAATCTGATAGATTTAACTGAATGGGTTCTGAGGTTCCCTTCTAAATATGTGATACTATGATCTTATTCAGCACCAAGTACAATGTTCAACACAGAATTAGAAAATAATAATAGCAGTGTTGGAGGCAGTACTCAATATCTCTTAGTTCAAGTTCAATGCTGAGAAGAAATGAAGTCTTCATTAAGTCATCGAACACATAAAAAAGGAAGTTTGCCTTCACAGTAAGAATATACAATAAAATTATGATGACCTTTAGCTTCTCTGGACACAGGACCTCCGCTTCTTCTGGAAAACTTCTGGTTAGTAAGGTATGGCCACTCCTGTCAGGTCTGAGATCCACAATAGCTAGCCACAAATGGCTCTTAGATGACTTAGAAGCTGCATCAGGGAAACCAGGACCAATCGGGTCTCAGAGGTAACTTTGTCCTGGACCTACCCTATACTGACTGGGAAAGATTAGGAATTAGGGAAGCAAAGGCCAATCAGGTAATAACAGCTAACATTTATATAGTATTTACCAGGTTCTAGGCATTGTGCTAAGTACTGTGTAATTGTTATCTTATTTGATTCCCCACAACCCAAACACAATAGATTCCCATTTTAAAGAAAAGATAATGAAGGCAAGTAGATGTTATATGACTTGCCTGGAGTCACACAGCTATTATATGTCTAAGGCCAGATTTAAACTCAGATCTCCAGAACTCCAAGCCTAGCACTCTGTCCACTATATCACCAATTGACAATTGGGTCTTAGGAGACAGTTTTGTCTTCTTTTAGAAAAAGCATCCCTGTGTCATGATTGGAGAGAAAGAAGTTGTACCTGGTCCTGTCACAAAAACAATGACTATATAGCAATTTAAGTCATAGCACAAAAATGTTTTAGTTACATAATCTCACATGATCCTGACAATTACCCTGTGAAGTGTATTACATAGGGTACAACACACACAAACACACAACTCACATTAACCCTATTTTACAAACTGAAACCTAGAGAACTGCAACAAGTAAATGTCAAAAGCACAGAATCCTAAATTAAGAGGTTATTGGAGCTGGAAGGGACCTTAGAAGTCATCTCATTCAGCAATTTCATTTTACAGATGAGGAAACTGAGGCTGAAAGAGGAGTGAAGTGATTTGCCCAGTCACTCTGCAAGTTCATTTCAGAACTAGGATTAGAACCCAACAAATGTCACATGGCAATAAGACTTCATTACAAAGCAAGAAGCCTCAATCTATTCTAATGATGTTTTTATTCTTCCTTCCAGTCTTTATACTGTTAGGTTAATTTTGGCACTTGATTATCTGGTAAGTATTTGTGAGGAAAAAACCACAAGCATATGCACAAAATCTGAGATATATAGAGGTTGAGATGAATTCAATCCAATTCACTTTAACAAACTGGGAGGAGAAAGAATTGAACTACATAATTTGTTGTATTATAAGGCATTGAGCTAGGTACTAGCTAGATATTAGGTAGTAGGTACTGTTTTTGAAATCAAAGAGTTGACAGACCTCCATCTTGGGGTCCACAAGTTTTCATCCCCTATTTAATAAGAAAAAGGATCTATGAGAAAAGTATCAAAAAAAAAAAAGTCTTTTGGGCCAGGAGAAGCAAAAAAAGAACAATCACAGAATATCAATTTTGGTCAAACTACTTCCTCTTCTTGTTATGTAAGGTTAAAATAACACCATAAAACATATGTATCAGCAGAACGCCTTTTCATCTAAAAATGGTACAGGAGGTCCAAACAAAGCACAAAATGTCTCCTAAGAAAATTTCTACAAATAAAAATCTATTTGTCTATTGAGGATACTCTGATTTGATTTTAGTTTTATTTTGTTTCCTTGTTGTCCTCTCCATCATCCAAGTATCTCTCATATTTCATATTCTAATCCTTTGATGGAACAAATCACAGAATCAGAATTTTTAGAGTTAGATGGGAAATGGCAAAAATGGATATGGTTTCATCAATGGAAATGACACTAAGAAAGGTGCCTTTCACCAGCTTTGTCACTTTATTCTAAAGACCAATGGGCTTTGACTTCTAGTTGAAACCTCCTCAACATGCTGTTTTCCTTAGTGGATTGTGAATTCCTTGAAACAGGGCCTAATGCTTATTTAGTACAATGACACATAAAAGCTTTATAGATATTTTTTCATTGATTCATTCAACACTATCAGTCTCAAAAGGAAAAAAATTAACATCTATCAAATGAATGAATATTAGTTGAATGAATAAATGAATCTGAAAAAAAATAACTTTCAGTAAAAGCACACTGAAAGAAAAACAAAATTATCCTATCTACCTACTATGAGTTGTCATGAACTATAAGATGTCAAGAACATCTATATTCAAAATGTAGATTTTACTTTTTAGGAAAAAAAATAATCCCTTCCTTTTGTGAATTTTTTTCTCGGTTTAAGGCTCAAACATCTACAAATGTCTTGGCAACAGGTGTTAATGTGGTACTTAACTACTGTGCACAGATAATTCATCAAAGAAAAACTGATGACAAAATGAAAGATTTATATCCCCTTCTGGAGTATTTTCAGCCCTGAGGGTCTCATAGCACAAGACAAAGGCACAGTCTCCTTTAGCAATCCATCCTCGCATGAAATTTATGATGTTACAAGGTAGGGATAAGAGTGAGTGGGAGCTTTCACAAGCTGCTTCCAAAGCACCTGCACTATAAATTGTGCCTTCCTATTTGGGATATGGTGACCGGCTCTCCAAATGGGGCTCATTAACTCCATAGGAGTAGTTGCAAAGCAATCAAGGGCAAATTTCAACAAATGAACTCTCCAGCTATCTTTTGATGTAATGGTTTCCTAAGTGAGAAAGTTATACAAAGGACTAGCTCTTCTGTATATGCTATCTATCACTTCAGGTCTTTTATGAATCCCTTTTAGAGCATTATCTTATATACACATCCTTAGATATGTTCATCTTGTTTCTCAGACACAATGGAACCTACTTGAAAAAAGAGACCATCTCATTTTTGTATTCTTTGAATAATTATTGAATTAATTGCCACTGGTTTGCTAAATTTGGTAGGTCTATTGGATAAGCATTAACTCTGTTGATCTACTAGGGGAAGATGAAATATCATGAAGGTTTTAGCATATCATAAATCAAGAACTGGAAAAAATACCAGAGGTCATCCATTCTGTCCCCTTCATTTTACTGAAGTATGAGGAGAGAGAGGCTCTAGGAAAGTTAGGCAATTTGTCAATGGTCATATAGGCAATCAAAATTAAAGGCAGGATTTGAATTCAAGTTCTCTGACTTTGGAACTCATTTGCTTTTCATTATATTACACTGCTTAAATACCAGCAGTATAACTTACTTTGGAATTTAAATTTTCCCCCAAATGTCAATCTCTCCTTGTGATTAAAAAAAATGCCAGGAAAGGGGATGGCCATGAAATGAAGTGAAGATAGAACCTAATGCTGTGCTTCTTAACTGGAGGTGTGTGGAGTTGGTTTATTGGTTTGTTTGGTTGGCTTTAGGTTTTTTATTTTTAATATTTAATTTTCAATATTGATTAATTAAAATACAATAATAACTACATTCCCATATAATTATTTTTATTTTATAATCCTATGTATTTTAAAAGATTGTTTTGAGAAGGAATCCAGAGGCTTCACTTTCCACAAAAAAAAAAAAAAAAAGAATCTTTGCCTAAAAGTGATGAACCTATAATCTCACTGGTTCTGTGATCTAACCTGCTGAGCTACCTAGCCTCTAGAATAAATGATATCAAAGAGAATGGTTTACTGACCTGCACAATCTGATCCATATAGTGCTCAAGCAATCAAATCCTTTCATTATGGCTTTTCCAGGCCAAATTCCAGACAGCTCTAACCATCTCTGCACCAAGAACTTATCAGTTACTTTTTCTTTACTATAACATATACCCTCTCTCATCATTTTTTTAAAAATAGGCAACCAGTCACATAGTTACCATTCAGCTTGATTACATCAAACAATTTTGTAGTTGATAGAAAATGAAAGCAAAAATAAAAGTACTTAAAAGAAGATCTAGACAAAACTTAAAGTTACCACTTTATGGGTCTGTCATAATCGGAACAAAATAATAAACAGATGGTGTGCACATAGTTTACTATATATTAAGGCTACTTTTTTGCTTTGATTTATTAAAGCTTAAAACTGCACTAATATTTTCAGAATACCCTGCTTATCAACATTTAACATGGAATAATCCCATTGGTTGACATGTTTTGTTTTACCTTTCTTAGTATCATCAGTGCATGGAACATAGTGTGCATTTAATAAATGCTAGTTGACTTCACTTGAATAATAGCAATATACTGTAGAAATGTTCTCAAAACCTGGGAATGATCTATTATTCAACCTAAACCACGTGGATGGAATTTTTTTTCCAACATTGGATTTTTCCACATATCTTTTTTCTTTTCTTTTTTTTTTTTTAAACATTGCAAACTCTAGATAGGTACCAAAATAGCTAGTCGTTGCAACATCTGGGAGGCTAACAGACACAGGAAAAATACAACAGAAGAGGAAGATCCATAAAAACAGGAAACATGGAGAGAAGAGTGAAAAGATGTCAAAACAAAGGAGGTCCTGGGAGAGCGAGGGGACTCGGGTGGAGAGGCCAGGAGAAAAAGATGAGTTCATCCTCCGGCAGAAGTTCCTCGGGAGTCTTCAGAGAATTGCAGGGTGACGTCGCCATATCCCCCACAAAAGACTGAAGGCCCTTTTCACCTTGCTCTTACAACATAAAAAGTCATTGCCCTACACAAGAGAGTATCTTTGTTCAGGATGATATACTAATGAAGCCCTAAGACAGTATACAACATGAATTGTAGAGAGATCTAAATACCAGTATACTCAGTATCCTTCCCTAAGATTTCTGCCAATTAAACAAGCTACAATGCCCCTGTGCCCACTTCAGGCTATTCTCTTCTCAATGGTCAAATTGATCTTTTTAAACCTGGGTCTTATTGTCACCCTGTCCCTTGCCATTTAATAAATTCCAGTGGTTCCCTAACACCCCCAAGAAAAAAAATCCTATGTCTGGCTTTTAAAGTCCTTCAAAACTTGACTCCTTTCTACCTTTCCAGTCTTCTTATACCTTTATCCCTTCCAGTAATGTCCATCTCCTTGTGGTCCCTCATAGCTGACATTCCATCTCCTAACTCAGCATTTTCACTGGCTACCCCCATGCCTGCCACTGTCTCCCTCCCCATTTCTATCCCCAGCTTCCTTCAAATACCAGTTACAAGTCATACTTTCGGCAAGAAGCCTTTCCCAATAACATTCTCAATTCTTAGTGCCTTCCCTCAGATTCTATTCTCAATTATCTTTTCCATATTTTCTTTGTACAGAGTTGTTAGCATGTTCTCTCTCTCCTTTGACTGTGAGCTCCTTGAAAGCAGAGGCTGACTGTTTGTCCATCGTTTTTCTTTTTGTCTTTCTTCAGATCCTCAATGCTTAACATAGTACCTACCACATAGTTAGGTATTGGATAAATGCTTATTGACTGATTTGACTCTACCATTGATACTCCATTATTCTCTAGCTCATATGCTCTGACTTAGCTATAAAAACCTACTTAGAAAATTCTACATCTAGCTCAATCTAACCTTTATTTGATCATCCCCCCAGAATGTTTTACCTGGACCAGTAAACACTCATCCTTTTTTCCCTTTTCAATGTCTTTCTCAAGACTCACTTCCTCTATGAACTTTACATGACTCGCCACTGTTATTGCTGTACTCTTTTCACAGATGCATAATTTGTATTTGTATACACATTTCTTTAAACATGTCTAATGCCTTTTTAAATGTATATGTCTCTTTGAATCTCCCTTACTATATATTAAATTCCTTGAGGGAGTGGGAATTACATCCTGATTTTTCTTTTGTATCTTTTCATAGTATCATAATCAGCATAACCAAGCACTTAATCAATGCTTTCAATTAATTTCACTGAAAGAAGGAAGGAAGGAAGGAAGAAAAGAGAGAAAAAATGAGAGACAGAGGAAGAGAGAAAAAAAGAAAGGGGGTTGAAGAGAAGAGAGGAAGGGAAAAGAAAAGGGAGGAAAGGAGAGGGGGAAAAAAGAAGAAAAGACCTTTTTGCTCATTGGGGAATAGTCAAATAGTCTTTAGTTCAAAGATTTATAATCTTTTCAGAACATTCTATTCAGAATATTTTCAACTACATAAAACATCTAGAATTAAAAAGGAAACAAACTCCATGTAAATATAGTTATTAAAATATGTTTAAATGATCACAGATCACAAGTTAAGAACCTCTTCTTTTGCTTCCTAGCTGTGTGACCCTGGGCAAGTCACTTAATCCCAATTGCCTCAGCAAAAAAAAAAAAAAAAGAAGAACCTCTTCTTTGGATAAAGACAAAATAGTATGCTAGTATGGATCAGAATTAGTGGGTGATGAATAATATAGGATAATCAATTAACCTGGGGGAAATAGACATCATTAAAGCATAATGTCTAGAGTCAAGGAGTCCAAAAGTAATCCCATGGTTAAAAGTTGGAAATCCACAAAAGTAGAGAAAATAAGGGGGGGGGGGGAAAGTCTTCAAATTAAGATTAACAAAGCCAAGGAGAGTCTACACAAATCAAAATTAAGAAGTTGCCACAGACAAAGAAGCACAGAGTGTTAGCTACTGGTGATTTGTTTCATGATAAGAATAAGGCTGAGGCAACATCCTTTTGAAGCAATACTATGCTAGCTGCAACCCTTCTCCACTCAACAAAAGGCAATATAGCAGTGAACTCCAATACCATACAGCCTTCTCTTGAAGAACTCAAGAGAAATAAGAGAGAGCTGGAGGAAGACTTCCTCCTATGGGGCACAAATTGCACATGGATTTCCATGTTCTTTCTTGGGACGCAGCCCTATCAGCTTATTAGCTGTAGGTTATGTCATTTTCAGAATCTTTCAGGTTATCTCTTTCTAGAAAACCAAGGGATAGAACTTATAACATTTGATGGATGGGAAGTTCAAACTCAAGGGTCAGGTATTGATGAGTTATGAGGATCCTATAGACATAAGAACTAGTGGGGTACGAGGCTTTATTAGGTTTTTTTTTTGCCAACAAAGCCAGCTGGGCTGATTTTCTAATGGTCCTATCCCTTGGAGGACCAACCAGGCAAGTAATCTCCAACCTGTCTTTGGGTTTGCATGGTTTTGGCAACATCCCTATTCATTCTCTGAGCCCATGAAGTTGAGGTAGCCTGTGCTCCCTGGTCTCCAATTGTGCTACTGGCAAGAATAGCACAGAGAGTTCTAGAGGTTCCAAAATAACTGAAAGAACAACCAGAATTTGGATTCAAATTGCTGGATAAGTAGTAGTAGATCTATGCGTACTTTCCTCAAAGCCAATTTGTCTCAATGGCCAAGTAAAATCTTGAGGAAATCCTGACTCAGGTTCCTAAAGGAACTGGTCTCCTTTTAAAAAATCTAGCTTCTGACTAAGATGGTAATTCCAAAATGGAGCTATTTCAACTTATACATTTAAAAAGGCATTAGACATGTTTAAAGAAATGTGCACACAAGTACAAATTATGCATCTGTGAAAAGAGTACAGACATCAAATCACAAAGGTATCACTTTTATACCCAGGGTATAAAAGGTCCTGGAGATAGAGGTAAAAACAATAGTTTTATTAAATTAAAAAACCCAAGGAGGTCCTCTACCCCGCTGGTTAACTCAATAAATATTTCTAAGTGTTTTCTTCCTTCCTTCCTCTCCTCCTTCTTTCCTCCCTCCCTCCCTCTTTTCTTTCCTTCATTCTTTCTTTCCTCCCTTGCTTCCTTTTCTTCCTTCCTTCCTTACTTCCCTCCTTTCTTCTTTCTGTCCTTTTCTCTTTTCTTCCTTCTTTCCTTCCCAACCAAATATACTAATGAATAAGATATGACTAGGGTAGCTAGGTGGTACAATAGACAGAATTCTAAGGCTGGAATCAGCAAGACCTGAATTCAAATCCAGACTCAGATATTTGTTAGCTTTCGACCTTGGACAAGTCACTTTACCCTGTTTGCTTCAGTTTCTTTGTCTTTAAAGAGTTGGAGAAGGAAATGACAACAACTCCTGTATTTGACCCCAAATGGGGTCACAATGAGTTGGACATAACTGAATAATAACAACAACAAAAGAAAGATATGATCTTCTCACAATTCAGAATACTTAAATAACTATGACAAAGACTATAAGATAATAATTGCCAAATTGTTTTAGTTGAAAGTATGAGTTATTCAGGTATGGATTTTTTTTTCACTTTCTTCAGATGTGGATGATATGAGTTTTTTTTTTTTTTGCTTATTTAAGTATCCACATAAATATTTACAGTTTTTTTTTAATCTAAAGAACTCAAGAAAGTTGAATAACACATATCCCATTTTCTTATGGTTATACAAGTTTCCCAAAGAAATTTTAGACAAGTATACAAAAGCCTAAAATAAAGATATTTTATTTATATGTATATTTTTATTATGTATGTACATACAAATCAAAAATAAAATTGCCTCTGTCCTCAAGAAGTAGTGTCTTGAACTCATGCTTTTTGACACCAAGTCCAGGGAAAAGGAGTCTAATCCAAACATAATGCCCTGTTTCAGAAATCCAGGAGAGTAAGTAACTAAGAAGATGCTCTAAGATAAGAAATCAGGGAAAGTGACAACAGACCCAGGAAGTCATAGGAAAAATCAGGATCTAAGAGATAGAAAGAGACAAATCTGGTCCAGATCCACTGAGCGTGAAGCCATCTATCACAGATGAGAAATCCTGCCATTGCTAATTTCATTTCAAACAATGCATCAGCCCAAGACTGTCCCCATTCCCTTCCTTTTCGACCAGAGACACCAAAGTTGTGGGTTCAGAAGCAAGGTTTAAAAATTGCAGACTGATGAATGACAAGCCCGCAGAAAGTCTGATTATAAAAAGTCTAATTTAAAGCATTTGTTATTGAAAAGGAATACTGCCAAATGAAGAGCACCCTGCAACTAAAGGATTAAAGCCCTACTGTGAGAAGATAAGACATCTGGATCTTGCCAGTGTCTTCACTGCTGGGTACTGCCTTCTTGTATCTAGTTAAAAAAAAAAAGGCAGGAGAAAGTGAGATGGGGGACTTTGCACAGCCCTACCTGACTTAAATGTAATATACTTACGTCATGACATCACCTCCCTGGTCATGGTCCTCTTCCAAAAAAAAAAAAAAAAAAACTACCTGAGTAATGCAAGTCTGAGGAGAATGACAATGTTCTCATTGAGCAGTCCTTAGAAGACTCCAAATGGTGTTGCCTTCTAAGACAGTGGTTCTCAAACTTTTGTTCTCAGTATCTTCATGTTGTTAAAAAAAAAAACTATCGAGGATCTGTTCAAAGAGTTTTTTGTTCACATGGGTTATATTTATAGCTATTTATTATATTAGAAATAAAAAAATCAATTTGAATTTGTAGACCCTCTGAAAGGGTTTCAGAGACCCCAACAATTCTTTGGACTACACTTTGAGGACCACTCTTAGAATCTAAGAAGAGGCAAAGGAGTTATTTGAATGCTTAATGCTTCTGTATTTGTTCTAAGACCCTCGTGAGTTTGTTGTATCTTATGCATTTTCTAGGAGAGGAAATAAAGGCTGTTTCATACCTGGGCCTTCATTACATACTTCTATGGACCTCACTTTGGAAAGAGATATCATATAAGTTTGTAAAGGGATCGCTTTATTACCTGTGACTACAGACAATTTATTTATTGTCTCTGTTTCTATTTCCTAAGCTGTTATATGGGGATAATGCTTGCATTATGTATTTCATGAAGTCATTGTATAAAAAACACTTTATTTAACAGTTATCAGTAGATGATTGCTAAGCTTCTGCAGTCAAAAAGATTCATTCATTACTCGGTGGCTAACTCTCTTAGTGAGGAGCCCCTTCCCACTTAGCTTCACACACACACACACACACACACACACACACACACACACACACACACTGCTCTGTCTAGAGCCTTAGTTTCCTTCAAGCTTTCTACATGACATCTTTCCCCATATTCACCCAGTGGTACATGGTAAATGTTTAACATCCAGTTCTCTAGGGGGAAAAAAATGTATGTCATAAGACATACAATTATAACTAATCTGCATTATTTATATTTTCCATCACTTTCTTAAGTCTAGACAATGAATAGAACAATAAAACAAGCCCTGACTTTTAGTATTTGCAGATTTCGCATGTATAAATGCTAACCCTGAAAATTTAATAATAGTCTCTTAAGAGTATGTTCAACTGACTCCAACACACCTGTCTCCACCTTAACAGTCGTTAGCATTTTCTCCCCTTAAAATTACTTCGTATAACTTATTCAGACAGTTCAATGGACAGCTAAGTGGTATAATGAATAGTCGCTTTAAATAAATATAAACTGCTTGCATTTTTATTTTTCTTCCCAGGTTATTTATACCTTCTGAATCCAATTCTCCCTGTGCAACAAGAGAACTGTTCGGTTCTGCACACATATATTGTATCTAGGATATATTGTAACCTATTTAACATGTAAAGGACTGCTTGCCATCTTGGGGGGGGTGGGGAGAGAGGGAGGGGAAAAATCGGAACAGAAGTGAGTGCAAGGGATAATGCTGTAAAAAATTACCCTGGCATGGGTTCTGTCAATAAAAAGTTATTTAAAGAATTAAAAAAAAAAAAAAAGAATAGACCCTTTGACTGGGAATCCTGAGTTTGAATCCTGCTTCTGGCAAGAACAAGCTGTGTGACTCTCAGACGCTCAATTTTTTCATCTGTAAATGGGAATGATAATAACATCTACCTCACAGATTTGTAATGAGGATCAAATGAGATGATATAAATAAAGCATTTTGCAAATGTTAAAACAGTACATAAACACTAGCTATTAGAATTATTGTTTATTATGTTCCAGGCCACTTCTTGGTATTGACTTATCAATATACATGCTATAGTCCCTTCTCCCCCATGGAATTTAAACTCTTTGAATGCAGGAATTATTTCATTTTTGCCTTTGGATCTCCAATGCCTAACATATCATTAGCATTTAATGTTTGCTGAATTGAATAAAATTTCCTTAAGCAAAAGAGACAAAGGGCTTGAATTGACCAGTAAAGGGAAGAGGAAGGAAACAAGAATTTATTAAGCACCTGCTATGTGTAAGACACCGTGCTAAGTGTCTTACAAATATTATCTCAGTGGATCCTCACAATAACCCTATGAGGTGCCCTCATCTCCTTTTTAAAATTGAAGAAACTGAAGCAAAGGGATTAAATGACTTCCTTGGAGTCACAAAATGTCTGAGGCTAGATTTAAATATCAAGGCACTTTGCTAGGGAAACTGAGTACATGATTTGCCTTCAGTCACATAGTCTCTAGACACAGTCCTCTTCCCCTAGAACACAATGTCTTCCCATATAGAAAAAGAACAAACAAATGTTCCTACTATCAGCCTCAAGAGGTTCTTGTACAAGAAGAATATTCTTAGTTACTGTCATCATTTACTCAATTAATAAATACTTATTCATTGGGTTACAGAATTAGAGTCAAAAAAGATCTTGGAGTTTCTCTAATTCATGAAACCCTTCATTTTGTGGACAAAGAAATGGAGATCAAGATTCTAAAAGAAAGATCCAAGATCAAAACTCAATTCCTCAAATGCCAAATCTGATTTAGAGCCAAAAACAATCTTAAAAGTCCCTGGTACACCCTTCTCATCTTAAACACTAGGAAACTGAGATCCAAAGAGTGATTTGCCCAAGATGACTTGCTCATTAGGCATCTTGCAGAGGCTAGTCATTAATCTAATCCCTGAAGATACAGTGCCTATAAGAAAACAGTATTAGACTCAATATTACATCTTATTAAGGGACAGGCCAGGACTGAAGAGGAAGAGATGTAGATAGTTTTTAAAACACAAGCAATTTATATGAAAAGCAATTTAAAGTAGAAATTCTATTAACTGGGAGATGAATAAAGAGAGAGATAGAGAAGTAAATAAGAATAGAGATGGGGCAAGAGGAAAGAGAGAGACAGTGGGAAAGGAGAAGTAGGAAGAAAAGCAGAGAGAGACAAAGAGATGGAGAGAGATGGAGAAAGAGAGAGAGACAGAGACAGAGACAAAGAGAGACAGAGAGGCAGAGAGATTTCTAGGTCCTGGAACAAGTTCAGGGAAGAGAATTGAGAAAGGGAATGTTAGGAACCTTATGTTCAGACTGATAATAATAGGTAAGGCTGCTATCTTGTCTTCTATCTTCCACTAGAACCAACCCCTTCAATCCATTTTGCAGTTTATAGAATCACAGAATTTGAGTATTTGAGGGGACCTCAGTGGCCACTTGGTCTAACCCATATACAAAAGGAATCTCTAGTAAGTACAAATAGTAAGACCAACAGTACTTTGCACAAAGTAGGTACTTAATAAATGTCCAATTGGATAGGGCTAAGGAAGCCAAGATGGACACTGAATCCATTGTGAAAGACTGCATTGAGTATGGATGCCCTACAAAGGGACACTTCAGCTTGGCCAGCAGAATACCGGAGAGATCTTTAACATAAAATAATAACCCCTCCTTGAACCCCTCTCACTTCATGTCTCTTTGAGGACATGCCAAAATTTCTCTTGCTGGAGAGATCACCTCCATCCCCTAGCCATCTCCAGTGAAAAGCAAGAAGAGGTAATCTTTTAGGTACAATAAACCAGTTAGGACCTATAGGTCGATTAGAGAGACCCCAATAACAGAAGGATGACAGACAATCATCTGCTGAGAGTTGGGAAAATTTTCTTTCTTAAAGAAAAAGAAAGAAACAAAGAACAAAAACAAAGAAAAAGATCTGAAGGATGGGGAAAGAAAGGTAACCATGGAGCTTTTTTCTGAGAGGTCTGAGTACCCTATCTTCGCCAGCCGAGAATGGGAAAGTTCAGCTTTGTTCCCGATGAAGGGATATGGGGCCTATTTGGACCAAAAAAAAAACAACCTCATCAGCTGAATAATCAGATGCCTCTGGACTGGCTACAGAAGGCTCTATCTAGCTGCAGCTCATTCTCCTCAGTTGCTTCCTGCAGAGATGAGAGGCTCTTCCAAGACGGCTGCCATTCTCCTAAAGTGGAGTTCTTGGCAAGGAGCTGGGGCACTCATGATAAGGTCTCTGAATAGGATTAGGTGATCTGGGGGCTACTCCTGCCTTCTTCCTGCCAGCTCCACATAGAATCTAGATGACTGGAGTGGGGCGAATTGTTCAGTAATTACCCCAGCCTTCCCTCCTCCCAGTCCTATTCCACCACCATTCCACCCTCCCCCAAATGCTAGCAACTGTTAGCCCTAGGAACTGGGAATGAGATCAAGGTGATCTTGGGGACTGCC
The DNA here is from genome assembly GCF_016432865.1 of Antechinus flavipes. Taxonomy (NCBI): domain Eukaryota; kingdom Metazoa; phylum Chordata; class Mammalia; order Dasyuromorphia; family Dasyuridae; genus Antechinus; species Antechinus flavipes. Next base: position 373,574,381 of record NC_067401.1, read on the forward strand.
ACATTGAGTTGCTGGGAGGAAAGGGTCCACATAACACATAGGAAAAAAGAAAGGAAAAGAAACTCGAAGATGCATTTATTTTGGAGCTTTAAGATCAAGGCAAATGCTGATTGATAGATAGACAAATGTGAATAAATAAATAAATGAATATGCAAAGAAATAAACAGATGACAGATGAATGAATGATTAAATAGATGATAAAAAGATGGATAGATACAGATAAAAATAAATAAGCAAACAGTAGAAGACAGATAAATGAATAGGTAACAGATGAATGAATGAAAAAACAGATTGATTGTAGATGATAAATATAAATGAATGAAAAAACAAACAAATAAATGATAGGTAAGTAGAATTCAAGTGGTGAGGAAAAGATTTTAAAGTTTTTAAAGGTCTAAATGAGATATTAAGAAAGGGAGTTTTCATTTCTTTCTTGAGAGAAGAGATTGTTTCATTATCTTTGGATCTCCAGGGCCTAGCAGAATGCCTGGCATGTAATAGGTTCTTGGATGATTAACTAATTGATGGACTAGAGGGAGCCATTATTGATGCTATACTCCTGCAACAACAACAATAATGCACAATACATAATAATAATTTTGTTTCTCATGGTGTGATCTCATGGTACAGAAAGCTCCTGGTTGGAAAGTACTTCCAAAGCAGATTGTCACCTTCTCTTCATTTCACTGAGAAGTTCAGTGATAGAGTTAATGGTTAGAAGCTCCAGTTTCTATCAGAATCTCCCCTCGGCTGGTTTTCTACCCCCTATGCCAGCTTTCTTTCTATCTTTTTAATGAATTCACAAATATTTATAACAGGGTGAAGTAGCCTGTGACACAACCTCACCAAGGGATCTCTGATGTGTCTTGGTACATTCCCCACCACTTCCACATCATAAGTTCTCTTTTCATGAATTGCAGAATATCAGGTTCAGAAAGGACTTTAGAGTCCAGTCACTCCCATTTTATAGATGAAAAAATGGAGGATCAGAGAGAGGATCTTACTTATACAAGGTTACCATGTGGCAGAATTAAGCTATGGATCTGATATGTAGCCTTGGATTAGTTCCATACATCACAGTCCTTCTCATTTTTCTTATCTTTCTTCTGTTCCTCTTCCCTCTTATCTTTTTCTTTCCTTTCTTATCTCCTTTTTTTTTTGACTATGCCTCAAGAATTTGTCAGTGGTCACTGAAGATACTGCTTTATCTATCCAATAGTAAAAACCATTTAGGTTTAAAGGGTTTGTTGATGCTCCTCCTCTCTCTCCTTGATTAATGCTAAATTTTTATACCATGGGCACAATTTACACAAAATTTACACGGAAGAGAGAAGATCATTACCAAGTTTACAAACCAGATCCAAACTCTATTTATAAAATTGTATGGTGAAAAATCTTTTTATGAAAAAGAAAGCATGAGATTTTTCTAATCATTATCTGATATAATATTCTAAAACAGAAGGAGAATCAAGATAATTATCTGGAATTCATTATAATGACATTGGACCTCGTATTAATCATTAGTGAATAGGAATATTATTTTCAAAGCTAGTGTATGTGAAAATAGCAGAGGTAAATGAAGAGTTGATCACAATAGGACACCAAAACCTAATAACATAATAATGGTTATTAAGAAGGAAAAAACCTTACTCTCTTTAGCAAGAAGAACTTTTTTCAGGGAGTGGAGGGAGAGAATCCAAAAAATTTCATTAGGATACAGTGAACTCACTCTATCAGCTATAATTTATAACCTTAGAGAGTTACCTGGATCATAGATCAGTAAACACAAAGATAGCTTAAATCCTGATTTTCCTGACTCTCACACCAACTCTAAGATCTCCTGATATAGACAACTCCTATTAGAAAAATTCTTCCAAGGCAGATCATCATCTTCCCTCCAATTTATCTTCTCTGTGATTCATTAAACCATGGTGTTTCCAACAATAATTTTACATATAAAAATCCCAATTGTGAAGTGACTATTCAGCATCTTGACTAAGTAGTTACATGCCATCTGGAAAGTCTTTTCTGAGCTTCTACTTCTGTGAAAGCTTTAGAACATCCATTCACTGATCTTTCCCAAGTAGAGCCCCTGGAAAATCAGAGCAAGAGAAAAATTCAAGATTATCCAACCTAGAGAGAAAAAAGAAGGCTGAGCTATGTTAGATGATCACTATCTCTGAACTGAATTTATGTGAATTCTCATTCCCTATAACAAATTAGAAAGCACTTACATGATATATATGCTCCGGTATTAATTTTAATCAATAAAATCGTACATAAAAAATATTTTAAAAATAGATATAAATAGACAGGGTTAAGTGACTTGTCCAGGGTTACCCAACTAGTAAATGTCAAAACCAGACTTGAATTTAGATCAAATTTAATATTAATCAATACTAATTTTAATATTTATTAATATATTAATATTAATCAATATAAATTTTAATCAATAAAATCATAGATAAGAAGTATAAAAAGACATGGATATAAATAGATGGATAGTGTCATTGCTGTTTAGCCATTTTCATTCATGTCTGACTCTTCACGATCCCATTTGGGGTTTCTTGGCAGAGATACTGGAGTGCTTTGCCATTTTCTTCTTTAGCTCATTTTACAGATGAAGAAACTGAGGCAAACAGGGTTAGTGACTTGTCCAGGGTCACCCAATTAGTAAATGCCTGAGGCCAGATTTGAATTCAGATCTTCCTGACTCCAGGCTCGGTGTTCTATCCACTGTGCCACCCAGCTGTCGTAGGTGAGATATTATCATCCTATAAATGTGAGCTATTATTGTTATCAAAAACACTTAGCATAAGATCATACATAGTGCTAAGGAAAATGCAGCTGATTACACAAGTCCAGCTCCTAATGTCCAGAAGCTTACAATGTAATTGAAATTCTGATCCTAATATACATGTATAAATATAAAAAGTGATGGCAAAATAAAAAGCATTAAAGAAAAATTATCATACTTTGTCTAAGTGAACTGGGCTTAAAATCTCTGAGCTATCACTTCCTAGTCTACTCAGTCTATTCTCCTGTATATAATATCTTATTTAGATGTTAACTAGGAAATCAAAGAACAGGTTGTGATAATCCCAGTCCAAGTTATGGGCAGAGTTTAAGTGAAATGGACAGTGATTCTCCCAAACAGCCTCCGCCATCACTTACAAAACAAGGAATTCCTGAAAATATCCAGGTCTGACCTCGATTCTACCCTTAAAACATTGTCTCTCTGGCTGGCACCACAAACACCTCAGAGGATACACCGCAGCCCATTCTGACTGTGGTCACTGAGCTTCGGTCGTAGAGAACAAGTGGGGTTTGTGTGTGTGTGTGTGTTGTGTGTGTGTGTGTTGTGTGTGTGTGTGTGTTGTGTGCGCGCTCTGATTTGTTTCTTGTGAAGAAAAAGAAAGAAGGCAAGGTAGAAAATGGGAAACTAGTATAGATAAAATCAAATCATCAAATGCCCCTTTCAAATAGTACAAAAAAAGTTAATTTTGCTCAAAGTCTTATTCATTCCTCCTAAATTCGTTTCTTAAAAAAAAATTCTATTTCCCAACCATTCTCCTCAGTCTGTGCTCCTTACTGCCCTATTCCCACCTCCAAACCCCCACCCCCAGCTGCAGGGAGTGCTGGGTGACTTCACAGAGAGAAGTCCTTTCTTCGAGATTCTAAGACCACCCGTGAGCACAGCACATGGCCAGGAACTTGAAGAGAATATGTGAGCAGGGGTCCCCATACAGAGAGAGAGAGGAGGAGGGACATTTTGATAACAGTCTGTACCAGAGAGTTTCCTTTCTTTCCCTTGGTTCCATGAAAATAGCACCTATTGTTCGATCGCCTCTGTTTTTGTCTTTTAACTAAGAGTTTGAACCAAAGAAGGTATCAGGTGCTTAGAAAATAGAGTGAACCCTTTTGTAATAAGCCCTCCTTCCCCATCAGCCCTGTAGTAGAGCTCACTTCCTCCCCACAGCAGGCTTTTCGCAATATTCCCACTTTCAGCATTTCATCTGAGGGATCATTCAAGAGAGGGACAAGGGTTTTATTCAAACTCGATCGTCTCATCAAACAAGGCCGAAAAAGGGGAGAGAAGAAGAAGAAGAATAAAAGTTGGGAGAGGCCGGACTAAATGGATATGATCTGAATGCATATTTGTGTTACATCTAACACAACCAGCATCATAGAGGAACCAAGATCAAATAAATGGTAAAACCTGACAAAGAGAAGAATAGATGGTATGTGGAGCCATCTGTTTTGGAGGACACCCAAATCTGTCTGAATCTGTGAGGCCAAACTACCAGCTATTCTAAGATCCCCCATTCCAAGAGTGGCCCTAATGCTCATCTACACAATCAGTTTCTCTCACCATCACTTTGGCTGCAACTTTTTTGTGCAATTAAGTAATTTATTCCTTTCTTCAGCCTCCTGATTCTAATGAATCCAAGCCACAAACAAGCCTCAGTTGCTCCTATTCAAGGAGTCTGATTGCATCTGGCAGTAATTGCTGAAAATCCTGAAGAGGAAACAGGGAAGGGAAGCATATTGTTTGGGGGGGTAATAGGTGAAGACCTGCCTCTCTTGACCTATCATACATTAGTGTCAGTGAACATTTGGCAGCCTTCAGATGATTAGCAATGAAGATGAATCAAGCAAAAAAGAGGTAGAAATCTGCCTCATCTGAATCGCCAGAACTGCATACATTTGCATGCTGATTAGCTGTTCTTTTGTCTGTGTTCCTAATTATTATGACACATTATGTCTTCATCATGCAAGATTCTGATCTGTCTTGTTCAAAATGCACGTAGAAAAAAGTGCTGTTTATTGATTCAACATGTAACTTTTATTTTTATGTTTGCTTTAATTAAATACATATTTGATTGCCTTTGACTGCTGTCTCCCAGGTTTTTTTGCTCTTATTTATTTCATCTTGTTGACAAACACACAGGTAACCTTCCTTTATCATTCTCAGATCATTTGGTGATTGCAATCTCTCCCCCTCTGCCTTTCTGTCTTTCTCCACATTCACTTTCATTTCCTTGAAGAGGAAAAACAAAACAGGAAAAAGGGAGGGGGTGGAGAGAGTGGGGAAGCCACCCTGGAAACAAACAGACCAGGCCGAAGGGAATATAACATGAATGATGGCCAGAGAAGTTAAAGAAAAAATAGCTTGAACCTTAACAGAGCTGGAACCAACCAGTGTTTGTCACACTGTGAATGGAGCTTTTCCAGGGAGCACCAGCATCAGAATGAAGAAGAAAAGGGATCCTGGGAAGAGGTAATCTGTCCCTTCCCAGTTTTCTTCACACATTGTCAATCGTGAGGAGATGAGAGCAGGATAGCAAAAATCCTGCTCCTTCCCATTAAAAACCCTCTGTACTCCCAGCCAACTCCCATTCACTTGAGTTCCATCTTCCTCTGAGCTCAGTGGAAGGGAACTGAGGTCCAGATTCCCAGTAGCAAGGACTATCCCTAAAAACAGAAGTAAAAAGAAAGATATGTCAAGGAGTAAATATTTGCAATGCAATTGAACCCAAATACTCTAATTCCAAAGGCATCATTCTTTCCATTGTGCCAAAGACTTCCTCAATTTTGGAAGCCATATTTAGGATCACCTATTTAGAGCTGGAAGAGATCTAAGGGATCCCTGAATCCAACCACCTCAAGTGAGGAAACTAAGCCCCACAAAAAGAGAGATTTTCCCAAAGATAGATAGGTATTAAAAGACAGAGTCAAAATTTGAACCCAGTTCTTCTGATTTAAAAGTAAGTGCTCATTCCATTGTGATGGGAATTTTCTGAGTGTCAGAACTCTACAAACCCATCTAGGAATAAAAATCTATGTTACATAATACCACCTTCCTAATGCTAGCTGAACCCTCTCAGAAAGTCAGCATTATGTTTCTCCCTCTATTAGAAGGGATTTTAAAAAGTACTTTTAAGTCCCATTGACTTGAAAAGCACTTAGAATTCTTCCTAAAATTCCAGTGAGGTAAGTGAGGAACAAAGTAAAAATGAATATTAATGTAAAAATAAAGAACCCTAATGGGCATTTTGATGAAGTGACTGAAAAATTGTTATGAGATTTTGTGTGTTGAGATTAATTCAAAGATAAAATATTACTAAGTCAGTTTAGTTGATATAATTTATGTTGTGTCATTTTAAATAAACTATTCAAATTTTTAAAATTTTCAGTAGGAACACAGAAGATGGGGAAGGTAAATGACAATTTCCTGTCTCTTCCCTGAATACTTCCAATATCTTAATCCCTGAATGTGCCTCTAATCTGTCATCTGCCATCATACTAAATAACCCTAGTTAGTTCCAAGCTACTTGGTGAATCCAGCTCCAATCTTGACACTTAGAAACTCGAGTGGACAGTGGAGAAAGAACTAGAGAGGGAAGTAATTGAGTGAACTGAAGGTTGCTACTCAAAGAAAGCAATTCCCTGCTAATGGGAAATGATTGGCTAGAAATGTAATCACCCACTCTGCTCCCAATATCTATCCCTAAAGCAAAAGGGTAATGGAAATCTATATTCATGGAGAACAATGTTAATGTTTACTGGGCCTACAATGGGGTAAAAGATAGGGGGTGGTTTGCAAAGCCAGTCTTAGACAAAATTGGGCCCTTCCTGGAGTCTGCAATCAATCAACAAGTATGTATTAAGTGTAAATTATGTACCAGACACTGTGCTAGGTACTGGAAATAGGAAAGCAAAAAAGGAAACAGTTCTTATAGTGAAAAAGTTTACATTTTAGCAAAAGAAGACACACACACATATAAAGGGTATTGATACAAAATAATTTTGACATGGAAGGCATTAAATGTTGAAAAGATCAAAAAGGTCTTTATCTATTAGGTAGAACTTTGAAAGAAACTTGTATTCTAAAGAAGAAAAGGCAAGGAGGCTAGTTCAGCAATGGAGAGTCTACACAAAAGCATGGAAATGGGAGTTAGTGACATGTATGAAAAATAACCCTCAGAACTCAGAGTGTTAGAATTAGAAAGGACCAAAAAATTCATAGTGGAAACTTTCCAGACATCACATTTTAAGAAGAATAATGATAAGCTACAGCATGTCCAAAGGAGAGGACCAGAATTGGAACTTGAAACCATGTCAGATAAGTATAAGTTGATGGAAGTGGATGGATTAATTGCCAGGAAAGAGGCCATTCTCTGATCTTCTAATATTTCAAAGGAATGATATGAAAGAGATATTAAGTTTATTCTGCTTGGGAAGAATAGGACAATTAGATAGGAGTTACAGGGGAAAGTATTTGAAATCAATATAAGGAAAACTATCCTAATCCTAAACCATCCTAATGACACTGTAATGGACTGCCTTGAGAAGTACTGAGTTCTCCAAAACTAGGAATTTTCAAGTAAAAGCTCAAAGAAAACTCATCACAGAAGTAGAGAATAATATCCTAAACTTAGAGTCTTGGATTCAAATCTTTTTTCTAAATCCTATTGCAAATTATTCCAAAGCTATTTCCTCATCTGTAAAACAGGAACAATAATCACCATAATTTTTGCTTTTCTTGGTATCCCTAAAACTTGGACATTTTTCTTGATAAAAAGTAAGTGCCAAATAAATAATTGTTCACTTAATGATTAACTATTGCCCTAGAATTCCAATCAATAACTTTGTAACTTTTAGAACTCATGGCCCCAATTTGTATTATTGGTGGAGTTGTTTTTATTATGTATCAAAGGCAATAAGAACCAACATTTCATGGGGCCATCTCATGCTGCAATGCTCACAATAACTACTTGTAGAAAAGACCAACATCTTTTGCAAAGAATAAAATACAGAATTTCATGAAGAATTCAGTAAGATGCTCTAAATTAAATTTAGATACAATTTGATCTAAGGTCAATAACAAGCATTTTGAAAAAATATTCAGATATAATATTCACAACAACAAAAAAAAGAAGTGACTTTAAACTACTAAGAAGCTTCTCATTTGTGTGTAATTAATGTTTTTTTTTTTTGAGGAAAGAATCTGAAAGTCCCAGACATGATAGTTATCAATTTTGCAGAAAATGAAAATGATTATATGTTATATATAGGAAAGGATGTTACTGATTGAAAAGTCATTCCTGAATGAACTGTCTGAGTATCAGACCACTGACTTCTTAAAGATCAGAATTTTTACAAATCTGAAGGAGAAAGAATAAAAAAAAATTTTATGATATGATTTGAAATTGAAACAAGTCAATCACAACCTATTCAAACAAATTATTGATAGGGAAAAATGGGCAATGAATTGAAGAAAGGCCATCAACACAAATAATAATAATACAGAATGAAGAAGTTTAATAGATGTAAATTAATTGTTTTAACAAAGAGATGAAAAGAACTTTAAAAAACACTTTAATGATCAAACCCTTGACTTACTTGCCAAGTTGAGAGAGATGACTGCCAAAGGCAATATTAGTGTAGAACATAAATGTATTTGTAAAGTCTTATCAAGGTAGACTAAGGACAATTATATACATTATCACTTCATTAAGCAAACAGAAGCACTGGAAGATAATGGCAGTTTAAAGAAAATTTGGTGAAACGCCCATCTAAATAAGGGCATTCCCAAGAATATATAAGGAAAAAGCTAGAAAGAAGACAACAGACAGAAGAAAAATGAAATAGAACTGCAAATATTTTTACAACAAACTCTTTTTGGCATCAAATTGTTGTTGTTTATTCCTTGTTTTTGAAGGAACCAATGACATCACAGGATGATCCATATATACTGGATTTAAGTGAGACAGAATTGCACAGAGTCATCAGTCTCAGTCTTTCTGAATCATTGAAATACCATGGCAATTCAAAAGTCAAGACATCTGGTGATGGGCAAGGATGTGGTGGATAATCTTAGTGTCTTTGATGTCTTGCCAAGCTCTAAATGCTCCACAGCACCTGCTGTAGCCATCTTTACGACTATTGGAACAAATTTTTCTCATCAGCCCATTCCACCAGGTATAGACTTTATAAGCTTGGGGTAGACATCCCCCAATTCACAAATGGGTTTGAGGTCAATCTGTTACTAGATATATTTTTGAAGGAGATAGAAATAATAAAAAAGAGAACAAAGACCAAAAAATAGTATATATAGAGATGTCTAGCAATATAATTATGAGATATTAGATCAATTCATATGGCATTTGAAGGACTAGTAGAGACTAAATAAATTTTTTAAAATCTTAGACAATTAGAACTGGGAAAGCCAACTAAGAAAACATCAACTCTATGCCTACTTTCCCATCTACATAAATTTTTTTTATGAGGAAGCATGACCAGCCTCCCCCAGCACCCTTCTTAGCTCATGGTTGGTCTATCACAACAATTTTCTGATTGGTCTTTCAAACTCAGTTTATGTTATATTCAGATATCAAAATAGCTTCAATTGGAGGGAAAGAGAAGGATTTAGCCCTAATCAAAAGGAGAGCAAAATCATGTAGGTGTTTAGACTAGCAAAATAGATAAGAAGTTTAATTTAAAGAGAAGAAATTTAGTGAAATTTGAAACAAACTGGAGAAAAATTGAAAAATAATTTCCAGGCCCAGGTATTGTTGCACATTCTACTTTCTTCATATTTTAAGAGAAGTATGCTCAAGGATAATTAATGTGGACATAGAGAGATTAAGAAAGATCAAAGATGATTAGGCAGTAGAATATGAAAAGATAGTCTCAAAAGGAGAAGGTAGTTGGCAAAACAACGTAAGAAAAGATTGAGGGCTGATTCCTTGTTCAAGGGTATTGAGATTGCAAACCTGATGTCTCAAATGAAATAATATTTGTAAAATGCTCATCACAGTGCCTCACACATAGTAGGCACTATATAAAAGTTTTATTTCCTTTCCTTCGTGAAATACAAAAAAAGAGCTACAAGATTAGAGGGCTCTTGCATTGAAGGTTAACACACAGCACTTCACCTCTTATATTTACAACCTTATAAGAGCCATCCCACATGCTTAGAATAAACTTCCTCCTTATCCCCACTTTAAACAGTCCCTCTCTTCTTTTAAGATGTATATTAAGTACCATATTCTGCATGAAGCTTTCCTGTTCTGTATATATTTGCATTTATTAACTATATGATGAATATATTTTACATGTACATATACAAAAAAAAGTTTCTTTATATTTACTATTCCCTTTCTGCCAATCTTCAACCATCATTACCTGCGTAGAGGAGGGTTGTGAAGTTATTTTGAATTATTCTTTGTTTCATGGGTTCATTATCAAGTGACCAGTCTATTAATGTCTCTTCATACTTAGTATGGCCAGTTCTTGGAAAACAGAGATAGCCTGTTGCTGAGATCATACTTAAAATATTTCTAAGATGCTAGAACTTTCCAGATCTTCTTATATTACATCAATATAACCTTCAAGATCTCTGGGCATTCCATGCCATGATGAGGCATTAGAGCTGAACTTTGTGGAAACAAAAAAGGTAAAGGCTCAGAATAGTCCTTGTCAGAGGGACTATAGAAAGATTGGCACATTAAAACATGATTATTATAGTTGTGAATTGTAACATTAAGGAAATAATTTGGGATTACTAACCTGTTTGTAACTCTAGGTCTAATGATTCCATAATTCAATCTATTCTCCAAGAAGAAGAATAACAAAAAGTTCCCATGTGTACCCATATATTCATAGCAATGTTATTTATAATAATAAAAAAACTGGAATCTAATTATTTGTCCATTAATTGAGGGATCACTAAAAAATGAGCCATATAATTATAATGGCTTATAATTATGTCATGTGGACTGATTAATATGAAGACTTCAGAAAACTAATATGAACTGATTCAAAGCCAAGAAAGCAGAGCTAGAAGAAGATTATACCAACTATTACAAATATGTAAATAAAAGTAACACTAAAAGACTAAAGAAAGCAATGGGCAGCCTTATTCTAGGGAGGCAGCATATTAACAGTGGGAAAAAAAAAACTAAGTCTGAATTCAATGAGCCTAGGTTCAAATGTCATCTTTCTTAATAAAAATGTGTATGATCTTGGTCAGGTCACTTAATCTCTTTTTGGGAATGGAATTGAATAGTTCTGAGGAACCTTCTCATTCTCAACTTATGATCATACAAATATGAGATCCTATGACTGAGGTTAAACCACAGTTCTTTTCATTAACAAATAATGCATAAGTGCAGAGAATTACATGTGCAATTACTCATGATTATTTTATTAAATAGTTTTGCTTAGGGTTATTTTTAATAGGAAGGTGCCATTGCAGGAGGGCAAAGGAAACATTGAGAAGTGAGAGTTACATCCAAATAAATTGTATTTTATTCTTTAAAAAAGAAAAAAATGGCATAAATAATGCTTTTTTCAACCTAGACCTGTGTTTTCAAACTTTGATCCACAAAAGATGTCTGAATGAGTCTCTTGGCAGCTTCAAAATACCAGGGTAAAATAAAGCAGTGCTTGCATAAACTCCTTAGTGGAAAGAACAAGAGAGGAGGCTGTTTACCCCAAGAACTCAACTGCTTAAAACTCTCCTTTAAAATACTGAGTCCATTTAGCAGGGGCAGTGGATAGAGCCCTGAGCCTGAAGACTTATTTTTGTTAATACAAACACTGCCTTAGACACTTACTAGCCCTGTGTTTTCCTCAGTTTCCTCATACATAAAATGAGCTGGAAAAGGAAATAACAAATCATTCCAATGTTTTTGTCAAGGAAACCCCAAAATAGAGTCAAACAATCTAATAAAGCAATTTAGTATAATGGCTGTCACCCTCCAAGAGCTTAGATAAAATTCAATCAGTCAACAAATGCACATTAAGCCCCTCCTATGTTTCTGGACACTTCTCTTTATTTTTGTCAGTTTCTCACAAAGGATAATCAGATGTTGCTACCTATCTAAGAGGGTCAAAAAAGCACAAAGGAAGAATGAGGCAAGCAGATAAGATGGGGGTTCAAAGGTATAGGAGGTTGTTAGCCAGTCAGTCAACAAACATTTATTAAATATTTACCATGTAATTAAGAAATGTGCTAAGGGAATATAAAGAAAGGGGAAAATAGTCCCATCCTCAGAAAGTTCACCATGTAATGGCATGACAACCATAAGTAACTAGATATATACAAGATATAGTCAAAGAATATGGAAGGCAGAGAGAGAAAGGGATGAGCAGCTGTGGGAGGCATGGCAGGGGTAAGGAAAGACCTCACACAGAAGGTTACATTTTTGGTGACTCTTGTAGGGAGTTAGGAAAATTAGGAGCAAGAGGGAAAAGCAGAGCATTTCAGATCCAGAGTAGAGCTAGAGCAAAAGGCACAAGATAAAGTGTCATGTTCAAGGAACTACAAGCATCCCAGCAATGCTGGGATCTTAGGTTGGAAGGAGGAAAGTAAAAACAAAGGGCTGAAGGATTGTAATAGTCACCTTCTGGAAACTCAGCCCACCAGTGTCAGCACTGGGTTAGGAGAATAACTCCAGTCCATGTGGTATTCTAGAGAGAAAGAACCCAAGCTGCGAAGAGTCCCTCACTGAGGACTCTGGAACTGATCTAGGGATAATAGGGAGGGAATGGAGTCCGTTAACCAAGGAGATGACATGGCCAGAAAAATCATCATGGCAGCTGAAGGGAGCCCCATTGTCATGGCCACTCTTTTGATTTACTTCACAAAAAAGTAATATTGTGAAAGTAGAATGGATAAAGATATGGCAATAAAGTGGGATGATCATGAGTGAGAGACTAAGAATGATATCAAGCTTGTGAGACTAGTTGACTAGGAAGCTGATGGTACCCTCAATAATAATAGATTATTTGGGAAAAGGTGGAGTTTGGAAGGAAAAAATAATGAGTTCTGTTTGGAGGATGTTGGATTTGAAGTGTCTACAAGACATCTTTTACTCAACAAAATGATCAGGAGAAAGTAGACTGAAAGTTTAAGAACTACAGACCAAAAGAGAATGAGGGAGTGATCACTGGCAAAAAGCACAAAGGGGAAGAAGACCTATCTCCACTAAAGACCATTGTCTGGTCCTTGGAAGTAACAGGCTGAAGGAAGTAGAAACATTCTTTGCAACTGAAGGTACCTGTCGCTGGCTTCTCCCAGAGGAAGAAGGAGAAGGAATCCCCTTTGAGCTTCACATTACTGTTGGTGATGTTCCTTTGTTTGCAATTGTAATCTCAGTTGGCGCTCTAGTCAATAAACAAACAAGTGAAAAGATTCAGCGAGGTGTAAAAATAGATTTGCACAGGGCAGACAACGGGCGCATTCCATTTATTTACCTCTTCTAACAAACCGATACCTGGGGTGACATTTATTAATAAACGGCATTATCAGGTGTCTGATATGTAGCACACAGAAATTAATTACCCAGCCCCTGGTAAAACCATAACAAGCCTGCAGTGCAGTAACATTTGTGCTAATTGAAAATGAGATAAGTGCTGTGGGTGCAATTTGCATTCAATGCAGTGTATTAATTATCTTCAGTTCTCCTCATGATAAATATACCTGACTGAATCACTCTCCTCATTTACTCCGTAATAGAGCCGTAAGTGGATTCCCTTAGGTAACCAACTGAAGGCACTGGGCTCCACTGAACAAGAGCAAGGCCTTCAGCTTTTCCGGGCACTTCACTGAGAGAGCAAATGTTCCATAGCTCGTCTTCACAGGTTCTGAAGTTGACCACAGCATGCTCCCCTTCCGTCCACCTTAGAAGCCTGCCGGGGATCATCTTCCTGAGCCACAAGGAGGAAACATGGCTTGAGGGGCACAGAGATGGTTTGGAAAACTTGGCCATTTCATAAAGTTAAATGAGATACATTTCAATCCAGTTAATGACACTGCTCTCTCAAAACTGGATGTTATCTCAACAAGGAAAGGCCTTTTGCTATTCATTTCCCTGCTGTATTATCTCAGGATTTAATTACATTTCATGCAGAATATAAATTAATTGAATCTTGTAATACCCATAACAATCAGGAAAATACAGATTTAAAGATACCATGTGGTTGTAGAAAATTAATGCTCTGGGACTCTGACTTATGTAGAAGGATCAGGTGACAAAACACACACACACACATACACACACACACACACACACACACACAATATAAGCTAGGAGGCAAAGTATCTTACCCCCAGCAAGGAAGGAAGGAATATATATATATATATTTAAAAGGACACGGGAGAGAGGTGTTCACTTATACTGCATGCGGTAGCTTGGTTTTATCCAAGCCGCATTCTGTTGGACTTTATATTCTTCATGGGTACAATTCTTCGATGGTTTTCATCTGACAGTCCTAAATTAGCAAAAATGGACTTACCATAGTAATAGCAGTAGTAACAATAGTAAGATCAATAATAACAATTGATCTATAAATATAAAAATATTCACTACATCTGAATGCATTTTATGTGTATATACTTATATGTACATGTCTATATGTGTGTATGTATACATATATATGTGGTATTCCAAAAGTCTTAGTAGTTTTAAGCTACTAAAGATCTATGCACATATATTGTATGTATATAATTAGACATATGTATACATGTATGCAATAGTGTGTGTGCACATATATGCATATATAACCAAGTATATAGAGAGACATATATATATTTCTATCCTCAACTTCTCTTGACATCCTATGGATATCAATAAAGAACTAATGTAATCTATCACTTTTACATTTAACAGTCTTATCTTCTTTTCCTAGTCCCTTATTTCTCATATCACATCTTTTTCCCTGAATTTCCATGTAATTCTTTCTTGGTAATGTATCATAGTTCATCCATATTTGCCATGTTCCTTTATATTTCCTTTTTTGGGATCAACCTTAATTCTCCAGAAACTGTTGCCTTGCAACATCTTAGTGTTATAAAGATGAACCTTGTTGATAAGCCCCCACTCACTGGGTAAACCTCTTTTGGGGGGGGCAGATTTAAGAAAGGTTATAGGCATGAGTCACTCACACAGGATGGAAGGCTTAGCCATCAATGAGTTTACAACTAAAAGCACTGGAGAGAGTGCACAATATGAATTTTTATAGAATACACAAATCCACTGGAAGTTTTGTGTGTCTGTATGAATATGTATGCTTTTTAAAATATTATCATTGCTGTTGTTTTTAGACTATTGTTTTGCAAAGTCCTTTACAAACTTTCTCATTGGCACTTCACATCATCATTCAAGGATTCAGGTGAAGAAATTTACTTAGAGTGTCAGAGAGGACATTCAAAATTAGTTCTTTCTTGACTTCAATTCCAATATTCAATCCATTTTTATCACATTTGCTCTGTTTTATTATAGATGAAATTAAAATTTTATTTTGTTCATCCATAAAATAGAGATACCAGTGACATAACTTGGAGTTTTCTTGTGAGGCTTATATGAAATAAAAGCAAGCTTTTAACATACAAGATAAATTTTGGTTTCGGTTATTATCTCTATAATTATTATTTATACAAGTGAAGGGTTGATTGAGAAAATATAGATAGACTTCAAACACTGTATTGTTTTTGTTATTGTAATTGTTATATAAAACAGGTCCCACATGACTCAACTTAAGAATCCCTAAATTCTTCACTATCTCAGGTTCAGGACAGGTTGTTCATGATATCCATGCATGCATGTATCTATATAGATAAAAAAGATAACTCAAAAGTGTGTAGGAGATTCATCTAAGATTTTTATTTGTCCATAGGTAAGAAGCAAGTCTGAATAATTCACATGTGGATAATTGAGAACTGATTCTATTTTAATCTTTGAATATGAAAGGGAACAACTGCTTCTAAGATTCTATCCCTTAGAAAATGTACAGGGCAAATGTTAGCCAATGAATCAATTAATAATATTAAAATAAAAAAAATAAGAAAAAAAAAACATTAAAATGAGGAGTGACAACTCCTTAGAGATGTCATAGAGAATGGAGTCCCTTTATCTCCGAAAATTCTCACTTCAGTCCTCCTTATTTCCATCAAAGTCCTTTTCTTATGTCAGAGTACCTCTTTCTCCTATATTACTAATCCATTATTCCACTTTCTTCTGGAGATAACATTGTTCTCACTGGCTTTGTTTTTAAAGGTATTTCAGGGTTTGCCTATACAAAATAAAACAATACACAAATTCATTAATAATGTATCATAGAAAGTTAATTGCAAATACATACAGAAGAAAAGTATCATACAATTAGTGTATAAAAGAAGAGTAACTTGACACATGATGGATAAAGATTAAGATGTCTAAGTTAAATTTTCACTATTTTTTTCCAGGCTTAGCTGAATCCATGATTCTCTCAAAAACAGGAACTCCATGTCAATCCCACCCCCTCACTTGCATAGATGCATTTCTTTAATTTTTATAATTGTTTTTACAAGCACATATCATTTTTTACCTCTAATACTCCAACCTCTCCATAGAATAATTTTTTCAAACCTTCATATTTCATACATACTCTAGAAGAAAATCCAAATTATAAGATTGGCCAAGTCCAAATATATTTCATTACAGATTTTAAGTCTATTAACTTTCTGGGAGGGGATAGGTGATATGGTTCTATACAGAAGACTTATGGTTTATCATTAAATTTATCAGAGTTTTACAGTTGTCATTGTGTAAGTTGTTCTGGTTATATTTATTTCACTCTGCATCTAATCATAGAGGTATTCGAATATTTCTCTGAAACTATTTCCATTTTGTCATTTTTCATGAATATAAAAACACATTCATATACCTAATTTGTTCATGCCCCAATACATGGGTAACACTTTGATTTCAATTTTTTTTACTTCTATGAAAAGGACCACTGTAAATTTTTTTTGTTTATATGGGTCTTTTTTCATCTTTTCTTTGCTCTCTTTGGCCATAGTAATAATGTAGTTATTTCAATAACTTTGGGTAAATGGTTGCAAATTAATTTCTGGAATGATTGGACCAACTCACAGCTTTTGCAACAATACCTAGTGTATTTATATATTCTCCAACATTTTTGTGTTCCACTTTTATCATATTTTCCCATCTAAAGGATATGAGTAGGAATCTCAGAGCTATTTTAACTTCCATTTCTCTAATTATTATTGTCTGGGGCACTTTTATATATGGCTATTAATAGCTTGAACTTCTTCCTTTGAAGATAACCTATCTATATCCTTTACTCACTATCTTTTGGAATTGGTTCTCCAGATTATAAATTTGAACCAATTCATTTTTTTTAACTTATTTACTTATGATGTCACATTTTATATCTGTCACATATCCACTTGGAATTTATCTTGATATATGGTGCAAGATGTTTGTCTATACTCAATTTCTATCAAATTGCCTTCTAGTTTTCTCAGAAGTTTTTGTCAAACAATGACTTCTAACTCCAACAACTAGGGTCTTTGGTTTATGAACACTACACTACTCTACTTTCTTGCTTCTATATGTAGTACACCTAATTTGTTTCATTGATTAGCCTGTATAGTTTTTAATCAGTAGCAAACTGTTTTTAATTATTATTTTGTAATATAACTTAATCTCTGAATTTTTTATGCAGTCCTAACTTAACTCTCATTTCTAGGTCATTTTCCCTGAAACATATCTTCCTTTGTATAGTATTTGGGCTAAAGTCTGCAGGTAGGTGGTCTTAGAAATATGAAAGATCATCTTCTAAGGCTGAAAAAGAGGGCAACAAATCTAAAGATGCTCAATTTCCTGAATAAAAAATTTCATGTTTCTTCATCCAAGTAGGACAACATGAACAAAAATAAATAAATAGCCTACCTGGTTAAAAGTGTTGAAGACAGGAGGTTTTCTATTTGAAAATCACCATCATTTTCCCTTAAACATAAGCAAAAAAATTAAGTTTTTCCCTGGGCAGCTCATCATTCTATCACTCTATTCTAAATCATTATGATTGAAAGCAGAGAATAGAGCATGTACTTACTGAATTTGCTCATTTTCCTGGTTGAATTACTGGGCTCTAACAGTAATTATACTTTGTCTGTTTTGAAGATATACCATTGTCCCCATTCTCAATGGAAACATATACAGGCAGAGGTCAAGTGAGGCATCTCAGGGCAGGGGGGGGAAAGCTCCTCAGTTTCCTGTCCAGAGCTGCAATTTTATCAATAGCTACATTCTCCTACAAAAGAGAGTGCCATTGAGAACAGAGTCTTTTGGAATCCTACCTATTCTATAATACCCACTCAGAGGCTATACATAGAAAATTAATAAGCCTCCATGCCATGCTATTCTATATCCCTTTATTCAGAGCATTTCCCAAGTCAGGAACCACAACTTATCACTCATAGACCCAATATTTCCATTGCTCCTTTAAAAATGCATCCTCAAAAATCTGTTTGTTCCTTTGAGGTTTTGTTGGGTAATATTAGGGCCCAATGCATTTAGCATACTGTTATCCACAGAGAGAAAAATTTCGCCATCCAAGAAACTGAAGGGCTTCCTGAGCTTTATACTATCTCAAAGGAGTTTGATTTGTCCATCTACACCAGAAAAGAAGAAATGGATGAAAAAAGTCCACTGTCCAGATTCCAGAATGAATCTGAATAGACAGCTTCTAAAGTTTATTTAATGTCATGCATATCTGAGACAGACAATAAGAAAGGACAAAGTACAGGAAGACAGTTAACTGGACCCACAGTTAAGGACCCACAGGAAGAAGAAAGCAGCCTGGATCACATGAGTCATCAGCAGGACTTGAATCCAGGTTTTCCTGACTTCAACGACAGCTTTCTATTCATTATGCTACATTGTCTTAAATTAGAAAATGCACATAAAGAGCTTTGCAAATCTACAAGTTTTATATTAATGTCAGTTATTATTATCAATAGAGAGGATGAGCCTAGTTTAGAGAGTTTAACTAACTGAAATCTTTACTTTAGCATCATTTGATATACTAGTTTCCCCTCTCTCTCACTTCCCCACCAAAATGTTTATAAGAGCAATCAATTAGAAAAATGGATTTCCTTCTTTGCCAACCAGAGCTAGATTGATTTGACAGAAATAAAATTCCTTTTTTCCCCAAAAATATCTTCTATAATGTCATGGTTCCTGAATTGCCTCTTAGAGAGATTCATCTATGAATCTTCATCTAAATATAAAAACTTCTGGAAGAAATGCATTAAGCCATTACTAGACATTAATAATTTAGTATAAAGTAGTTTATTTGAGGTTATCAAGTCAGTCCCCCAAAAAGGATAACAGAAAAGGAGAGACTCACATTAAGAGAGTAAATGGGATGTTAAACCAAAA
Organism: Antechinus flavipes; assembly: GCF_016432865.1. NCBI lineage: Eukaryota > Metazoa > Chordata > Mammalia > Dasyuromorphia > Dasyuridae > Antechinus > Antechinus flavipes. The sequence goes on from NC_067401.1 coordinate 373,593,619, forward strand.
TTCATTTCCTAGGAATATTCTAGGGAAAGATACAGGTAAACAATAGATACCAGGAGAGTATTGGGCATCTAGTAGGAACCAGCATCTAGAGTCAGTCAATTGACAAGTATTTATTAAGCACTTATTATGTGCAAGGAACTGAGCTAAGTGCTAGCAATATAAAAAAATGAAAAACAAAATCATTCCTCACATTCTAATGGGGGACACCAAACAAATAACCATATACAAACATATATATATTTACACATATATACACACGTATACATACATTTATAGTTATATATAAACCGTAATCTCATATAAAAGATCTAGAAGGGTAGAAGAACATAGAAAAAGCTAAAGACAAACTCTATGCTTTTGTTTTTCTAAAAGAATGCATTATCCTGGAGCCCTTTACTCAGAGAGATGCATCCAATAATTTAAATTGAACAAAACAGAATGAATAATATACAAAACAACAACACTTACCTTTGAGAGTAAAATGGGGTTGATAGAAGAATCATCCCATTTCCTTATGTTTCTTAAACAATAGATAGATATTCCACTTCTTTCTCTCCTTCACCTTAAACACGGAATACCAACAAGCAAGGATGGGTCTATAAACCTGAACCTCAAAAATTGGAAAAGGAAAATTTGAAGATGGTTCAGACACTAATCACCATGATGATCTCATAAAGATACAATATGAGTTTAACAAGTTTACAAATCTTTTCCCTTCCAAAGTATTTGAGCATTTTCCATATTATCTTTTATCCCATTTGAAAATATATATATATATAAATAAACAAAGAATAAATGGAGAGAAAATCTTAAACATCAAGGGAATTCAGTGTACCCAAAGCTTTTGAGGCTTTAAACCTAAACCTTTAAACCTTTAAACCTAAAAAATTGAAAATACATCTAAAAAGTCAGTCAATAAAAAAAGCACTGGAGATTCAGAGAAATATAAAAGATAGTGTCTGCCCTCAAGGAACTCATAATCAAAATAGCATGTAAATTACTATGTACATAGAAGCTACATGCAAGAGAATTAGGAAATAATGAACAGAGAAAAAGAACTAGAATTAAAAGGGATTGAAAAAGACTTCCTATAGAAGGTAGGATTTAGCTGGAGCTTAAATAAGCCAGGGAAGCCAGGAGACAAAGATGAACAATATAAGACATCTAAAACCTGTTTTTATTTAATAAATGTTTTGATCATTTTTCTATACAAAATATACTAATTTTAGAAGAGAGATCAAGTTTCCATATAACTCTATAGTTAAAACCATGCTTAGTAATCCATTTAATCATTTCTCTCTGGACTACCAACTTTTTTCTTATCCTTTATTCAACTTTATTCCTATTATTATCTTACGTAGGTAAAAGGTAGCAGAGCCAGAGAATCACCATTCAGTCCATTTCAGTTCATAGAAGAGAAAACTAAGGCACGAAAAAGGTAAGTGCTTTGCTCACAGTCACACAGGTAAGGGGGCACTGGGTAGGCATTTGAACCCAAGTCCCCTGCCACCAAATCTGGCTTTGCCTGATCAATTTGAGGCCCCATTTAAGCTTGAGATCCAAGCCAAATGTCCATCTGCCCTACCACCATCCTTATTAGTTTTGCTAAAAAGCAACCACTATGGATCAAAGCAGTCTTTCACCTAATTGCTTGTTTCAAGAGACAAGACCTAGATTAAGAAAAACATCTTTGAATCTCTAGAGTAAAAATCTCCATTGCATAAAATGGGATCCAAGGTAGATGAAGGGGGGAAGGGAAAGGGAGCCCAATCCACATTTGGAAACCTTAACTTTTAGCATGAAATACATCTGTTAAATAGACCTACTAATGGTGTTATTGTAGCTAAAAACAGCGACTTGAAAATGTTGTATACATCATTACCGTCATTATCCACCAACTACAAGAATGCTGTGCTAAAACTAACTCAAAACACCTCGGGAAAGGTAATTGCTACTAATGGATCTGAAGTGTGTAAAATTGGACATTATTACCCTGTCCTCACATTGTGGGATTGCAAAAGCTGTGGGAGATTGTAGTTAGTGGGCTCACTCGTCTTTCAATCAGGACTGAGATTGGGGGAAAAGGCCAAGCTCTCTTTCATTCTATAGCGTAGGAGAAATTCAACACTGCCACAATATTGTAGGACTATGTTTGGGGGGAGGGAAAGGGGGGAAGTCAAGGGCATGCTGTAGAGTCTCAGCTTTCAGAACTTTCTGAGGTCTCCTTGATGGTAGATTAGGGGAGGCAGGGAGAGGTTTAGGATGACTCTATTTCACACCCAAGAAACCTATTTTCAGATACCAACTTCTTAAATGAAGCCCTATTTAATAAAAATTTATGAGGTACCTATTAGGAGTTAGACATTGCACACACAGGAGGTATAAAGGAAACAAGACATGCACAAATAATATAATGCAGAATAACACAGATGCACAAGAAAGAAAATGTCAAAAAGTACTTTAATGTTTTTAAGGAGAATTTATTTCTGTCTGACACAGTAGATGCTTTATAAGTGAATGTTAATTGACTGATTAATTAAAAGGATCTTAAACAAGATCTGGAAAACTTTTTAAAGGCAGAGAAAATAGGAGAGGAATATACTGTCTACAGAAGGCATGGAGTTTAAAAAGGCAGAGTCAAACAAAATATTGTTGAAGGTAACATAGTTTACTATGGTTATTGTAAAAAGGAAAGATATCAAACACCATGCAGCCTACAACACTCCAGGAGTGTTTCCCCACCAGAATAAAATGTAATTGGGAGATATTTAATGAAACAGATAAAAATTCAATAAAACATTAATAACATTTTAAAACTGGGTCAATACGTAGTCACAGCTATATGTAGGGATTAGTGCTCCCATTTTTTATTTGAGCTTGACACCAATGGTTTGGAATCCAATAAAAGAAGAGCTAAAGAACAAGTTGCAAAGGAATATTGGAGTCAAGTTGTCTAGGGATTTGAAACTTAGAATGCCATTTGATAGGCAGATGTTTTGGGGGATTTTGCTTTTGTTTTTTTTGCTGAGGCAACTGAGGTTAAGTGACTTGCCCAGAGTCACACGGCTAGGAAGTGTGAAATGTCTGAGGTCACATTGGAACTCAGGTCCTCTTGACTTCAGGGCTGGTGCTCTAACCACTGTACCACCTAGCTGCCCCAATAGGCAGATGTGACTGGTAAAATTAAATTGAAAGGTGTAGAGAATAGAGGTAGGTAGGAAAACAGGCAAGAAATTACTGCAAATTTAGGCCAGATTAGTTGCTGACATTGTCTAGTGCTTTAAAATTTCTAAAGTCTTTATCACCTAAAAGGCAACTTTGTGGGGCAGATAGAATACCAAACTATTTTGCTGATGAAATTGGAGATATAGAAGTACAATGACACACCCAGGATCACACAGCTAGTATGTGTTTGAGGCTAGATTTAATTCAGATTTTCTGAACTCCAGATCCAGCATTATATCCAATACTCCAGCTAATTGCTTCTAGGAAGCTGAAATGAATTGAATTGCTTTGTAGAATTCCATCCCTTGATCCTGGTCAACTTCTTTCTAACCTTAGAAATCAAACTATTTTGATCCTTAAATCATTTGGAATATTCTCCAAGTTCTCCACATGCAGTGTAAGTCATTGGGCCTACAAAAGGACAGAGCACCCAGGACCACCACTAATCCACAAACATCTAGATATTATTTTATCATACAGTGAACTATACTATAAACAACTCCAATCTCACATGTGGTGGGGGTCAGGGTGGAGAAGGGGAGGAAATGGAAAAGGAGATAAGTAGGAAAAACGGAGGTAACTGAATCCATAAATCCCAAAAGGAGGAAACTAACTGTGGTCAAGAACATCAACTCTTTACTCCCAGTGAGAGGGACGAAGTGATTAGCATTTCCCTTCTTCTCTGGACCTTGAGAAAAATGGTAAAAATATAAGATAAGAAACAGAAGTTTCAACAATACAAAGACTGCATGAGCAACTGATGGGTAATGGAGAAATGATTGTGTTCCTTACTGGTATCAAAATCCAACACAACAGGTTTTTAACTATGCAAAAATATCCTTACGTGTGCCATCATGACAGCTGGATTTAAGGAACTCCAGAGTCAAAGTTTTTTTTTTTTTTTTTTTTTTTTTTCACAGCTGTTAATCCTGAAAACCAAAAGAGATTATTTTCCTGAGGTTTTACCAATGGGATTTAAAAAAACTGGGAAGTGAGACTCAAAATTTTTAAGTATCTTTCTCTGAGTCTCCTTGCAACAAGAAAACAAGAATTTTCAGAAGGAATTGAAAGGAAATGAATCTGTGTAAAAATATGATGGCACTAAGATTCACAGAGGAAATTGTTTACAAAGAGTAAGGGATGAGAAGATTCTAGAACACTACTATATACCAAAGGAACTCAGTTCTCCCAAGTTCCTGTGAGAGTTTTCGTATGGTACAAGAGGCATATGGTACAAGAGGCACAAGTTAAATAGCAAGAATAATTCATAGTTACATAGTACTTTGAGCACCTTCATCATACAGTACTTGAGCAACCCTGAGAATACAGGTATTTTCCTTATTTTATAAGTAAGGAAATTGAAAGATACCTTACCCAAGACCATACAATAATATCTGGCAGAAAATCCCAGGCCTTCTCACTACAAATCTAAGACTCTTTCCATTATACTGTCTTTTATTAAACTGAAAGTAGAGAAATCTGAATTTGAATTTAAAATCCAATCAATACTAACTAGTGATTGGACTACCTAGCCATTGAGTAAACAATTGCAAATCACCTAATGTCTCTGGGGCTCAGTTTCCCTATTAAAAAAAAAAAAGAAAGAAAGAAAGAAACCCTCTAACATCTCCTTTACCCCTTACATTGCATTTTTGTCTATAACACTGCTGTGATTTAGCTATACAATGTGGAATATTTTTAGACCAAGAGAAATACAAAATACAACATTATATATACCCAGACTCCATTCATATACCTGCTCATTTACTGACAGGGTAATGGGCTGATTCAAGTGGAAATAATCAAAGTCATTTAAAAAAAACATGCTTTGTTATCATTACTATCAAAGATAATAATAACTGGTTTACAAAGCACTTACTTTGGAAGAGGGTAGATACTAATGGAAGCTCAATAGAGCTAAGCAGAATAATTAAAATGATGATTTCATAGTAGCTACAAGACAATCATCTTGAAAAATTTTATTGGGCTGACTAAAATTAATTATTTTCATGGAAACATTTGTATCTTGTAAATGCACCATTTTCTACATGGAGCCACAATCTCCATATTTGTATTAATAATAATGAAATAAAAGTAGTAGACATTTATTTAGAATTTGCATAATTATATTATTTGGTTCTCACAACAACCTTGTGAGATAGATACTATTATTATCCCCATTTTATAGCTTTTAGTTTAAGACAGAGAGAGAAGTTAAGTGACTTGCTCAGGATCATAAATAACAAATGTGGGGAGTAATGCAGGATTTAAATTCAGGTGCACCTAATTCCAAGTCCAAATCTCTCTATTCAATATCCTAAGTTTTCTCTGATACATTAAAAGATCATTATAAGAATTGTAGTTATGAAACCTTGAATGAATCCCAACAGAGCAAAGACTTATGAGCGGCTATCCCAAAACAGAATTTGAGAATCTCATAATTGAAAGAAACCCAAAATATCATCTAGTAGAAACAATACCTTCTATAATAGAATCCCTTCTACAATGACCTTTCTTGATATATGATCATTAGAATTATAGCTTAGTTGCTTGTAGTAAGAGATAGTGAAAGGGAAGAGGAAGAAGATGGAATGATATTTTTTTTCTTTAGAAATGCATTTTTTCCCCTTTCTTTTCAATTTGTCAATAACTCAAATAAATATCTCAGGTATTGCTGAAGGTCAGCACAATCCGTGACTTGGGGCATTTTGTAAGCCTTGAGAAGCTTTCTTCTTTGTTTTAAATATGGAACAGCAGTTTGCTGTGAAGGAAAAAAGTTACCACGGCTTCAATCTAGGAGGCTTTGCACAGCAGGTTTTTGTAACATGTATAATATATCTATTATAATGAATAATTACAATATGTCCAACAAATGACCATCCAACCTCTGCTTGAAGACACCAATGCAGGGAAATTCTGAATCTCTTCAATCTGGTCATTCCTTCTCCTTGTGATGAAGTTGAATTTTTTTGTTTTGGTTTGGTTTGGAGTTCTTTTTTGGTTGGTTGGTTGGTTGGCTAGTTGGGTTTTGTTTTGTCTTGTTTTGTTTGTTTTTTTTTACATCAAGACTAAATTTTCTTTATTCCTGGTTCTCCCTTATATGGCCAAACAGAGCAAATCTTCTATTTGGTAAACAGAAGACTGAAGACAGAAATACTGCCTCCTCATGTCTCGAACTAGTGGCATCAAACGCAAATAGAAACTGGGGTCACTTAACCAATATAATGATCCCTGGGGATTGCATATTAAATTAGAAAATGGCATATTAGTACTATTTCAGTTTAAATTTATTTATTTTCTATTTAAGTTCTATCATATGATATTATTATTTATTTTGTTTAACATGTCCCAATTATATTTTGGGGAGTAAGGACAAAGCAATCAAGATTTAGTGATTTGCACAGAGTTGAACTCAGGTCCTTCTGACTCCAAGATCAGTGGTCTATCCATCGTACCACCTAACTACGCTTGCTATTACATTTCAATCTGATTTGCATGGCTTTGACACTTCTGTCCTAAACCATGGAATCCAGAATGAACATAATATTTTATCCAGAAGAGGTATGACAGTATATACAGTATCACCTCCTTATTTTAGGAAGCCAGAAATTTAATACAGCACAACACCACACAATCGGTTTTTTTAGTGGTTCACACACTGCTGACTCATATTTAGTTTACCTCCAGATCTTTTTCAAAACTATTATCTATCCCTGACTCCCTCATCTTATACTTGAGAAGCCAATTTTTCTAAGTGCAAAACTTATCATTTATTTCTATTAAATTTCATATTACTCTATTCACCCTAAATACCTAAATGGTTCAGATCTTTTTTGGATCCTGCCTCTGACACTGCTATTTCTCCCAGATTTATGTCATTTTCAAGTTTAGTGAGCATACATACCATCTATACCTTTATTCAAGTATTAATAAAAATGTTAAATAGCACAGGGACAAGCACAGATCCTTGAGGTACCGCACTGGAGACCTCCTGCCCAGTTAGTTTTGAACAATTAACAACCACTTTTTAATCTAGCCATGCAAAAAATTCTGAATCTACCTGCCTACATTATTGTATAATCCATATCTTTTTATCTTTTGCACTAGAAGAGTGAGACACTTGGCCAAAATCAAGGTAGACTATAACCAGAATATTCCCCTTACCTGAAAGTGTAGTAATGCTGTCAAAAAGGGGGAGAGAGTTAAGGAAGTTTATTTGGCATAACTTGCTCTTGATGGAACTGCTCTTTATAATTATTACTTCTCTTTCAATATGTTTGTCAATCATCTTTTTCATAATCATTTCTAGAATTTTCCCTTGAATTGAATCATCTCTGGCCTATAGTTTGCAAACTATTATCTTTTCTGAAAACTGCATCATTCGCTCAATTGTCCTTCTAGTGATTATAAATGTTTTTAGCTAATTTGCACAGCTAGCAAACCCAAAGCTAACATTTCAGAGCTCCACCTACTTCCTTGTTCACAAGTTGTAGGGAGTCCCTGTAGAGTTTATAAACCAGACTCAATAAACATCTATTTCAGGTCAAAAAAAGTCTAATCAAAGTTTTGTTACAAACTTTTTTTTATACCCTATAGCAAAAGATCTCCATTTTATAAGCTTTTGTAAGCATCAATTCTGAAGTCTTGTAAAGTTCATAAAATGATTCTCTATTTTCCTCTTTAACTTGTCTAAAGATAACAAACCTCTAGGTTAGGAAGGTGTAATTCACCATTTTAAAAAGAAATGCTGGTATAATGCTGATATAAAATGATGATGATATTTACCTCAAATCCAACAAATTGACAAAGATAACAAAAGATAGGAATAGCAAATACTGGTGTATTACTGAGAGGCAGGAAGTATTAGTCCAACCATTCTGGAAAGCAATAATTTGTTGTTCAGTCATTTCAGTTTTGTCTTATTATGATTCCATTTGAGGTTTTCTTGGCAAAGACACTGAAGTGTTAGACCATTTCCTCCCCCAGGGTATTTTACAAATGGGGAAACTGAGACAAACAGACTTAAATGATTTGTCTAGATTTGAACAAAGAAGAAAAGTCTTCCTGACTCTAGGCCCAGCATTCCATCTACTGTACCATCTAGAAAACAATTGGGGATTAAGTTTAAAAAGTGACAAAGTCACTTTGATGTAAGTATGATAGGCATTAACATACCCATTTTACAGATGAGGAAGATGAGGGTTCTTATTGTTAAACATATTCTCCATGAAGCTAAAAGGTAGAAAGAATTGATCATTTATCCCAAAATATCTATAACAAAGGTTTTATAGTAGCAAAGAACTAGAAACAAATCAGATGCCTATCAATTAGGAAACAATAGAACATATGGTATGAGGATGTAGTATTTTAAGGAAAAAATTTACTCCTAGAAAAGATAAATATGAATCCTGAGTAGTACAGGAAGATTCATTTGAACTGATGTTCAGTAAAGAAAGAATAAGGAAAATAAAGTGCACAATAATCATAATAAGTGAATGGGGAAAATTGTAAAAATGTAAAAAATGATGCATAATTAAAATGACCAAGCTTGGTCCTGAATAAGAGATATAAGAAGGTATCCTTTTTCCTTCTTTGCAGAGAAAGAAAACTAGGAAAAAGACTATTGTTGAGTTTGATTAATCTGTTTATCAAAACTTGGTTGCTTAGTTTTGTTAAACTGTTTTTTTTCTTCTTACTTTTTTATTTTGTCATTAGGAATGACTGGGTGAGGGCAAGAGGAAGAACATATAGGGAAATGAAGATTGTCAAAAACAAAAGATATCTAAAACAAAGAAACAAACAAAAAACAATAGCTAGAACTGCAGTGGCTATATGGTTTGTGAAATCCTTCAGGAATTCAGGTCTAGCCAGATGCTAGTTTCTATTCACAATCCCCTTTAGAAAAAAATGGCAGAGATGTTTATAGATAATCCATTATAGCTCTAGGCAGGGTTTTAGCATATCTCATGCTTCCTTTTGACAAGAAAGATAGCCAAAGTCTGGGATATGATTGGGGGCGGAGGAGAGAAGACCTTACTCTGTCCAGTTCTCAGTGCAAGCTTTCAAAGAATAGAACCAAAGATTATGAACAAATGAGTCAGGCTAGTGGACAGAGTTATGAAAGGTTTGCATCAAGATAAAGGTTGGTGAGCTCAGAGCCTTGAAGAAGGAGATTACCACAGAAGCGTATCAAGACGTAGAAGCACAGCTGGTTGGTATTTCCTATAACCTAGGTCAGGGTTGAGGCCATTCCCTCTACTCAATCATGGAAGGGGTCATGAAAGAATGAGGGTTTTCTTGAGGGCAACAGGACAGAGACCCAGGACAGAGAAGGCACAACCTCGAGCTTGACAAAGTGGAAAGATTATTGGTCTGATAGTGACAAAATCTGGAATCTATCATTAAAGAGAAACATGATTTTGAGCATGTCACCATCTCTCTAGGTCTCAATTTTCCCACTTGTAGCAGGGAATTCAACTTCCTTTCACCTATCTTACTAAATTGTTAGAATGAAAAAGAATAATTAATGTCTATGAGATCTGAAATGTTAAAAGGCATAATGAAGGTAGTCTTGGACACAGGGTCAGGAACCCTGAATATAATTCCCATATCCAATATCAATTGAGTGACCCTGAGCTGATCATTTATCATCTGTGTACCTCAATTGGATAGTGATACTTTACCTGTGAAATATTCACAGGATTGTTAAGTGGAAAGTGTTTTAACCTAAAGCAATATAAAAGTTTTAACTATATCATTATGTAAAATATAGTGTCACATTATATTATGACATAATATTACTTATTATACACATATAAGTCATGTTATATTATGCTACATCATATTTAATTGTATTTATACTATTATTATATAATTAATATTATTATACACATATTACAAGGGCTACATTATGTAGTCATACTATTTGTGGTTCATAATAAAAATAATTCATGATAATATAAAATCCTATTAGGATTATAATAATAATAGTCATCATCATCATTTAATACAGTACAGCAAAATGTTTCTAAAAAGTTCTCTCCCTATAAGATGTCCCTACCATGTATGCTAAAAATCATATGAGATTCCTTAAAAAATGCAGCAGACATAACTTTAATGACTTCTGATTATTAACATAATTATCAACATGTGATTATCAACATAAAACAGACACTGTTTAGCCAGGCTAAAATTGAACAGGAAAAGGAGGGAAGAATGGCTTACCTTAGTGAAACTGCAGAGTTCTTTTAATGATCCTAAATTTTTCCCTGAAACAAGGGACCATCTTTTTAACACTAATATCTGTGAGTTGATAATATACTGCCTTAAATCACGGAACCCTATGGATTTTGAAGGACTGAAATGGAAGCTGGCCAGTCAATAAATATTTACTATAAGCCAGGTAGGATGATAAGTACTAGGAATACAAAGAAAGATAAAAAGGCAATCCCCACTCCAAGGGATTAGTTCTCTGGATGATGGGTTGGAGGCAGTACCATTTATCCCTCATGTGCTAAGATGGCTTCCATCCTCATCTGTGTCTCTTAGCTTCCTTAAAGATTCAAATACAATCTCGTCTTCTTCATGAGACCTTTTTTGATCTATCTCCCCATCCTCATTACTAGTGCCTTCCCTCTGACATAACCTCCCATTAAGTGTGTTGTTTGATCATTTTTCAGTTGTGACCGACTCTTCTTGAGCACTTTTGGAGTTTTCTTATCAGAGACACTAGAGTGGTTTCCCATTTCCTTCTCCAGTCATTTTACAGATGAGGAAACTGAGGTAAGCAGGGTTAATGACTTGCCCAGGATCACACAGCTAGTAAGTAGCTGAGACTGGATTTGAACTCAGCATAATGAGCTTTCCTGACTCCAGGCCTAATGCTCTATTTATTGTGCCCTACATACACTCTTTTTAATACTAATATCTGTGAGTTGATATACTCACCTTAATCACTATACTACCTTATAGTATACTACCTTAAATCACGGAATCCTATGGGTTTTAAAGGACAGAATTGGCTGCTCTATATACACACACACACACACACACACACACACACACACAATTTTTATACTATATGTTATATAATATATACTCTTTGTATGTGTATATGGGTATGTATATGTATACACAATAAACAGAAGGTAATGTCAAAGGGAAGCAGTCATGGGAAAGACTTCATGAAGAAGGCAAGATTAGAGCTGAATCTTTAGGGAAGCCAGGAAGTAGAGATGAGAAGAGAAACCATACCATATTTGAGGGACAGCCAGGACTGCTTCCATCCTTCCCATGAAGCCATCATCCAGGGAATTCATCTTTAAAAGATGCAGTTTTGCAACTTTTTCTGCTCTGCATTGCCATCTCAGCAGCCGCTGAAGATTTGGAAAATAAAAGTTCTCAGCACCAAAGTCTTGATATATTCAAATGATCCAGTGTGAGAAATTGATCTGATTCCTCCATGGAATGGCATTCAAGATGCTGCATTACTATCTGCAGTCAAATTCAATGTGCTTTTCATGTAGCTATAACATTTCTTTTGGATATATCCACCAGAAAGTGTAGTGCAGCAAAAATGACATTGGATTACTACTAATTCTGGTTAGCTCTATTGCTCAATACCTATGTGACCTTGGGTGAATAAATCATTTTCCTCTCTAAATCTCAGTTTCCTTACCTGTTAATATAGGGTTCAACTATGTGTTTCAGCAGGCTCCTTCTAAATGTCTTTAGACTTCTATCTCAGTGCTCTTTGCATTACACCAAAATCTAAACGGACAAAGCCCCATTAATAAGATGCATTTCATTTGCCCAAGCCAAAAATCAAACCGGAACTAGATTTATTATTACTGCTGTAAATGGTTTACTCTACACATGAGCACATCCCTAGAACCTTCATTGTTTGATAGTAATAGTCTATGAGTTTCAAATTGTTTTTCTGGGGTGGGAGGAAGCAGATGAAGGATGTTTTCCTGAGCCACCCATGTGTTCTCCCTCCATCACTTTCATGACCAAGGTCATACATTTCCAAAATGGTGAAGTCAAGGAGTATGGGCTATGGCCATGGAAGAGAGCAAAATTAACTGTCTCCCACGTCAAACCATGGTTGAGTTGAACTTGTGACATCATTAGCACGATTCTTTAACTATCTGAACTAACCTTCCCACACTGAGTTTAAAAAAAAAAAAAAACAAACACTTGTTTTGCCTATAGATCTGCTTAAATAAATAAATGAATGAAAAATTGGAGGAAAGAGAAATCCCTCCCCAACCCCAACTTAAGCCAACACGAGGTGAATGATTTTATTCAGATCTTATTTTCTGCTTAAAAATACATTGCTTGTGCTGCCATAAAGGCACTTCGATATCCAACTCTTAGAGAAACAGCCAACATCTCAGGAAGTTTTGATTTTCTGCCACCTACTTTTTTTCCTCAAAAGCCAAATTGATGGCACCTGATTGCAACAAAATGAAGCTTTCATAGCTTAAAAAAAAGCCATTTTTCTACTGGGTAGAGTAATGGGGGCTGGGGGTAAGCAGGGGTATTTTTTCCCCAATATGTTTGTCATTATTATAGGTTATATATACAGAAAGAAAGTTAATTAAGCTTTAAAAAAAAAACCATCACACATCAATGGCTGCATTTTAATGAGTACAAAAAGTTGAGGTGTTTACTACCAATTAAAGTGGTTTTTAAATAAGCATTAATTAACACAGAGATTCAGAAGAAAGTTATACCTTGTCAAAGAAAGGCCAGTGCAGGCTGTGCCCACTTCTGCTCCCATTCATATTCAGATAGTAATTACCACCAACCCTATATTTTCCATAATAATGAGGAGATGCTGTCATGTCTATCAAACAACACCACATACAAAAGTAGTAGATTTGAAATTCTCAACCTGAAGTAAACTTTTCAAAACGTATCCCTTCTGGGTTTTTCCAGATCGAGGGAATGCTTTGGTTTGGTTTGATGGAAATGTTACTTCCTCTCCACCACTATCCTTCTCATCATGAGGACAGTTGACAGGTCTACACAAACGAATATGAAAAACTATAAACTGGATATGTGAGGTCTCCCTTTCATTGCCCCACCAGCACAATTACCATGTGTTTTCAACAATTCCTCCTCCCATCCTCCTCACTCCTTTTCCCTCCAAGTCCCCATCTACCCCCTTCCCATATACACACATGCATTGTAGTTGTAGAGCAAAAGAAAAACACAAGGCTTTGTAGTCAGAATTCTGATTTGCTGCTTTGGCTTTTACTACTCTTATGACCTTGAAAAAGCCCGTTTCAAATCTCTGAGCCTCAGTTTTCTTCTCTTTAAATTGGAATAATAACATTTGCACTTGCTATTTTTATTTATTATGATAATAAAATGGGAATTATGTACATGAAGAGCTTTGCAAACTATGATGTACTTTGCAAGACACAAAGCAATATTGGCATGTGGGCCATTCATTTTGAAAGATATTTTAGTACTAAAAATAAGGGAATTATAACAAGGGGGAAGGGAGAAAGGAAGGAGAGAAATAAAGCTTTAAAAAAAAGCACTGGGCATCCAGACTATTCCAATTACACCTGTTTTCTTGATTTCAAGAATTAGGTAGGCTGTTTCTACTGATGGCTGTATCAAATGTGTCCACTTTGATAGGTCTACATTATCCTTAAGAACAATCAACCAACTGAAAGCATCTCAGCAGTTCCTGTGGGGTCAACTGAGATGGGGAACAACCCCACTGCTCCAGAGAAATGAGACTCAGAGAGAGTATACTAAGTAAAAAAGGTGTAATGTTAATGGCATTGTGTAAGAAACAAGAAAATGAAATATTTTCTCATGGTGTTATTCTTTAAAATAATAATACCTAACTCTCATTTTGTACCTTAAGGATTACAAAGTAATTTAAGAAAGGTCTTTTGATCTTCACAGAAAATCAGCTTCAGAAAGAGGAAAGAATTTTCCCAGGATCACATAATTACTAAATATCTAAGGCAGAATTCAGGTCTTTCTGTCTCTAATTCTAGTGTTCTTGAAAAAACCAGTCAATCCATCACCCAACATGCATATATTGACTTCCTTTTATGTGCCAGGGATACAGAGGTAAAACTGTACTTGGTCTCAAGCATCTTACATTCTATCAAACTCTCCCACTGAACAGCAGAATGGTTTCAAACGCTCCAACAAGGAAGTGATTTCCAAATTCTTCCAAATTCCAAATTCATGTCAAGCTCTCGCTATTTGGTCATCTTTGAAGATATCTGATAATAGCAGGTCAAGCAATAGTTTAATCACTGGAACTTTTTATTTTCATTGAGCATTTCTAGGCTGCAGACTGACTAACTTGGCTGATTAGAATATAGTGCTTATGATGACAAGATCATGATTTTGATCTACAGATACAGATCATTTATCTGACTACTTATCCTATATGACTCATCCATGTGGCATCATAAATCCATCAGAGGGGTCTACCAATATGCTGGGGAAATTCTTTATGTTCTCTTGATATCATGTGAATGCCAATGGAACACAAGAACTGTTCATCAGGAGGTCAAACATCAAGAATTTTAATTTGGGTAAGATGGAAACCATCCTTACTACCATAATTTCTGAAAAAAAAATCATTTATATTAAAGTATAAATTATTAAGTTATGTCATCCAAGAGCAAGCCTACTAAGTTCAGAGAAGTTCTAAGTATTACATGTTACTTCTAACCTTCCCTTACACCCTCAGCAACAATGATCCTTGACTCATGTTTTTCTAGAGCACCCTGCTTAGCTCTTTCCTTTGCCTCTATCATTGTATTTTGTAGAATACTTATTTTGCTGGAAACTGAGTGGATGCCCATCAATTGGAGAATGGCTGAATAAATTGTGGTATGTGAATATTATGGAATACTATTGTTCTGTAAGAAATGACCAGCAGGATGATTTCAGAAAGGCCTGGAGAAACTTATATGAACGGATGCTGAGTGAAATGAGCAGGACCTCAGGAGATCATTATATACTTCAACAACAATACTATATGATGACCAATTCTGATGGACCTGGCCATCCTCAGCAATGAGATGAACCAAATCAGTTCCAATGGAGCAGTAATGAACTGAACCAGTTACACCTAGAGAAAGAACTCTGAGAGATGACTAAGAACCATTACATTGAATTCCCAATCCCTCTATTTTTGCCCGCCTGCATTTTTTATTTCCTTCACAGGCTAATTGTACAATATTTCAGAGTCCGATTCTTTTTGTACAGCAAAATAATTGTTAGGACATGTATACTTACTTTGTATTTAATTTATACTTTAACATATTTAACATGTATTGTCATTCTGCTATCTAGGGGAGGGGATGGGAGGAAGGAGGGGAAAAACTGGAACAAAAGGTTTGGCAATTGGCAATGCTGTAAAATCACCCATGCATATAACTTGTAAATAAAAAGCTATTCAAAATTTAAAGAAAAATACTTATTTTGGCATATATCATACCCCCTATACCAGTAAGCTATAAGCTCTTTTGGGGAAGGGAAGGTCATTTTCTTTCCAATTCTGAAATCTCAAGGCCTTACACGCAGCAGAATCTTCCATACTTTAAATTGCTCAGGGAGAAGTAGGAATAGGGACTGGCCCCGTGACTTCATTGGTATAGAAAACTCTCAGGTTAACCCTTATTTCTGAGACTGGCTTTCCAACCACTATCTTGCCATTCCATGTGAAACAGCACAGACATGTTATTGAGAAACATTTATGAAACAATCAAAATATTCCATGCAGAGTTAAGAAATGGTAACGAGATTCCTGAGGGAGAGCAGACCTTCATTTCATGGACAAATTGAGGATGCCATGCCAAGGAAATTGATGCTATGGTAGAAAGTTTCCTTTGTGAAGTACATTCAAAACTTGAGACCAAAATAGAAAGAAAAAATCTTTTTGGCTGACCTACGCCATCAGTTGACAAATCCAGCCAAGGTATCCATAATTTTGTAGCAGATACAGTTGTTCCACAAAATCAATTTTGAATCCCTTTATGTTGCTACAAATAATGTTGCAACAAATAATGTCTGAGAAACCTTAGTTACATAGACTTTTAATATCACCAAATTAGTTTTGGCAACCAATGAACACTGAAGGTATGGGAATCAACAGGTAAATCATAATCTTTGAGAAAGACCATTTAAGGCCTCAAAAAGGATAAAGGAGGATCTTTATCAAGATAATTAAGACTATAAACAAGATTGGAAGGATAATGTGTAAGCTGGTGAGAAACAACTCTTTGCAATATTTAGAAAATAAAAATACTTCATTTGCATCACACATCAGTACTTTTCAAAGTATTTTCCCAAGTTAATCCTTATAATTCCATGATTAGTGAAATAACTATCATCTCCATTTCAAAAATGAGAAAAATCTGAGATTTGATGTGGAAATCTGGTAGATTAAGTATAAAATGAGATTGGGCTAGAAGAGGACAAAGAAGCCAGCATTTCGTTGAGCTGCCACATGATACGTGAAACTATTATTTGAAGTTTTTTAGAATTGCCTGTCATTTCAGCAAATCCCAAAGGAATTAGGACTACACCTCCTGAGCTCCTTTTACCTATCTTAACAAGGTGTGGAATTCTATTAATCTCTTGATAAAGTAAAAATTTGTCTTGAATACTATTTGACACTACATTGATGGAAACAAATAATAGCAATAGTATCCCATTCTGATGTTTATAGATGTTTGTTGCCCTTGTTGACACCATACTGATGATGACTGACAATTTATGAATCATTCATTTAAATAATAATTCCTTTGAGAATGTGTATATATAGATATATATGCATATGTATATATATAATGGAGAATATAAAAGAAGACTATGTATATGCTGGACTCAAGGTTAGAAACTAGAGAGCAGAAGATAGAAAAATACAGGCAAGAATACTAGAGAAAAAGTGCTTATGTAGAGTACTGAGAGCCTTTTTCCAATTTTTTTTTTTTGGTGGAGACCTAAAGTAGTAATCTCCAAATGTTTTTGATAATATACCTCTAAAGCCTTTGTACAAATAAAACTAATGCAAACAAGATTAGAAGGGAAGCAAAAAACTGGGGAAACATCTTCACAGTTAAAGGTTATGATAAAGGCCTCATTTCCAAAATATATAGAGAACTGATTTATAAGAAATTTATAAGAAATAAAATTTATAAGAAATCAAGCCATTCTCCAATTGATAAATGGTCAAAGGATATGAACAGACAATTTTCAGAGGATGAAATTGAAACTATTACCACTCATATGAAAGAGTGTTCCAAATCATTATTGATCAGAGAAATGCAAATTAAGACAACTCTGAGATACCACTACACACCTGTCAGATTGGCTAAGATGACAGGAAAAAATGATGAATGTTGGAGGGGATGTGGGAAAACTGGGACACTGATGCATTGTTGGTGGAACTGTGAACGAATCCAACCATTCTGGAGAGCAATTTGGAACTATGCTCAAAAAGTTATCAAACTGTGCATAGCCTTTGATCCAGTAGTGTTACTACTGGGCTTATACCCCAAAGAGATACTAAAAAAGGGAAAGGGACCTGTATGTGCCAAAATGTTTGTGGCAGCCCTGTTTGTAGCTAGAAACTGGAAAATGAATGGATGCCCATCAATTGGAGAATGGCTGGGTAAATTGTGGTATATGAATGTTATGGAATATCATTGTTCTGTAAGAAATGACCAGCAGGATGAATACAGAGAGGACTGGCGAGACTTACATGAACTGATGCTAAGTGAAATGAGCAGAACCAGGAGATCATTATATACTTCGACAACGATATTGTATGAGGACATATTTTGATGGAAGTGGACTTCTTTGACAAAGAGACCTAACTGAGTTTCAATTGATAAATGACAGACAGAAGCAGCTACACCCAAAGAAAGAACACTGGGAAACGAATGTGAACTATCTGCATTTTTGTTTTTCTTCCCGGGTTATTTTTACCTTCTGAATCCAATTCTCCCTGTGCAACAGGAGAACTGTTCGGTTCTGCAAATATGTATTGTATCTAGGATATACTGCAACATATTTAACATATATAGGACTGCTTGCCATCCTGGGGGGGGGGGAGGAGGGAGGGAGGGGAAAAAACGAAACATAAGTGATTGCAAGGGATAATGTCGTGTAAAAATTATCCTGGCATGGATTCTGTCAATACAAAGTTATTATTAAATAAAATAAAATTAAAAAAAAAATCACTTTGGTGGCTATGAAGAGAATGGACTATAGTTAAATTAGTGAGACTAATTATAAAGCTCATGTAGTGGTCTAAAATGAGAAGTGATGAAGGATTGAACTTAGGATGATGGCTCTATGAATGGTGAGGAGACAGATTTAAGAGATGGTGCATAAACAGAAACAATATTTGACAATTGATTGGATAAGTGAGATAAGGGAAAATGGGATCTGAGAATAATACTGAAAATGACCACCTGGGTGATGGAAAGATTGAAAATTCCCTCAGTAGAAATAGGGATATTTTAAAAAGGGTAAGTTTGCAGAGCAAAATGATGTGATAAAGTCTATAATGTATAAGGCAACTCATCCATGCCTGTTTATCCTGTGTGACTTATTCTGTTCCATGAAACAAGAAAAAGGAAAGGCTAATCACCATTACTGGTCACTGACCCTGAACCCAAGCCCACCCACTACGCTGCCTGCCAAAGTCACAAGGAAATCTGGGGAACAATGGCTAAGTATGCTGGCAGGGGTGGGGATGGGGTGGGAATAATGTTTCCAATGGTACCTGTAGAGCTACTGCTCTGGATGGACAAATAGCAATGAGTCTCTCCACTCCCCATAACTACCTTGAAAAAATGAGTCCAAGGACAAATGGGAAGAGTCTGGAGAGAAGATACAGAATGCAGAAGCTTAGGAAGATATGGTTAGTTATGGGCTAGATGGTTTTGCTGTGCTGTTTGTTTTTGATTTTTACAATTGGCTATCATGGGAAGGATGTGTCCCATTTCCCTACCTTATGATTAGTTCAGGGATCTCTTTGTGTTGCCCTCTTAGGGGGCAAACTTTGCTCCCATTTTGGAGATTACTTCCCTAGAGGTAGTTTGGGCAACTGCATGCAAGAGATACTACCTGATGAATACAATCAAGCCAAGGAGATACAAGATCATGTGGGAGCCAGAGCCAAAGAATAATAAGGAAGTGAGTCAAAATGTGGAGAAGCAAACTTTGGCTGTGCTGTGCCCTGCCCTGATAGTACAGGTTATATGAACGGTGCAGGTCAGGTTGGGGGTAGGAGGCAGACCCTTTCTTGGTGCTGAAAACTCTTTCCTTGTGGAGGCCACACAACCAGGACAGTAGTACAAATTTGCATTTTTTTTTTGTTTAAAAACTCATAGGATAGATTAATAAAAAAACAGAAAAAAGAAGTGAACATAGTATGTGTCAATTTACATTAGTCTCCTAAATTCTTTTTCTGGATGCAGATGGCATTTTCTGATCACTGCACATTTTTACTGTTATTGTATACAACGTATTCCTAGTTCTGCTTGTTTCGCTCGGTACTAGTTCATGTAAATCTTTCCAGGCCTTTCTAAAATCAATTTATTCATCATTTTTTTAGAACTAAAATATTTCATTATCTTCATGTACCACAACTTGTTCAACCATTCCCCAATTGATGGGCATTCACTCCATTTCCAATTTTTTGCTAGCACAAAAAGAGCTGCTACAAACATTTTTGCATATGTGGGGTTTTTTGTATTTTTTTCAAGTTAAATAATGCCTGTCCTATATTTGATATATTGTTACCTAAGTGGTTACATGAGAACTGAAAGCCTTCCCCCCCCCCCTTTTTTTTTTTTTTTTTTGGTGGAGACCTAAGCATGAGTCTAATGTTGACTTCTTCAGGTGACATTCTGGATGGGAACATTACAAAAGGAAAAAAAATTTCTGGAAACTGTGCTCCTTTTTCCATCCCTCCCCTAAACTGAATCTAGTAAAGGTAAACACAAAGCTTCCATTCTAAGACAAAATTATGCCTATAGTCACAGCAATGGAAAAGCTGTAAGGAACACAGCTCAGTGATACGTAGGAATGTACTGTTCAACAGTGACTAGTAACTGACTGGCATCTACCCAACTCAAAACTGTTTTAGAAGAAACTACCTTAGGCTGTTGACACTTTGGCATTAGCTTCTTAGTCCATTGCTCTCTCTATCCCATAGGTTTTTCCATTGCTCATTACATATGAAAAATGCTTTTTACTGTGGGGTCTTTTTAAATCTGCAGTGTCCACTGCATTTCTCTATAGAAAAAAAAATCACCTTTTCCTCTATTGTATAAACAAGGGCGCCATGTTTTTAATGGTCAAATCTGGCAATGAAAAAGACCTTTTTTTTTTTTTTTTTTGGAAATATCATGCTTACAATGTCTTATTAAAATGGAAAGATTCTTCCCTTACCTGTTTTCCATCCCACCATTTATCAGAATTGGGACAGATTGTGCTGTTTCACTCAGGTTGGACAATGAAATGAGTTTCATTTTTATTTATGGGCTTTGTAAATCCGTTTCACTTGCTGTTCTTCATGCCCCAGTACCATGCTGTTGTGTTAGGATTTCCTACCCTGGCAGGCAATTAAAAAAAATCTTGAAAAACATTCATTCGCAAAAATCCTTTTAAATTCAAAATATATACAATCATCTAAACTTTGAACTCTAAATATTTGAGAGGGAACTCTTAAATTTCCTTCTTGGATATATCATTTACCAAAGCAATTGTTTGCTGTCATCACCTACCAGCCCTATTTCTCCAACTGAATTCCAAAAGTTAGTTAAAATTCCATAACGGAAAGAATTATTTAATTTTAGTTACTATATTTCCAGAACTCCTGCCAGTCATGTGAGTAGATAATCCAGTGGCTGTGTGGTTAGTGTGATTGTGGAACAGCAGGGAGTTCACAAAGCCATCACCTGAGCTCCAGGACAGGATACAGCACAGAAACTCTGAGCTGAAATGGTTTGAGATCTCTGTACCATGCCAGAAAAACACACACACACACACACACACACACACACACACACACACACACACACACTCCATACACATACAACACAAATATTCATCCTAAATGAAGGAGGTGGGGCAGTTAACAGGGCAATGGAGTCCCAACCCTCCTGGTAACTTATCACTCACACAGACAGCAATGCCCGACTGCCAAAACCCCAAGGCCGCGCCAGGTCTCTATATTGACAAGCAAATTCTGTCAAGTCTCTGATAAAAATGGAAAGTACATTTTAGAAGAAGCATAGCCTATGTATTCAAAGAACTGAAAAGGGAAGACTAGCAAATCAAGTCTTCCTAAGTAGAAATGTGTAATAATTTAGAAATAAGATAAGCTGAAATTTAGCTTTAATGTTATCTATGGAAAAAACCCACTTGTATCCCAAACCAATTAGTAATCTTAATAAGTGGGTGTGAAACAGAGGCAAACTAATACAAGCTGACTAAGTGTTCAAAGTGCTTTTCAAGAGGTTAAAAACATTACTGTATATGTAATATACTAAATATAAATAATTGGGAGAGGTATCATGGTATAATGGATAGCAAGCTCCCATCATATTCAGGAAAACTGGGTTCTAGTCTCACCTCTGACATATACTAATTGTGTTATCCTAGGCAAATCATCTAACTGCCTGTTACCCTCAGGCAACTAAAATTGCATTACAGGGAAGTTTCAGTTCTGCATTGAACTGTTCCTTGTGAGGGCTTCCCTGTATCAATGATATCACCAAGAGAGAAAGAAAGGAAGAAGAATAAGAAGGAAGGAAGGATAAGAGGGAAGGAAGGAAAAGAGGGAAGGAAGGAAGGAAGGAAAAGAGGGAAGGAAGGAAGGAAGGAAGGAAGGAAGGAAGGAAGGAAGGAAGGAAGGAAGGAAGGAAGGAAGGAAGGAAGGAAGGAAGGAAGGAAGGAAAGAAGGAAGGAAGGAGAGGAAAGAAAAGAGCAAGGAAAATTTTGAAGGATTTTAAAAGTCAAAGAGAAGAATTTGTGTTTTAGCCTAGAGACAAGAAGGAGCCACTGGCACTTCTTGAGCAAGGATGTCACGACAATACCTTAGAAATATAAATTTGTCAGTTATGTGGAGGATGAGGAAAGAGCCTGAAGGAAATGAGACTGATTGGGATGTCCAGGTCAGAAGTGAGAAGGCAGTAACCTAGGGCGGTAGTTGCGTGAGTTGTTACTGCTGTTGTTTGTCTTTAATTTTCAAGGGCAAGGTCTGAAATTGCCCATGGATTGGATATAAGTGAGGCAGAACTGTTCAAAGTCATCAGAGAGAGAGCACAAATGTAGACTATATCATGGAGGAAGAGCCAACAAATATGGCAATGGATTAAATATAAGTGAAGAGTCAAGGATGGCTATGTTTTCTGACCTGTGTGCCTCAAAGGTTCATGGTGCCTTTAATGAATTTTTTTTTCCTGAAGGAAAATGCAATGGACACTGAAGACTTAAACAGACCCCATAGTAATGAACATCTTCCTGATGCAAAAGGCAATGGAAATACCTGAAGTATAGAGAAAAGAATGGACTAAGGAACCAATGTCCAAGTACCAACAGCCTTTGGTAGTACCTTCTAAAACAGTTTTGATTCAAACAGATGCTGAATAATTATCAGTCACATCAATATGGTGCTGGATAGGATTTGGTGGAATGGGAAGACTTTAGGGAGAAAAGATATTGAATCATTTCTGTTTTAGACACATTGAGTTGAAGTCATTTCTTAAAATTAATAAAACTATTATTTTTAAAATATTATCTGTTTCATCATATTTAAATTGACTTCCTGCTTCCCTTTCATTAGCCTGAAGGAGTGAGATTTTACTATACACTTTTTAATTCAGTCTCAGGATTATTGCACATCTGCAGCATAAGCATGATATGGTAGAATGTACTAAACAGCTGGCAAAAAATACCCACTTTGGAACACAACAGCAGGGACTCTCCATGCTCCTGTTTCCCTCAGAAAACTTGATTAAGGGTGGTAAGGGAAGAGAAGTATATATCCTCCTTGCTACCAATCAGTCTTTAACAACACCCAGTAGCATATTCTTGGGAGGTGAGGGGAAGGTACTGAAACACCAGAAAGTGAAGGATCTCATAAGAAAAAAAGATTTCCAGCTTCCTCTACAGAGCCTGTGAAATAAAGTTAAACCAACTGCAACCTTCCTCCCACTGCTGTCTTTCATTTCAACACAGAGTTAGCAGTAGGTGGACATAGTCCCATCTATATGTATATTGACAGGAATATCACAGGACACAAACACACAGAAATGAAGAAAATAAAAGATAAGAAAATAGAAGATATAGTCTGTCCCTAAAGATATAGCAATGAATTAAGTAGAGAGAGCAGTTTCTTGAACAAAGTGGGTACTCAAAATATTTGTTGCCTTTGAATGTGTGAAAACCTTATCTAGACTGATTATAAAAAGAAAATGGAAGTTTATTTATAGATTTAAATTAAGAAAGAACCTTTGAGGTCATCTGATCCAAAACCTTCATTTTATAGAAGAGAAAACTGAGACCCAGAGAGGTTTCTCAATCAGCCCAAGTTCACACAGCTAGTGAATGAGAGGAAGGACTCTGTTTTTTGCTTTTTTATCTAAAAAATGGGGACGATACTACCTGCCTTCCACTCCCTCCAAACATTGTTGTAAGGCTTAAATGAGATAATGGATGTATTTGGTGGGGGAGTTGGGGGAGAAATAAAAATATAGAAAGTGCTATTACAAATGTAAGGGATTTGTAAAGAATTACACACTTAAGAGATAAAACTGCCTATACAGTCCCTTCAGCGTCAAAGAGAGTTAATAGGCCCACAGATCAAGGTGGAGGGATATGTGTGGACTCGACAAAGGGGTCCCTCAAAACGTAGAAATGGCCTTCACTCTGCCCATCAACTATCAGAAGACACTGAAGAGCTGGGTTTTGAAAATGCATTTTTTATTATTCAGCCTTCAGCAGAAATGTCACCTTTCTAAAAGCAAGCTGTTATCATGCGTTCCCTATGCCAAACACGCTGCCTCTGAGGAGATGGATTTTATCTCAACATTTTTACTGATTTGTGTTCTCTTTCAAGGAGTTCCATGCCTTAAGGCACCTGCAACACTAACAGCACAAGAAGGTAAGGTTATGGTGGAACCGTCGTGGACGACATGAAACAGTGATTTTTGAAAAACAGGTCCGGAACTGCCATCAAAGCTGCAGCACACAGTCACCCTGCCCAATAATTCATGTCCTCTCAGTATGTTTCATTGTCTTCTGTTGGGCTCCCTGGTTGGGACCATATTCTCAAAGAAACTCAATTCTGTGACAGGGCACCCATCAGCAGGCTGGGCCGCATGACAGGCCCAGAAGCAGCCAGCACAACTGCCTTCGATGCTTGCCAATAAGCCAGATGCTGCCACATATTGGCATCTGGGTCCTGGAATAGCAACCATGCTTTCAGTCTGGCTATGGATTTTGACCCCAGCTACTGGAGGAGACAAAAGGAGGAAAAAGAGACAGGGAACAAGGGGCGGGAGGGAAAGAGGGAGAGAGGACAGTCTTTTGGTAATTTCTCTGCTAAAGATCTAAGAGTTTAGGCAACAAAAGCCTCATTTGGAAGCTGCCGAGGATTTTGGGATGGGAGGGTGAAGAGGAGGCAGGGAACATTCTCCAGACCCCGGGAGTTAGCTGAGCACTAGGGGAGAGAAGGGGGGCTGATTTGAAAGGAGCCAGCTGCAGTAGAGAGCAACTGCCCAACAACCCCCCAACACACACACACACACACACACAATGTGCCCACCCATGATTACTCACAGTAAATTTGCAGCAAAGTAGGAGAAGGTGGCAACAGAAAGCAGCCTGATGCTTTAAGATATAACCTGATTAATGGAAGCGAGTGGATGGGAGTAGGGAGGGTATAGAGGCCAGGTGGGGCAATGAAGTACTGAAAGATCCTTGGGAAGGGGAAGGTGGAACCTTGAGGCTTGTGGTAGATCTCCATCGGCTCAGGGTGCTGAGAGGAGTCCTGGTCCTGCCTGATGCAGTGGGGCAGAGTGGGCAGAAGTGGGAGACATTGAACTGAGTAGAGTTTGCTAGGACTGCAGGGAGGGAGCAGGAAGCAGAGAGAATCCCTTTCCCCATTTTCCATGATGAGAGGAGACTTAATACCAGTGGATAGCATAAAGGACGTTGAACGCCAAGTCCTATGTTCAGGTCCTAGATCTAACACATTTTACCCATATAATCCCAGCAAGTGATTTATCTCTTTGGGTCTCAATTTCCTTATCTTAAATAAAATGTTGATAAAAATATTTGTACTACCTGCCTGATTTTACCTCACACTGGACTGATGTGATGATCAAATGAGATCGTGTATATGTAAAGGGTATGGTTTTATAGAGATAAAATATATACATGTGTATATGTGTGTGTGCATATAGACATATTTATCAGTCAATGAACATTTATTAATTACTGTATGCCAGGCAATATGCTAAACGCTGGGGATCCAAAGATACACAGTTATGTTCAAACTATACACCAGAAATAAGAAAAATAAAAACATAATGAAAGTAAAAACCAGAAACAGTGAAATAACCAAAAGAGAGAAAGCACACACATTAAGAAAGAATGAGAAAAGTTTTCTGGTGAAAGTGGAATTTTAGCAGGATTTGAAGATTTGAATGAAATCAGGAGGTAGAGATAAAGAGGGAGGACATTCCAGGCATGGAGGAATATTTAGTGGAAATATGCAAATTTTGGAAATATTTTTCTTTGACAAACAGCAAGAAAGTCACTGAATTGAAGAAAACATGGGGGTTGTAAAATGTAAAAAATATTGAAAAGGTGTGGGGATTTTGAATGCCAAACAGGATTTTATATTTAATCCTAGAGGTATTGGGGAGCCACTGGAATTAGTACTGAGTATAGTAGGGAAATGGTTAAGCCTGTGCTCTAGGAAAATCATTTTGTTAGCTGAATGGAAGTGGAATGGAGTGGGGAGAGACTTGAGGTAGGCAGATCAAGCAGCAGGCTGTTGTAGTAGTATACTCATAAAAGATAAAAGCTTTTGTCGGGGTGCTCTCAGAAGAAAGAGGGGAATATATTAAAGTGATGTTACAAAAGTGAAATCAAGAGGCCTTAATAAAAGAGTAGGTATAAATAGTTGGAGATGACAACTAAGTTGTGAAACTATGTGACTAACGAGATAGTAGCTTCCGTGACAGCAACATGGAAATTCAGAAGTGCAGAGGGCTTATGAGGGGAAACAAATTCAGTTTTGGATGTGATGATTTTAAAATATCTACAGGATATGCAATTCAAGATAGCCAACAAGCAGTTGAAGAGGATAGAAGTCAGCAGATAATTTAGGGATGGATAAGTAAATTTAAGAATCATCAGCATAAAGATGAAAATTGAATTTATGGGAGTTGATGATAGAAAGCGAAGAGAAAAAGGGTCCAAAAGAGAACAGTCGCAGTTAATGAACATAACCTTGATGAAAATTTAATAAACATCACTGAAAATGAGTAGTCAGATGGGGCAGCTAAATGGCACAGTGGATAGAGCACCAGCCCTGAAGTCAGGAGGAGCCAAGTTCAAATCTGGCCTCAGACACTTAACACTTCCTAGCTGTGTGACCCTGGGCAAGTCACTTAAACCCAATTGCCTCAGCCAAAAAAAAAAAAAAGAAAAAGAAAATGAGTAATCAGAGAGGTAGGAGGAGAAATGAGAGAGTAGCTAGTAGCCCTAATACTTTAGAATTCATAAATTATTTAAATTAGTGAGAGAACTTTGTTAATGTAGTTGTGAATTAGATCCTTTTGAAGGGCCAGTTAGTTCCTCTCTGCTTCCCAGACAATAGCTCCAACCCAACCCATATGGTCCTCTATATTACAAACATGTTATTGATAACAAGAGGTAGTGGAAGAGAATATTCGTATGGCTCAGTACAAATGTATCCCCACTATGGGAAAAATAGCTTAAAATATGTCCTACTAATAATAGTTTGGGCAGAAACATTGACTTTATAAATCAAAGCCAACATGTTTATATTGAGACAGTCAGGTCATCACATGAGCAGAGAGACAGATGGAGAAATTGCTGACAATGCAAATGACATGCTGAAATATATGAAGTTATCTAAACATATTGCAGAGGCTTGTCAGTAGGTCAATATATTTACCACTGGTCAAAATAGACCTTATTAGCAATCTCACATGATATCTCAATGTCTTACAAACCCCAGTCCCTTGGTTTAATGCTAAAACAAGGCACTTTACTGTACTCGTTATCCTCCAATACTTGCTCATCTTTAGTGACCAATTTAAGATTACTGTCTCAATATTAATGTTATTAATCTGGACACTTTCATAGATGTCTTCAAAAAGAGTTCTCTCACTCCTAAAGTAATCTCATCAAACGTGATCCTGTAATTTCTCAGATCTCAACTGTCATCTGGGAAAGGATGCCAAAGTGCCTTTTTCAAGACTACACCCAAGCATGTAGTATATAGCCTTATTCTATAAGTGTAAACAAGCTATACAATCTCTGGGACACAAAACCTAGCCTTCTATCCCTCACAGGGACAATGAGACCAAACAATATAACACAAGTAAAAGCATTTGAAAGCGTTCAACAAATAGGTCACATAAATGCAGGGGACAGTTAATACAAGATTCACTCAAGCCTCATTTATAGAAAACCTGCAAAATATGTGGCACATTTTTAAGGCAATTAATATACGGACACGATGTCTCAGGAAGCTAATTATCTATTTTTTTAAAAAGCTGTTCCTCCTGTGCAAAAATAATGTTCATTCTCCAAATAGACAAATTTTGGTCTACCTGAAAGGTGCTGATTAAGCTATGATTACCCCAAGTCAGTAGCAAGCATAAGCCCCTGAATCCACTGACATCCCAGCTTGAAGCAACACAATCTTTTCCTTCCTAGCAATTTCAGGTTACCCAACAACTCTTCACATTGATCTCCAAAAAGGGAAGGTCTCGTTTCTTTCTTTAGTTCTGAGTCTACAGATAATACTGCATGGATACCAGTTCTGCTTAGAACACTGAACACCTGGTCAAGCTTAGAAAGTATAACTAAACCATAGAATCAAAGAATCACAGAACTTCAGTTACAAAGGTTCTCAGAGATCATTTTAGTGCAACATATATACCTTATCAGGAATCTTATTCAACAACTTGGACAAATGGTGGTCTCTACTTGAGGATTGCTAGTGTTCTTACTACATCCCCAAGCAACACTCCACTTTAGACATATCACTCGAATTATTAGTTCTTTTTGTTCTTATCTCAAACAGAAATCTTCCTGTCTGTTAACTTCTATCCATTTCTTCTAGTTCTGACTTATGTGCCCAAACAATTAAAAAAAAATCTATCTTCCCTCCAAATGTTTAAAAGCAGCCTCCACTTTCTGCAAGAATTTTTAGTGACTCCTTATTGCCTACAAAAGAATCTCAGATAGGTACTTAATGTCCTTGATAACCTGTCTCCAGCCTACTTTTGTTTTAGAAACTAGTTTAGAAAGTGACTCTGTGGATAAGAGTGTTGGGCTTGGAGTCAGGAGGATTCCTCTTCCTAAATTTAAATTCAGGCTCAGGCACTTACTGTGTGACCCTGGGCAAGTCATTTCACTCTATTTGCCTCAGTGCCCTCGTCTGCAAAATAAGCTGGAGAAGGAAATGGCAAACCACTCCAGCATCTTTGCCAAGAAAACCCCACACAGGGTCATGAAGGCTTGACTAAAATGACTGAACAACATTGATAAAGAAAGCATCCAGAGAAGCCTAACCAAAATATGAAGCTTGAGTTCATGCTACATGAGGATTATTTGAATGAATTGGGGAATATTTAAGACAGAAAAAATTTGCAATGATCTGATGCTTCAAGTGCTTTAAAGATTATTATATGGAAGAAAGAATAGACTTGATCTGTTTGGCCCCAACAGGCATAACCAAGAACAGTGGATAGAAGTTGTAAATTGCAAATTAGGCTTGAGTGAGAAAAAATTTCCAGTTAAAGCTGCCCCAAAGTGGAAGGGTCTGTATTTTACTAGAAGTCTTCCTCAAAAGGCCTGATGAATAGTTCTTGGAAAAATGGAAGAGGAAATACTCGTTTAGAAAGATGTTAGACTAGATGACCACTGAGGCTTCCTCTAATACTAAAATTTTGGGATACTGTGATTTTTACAGCTGTATCTCATATTACTTCCTTTTGTGCCCTCCATGCTTCCAGGGTCACTAATGATCTAATCCAGGGGTCCTCAAACTACAGCTCGCAGGCCAGATGCGGCAGCTGAGGATGTTTATCCCTCTCACCCAGGGCTATGAAGTTTCTTTATTTAAAGGCCCACAAAACAAAGTTTTTGTTTTTACTATAGTCCGGCTCTCCAACAGTGGGAGGGACAGTGAACTGGCCCCCTATTTAAAAAGTTTGAGGACCCCTGATCTAATCAGTGACCATGGTCAGAAAATATCTTCAAAAATAGAAACTCTTTTTGAGTTTTTAGTGTGAACTCCTCTTTAAAACAAATTACTTGCTGAAGTAGATTCTTTGGGGGAAAAGGAAATCTAAATAAACCTTAAAGTAAAAGATGATGAGTTACAAAATATAAGGGAGGAAATGAGATTGAACTCATCTATATTTAGCCCTAAATCATGAATTACATTATCATTAATTGGGGAAAACAATTATGTTTCCCTCCAGTCTATTACTTAATTTTTTTTTGGTGGAAAAGGGTCTAAAAGTACATGTACATACAGATATGTGCATGCACACATATGTCCATACACACAAACCATGAGTAAACAGATTATTGATGAACATAAATACACATAAAATTATATATACGTATATCCCATTGATGCATATGTATAGACATCTATATGGTTTATCAACATGATACACACCTTCACATGCATGCAAACATGTACATGAATATAGTTGTGTGCACAGTGTGGATATATATACATGTGTTTATATATATATATATATATATATTGTATATATGCATTTGTGTCTAACATATCAAATCAATATTCTCTTGGATTGAATTTTACTCTAGGAAGGAGTTACTTCACCAATGAACTCTTCATTCATATTTGTGAGAACTCTCATTCTTGCAGCATATAAATCAGAAAAGGGCAGTCTAAGAACCAGAAAGAAGAGGAAAGAAAGAAGGGATTTTCCTCAGTTCTTCAAATCATTCTGGGATATCTTTATCCCCCCCGCCTTTGGACAAAGCCAAGTCTCTCAAATACTTATTATGGCTTTTTTTCCCTCTAAGACAACCTTGAAGCATGGTGTGGTGACAACAAACTTTGACAAACAAACCTTTTTTGATCCCTTATGTTTTTCATTGTCCCTAATCTACTTCTCAAGAAAATTATTGAAATCCCAAGTATACTAGAGATATAATATGACAATCTAAGGGAAATATCCCTTTTAATCAATTCTCTAGATATCCACTAATTACTAAATAAATTGAATTCCATGAGAAAAGTGTATCTAAACTTTTAGAATTTGGAATTATGGAATTCTGTGTCTGCACAGTGCTTTGGACTTAATTAAATGCTTAGGAAATCTTTGCTGAATGAATAGGTCAAAAACCTGTCATTTGCCTCTTGATTCTCATGCCTTCTCTCTGTTAACTATTTCCTTTTTATCCTATCCACAGCTTGCTTTGTATATATTTGTTTGCATGTTGTCTTCCTCATTTGCTTCCTAAGGGCAGGGACCATTTTTTGCCTCTTTTTATATGCCCGCACATCATAGATGCTTAAATTTTTAAAATTGAATTCCAGAGGGCCTGATTAGTCCTTCCTTTTGATAGTTAGCAAGAGATGCAACAGGGGATAAGAGAAATGGTGCTAGATTTGGACTGGGAAAACTTGGGCTCTGGTTCTACTTTTGGTTTAATAGTTGTATAACCCTGAGTAAATCATTTACTTTCCCTTTCTCCAAATCTCAGAGATTCCTTATGTGTAAAATGAGGCTTTGAAACTAGAAAGTTTTAAAGATTTCTTCAAACTTTTAAGATTTTCTGATGAGCAAATTGCATTTTTGGAAGTGACTTTGCAACAATTTGTCTTGGTGACCAATTTCTCCAGAACTTGAGCTTTTTAAAAAACCACATCTTACATCTGATTGAAAGATGCCTTGTTCTTCCCTCTTCTTCCCTTGTTACACCAACAAAGAGTTTTTCTGTCAAAAAGCAAACTAAAACTGTCCAGAAAGATAATTTCTAAGCTTCTTATTTTCCTACCACTTTTCTTCAGAAAGGAGATATTGACTGAACTAGTTCTCAATGAATATGACAACAAATCCTCTCTTAAACGACACTTGGGCTCCAGGAACATTCCTGTTTCTGGGACAGTTACATTTTCTTGCTAACCATTATGGAATTAAAGAGAATCTGCACCTGAATTCAGTTTGACAAAACTTTCATGACAAAAACCCTGACCCATCTGTTTGACCCCACCATGGGGGCTGTTCTTCCTAACTTTACTTCTCTCTTGTTTTTCATGAAGTTGATTCTGCCCATATTTTTCCCTGAAGGAAGATACCTGTATCAAAGACAAAAATCATGAGAGAGGAACAGATTGCAATTTTAAAAAGACCCACAAATGCAAGCTGCATCATTTGACTACTTGATACCGCTATCATAAATCTCACAAAAGGGGAAGCTCATTCTCGAGTTTCCTATTTACTGTCCTTGGGAGAACAAGTGATTCCCGAGTCACAAAAAACCTGTGGCACTTTACTTCCTATTTCCCTATTGCTATTATGTTTAGTACTTTATTTAGAAAGAGCTGACTTCCTAGCCTTTGCCATTCAGGAGCCCTTCAACATAAGGGCTTAATACAAGATACTTAAAATGAGCTGAGTAGACATCAAATGCTCCAAAACCTAAATTAATTAGATGATAGTTTTAAGTTCTGCAATGAGAAAAAAGTACCAATTTTTAATCTTACTATGCCTGCCAACAAAAGACAAAGCTATGCACTATAATAATTAAAAAATTAAGGTAGACCAAGACAAAGTTTTGAGCATGATAAATTTATTAATAATTTACTTCCCCAGCAAAGATATGACCTAATTATGGGGTTAACAACACTTTTTATAGGTTGGAGGAATATCAAAAAAATAGGAAATTTAATCATATATGGAAGAAAATAAGATTGGATAGAAATTGGGAATAAGGGGCTAGTAACAACTTGCTTCTTCCCTCCTGTCTGAGAAATGCTCATTGTTTGAGTCCTGCAAAGAGAGAGCAAGCAATCCAGACTTCTTTGGATAACAAATCAGATACACTTAAAGGATAGGTTGGTGGTTTAAAGATACTAGACCAGACTCTCTGGTGTACCCCTGCATCCTTCAAGGGTAACAGATTTCCTTGACACAAGAATAGAACAATGATTAACAAGAGAACTGGATTTCTAAGCTTAATTCATTACAGGCCAGCTAAATTCCTGAATTAAGTTCAGTAACAAAGAATCATGACTTAGGTAGTTACAGGACAAAATCAATTAATTGTAAAAAGAATCAATTGAAAAGGATACAGAATCAATCTGATTATTTCAATATAAAGACAGAATTTAAGGCAAGGTAAGGGGGGAGAATACCACTATTTCATCTTTGCTACTATTCTGGAAAAGTTAAAGGACTTTGAAGTAGAAAATTAACAAATGTAGGTAGGTTCTCTAAACCTATTTTCATCTCTCCTAACCTTCAGCTCCCATATTCTAATCTGGGGATGAATAGATCTAAATCCTGCCTTACTCCTTTCTATGGTCTATTCTTATGGCAGAATAAACAAAAAATTATGCAGATTACAGACACAAGTGGAGATGTCAGACAACAATATAAAGGTGGAAGGAAAGAGAGAGAAGCGATTTCTAAAAACCAAGTTCTTTAGTGAACTCAGCATCAATCAACAAGTCTAATACAGAAGTGATGGGCAGAAGTTGCAAATTATTAATATCAGAAAAAACTGCCTCTATTACTGCCCATCTTCAAGCAAAAGCAAATTGATCAATGGGATACATGCCAGTTGAATTCCTTTGTATAAATTAGATTAAATAGCCTTGAAAACTACTAACTATAAAATCTTATGATCCTATGAACTGGGACAAGTAGGAAATGCTATAACTTAATAACAAACTGACAACATGTGGCCTTTCCCCTCAGAACTGGAAAATGATAGTAAACTTGAGAGGAATTCAACCTTCCTTCTTTGAATTTGTAAGAGAAGATTAAAATATATCCTAGATTTGGGGAGCACAGATATTAATAGATTCTGAGACAGAGAGGCAGGATCCTATAGCTTAAAATTCTGCTAGCAAATTCAACTCAGGCAGGATGGGAAGTTCTCAAAAGTTAAATTCAGAAAATATTTTTTTTAAAATCCATTGAATAAGAAAAGGGGGTATCATATATAAAGAAATTAATATGCATACACAGGAAACTCATTAGCCAACTCATCTTTAAAAATATAAAAATAAAGACAGGTAACACAGGATGAATACATAGTCATGTCATACAAGAACAGTGTCAAGAGTGCTACAATTCTGAAAGAATTAAGCCTAGTGAAGAAAGCTAAGGCCATAAAGACATTTTTAAAATCCATATTGTAAAAAAGAGGAAAATCAAGAAGGAATAGGACTGCTGCTCAGAGTAGATAAGACGAAGATAGCAGAAAATAGACAGAAAGCAGAACCACTCAAATCTTATATTGCTTTATTTTTTCTGCCAAGGAGAATGCTCACTGAACTGGAAAGGATAGAACAAATATGGCTAGCAGACAGCTGAAAACTGAGCTAAAAGGAAATACAGTAATAGAGAACCTGGATAATCTTGAGAAATTCAAGTCATTAGCCACAAATTCTATTAGATGTCAGGCTACTGAAAGAACTGTCTAAAGTGATTGCTTCAACTTGCAATAACTAAACAGAAGAGGCACCATAGAACTGGAGAAAAGTGTAATGGGTTGAATAACCATCGAGTGCTCCTCCAAAGCTCAACAGACTAAAAGGTCAAGCCTAATCTAATAAGAAAGATGACACTAGGGACAAATGTAAAATCTTGCATATGGGTTCAGATGTTCACTTGTACTTTTACAAGCACAACATGAGAGAGGCGTAGATGAATAGCCATTCATCTAGAAAAAGAAATTCTGGCTAATTACAAGCTTATCCTCAGTCAAAAAAGTATGCTTTTTTGCCCTCCATTCCCCTCAAAACTGAAATAATCCAAGCTGCATTAAGACAAGCAAGGTGTCTTGGACTAGGAAAGTGACAGTCCTGTGTCAGATCTGGATTAAGGCTTTATCAGGAGTGCTATATATAGCTCTGGGGATCACAAATGAGAAAGGACAATGATAAGCAAGACTACAAGGAGGAGGAGACAACCAAAAATAAAGGAGCAGGAGCTCATGCCATACAAAGCTAAGTTTAAGGACCTGAGAATGTTTAGCTGGAGGTGGGGGAAAGAGGAGCTACTAAGGAGGAGACACAATACCGGAACACCAAATGAGGATAATTTAGTTTCAAATTCGACCTCTGACACCTATTAGCTGTGTGATGCTGGGCAAAAACATTTAACTTCTCTGAGCCTTCATATCCTCATATATAAAATGGGTGCAATGATAACATCCATCTCACAAAAGTTATGAGGATCAGATCAGATAAAGCATGTAAAGCATTTTGCAAACTTTAAATTACGGTATACTCTAAGTTATTATTTGAAGCAAGAATTCAATTTGTCTCTACAGAGGACAATGACTGGAAGTTGAAGATTGACTTAGACTTAATATTAAGAAAAACCTCCTCAGGCTATTTTCCAATGGAAAGTACTCCTTGGGAAAAGTTAAAGGTTCCCCCTCACCAAGGAGTCATCACACAAAAAGTGGAAGATATTTGCCTGGCAGGTTAGAAAAGGACTTTGTATTCAGGTGTGAGTTGGTCTCTGATTCCATGAAGTGTATTTTGAAAAGTAAAGTAAGAATCTGAAATCCTCCAGCTGACACGAAGAAAATGAATATACCAAGGATTAGATGAGACCCTCTCAGAATAAGCCCCATCCAAAGGCTTTGGAGAGATTCAACAGGACATGCTACACAAGTTATGCAATAATATTTGTGAGACACTATGGGAGGAGATACTTGATGCTAAGTGGAAAAGCCTTCCCATGTACATGAGTTGTCAGTGTTTGACTTTTTTATATTTTACACTGAGTCTATCATGGCTCCTGAGCAAAAATCTCTTCAGATTGTGCTTGCTAGAAGTTTGTACTATTTTCCCTAAAATTTCCTTAACCATAGAGTGAGAAATTGGTTCACAGTAAGTCCAACAAGTAGGACTTAAACTAAAGGACAAATAATTTCATAGTGCACATTCTCACGAACAGAGGGAAAAATAAGAAAGCCCAGGGAGAATGAAACAGTGGAGTCGTAGGTAGAAAGAATAAGAAGAACCAAATAGCAATGTGGGCTTTCAATGTTTCAGTTATTCTACCAAGCAGATTTATATAACACTCAACCCTTAGTTCATATTTGAAATAAGTAACTGAGATGTTTGTTTTCTCCTTGTTGCTTTTAGATCCTCAAATGAACAGCACAAAAGCATGCCAAATTACCTTCATCACAATAAATGATTATTACTATCAATAATTTCAGTAATTTCAGAAGTAGTCCTTTTGTAAAGAACAAAAAAACCCACTATATTTAAGTAATGTTTTAAAAAATACAGTAACAATCAAAGATTTGTTCATTTTGTGCAAAGATATGTGGCATTGTTTCCCCCTTTCCTTCCAAGAGAATACACTACAGCATTAGCATTTAGAATAAATATTTGTAAATGGATAATTCAAAAATATCATGGACCCACTCCTCCTACCCCCCCAAAATGTATTAGGGTAATCAGATTTGTCAAAGGCATATAAAGACATATGTCTACATTTAACCCAATTGGTTCAATCAAATTGGTTTGATTAGTGTACCATTTTTTCTCATTTGATTCATATCTGTTCAGGTATGCACATGCACGCACACACACACATAAATTTTTATACATATACATTTAAGCAAGATAATGTTGAAAACTGTTACAGTGGAATAATCCTAACAGATCAGAATTACTCGTCAGTTGACTGTAACTGTAACCTGAGCCTAGGGGACACAAATCAAATGGTACAGTAAGGTGTTTCACCTTGGTACAGAGAGTCACAATCAGGGCACTTCTGGAAGGAAGTTCTGCAAGTCCCAGGTCTGAGCAGGCAGATTTCCTACCAATCTGACACAGGAAATCATTCCTATTGCTCACCTGTGGGAGTTCCTGTTTTGAGACAAGGGAGTGGTGAATCGAAATCCAATTGCAGAGAGTGATGTCATCTTGACCAATATGCTAAAGGGGATGATCTTGGTGACCTGCTCCCCAACCTCCAGTGTTGTTACAACCCCTCAGATGGCATTCAGGTCACAAGAAGGAGGGGGATGGAAAGAGAAAAAAAAGGTAGTGGAATAGCTGAAAAAGAAAAAAGTGCTTCCAGATTTCCTTTGTTTCACTAAAGCATTTTCCTTTTCCATTTCAATTTAGCGAGTGGACCTGGTCACTGGCAGATGGAAGCTGTGCAGATGCATTTGAGGTGGGGGTAGGCTGTCATCAGATCTCAAAATACAAGCAATTTAAAGCCTGCATGCAGAATACTATAAAAATTTCTGGTGGCTGAAGGTTCTGCCTGTCCTTTGTTCTTTGGACAAAACTCTTTGAACTTTAAAAAGTCTGCAAACAGAAGGTTTAGAAAATAACTCCACTACACTACATTTATCCTCTCAACAGTAAAACAGATTGGTATGCTGAAGAACAATTATATCTACACACAAATATTAAATATTACAAACATTTGGGAATGTTCGTACTCATACTTTTCAAACAGATCAGCAGGGAATTTGCTGGTAACAAATTAGCAACATTTTTCAATTCAACTTTGATTGGATTTTTCAGATTCTAATTATACCAAACTATAAACTAAGATTCAGCAGGGCAATGGTGTCAAACTCTAAGGGAAACTGGGGATATTAAACCTAAACTAAAACTGGCCCACTAAACAGGATTCCTGTATGCCGCATATTGACTTAGAAAACCACATATTAACATTATCTCTGTTCTTTTGTATTTTTATTTATTTTGTTAAATATTTCCCAATTACATTTTAACCTGGTCCAGCAGCTCTGGGGAATGTTGCAGGCCACAATGCCAATAGCCATTTGATACTTCTAAAGTAAAGTATAAGGAAAATATGCAGAAAAATATACCAGTTTGGTCTAGATATAGACTGCCCCTAACGTGTGTACTCTTTAAAAAGGAAAAAGAAAATCAGTATACAATGAAAAATATTTACACACAATAACTATATAATTTTTACCATGAAAGTCCCATTTTATACTTCTTTCTATTTAAATAATGGTATGGTATTCATTTCTGTCATCACAACTCTATCTCTGTCACTTTTATTATTCTTTAGTATATATGTAAAAGTTAGTGTTTAAAAAGACTGTAACTGAAGGCTGCACTCAAATTTTATACATGCCATTTGGGGAGGGTGAGGAAAGGGGAGGATGGAAGCCTATATTTAGAACAACACAGTAATCAATTTCAGGGAAAAAAAAAAAGCTTTTGGCAGAAATTGATGAGGATTTTTTGTTTTGTTTTTTAAGTGAGGATTAACATTCTCTCAAGTAGAAATGGGTGGAAGCCTTAACAGAAACTGTTACCAGAAAAAAAAAAAATCAATATTTTTACCAATACATTTACCATGATTTCTTGGTCCTTATTAAGGTGATACAATTTGGGGAAATAAATTACTCTATTACTTTTTGTGTGATGATGTCTTTTAATACAAATTACTAATAATGGCTCCAAATGCAGGTGGAGATGGTTGAAGAAAGGTAGAGCATATGAATATAAGTTGCAAATGGCCAATGTTAACTGACAAAACAAAGTTGAGAGCATCATGGACTGTTGTTTGTTTTTTCCCTTATGTGGGCTTCCCAAGGTGTGAAACAATATATAACCACATTCAAGATGCATCTGAGCAGAGCTTGATGGGTTCACGAGAATATACATTTTTTTTTCTAGCTTTTTAAACTTTGTATATGACATTATGCATAAAGCACTTCTAGTATCTTATTCAGCACATAACATTAAATCATTTAATCATTTCAACCAGTTGTAGCTGAAAAGAAAATGGTGTTAACTGACACTTCAAAGCTTTCCTTACACATGGCACTGAGTTCTGTGCTTCCAATAATGTATCAGAAGTACATTTTTAAGTGCATTCCTTTTTCTGTTGAGTGTATAATTTCTCTGCAACATGCACACTCACAAGCGTGCGCACACACACAAGTACACACAAACAAATTTAATAGAGACCACACCTTGGTTAAAAGTTTACAAACAATAGTCCCTTGTTATATAAACCAACTAATGCCCTATTTAATCAGTAATTCAGATTAAATTGTTTTCTTTTGGCCTTTCTCTTTCCCCATTTCCTTTAAATGTCTTTGTCCAAGTGATTTGGTGCCCTATAAATTACTGCAAGTCAGCCTTGCCAGAGACACTTGTCACTGAGCGGACCAGAGGTTGTCAGATGACCCCTGGGTTGCTTTCATCTCATTAGTTCTGCCCAATCCACAGGGGTGAAAAATGGATGAGACTTGATGTCTTCAACACCAGCAACTCCAGCACCGAGACGCTCCACAGGGTTGAACTGCAAGAGCTAAAAAAGCAGGATTCAATTAATAAGAAAGCTATGATTTAAAAAAAAAAAAAAAAAGCTTAGGAAAAATAGGAGAGACTGAGTCTACCCTCAGGAGAGCTATGCTTTATTAAGAACCAACTGACTGTGTTTACTTGTAAATAGCAGTACAATCTAAACACTCCCTGCCAAGCACAGGTTCAGGGTTTATCCTGCCATAGTGTGACACTGCTTCTCTCAACTGCATTTAGTAAAACAGGTTAAGGTTGTGCTAAGTTATCGAGATAAATTCTACTGAGTGAACCATTTACTCCCTATATACACTTTAGGAAATTCTAGAGATTATCAGATTTCCTAATGCACTATTTGTTTCATATAAAGGCAGAAATTTATATAATGGTTCCCCTAGGGTTAGAAATAGCTGAAGCATGTACTGGGAATAATTGACCCACTGGACAGAATTTCATCTAATAAATGAAAATTACTTTTTATTTCTTAAGATTTAAATCATGGCTCCTAACTCCCTGGGGCAATTTACTTTATTTTGGAACTTCTGTCTGAGGCTGTCAAGATCTGTGAATTAGTATAAACTCACTCTTGTCCACTATATATAGTAGATTTAACCAGACTATAATACTTATATCTCATCTAGATGTTCTGCTTTGCTGTTGTCCTACATCTTCCTACCTAGAACTATTCTAGACCAGACCTGTAGAAATCAAGCTCCTAGTTCCTGAGACAATTGATCCATTAAACTTTGGAGTTCCTGCCATAAGGCTAGGATGTCTAGACTAGGGAGCAAATAAAAGTGGATAATTCACCTATTCTAACCAACTTCTGCCAATATCTTTCACTTCCTACACAGCCATCCAGATAGATTACCATTATTGCTTTCTAACTCCTGGAAACAGTAATCAAATCAGGAATTCCACTGCATCTAGTAAAAAATTCTCAACTGCCCAAAATTCCTTTACATGGCTACCATTCTACTTTATATTTATCTCCTTGTTAGAAAGTAAGCTCCTTGAAGTTTGAGAGTGAAGGATGGGGAGCAGACTCAGAGCTATGTCATTTTTTATTTGTATTTCTAATGCTTGGCACTGCAGTACTTGACATACAGCACATACATTTTTATTAATCCACTCAGAGATTGGCATTATTTATGATAAATTAATAATAATCATTAGGTGGTTATATTACAGAATCATGTGCAACATAAGAAAAGTAAAAAAAAGATATACATGCAATATTTCAGGTTGGTATGCTCCACAGTGGCTAAGAATTATTGGAAGAAATCACAGTCTTTTAATATATAATTCATAGGGTGGAAATATATTTAGCATGACTTCATATGTCTATTGGGAAATCACAGTTCTTGCCTTCTCCATGATTAGGAAAAGAGCAGAGAGAGAAAAAGAATTTTGAACTGAAAAATTAAAATAATTTTTAAAAATATATTTATAGGATATGAGTTGATTATATCTCAACAAGTGTTACATCCTATGGATTCTCTTTTTGAAAATTAAAATGTCCAACACTCTACTGTAAAAATCTCTTGTTTCATTAAATACTAGTTAAGAACATTCAATTCTTTCCCACTATTCTGCTTCCAATATGCTAGACTTCACCTGAATAATCAAAAGATTATAGATTTAGAATGAGAAAGGACTTCTGGAAGTTATCTGGTCCAATCTTTTCATTTTATAGTTGGAAAAACTGAGAACCAAGAGTAAATGATTTGTCACGGGCCACAAAGGTAGCATGTGCCAGAGGCAAGACTCAAATCCCTTCCAACCTCAAAGCCAGTGTTCTTTTCATTATATTATATAGCTCCTCCCGAGAAATCCTATCATTTCTTCATTATGACTTCTAGCTCTAAGTATCTGTGCAGTAAGTTACAAAATGATTGATTCTGCTCATTTCGAATTGATGACGGGCTCTCACTATGGCTTCACTAAAATTTCTGTAGCTCTATACCAAAGTAATTTTTCAAACTCTTCTTTCCTCAAACCTCCTACCAGAACACTGGTCTCTGCATTTATAGGTGACCTAGCCTTCAATCTCCTCCTAACCTCAAATGGAGGTTACTCAAAGGGAGCTCCTTCAACTTCCTTTAATCCCACACATTTCCTGCTACATAAACCATCTTCTCTTGTCCTTCTCTATGGTAGCATTGGAAAAGGGACTTTTTTATATTTTTTATTCTTATAAAAGCTAATCTCTCTACTGCATTTAGTTCCATCTCCTCATGCCTTCTTCAGGACCTTGTTACAGCAATCATTCTCTTTCTTTCAGGTATCTTTCTGTCTTTGTCTTTCTACTTGTTCTTTCCTACCTGCCTACAAATACACTCAGATATCCCCCAACATAGTATAAACAATCTCCTTTTGACCATTCTAGCATTTGAAACTGTTGATCATCTCTTATCTTCTGTATAACTTTTTCCTTCTTGGCATCAAAGATTTTTTTTTCTCCCCCTTTCACTGATTTCTTATATGCTCCTTGACCTCTTCAGTTATGTGTTCTTCAAGGTTTGGTCTTTATCGAACTCCTCACCTTTCTACAATCTGTCCGTCTCTGCTCAAATGACTGCAAAAGCTACACCTTCAGCCTTGGACACTCTTTTATTTGTTCCAGGCCTACATTTCCAACTGACTAAAGAACACAATCTAAACCTAGCTGTCACCCCAACACCTCAAAATCCTGTATGGCCAAAATTATATTTCTTCTTTCTTCTCCCTAACCTGCACCTTAACTTAACTTCATTATTTCTCTTAGTGGTACCACCGTTTCCCACTCTCATATGCTGGAAAAGAGGAGTATCTTTGACTCTTCTCTCTCCTTTACTT
Source organism: Antechinus flavipes (assembly GCF_016432865.1). Taxonomy (NCBI): domain Eukaryota; kingdom Metazoa; phylum Chordata; class Mammalia; order Dasyuromorphia; family Dasyuridae; genus Antechinus; species Antechinus flavipes. The sequence continues at coordinate 373,635,506 of NC_067401.1, forward strand.
CTAAGTCAAATCAAGTCCACTATTATTTTTACCTCCACAATCTCTCACATCTGTTTTCTTCTCACTTCTCACCCCTTCACTTCTCTCCTATCTCTGCTCCTTATTCTCCAAGTCCCAGCAACCTTTTTACCTTGGAAGAGCTCTATGCCCTTGTATCCATGTCTTCCTTTTGGGGAGTTTCTCTAAAAGCTTCCATTTTGAGAAATTACCCAGGTCAGTCCCATGCTCATTCCTTCACTTCTCCCAACTCTACCCTTGACTCTCTAGACTTGTCCTCCATGCCCCCATCTGAGTACTACTCCTCTGCCACATATCTTCACACTTTTCATCTCCTTTATATATTATCTTCCCCCATTAGAATATAAGTTCCTTGGTCAAAAGAGATATTTGTAAAAAGTACTTAGCACAGTGCCTGATACCCAAAAGGTACCATATAGATTTCTTTCCCTTCTTTTCTTCCCTCCTTCCTTGAGGGCAGAAACTGTCTTTCTTTGTTCATTTGTATTTCCAGAGCTTAGCAGAGTACTTGTTACAGAGTAAACCTTTATTAATGCATATTGACATAACTATTCCCACTGCCACCAAACTCGTACAAGTTCTAATTATTCTCTCTGCTTGATTACTTCATTAACCACCTAATAGGTCTTCCCGTCACCATACTCTCCATCCTCTACTCTGTTCTTTATACCACTGCTAGACAATATTCCTCATTTATAGATCTAGGGAAGACACTTCTACTAAAAATATAGATATAAATATAGATATAGATATAGATATAGCCTTTCTTCTGAATAAAACTTGATTTCCTTTGCCTGGCATTCAAAGCACCACAACTTGCTGTCATCTTACCTGTCCAGGCTTATCTCACTAACTCTCTGTCTGTCATGCCCCATGTCTTACTGTCTACATGCTTTTGCTCAGCCCTTTTCCTATACTTTTCTGCTCTCTTTCTCTTCTCAGTTCTTGAACTCTACACACTTCAGCACAACTCAAATGCTACCTCTTCTGAGAAGCCTTCTCTTATTTCTGCAGTGGTCAAGACTTGTGCCTGTTGAGGCTTCATTTTGTACTTTGTTTTGCACATCTCTAAAGAACTTAAGGTATCCTATTTATCTATATATCCACTGTAGCTCACTGGAAAGCCATTAGCTTTGGAAGAGCAAGAAGCACATCTTATCCAAATACTCTCTTCCCTAGAATTGAGAATGGTGCCTATAGACACAGTAAACTTATAATTGTCAAACGAATTAAAGCAAATGCTCTATAGTCACAATTAGCTAGATTGAAGCTAATTTTTTCCCAATAATTTTGATAAGGAAGGACCACAAAAATTATTTCAGCAAATTCTGAATTTCATCCAGATTCAGAAGAAAGCTGCTAAAGAGGTGCTAAAAAACCTTTCAAAATGATACTTTTCATACTGTAAGAACATCCAAAATACATCCCATTTGATTTTAAAATTATAGGAGGCATCAGGCATCTTAACACAAAGCTAACACTGCAAGCACACTGATAAAGACTTGTTATACTGTTAAATTACATTTCTGACTATGAATTTCAACTCTCAAGCAACAAAAAATTGAAAAATATAAATAGTGTATTTTATGGAGTAACTGTTTCTACCACCTCTCTACAGGACTATGTCTCCAAAAACATTACAATACAAATAAGATTCATATTTGACTCTCATTAAGTGAAATCACTTCAGGAAGTGGAGTGATTGATGATACTGCATGGTATAAACTGATACTGCCCAAGTATAGGCATTTACACAGCACATCCAGCTTCTTCCAAGAGAGAGTTCCTCAGGAAAGATCATGTTAAGTTGCAAATTCTCTCTCTCAATAATATTTGTCAGTTATGGCCGATTTGAGGCTGATGAAGCTGCTTTCTTAGGAATTGTGTAGAAAACAAGTAATAAGGAATGAGGATACAGAGATTTATGTTCCAATGGCATCCTTTACATATATCTTTCTTCTTCATTATCATCATCATCACTGGCATTTATACAGCAACTTATACACCTTCTCATTTGAACCTATACTACCCTAGGAAGTCATTGCTCTTATTCCACTTATACATGAAGAAAGTAAGTCACAAAGAAATGAAGTGACTTGCCTGAGATTAAGGCAAGTTAATGAGGCAGAATTTGAGCTGAGTTCTTCCTCATTGCAAGACCAGCTTTATCTACTGGACCATCTAGTTGCCTCAAAGGTATACTGTAATTTAAACTAACTGTAAACTTAAATACATAATCCTAAATATTGGAAAGATTCTAAAAATGAGAATTTTTTTTAATTGGATGAAAAATGTGTTAACTATGTTAATATTAATGACATTTACTTTATTGGCTGAACTTCATTGGTTATGGCACACCAAATGTTTTCTAAGAACACAAGCTCCGAGGAAATTATTGTTGTTGGAAGCTGGGAAACACAAGAATCAAATGGGTACAATTTTCCATAAGACAAAATAATCACATATCTATAATGTTTTTTGTCAACTGTGCAATCCCATAAGAACATAAAAGAATAAAATGACAAATTACCAATCATAGCAAGATGCCTCTTTTTCTTTTACCAACAATATTTCTTTGGGTAAGCAAATTAAGACACAGAGCTTATAGATCTGATCTTCCAACCACTAAGTTATGTATCTATATATAGTGATATAATTGCCCAATCACCAATCCCTGGAACACTCCAGTGGACACCTCCTTTCAAACTAACATCAGTGTATCAAAGATTATATTTTGGATCCAGATATTCAACTAGCTCTGAATATTCCCTGTGATACTACTGTCTAGCGCATATCTCTCATATTTTCCAACATATGTCTCCAAAAGAGACAACAGACTTTGTCAAAAGATTTTACTAAAAGCTATCTTATTCTTTTCCTACAAAGAATGTTTCAACTTTTGTTTTTTAATTCACTACATGAAGAACTCATGAAGAACTCAAACTTTCTAATTAATTTTTTTAATTTTTCTCAGAATTTGTAAGGAAATTCTCTTCCTAACTTAAGCACTTCTTCCCAAAATTAGTTTTTTCTTTATTAAGTGACCTTTCTTATTCTCTTTTTCACACTAGTATAAGGCCCAAGAACTGAAAGATATCCTCTGATTTGATGAAACCACAGCATAATGGATAACAGTGTAGAAAGCCCAACATAAAACACTAGTAGCAACTCTCAATACTCCTCAGCAAGAATCACTAGTCACCTGGAGACAAGTGTATATTGCTAATTTAATTCTTTGCTAATTTTACTGGGAATTGCACCGGGGGTTAACTAAGGTTCAAATAGTGATGCCCAAATCTGCCTTTGAGGTAACAAATATTAATGATCTACTTTATGCCATTTGAAATCAATTTTCAGGTGCCAACAGTTAAGTAGATCTAGAGGATTTCTTTAAGATGAAAACCTCTATTTGTACTTAGAAGTCAGTGTGACACAGGGAAAACTGTTCTAGACCAAATACTAGGAGATGTAGGCTCAACCCCCTAGCTCTCCTAGTCTCGGTTTAATCTGGGGCAAGTCAGGAAAGCTCTCAGCCTCAATGTCTTCCTATGTAAAGGGACTACAGAGGATGACCTCTAAGCTCCCCTACTAAGTTTAAATCTTATACATCACCTATGATCCCACAAATTACCATCATGTCCTAAGAAAAGAATTAAAATTCAACAGCCAGTCACTGATATACTTCCATAAAATGTAATAACTATAAGAGAGCAACCCCTGACAGGCCTGGAGCTAATAAGTTATCACAAAAAAAATTCCCAAATTTTAAATATCTATGATGTACAAGAGACCACAATAGGTGTTGGAAATATAAAAACACAACAGGGCATAATCTCAAAAAATTTTTGTTATCTTGAAGAATACAAGAATTAAAAACCTTATAGGAAATATAAATTCAAGTTTTTATATATGTGCATGTATGAATTATATATATATATATATATATATATATATATATATATATATATATATATACACACACACACACACATGTATGTATGTGTGTATGTATAATATTAGATATATATATACATACACACACATATGTATGTATGTGTGTATGTATAATATTAGTATATTTATACATGCATGTTTATACACAGATTGTGTATGTATGTTATGCAATATACATGTTTGAGATGTACATAAACATGCAAATACACAGCTAAAAGTTGTCCCTAAATTGTGCTAAAATTTTCAGAACAATAATGTTCTCTGAAGTGAGTGCTTGTGTGATGATGAACGATTTTCAAGTTTTTACTGCCTCTCTTCATCTTTACCAGTGATAATGACAAAAGGAACTTAAATTGGAAGAGAACAAATGGGAGAGTCTACATTTGAAATTATTACTTAATTTATTTTAGGTTCCGGGGTCTATGGGATCCTGATAATTTGCATACTTGATATACTTGATCATATTTAAGTCAATTAAATTACCTGTTGAATGAGTGACCGGGCCTCTTCGGAGACACACTCTGGCAGGTTCAAAGCAGTATGCGTATTTATCCCAGCAGGATGGCACTCAGCCAGAGTCTGAAACAACCAATCAGGGATACTTATTATTGCCTACATCATCGCTGTCTATTATACTCTGGCACTCATGGACAGACCAATACAGAAGGGAAGGCTGACACATCAACTGAATGTACTGTAATCTATATGGCATCACCTTAATAATTCAGACATAGGAATATAGGTTAAGAAAACTTCTGACTTTGAATTATGCTTAATGGAAAGGAAAGCATTCCTCTGGAATAGACAAATCTAGTTCTACTTTAACACCTTATTATTTGAAACTGTCCTAGAAAAATTTTCTTGCCATTGTATACATTTATATTAGGTTTCCAAATCTCTCATCTCTTCTCCAGCCATATCAGCATGGATTAATAATAATAACAATGACACTGATGATGATAATAGCTAACATTTTAAATACATAGCACTTATTATGTGTCAGGCACTGTGCTGAGCACTTGACTATTATTATCTCATTTGTTCTTCACAACAACTTGGGATTTATGTGATATTTGTATTTCTATCTTATAGAGGAAGAAACTAAGGCAAATTAAGTGAGTTGCCAAGGGTCAAAAAGCTACTAAGTGTCTAAGACTGGATGTGAACTCACATCTTCTTAGTTCCAGGTCTAATGCACCATCTATGCCACTATTTTGCTAGCTAGGTTCACATAACAATTGTCTGTCTTCCACACAAAAATTATACAGTAGGACTTGCTTAAGAATGCATAATTTTTTAAATCTGATTTAACTGAATATTATAATCCTTACTGCTTAGCAAGACATACTATTTCTTAGCAAAGGAAAAATTATACATTTCCTCTTTTTCCCAGAGAACACAGTGTCTTTTACAAATCTATTTCCTTAAAGATAATGATAAATGTTGGAAGGGATGTGGGAAAGTTGGGATACTGATACATTGTTGGTGGACTTGTGAACTGATCTAACCATTCTAGAGAGCAATATGGAACTATGCCCAAAGGGCTATCAAATGGAGCATAACTTCTTTTTTTTTTTTTTTTTTTTTTTTAGGTTTTTGTTGTTGTTGTTGTTGTTGTTGTTGTTTTTAAATTTTATTTTATTTAATAATAACTTTGTATTGACAGAATCCATGCCAGGATAATTTTTACACGACATTATCCCTTGCAATCACTTATGTTTCGTTTTTTTCCCCTCCCTCCCTCCTCCCCCCCCCCAAGATGGCAAGCAGTCCTATATATGTTAAATATGTTGCAGTATATCCTAGATACAATACATATTTGCAGAACCGAACAGTTCTCCCGCTGCACAGGGAGAATTGGATTCAGAAGGTAAATATAACTAGGGAAGAAAATCAAAAATGCAAATAGTTCACATTCATTTCCCAGTATTCCTTCTTTGGGTGTAGCTGTTTCTGTCCATCATTTCAAATGGAGCATAACTTCTAATCTAGCAGTGGCTTTCCTGGGCCTGTATCCCAAAGAGATCATAAAGGATGCAAAGGGACCCATGTGTGCAAAAATGTTTGTGGCAGCTCTCTTTGTAGTGGCAAGCAACTGGAAACTGAGTGGCTGCCCATCAGTTGGAGAATGGCAGAATAAGTTATGGTATATGAATGTATTGTTCTATAAGTAATGTGCAGGAGAATGATAGAGATCTGGAGAGACTTGCATGAATTGATACTAAGTGAAGTGAATAGAACCAAGGAACATTGTACATAGCAACAATAAGATTATGTGATGATCAATTCTGATGGACATGGCTCTTTTCAACAATGAGGTGATTCAGGCCAGTTCCAAAGAACTTGTGATGGAATGAGTCATCTGTATCCAGAAAGAGGACTGTCAAGACTGAATGTAGATCACAGCATAGTATTTTCACTTTGTTGTTGTTTTTTGCTTGCAATTTGTTTTCTTTCTTATTTTTTTCCTTTTTGATATGATTGTTCTTTTTTTTATGTTTTTATTTTTAAAATATTAAGATTTATATTTTAAGCTTACATAGTTTTCATCATTCACTCTTGCAAAACTGTGTTCAAATTTTTTTCTCCCTCCCTTCCCCCTACTCTCTCCCCTAGACAGAAAGTAATCTAATATATATTGAGCATGTGCAATTCTTCTATATATATTTCCACAATTATGCTATGCAAGAAAATCAGATCAAAAAGGGAAAAAAATGAGAAAGAAAACAGCAAAGTAAAAATACTATTTTGTGATCCATCCTCAGTCCACACAGTCCTCTCTCTGGATGCAGATGGCTCTCTCCATTACAAGACCATTGGGACTGGTCTGAATCATCTTGCCGTTGAAAAGAGCCACGTCCATCAGAATTGATCATTGTATAATCTTCATACTGCTATGTGCAATGTTCTCTTGGTTCCACTCACTTCACTTAGTATCAGTTCATGCAAGTCTCTGAAATCAGCCTGCTGATCATTTCTTATAAAACAATAATATTCCATAACTTTCATATAGTATGACTTATTCAGCCCTTCAACAACTGATGGGCACCCATTCAGTTTCTAGTTCCTCTGTCACTACAAAAAGGGCTACTACAAAAATTTTTGCACATGTGGATCCTTTTCTCTTTTTTATTGCTCTGATTTTTCTTGTGATAAATGATAAATGTGGAAATATGTATTAAAAAAAATCTATTTCCTTACAGCATCATGCTTAAAAATTATTGAGCTGAAAGAATATAACTATCTACTAGAGGAAGTGAATAAAATTAAGAAAAATAAATCTTTACTTGCAAAACAACAACAAAAAAACTTTACTTATAAATGTACATATTATATAGTAATTTCTTAAAAATGAGTACATTGTAATTTTTAGGTCACAATGCTAAAAAAACCTCATTTATAAAATTTTAAAATACGATTATAATGTACTGCATTAAGACATAAGTGAATTAGCAACTAAACATTATATATAATCATATACAATGAAAAATTCAGGGAATTTGTTTTAACATGTTATTAAGTTTAACCCAGACTTGATATTTCATATCAGTGTGTTATTATTGAGAGTTTATTATTACTATATTACATATGATATAATTGTTTTTTAATTTGGGGGCTCCAATTCATTTGGGTACCAAGAAAATATAATATTTTTATTACTAATACAGGCTAATTATTAATTACAATAAAAACTAATATAATGTCTTTAACTGTGCTCTAGATCTAAAAATTACTGCTAAGGGTCAGAATTCCAGAGCCTTTGAAATTAGGATTGTACTTGAGTAAAATATATGAGGCAGCCTGAGTCACTCACTGCTTACCTTGCCAGTGAGAAGTTCAAAGAGGACAGCACCCAGGCTCCACCAATCACAGGCTTCGGTTTCCTCCGTAATTGCTCCAACCTCTAAACACACAAAAAAAGTTGGTATTAAAATTCTAAAGGTCAATTATACCTTCAAAATTAACATATATTTACAAGGTGACTTTCTAATGCTGAGAGAGCACATACTAAATACTACTAGGCTTTCAAAATTTCTGAAAGTTACTTATCCCTTTAGTCACCTACTGTGGCTGCATTATTTTTTCGACCAGACATTTGTTCTCTAGTTGATGGAGGAACACCTTCAAGATGTTATGTTTAATATACTCAGATGAACATATCTGACTAGCACTCTAGTTAATTTTCCAGTTGAGGCAAACTACAAATAACTCTTTATCAAGGGCTATTATTCAGTAAGTTACTACTCACTAGCATTCTACCTGAGAATGAAATCCAATGAGAAAATTCTCATTTGTTAAGCACCTACTGTGTATAGGTACCTGTGCTAGTCTCTGATGTCAGATAAGACACAGTCACTGTTCTCATGGAGCTTACAATATATTAGAGAACTGGGACACATACATAAGTGATTACAGTAGAAAACAATACGTGATGTGCATGGGGTAGGAAGGATGTAAGCAAAATGTTAAAGTCTGAAGGAGAAAAGGGTATTAGGTAAGGGTTTATGAATTTGAGATGGACTTCTAAAAGATGGGTAAGAATTCAACAGGCCAAGGAAAGGTCAAAGGAAAGAAGGGATAATCTAGGCATAGCAAATAATAAAAGCAAGGGGGTAAAGAAAGGGGGAAAAAAGATATAAATAAACAATAGGATACGGCCCAGTATGGTTGGAATATGAAGGGCCATAAGATAACAATTATTACTACTGCCAGTCAATCACACGATGGACCTGGACTAGAATGGCAAAAATGGGAATAAAAAAGGAGGGATGAAGAAGAGAGATAATATAAAGAATCAAAAAGGATTTAGTAATAGATTGGATTCAAGAGACAGGAAGAGTCAAAAGTAAAAATTTCAAAATTGAGGCAATGGATAAAATGGGAGTGAGATTGATAGAACAGTGAAATTATGAAAGGAAAGATAAGCTCAATTGGTTATCAGCAGCATCAGCATTACATGCAATACATATACATTTATTAAATATATTACATATAACAAGATTATCAGATTATGACACAGGATGAGGATAAGAATAAGCATAAAGAGTTTGGGGTATCAATAGGACATCCAGGTAGCAATGTCCTGTTGTTAGTCAGAGATAAAAGTTTGGAACTCAGGAGTCTAGTCGAGGCCAGTTATGTGGATTTGTTAGTCATCTGTGTCAAAGCAATAGCTGAAGTTTGGGGAGTAAATGAGAACAACAAGGGAAGAATAAGAAAAGAAAAATAGAACTAATGATAGAAGTTGGGGAAATACACACCTTAAAGATGTTGGAAAGAAGACCATGAACCAATGAAAAATAAAGGGAAGGAACTGTTTAAGAGATAGGCAACAAGGAAAGCGTAATATCTCTAGGACAACAATGAGAGAAAATCAACAGAAAAAGACTAGTCAACAACGTCCAGTACTACAAAGAGATCTCTTTTGTGCTTATACTTAGTTGTGCGACATTAGTACTATCATATTCAATGAACTCATACACATAATAACTGCCTTTTTTTTTTTAAGTAATCAGACATTTTCAAGAAAAGCCCTAGAAATTAAGATCTAATAATTGGGGGTCTACAATTTTATCAGAATCAAAGAAGGGGATACTGGAATATTCTCTAATCCTACTTTACTAGAGGTATCTCTCTCTTATTCCACATGAAGTTTCAAAGATCAATGGAAATTACAGAGACTTGTATCTCATATTTCCACAGATACCTCCACCAATTATTTCATATGGGTCACCTGGATCTTATAACATGGACTTATCAAGGACAGCTAATTATTCTCTTAGTATCTTCCTATTTATAATAGGGTCTTAATTCCCTACCAGCCACTTTTATTCTCTTACAGTCTAAAGTTTTGTAGGTAGAGAAAAGCAAAAGAAAAGTAAGAAATAGCTATTATTCCATTTCCATCAATTTATCCTCTCACCAAAATTAATCTTTAGTCCTATTCTTTTCTCCAATATAACAAAAAGAAAAAAATTAATATCCTCAGTTTTACTGATCAGTCCCAAACCATTCTTGGCTCTAGACTTTTGATATCATTCTTACAGGAACACATGACATATACTTGTCATTGCTCCTATCTTCTCTATTTTAAACCTATGCTACTTGATAAATTTTCTGTACAACTTTATTAATCATTTAAAACAACGCATGCAGTTTCCTCCTAATGAAATGGTCTGTGTCTTTAGAATTTCACTCTTGAGAATTTCCGATGCCTCCTTCAGCTGACTTTCCCAAAAGAATGTTAATCCATTGTATCCTACCATTTATCTGAATTCTTTTAAATTGTTCTTCCAACATCTAGGATGTACTAGACTATATAGCCAGCTTTCCTCTCCTTCTCCAGTACATATCTAAGATGGAACAATCAGTTCCTTTTGTAGTTTCCATTATTTCCACTCCAGCAAGCAGTTGTTCCTTGTTAGTTAGAATGAAATCCAAAATAGAAGTTCTTCTCATTGTTTTCCTCTACTTTTTAAAAATGATGAAATCATCATCAAAGCAAGCCAAAAAACTATTAGCTGGCCTGCATTGGGCAGAGAGAGCTTTAATAGATATCTGGATAATGGAAGTATCCAATCATTACTCTATCATGCCTTGAGTCCAGGTTTATGATTTATTTTCTACACTCCTCACCTAATTCCTCTTTCTGTCCAGGTGGTGTATAGTATGCTCCAATAACAATGTCACTTCTGTTTCCCAAATATATTTCTGTCTGTTCTCTTCCTCTTAGTCAATTCTGGACCCAGTTTACTATCCATCTGCCATGTCTCTCTGAGTTATATGTACTGATAGACAAGCTCTTTAGTTTGTTCATCCAACTGCATATAATAGTCTGGACAAGAGATATTCTCCATAATAGTTGATTTTTCCACTGTTCAGATTTAGGCAAATCAACTAATTGATCAAAATGCATTTATTAAAGTCAAGCACTATTCTAAATGAGTGAGATAAAAAAGTGATACCTACCCCAAAAAAGCTTATATTCTATTGAACATGTAAATCTCTAAGTATAAACAAAATAATACAAAATAACTTATATGGGAAGGCATTAGCCGCTGTGGGGATCAGGAAAGATCTAACAAAGAAGGTGCTACTTAAACTGAAATATTCTGAGTAATTATGGATCTTATTTAGGAGACTCTGACATGTTCCAGAGCATCATGTAATTGACACAATACAATCCTTATAAAGGCAGCTATAGGGAATCCTTATTCCACGATTCTCTGAAAGACTTCATGAGAGTGGCAAACAACTTTGGCAAGCATAATTTTCCTTTTATGCTAAATAACATCAAGAAAACATTTTCTTAAATCAAACTACCTACATTTTTGATAGAAGTCAATTGTTTATCAATAGAGAAATCATTTCTGAATCTATTGTCTACATGTAATGCAAATATCAGAACAAAAGTCAAGCAATGGAGAATGAGAAGATGACATTGCAGATTACTATCTGCAACAGCTTCAAAATGTTCCAGTCACACAAGTTTAGTGCTATAAAATGGAGGAAATCGGAAACAAAGGAAAAAACATTGGCACTCATTATCACCACTTCTTACAGAAGCTAAATTAATATAAGGCATCATACCAAAGAAGTCAAAAGAACCCTGAAACTTTCTCAGACAGTAAACATGATTTCTTTGCCATGAAACACAGCAGCCAAGTCTAATATCAATTTATAATAGAAACTCATTTGTGAAATACTATAGAAGTGGACAGTAGATAATAACAGAAAAGAAAACTAGTTAAAAGAAGGCTTGATATGAGACATAACTAAGCCAGATTGTCTCAGAAACATTTATAATAAAACTGATGACAACACATAGATTCTAAATGGAACAACTATGCCACCTATTTTCCTCATCTATCACAGAGGAATCATGAAATAGAGATTAACTCCTTAAGTCTTGATGTGCTACAAGAAAAAATGCAAATAGCAACTAAGGAAAAATGAAATTGGGAAGAGTAATTATAGTGGACTAAGTACATGTAAAAGAGATTAGTATTGAAAAATAAATGTTTTTGAAAGCAATCAAGCAGGGATTTTTTAAATATTTGAAAGATGGAAAGATATTAAATAATTGGGAAAAATTTCAGACACATTATAATCAAAAGAGTAATTAAGAAAACATCAATAACCATCAATCCATATGTCTTTTTCTCCTTTTTCTTGATTAATATGACTATTTTCACAATGATAAACTCATACGGTATGGGTTTTCTTGAAGAAACATAATAACGAAATAGGTAAGGTCTGCCAACAATCTCTTCCTAAAGACATCATCATCAGTCCCGTTTATTAGTAAAATTATTACAAGAATATGAATGCTTACCAAAAGTGTTTTCCTTTGTCTTATGTAAGGAATATCTTACATAAAATCTAAATGGAAGAGAAACCCTCCATAGATGATCAAACCTTATTCTTTTTTGTGGATTATATTATGCCAAGACTTCTTCAATGGAAGTCATGAGGTTAAGTCTAACCATAAACACAAGAATCCAAGCAGAGGAAAAAAGTATATTATCCTGAACAGAATATGCAGTTGGATGAATATTCTTTTGAGTTTACTGATCCATAAACTATCTTGGACAGGTACTACAGAGAGATGGTGAGTGGAACCCAAAAAGAAAGAAAAAGGGCTGGATTGAATTTTGGAAGAATATACAACATTTTCAATTAACCAGAGCTGTTCCCCAACATGAATCCATCTTTCTAAAAATATTATTCTTCCAATGATACTAGATAGGTAGCTAAGGATTATAAAATGACAATCTCCAAAAAGCAAAACTGTGAATAACCAAAAATGTGAGAGGTGTTTCATGAGTGTAAGGCTAAAGCATATTATTAACAATGACTGCAACACAAGAACAACAACAAAAGCTATGATTGGAAAAGGAGGTGGATCTATCATGCACTGATTCGTTAGGATTACAGGTGAATAGTTTAGGTTTTACATTGGTAATCATAACAGAACATTGCAAAGAGGTTCTTTGGTGAGTATGTGGGAACACTGGCAAGAAACATATAACCCAAGAAAGTGTAGAAGAGTTGACACCTTCACTGTTTTAGGAGAAAAGTCATAGATCCATTTTAAGTACTATTGAAACTAGTGGCTAACTTTAAGATTATTTGTAGATTAAAATTAAGCAAGATGATCCTACCCCTTGTTAACATAGGTAATTGGTAAGGATCTCCTAGTAAGATTTCTCATAAGTATTCAAAAGACCTTAAGATTATTTTGTTTGGTTGATTTTTGATTATATGTTATTTTTAATGATCTGATGAGTCTAAGACTTAACTTTTTATTCTTGCCTCATTCCTATTCTCCAAATTCCAAACATCTTGCTTTCAGCCTAGGCTTAAAAGTAAAGTCATTTTCATACCACTATCCAATTAGCCAATAACATTTTTCCTATATAATGTCTCTCCCATTACGTCCTTCCCTTAAGTTTCCATTACCACAATACTATTTTTTTTATTTTCAAACTATAAATGACTTGCATTCTAAGTGTTCGTTTGTTGGGAACTTGGGTTCATTTTTCCATAGAAACAAAATAATTAATGATGGTCAGGATCCTAATCTATAACATATTGCCATCTTACAAAGGTATAGCTAGATAGCAAAACTTGTCTAAGAAGTTTAATGGCCTATAACCTCAAAATGGAGGGGCAAGGAAAGAAGAGAACAAGAAAGAGAAAGAGAGAAGAGGAGGAAGAGTAAGAAGAGGAGGAAGAGGAGAGAAAAAAGTAGAAAAAAAGAAGAGAAAGAAGTAATAGTGACAGCAGCAGCAGTGGCAATCTAAGTCTATATCAAGAGAAATAATTTCCAGAAGTAAGGAGATGGCAGTACCATTGTACTCTGCTTTGGACAATCTGGAACACTGTGATGAAATATGAATACCACATTTTAGGAATACACTGAAAAGTTAAAGTGTTCAAAGGAAGACAGTCATGACTGGGAAGGCCCTAGAGGTTAGGCCATATGAAGCTTATGTAAAAAATGGAAGATACAGCCTAGATAAAAAGACTTAGAAAGGATAAATGTCCTTCAGGCAATCTGAAGGAATGTTATGTCTTGAAAGAAATGTTCCTGGCTCCTGCAGAGAGAACTAGGATCAATCAATGTAAGCTACAAAGAGGTCAATTTAAATCTGTTATTAGAAAGGAAAAAACCTCTCCCTTACAGTTAAAGGTATCACCAGTGGAACAGACCACCTGGAGAGGTAACAGATTTCCTTTCATTGGTGTTCTTCAAGAAAAGGATGAATGTCCACCTGTAGACAAGTTGTAGAAAGAATTCTTATTAAAGATCAATTTGAACTAAATGGCCTCTGAGGTTCCTTCCAAAAGATTCTATGATGAAATAAATTCACACAAATATAGTTTCATGATTCTTGTAAAAGTTCCTGTACTTTTACAGAAATTTTGACATCTTAATTCTTTACCTGTATAATTAGGACAGGAAGAACTGCAAATGAACTGAAGAGCAACTAAAAGATATATAGTAGATAAAAAGTTACAACACATTATCAGTGTTGTCCTACAGGCAAAAGATTCCATTAGGACAAGTACTAATATAAAGTCCACGTTTTGAACTAGTGAAACACTAAAGTAATTCAAAGGAATTACAGCCTGGTGGGTAGATCTTTTATGCAAGGCAAGAAACACACTGACGCAAATACATGAACAGTTTGCAGTCTGCACCAACAGAAGGCATGTCACCACTTAGGAGAGCACAGATCTAACTCAGAAATAAATCGAATTACCTATTTCTAAACAATGAAGTGTTTGTAAACCTTAAAGGATCACATAAACATAAATTATTAATCTTATTGCTTTCTATCCAAATTGATTTCTACCTGATTGGATTTCAAACAGTATAACAATGAACTATGAAAAAATCAGCAATATGAAAAGTAGAATCTATTTCCGTAGTAAACTACCAAAAATTATTCCTTATTCTTAAGTATCATCTCTGCCTCTTAATAATGCCTTTTATTTTTTCATTAAAGACACGTCTAATATTTAACATGTATAGGGCTGCTTGCCATCTGGGGGAGGGGGTGAAGGGAGGGAGGGGAAAAGTTGGAAATGAGTGCAAGAGATAATGTTGTAAAAAATTACCCAGGTATGGGTTCTGTCAATAAAAAGTTATAATTATTAAAATAAATAAAGACACATCTAGATATAACTTCTTTCCTCCCCATCCATCCCTACCTACTCCTAATGAGCCCTCTTGTAACAAAGAAACTAATAGTGTAATACTAACAGTGACTATGTATAGCAGCAAACAATGCATCTAATACCAAAAAACACAAAGGTTCATGTTCACTTCTTCTCTGGGGTCAAGAATGATCATTACAATTATTCAACCTTCATCTTCATTTCAGGATTCTTTTCAATTATACTATTATAATTATGGTGAATATCATTCTCCTGGTTTTGCTTAATTCCTACTATGTCAATACATATAAATCTTCTTTTGTTTCTTAGAATTCTTATATTTTTTGTTTCTTGTGGCATAATAATATTCCATCACATTCAAATGCTATTTTTAAAGCAATTTCTCAATCATGAGTATCCACTTTGTTCCCAGTTTTCACTTAAAAACAAAAAACGCTGCAATAAATATTCTGGAATAAGGTTGTGATATCTTCACCTAAAACCATTAAGTTTTTTGAAAGTCAGAAGAGTATTATGTCAGATGTAAGGATGAGGACAGAGAAGGCAGTAATAAGTCATTATTTGGATAGATTATTTTTACACAATAGGTCAGGCCCATCGATACTGCAAAAAAATCACCTAACTATTCTCCCTAACTTCAAGTTCTAGGTATTTTACTACCTGAATAATATTCCTGCAGATACCAGGCCTTTTCTAATTATTCTTTTCTCCAGGCTGAAGATTCCCAGTTCCTTCAACTTATCTTCACTGAAACAAGATTTTTAGTCTATTCAAAATCTTAAGTTGTCTTCCTTTGCTTCAGTTACTTTTATGCAGTGCATAAAAGTGAATATGACAGACATGAGCTAAATAGGCCAGACCATAGAAGATCATTTCAATTGTTCTAGACATGATTTTTTTTTTCTATTAATGCTGTCTAACATCACATTAGCCTTTTTGGTTAATGTACCTAATTTTGTTATTGTTCAGTTGTCGTGTCCAACTCTTCATGACCCCATTTGATTTGGTTGGATAGTTGGTTGGTTGGTTTTGGCAAATATTGAAGAAGCTTGCTTTTCCTTCTCCACTTCATTTTTACAGATGAGAAAACAGGTAAAAAAAGTTAAGTGACCTGCTCAGGGTCACACAAATAGTGTCTGAGGCCACATTTGAATTCAGGTCTTTTTGACTTCAGGCTCATGCTCTGTGGAATATACCATCTAGCTGTTGTACAAGCCTAATTAGACTAATTCACTGAATTCACAAGCAAGAGAGGAAAACTAATGGTTCTTAAGTGTAAATAAATAACAGTAAACATTTTAAAGAAAAAAGTCAATCTTACAAGTAGGAACACATTTTTAGTTTCACTTTTCTTTTTCCCTGTCTACCTAACTGATTAACAGGGGAATGGCTAAAATGAAGTTTATACTTCTGTTCTTATTCTATCTTTGGAGTAAATTGTCTTCCACAAAAGCTTTAAAAAAAAAAAAAAGAAAGAAAAAAGAAAGAAAAGAAAGGAAAAAAGAGAAAAGCAGCCTGTAACCCCATCACTGAACATTAAAAAAAAAGTCTGATTATAAACTATGGCCTCAATTTTCAAATACGGAAGGCAGCACTCCCCTATACACATTATCTTGAAGTTTTCTTCATTCTATAGATTTTGTGACCTTGATTTCTAAATGATGAATTTAAGATTCAAACACCTTGACAGTTGTGTTCTACTGTGTTCTTTACTGAGTACAATATATATAATACACATATAATGCTTCCAAAGTATGACCCAACACAATGCCTTGATGTCCCAGTGTGAAGAAAAGCTGCAGACTGAAATGTTAACAGGTTCTTCAGGATCACAAAAGGGAGTCTGTGAGACTCAACGGATCTGGGACCAGAGCTCATTCAAGTCTCCATTTCTTATTCTGATCTTTACAATTTCAAGTAGTGAATGGCACCCTTAAAATGACTGTTATGGGAATTCAGCTATGTAAGACTTCTCTTTCCCTACTTCTACTTGTTTTTCCCTATTTCCCTGCTTTCTTACCCCATCAAATACCCTTAGCTTTTCTTTTTTTCTTTATTCTTTTTTTGGATCATAAAATAGCATGCTCAGGTATTAATTACTCCTCTTGTTATACCTGAAATCTAAAATGGGTGATGACTAATATTAACAATAACATTATTCAGCTCATTAATATTTACAAAATATTTTCCAAAATCTAAATCAAGCTGAACCAAAAATAAGATTACCTTTCTAAATGGTCTTTTAAACTCATCTTTAATTGTGCATCAATTATTACAAAGAGGCAGATTTTTAAAATATACCATAGATCCTGACAAATATTTACTGAATGAACTCTCTTTTCCTTAGAGTACATCTTAAAATTCTTGAAACAAGTTTCTGAAAAATGAGATTAATTCCTAGCAACATAATATTATTACAAACAGAAGGCATTCATTAATGCTGATTTGAATCTAAAATACAGTATAGACTTTGAGTACAAGAAAGGTTATTTTACAAAGTGTAGTGATCAGCTGTTCAATATCTTCAATGAAGAGAACAAGAGCCCAAGTTATAGCAGAAAGGATTTAGGTGAGAGATCCATGGAAAAACTTTCTAACAGTGATGGTCATAAAATAGAAGGTGGGTGACAGAGGTGGAGAATGACTTGATAAATTTCTTCTCTGGCCTTTTTACAACTGAAGAGACTCTGGTCTCTGTGTGTGTGGCACTGCATAAAAGTAAGGGGGCAGTCAAGAGGGTCTTTAAACATCCTGTCAAGTTCTATGATTCTGAATTAAAAAAAAAAAAAGTCTCACAGAGGCATACTCTTAAGACTGCGCACGTACAATGCGGGTAGGAAAGACACGAAATTCTTTTGACTGTCAAAACTGCAATGGCTGCATTAAAAATGCTTCTCTGGCAAAACACGTACAAAAAGATTTCAAGCATAAGCCAAGAACACTGATTAATACATACCCGCGTGGCAGTTGCTATGAAACAGACTATAACACCAGGTGAACAGTTGGGCATCTTTCTCTGGGATCAAAAGTGAAGAATGATTAAAAAAAAAAAATACACCATATATACAGTATTCAGGACTACTTAAAAATATTGAAAGCTTTCTTTCAAAAAATATTTTTTAAACCTTGAAAAAGATAGAAATCATTTTCTATTTTATTACTGAATAACTAGAAATAGCAAATTCTGTTACTGCTCTCTTGTCCATTACCAATAAAATTCATTTTATTGAACCTCGATTTCTATTCATTTCCTTAAGTCCTACGGTTTATATCTGAAGTGTCCTAAAAGGAAACATCTTTAAGAATCAGCCATAATGGTAAACAAAATGATTTCTAAATAAATAACTCACAAAGAAAAGGAAATTACTCTCCCTAAACAGAAAAAAATAGTAATGTCAAAAAAGCTTGAGTTTTTAAAAATCACCTTTAATTCAAGAGGTCTCACTTTCAACCAACTAGTTGGCCAGAAAAGACAGTGTTATCTCACATCCCCTGCTGCTGCCCTAATGAAGTATTTAAAAGACATGGTTATATAACCATCAACATAAGTTGTCATTCCTTTACCTTTTACTCCTCCTTCACTTTTTTTATACCCTACTAGTTTCCTCCTACTTAGAGACTAATCACCTGATGACAATGAATCAATGTCACAAATCCTAACCAGTATCATCTTTTAATATGTAGCAAAGAAAGAACCAGTCAGTTCCAGCACCAGATTTTGAGTCATCCAAAATTCTTTTAAGGACACCAGCTGTGTGGTAACATATGAGTCAAATTCCAGAACTTTCATTTTAACATTGTCCAAAAAAGAATTTCCAATGTGAGAAATTGTAGTTATATAGGAGAATTTCATTAATTCACACTAATGATTCAGATACCAACAGCAAGCTTTGAAATTTTACATGGGAGTAAATTTTAAAATAAAACACAAGGTATTTTGTACAATAAAATGTGTTTTGTTTTACTCATTTCTATATGCCACAGAACTATTACATAAACTAGGAGTACATAAGTTTCAGGGTTAGTAAAAACACAGAATAAGTAGATTTTCTCTCAAGAATTGGATTCATAATTCCTCCCTATGAATGAGTGTTAATCGCACTTTAAGATTAAGTAAAAGTTTCAGAAAGTCTCAAAACCATATTTTACTTTATCTTAATACAGGTTAATTTGACAGTGGAATAGTTGCCACCTATAGTTAGACAGGGTGTGAGGAACAGTAGAGAGAGGAACAAGTATCACTTGTTCTTCCTTCCTGTGCTAACTTCTCCATTATGTCTTGGTCTAAAAATCCAAGAAAAATTAGAGCAACTCAAAATTACAATGTCTGTATCATCTCTCTTCCTGACTCACAGATCTGAAAGCCATACAGATAGGTGTTAAAGGGAAAGGTAACTACTGTATTTCTATACCTTGAAGAAACTGTTCAGATACTGAAGTGGTCATATTTTACAGAATGCTCATATTTGGACAAGATTTAGAAGTAATTGAGTCTAATCTGTCTTGATGCATGAATTATTTTTTTTATCTTCTACTATTACTTTACCCTTCCAAATAGTCTTCCAAATATTCCTCCATGTCAGTGACATGACCAATGCTAGGATAATAGGATAAGAAGGACGCAACCCTTGCTGCCTCTGGGACAAGAAAGGTTGACTTTTCCAAAACAACTTCTAATTCTCATCGGTCTCAATTTATTCTCTCAGTCAATCACATTTTTATATGGTGTCAGTTGCTTTGATCCAATGGTCCAGGCCCTGTAATATTCTCAGATTAAAGGTACTTCTTCATACTTCATGAGGTTATAGAAAAACTCCTTGATGTCTGCTTTATGCCACAGGATTACATTCTGGCTCTTCTGAGACTACATTAACTAAATGGGGAAGGGAAGGATCACATACGCTTTCTCTTATATACATGTGCCCAAAGACAAAACTGAAATGACACTGAAAACTGTAAAGCAAAATGAAAAGACATAATAAAAGCATAGAAATCAAGATCAAGATTTGAATATATGTGCAATGTAAAAAGTTGACTATCTTTGCCTTCTATGCAATTATCTTGGCATCAAAACCTAATTCAGGACTTTCTTTTGCCAAAAAAAAAAAAAAAAATTAACTGGCTAAAATCTTTGCATTTTCAAAACAGGAGGGATCTACAGTTCCAAGGGTTAGATCTGTGATGGAATCAGTGAGATGCATGAGTATTTCTCTTAAATCTGATATCTGATGTTTGTTTGCTAAGTAATCAGCACTGGAGTGAAAAGAAACCTACAGAAACTGTCTAATCCCAAAGGTATCAAAGCCACTCAATACTTCCAAATGACAACTAGATTAAAACATAACAGGGGAATATTCACCAAAATAAATAAAAATGCAATGGAATAGACAATATTAATATATGGTTTTCTAAGACGATGTGCTGATGCTGATATCCTATATGTTTTATTGACTACTCTTTTAATTTAAGTTTTACATCACTTATCTAATCTGTTGCCCTGCCTTCTCCAGATATCTAGCTTCTACTATTAATATTGCTGTTCCTAAAAATCTACAGAAGTTCCACAATCTCCTTTGGCACCAAATTCTGTTGCTTTTACTTTCCTTCCAAAAGAAAGTGAGGAACATTGCTTATTCCTGAAATTTGTTTGTAATTTTTTAGAAGATGTTAGAGAAATTATTTTTTTAATTTACAAAATAATATGTGTAATTCTCCTATATATTTCCTCAACCATTCCCTCTTTTTCTGCTATGATCCTTGATCCTTTTCACCCTTCAAATATAGCAATAAAAAACTGCTTTTAAAAAGTCATATAAAAATCAATACTAAGCCAACATTTGTTGTTAATATCCCTTGAATTTAAGGGGGGTAATTTATTTAATATGCTATATAGACATTAATAGACTTTATAATGTCACATCAATAATTCAGCACTTATCAGAATATCAATATTATGTGAAAGTTTAGAAGCCACAGCTTATCAAATATTTTGAAAGGATGGATGCTTGTCCAGTAAAGAATGCCAAAGGATATATGTGCTTTCTTTTTAATCATCAGAATAAATATGATGCTAAATATTTGTCCTCAGAAATTTTTAATTGTCTCTGACAAAAGAAATTTAAGTAACAAATGGGGACTGATCCATAAGAACTAAGAAAGGACAAAGGGGTTGTAACTGTGCCAATTTCTTTGACTCCCTAAAATTTGGCACCACACTCACTTTCATAGAGTCAAATCGAAAAGGAACAGCATGACTGAGTTTTTCATGCCTACTAGGAGTGTTCAATAAATATTAAATCACCATTATAAATGGTGGAGAATTTTGGCAACATTCTTGCAAGGAACTCGGTCTGTATATTTCTCAGGTAAGGAGAGATGGGGCAAGGAAAGCACACATCAGATCAATTCATTAATGACATACCTGGACCATGGAAAAACCCACAACCTTTTTTTCTGCATTGAAAATTTCTGTTTCACCTAGGGCACGAGAACATTAGTACTGTGTTCCTCCATAGACAGCCTTTCCCTGCAGCATCTGTTGCTAATTGAAAGGGACTCGAATTACAAAATCCTAGTCAATTTCTCTCCCTAGCCCTTGCTGTGTATAAAGATTTTCTATGCAGGAGCAAAGCATTAGTCTTCTACTACAGCTGATGACTGAAGAGCAAAAAAAGAAAAGAAACACAGAAGAAAGCGCTTTTGTATGTATGTGTCCAGCAATATATCAAACTAAATTTGGGGAACGAAGAAGAGTGAAAAATGCCTTTCATTAGCCCAGCGACTGACCATTCTACAAACACAACTATTCAGCAATGGAATCCTAGTAATGTTAGAGCAAACCAAATTCTGTTTTCTAATTTGATATTTTTCACTTTTATGTCAATCTTAAATAGGCTGGCTATGAACATTAACAGTTCACCATCTTCTATTTCTATTGCACCTTCCACTTAAACATTGCAAGAAATAACAGTTTATCCCTCATGAATACTCCTGATATCCTAATGACATCCTGAGAAATGTATCCAAAGTCAGCATAAAATATGATTATTTTAAAATTTTAATAATGTAGATTTTAGATAGGTAATTATGTAAGTGACACATAAAAGCAAAATGGTAAAACAGCTTGCATTTATGTAGTCTTTCACAGTTTGCAAACCAGCTTCCTTGCTGCAAGACAGTACAAGTATCTCCTAATCTAACAGAAGAAGGAGATGAGGCTCAAAGAAAGAGCTTAAATAAGTTGCCCAGGACCATATGGCTAATGTGTAATATATAGTACAGCCTAGAGACTTAAACCCAGACCCTTCTGGGTTTCCAAAAAAGTCATTAAATTTTGGGAAAAGATATCATAGCACAGCACTCGTGTTCTTCCTGAGACAGAAAAAAAGTAGTCTTCATAGCCAGGGATAGGCTCTGATTTTTTTAAAATTTTGTATCCTACAGCAAAGAGAGGAAAATATGATTTGTCTTTTAATTGTTACTTATACAATTTTCTATAGCTTTTACAATCTAAGTTATTAAAGTTGAGAGATTAAAAATTTGTTTTTAAAATGGAATATAGTTTTGTTAAGATCCTATGCTACAAATGAGGTAAATGGCAGAGAAGACTCATTTCAGGCCTCAAAAGAACCTCCAGGCAGATTCTTAATTCCCTTGCTATTATTTCAACTAGAGCATAAAGCTTCTTTATCTTCTCTTGTCTATTCATGTCCTTCTGTAATGGTTACATATAAGCTAGTTTGGGGCTCTTATTCCTAAAGTGGAAAGAATTGTTTTTTCTCCTTGATCATAGAAAATGATGACATCTATTCAACAGTATACAATATTCTTGAAATGCGTTTTTGTGTGCTCGATTCAAACACTCCCCTGACCACTTAGATACTGTGCAACTTTGTAAAGACATTATGAAGTGTTTAAAGGTTCATATCGTCTCTTGAGTACACTTAGTGTACAGAAGCACAGAAATCAAGATCAAGATTTGAACATATGTGCTATATAGGCTAGCGACACAAATTATAGCATTATAGGGAAAAAAAGTCATAAACATCAAAATGCCCTCATTCCTAATATCCAAAAGATATATACAATTTTTTAAAAAAAGAATTTCAACCTAGAAATAACTAAATGAAAACATACTACAAATCATTAATAATAATGTAAATTAAAACAAACTAAAACTCTTTTAGGTGTTATCTCAAACCCTTCAAACCAGTAAAAATAACATAAAATAAGAATGGTCAATGTTTGTAAAGATGAAAGAAGAAAAGTATATGACTCCAATACTGCCGGTAGAAGTAAGAATTGGTTAAACCATTCCAGATACCAATAATTATGAAAAGTAAAACTATCCATACCAACTCCATTAATAAGTATATATCTCAAAGACACCAAACACAGAAAAAAAAAAAAGTCCAATAAATGTCACATATTCGGCAGTACTCTTTATGATAGCAAAGATCTAGGGGGAAAAAAGCCAATTGACTGGAAAATAGCTCCAAAAATGTGTTGTATAAGAATGTAATGGAATGTAGAATAATCCTCATGTTTATATTAGCATTCCAAAGTTTTGTGAAGTGCTTTATATATCTCATTTGCTCCTCACTTTGACCCTATGAAGTCAGTGATATGATTATTATCCCCATTTTACAGCTGATGAAGCCAAAGCAGAGAGGCATTAGGTAATTTGCCCAAGGTCACACAGCTACTAAGTGTCTGGGAAAGGATTCAAATTAAGGTCTTCATGATTTAAAGTAAAGCTCTCTATTTATTAATCATACCATAGTTTCTTTCTTAAGTGGTAAAAAAAATTCAACAAAACATGTAAAGATCTGTATGACTAGATACAGATAAGCAAAATCAAAGATAGATAAATACATTACTATATGTAAATGAAATGTTCATGAAAAATAAGTCGAATTCCAAATAATAGGAAATCCATTAATGATCTCAGAGAAGTAGGACAGAATGTTTTCAGAGATGGATACTATAATACTGTTTCTGTTCAATTGTTTTTCTTTATTACAAAGAAATGGTTAAAATGGAGGGAAAGGAAAATAAGAGATTTCCAAAAATGAATGAGATATGAAAACAAAAGGCATCAACTAAATTTTTTTTTTTAGGGAGGGGAGGGGAAGGCATGGTCATCAGTAACTACCAGCTCTCCTCTTTCAAAGAAGGTGGGAAGAACTGCTATGCTCTAACTAGATCCATTTCCTTTACTCTTCTGGGATCCCAGTAGAATGGCTCATGTAGCAAACTCATCTTATGATTAGATAACTTGGGGGTGAATTTTTTTTTCCTCTACATGTACAAGAAAGTTCCTGGACTTTAGTTCCCTGAAATTTGGGAATTAAAACAGAGTATATGCCAGTCTGGTTCAGGTTGATTTTATCTCACAAAGTTTTTGATTTCTTTTCACTGATCAGCTTTAAGTTTCTAGTCGTCAATATGAACCTGGTATCCTGGTTTTGAACTCTCTTGAAATGAACTATACAGTTTGAAACAAAAGTCTTATTTAGTTTGATCTGGTATCTCAAAAATAAAAATCACTTGTTCATAGAATTCTGTAGGCACCATTAGGACACAGATTTCTTGTGAGATTAAATAAAAAACAAGATAACTACCATATTATTTTTGGTTGACTGGCTATAATGATAATTCTGAGTTCTGTACTGTCTCTCTCTTCCTTAGTCTAAATTTTTAGTGGAAAAAAAAAAAATCACGCACCATTTTCCATTGATCATATGACAACTCCATTCTGAAGAGCCATCAGATGTCAGAGTATTATCCAACTAAAACCATTAAAGATGACTGATGAAAAACATACTAAAAGAAAAAGGTGAAAACAAGAAGCATATCCTTTTCCTTTCTCTCTCTCCCTCCCTCCTTCTCTCTCCCCCAAACAGGTCACACAGAAAGTTCTACATACACAGCGCCTGTATGTCAGCTTTAGGAATTCTATTTACTTTACAGTCATCATTTTTTTTAAACCTTAGCATTTTATCTTATGTTAATATTTAAAAGCATTTGTAAAGAAGTAGATAAAAGAAGTCAACACCAATTATTCCACAAAGATTATAACGGACAAGATCTCACAAGGTACACATAGTAAGTACTACATCTCATCAATGAGTGTAACCAAGTGTTTAAGACTCAGCACTTTGCATTTTTCTTGTTAAATATCAGTAGCAGGAGATACTTTACTATTTTTTTTTAAGGCAATAAAGCTGTGAAGCAAGTTCACTATCTTCCAAGATCAGCTTAGGTCTGAAAAGTAGGAAGCTTCACACTGAAGCGATTATTTAAAGCTACAAGTATCTATTCCCCTGTTCCTCTTTTGAATGAAGGAATTCTTCTTAGCTCTTAAAGAAAAAGCTTTACAGTAAATAGAAAGGATTAAATCTTTCTTCCCCTAACAATCTAGTGTTGAAGCAAACTTCCCCTAAAAGTGTCAGGTGATAATATTATGAAAATGAACAAAGGTGCCTTACTTCTGTCTCCCTTAAAGGAAAGCATTCAGAGTTCACATACTGAGTTAACCCTGACGACACCAGCCCAAGGAATATTAAAAGTCATTCAGACATGAAAGATGCCTTGGAGTAAATTTTCTCCTACCTACAGTTAAAGAGATAATATTCTTAGGGATTCTTGGGGTAGGCTGTTATGACACATCAATATAATGCTCTGGAACAAATTTCTATTTCATTTCTACTATTTGAAACCACTAAGACTCTGTGCCTACCTGGGAAGAGTATAAAATAAATGGGAAAGTCAGGAACTGAGAGGAGTATTTGCTTCATTACAGATAGCTGACTAACTTGGTGCAAAGTTAATGTTAGATTAGGGAACTTCTCTTTCAAGGTAGGTGATTAGAGGACACATTCTGGAATATAGACTACTGAGTCCTGTATAATATTCACTGTCCAACTAGAGGGAACTCAAACTCCTGGATCTGATATAAAAGAGGAAAAACTTCTTTAGTAATTGGCCAGATAAAATAAGGCTTGGAATTTAAATGGACACCCCCTTCTCCTGCTAGATGTGCTCTAATAGTAAGCCACATCTAGTTCTAAAACTGCAGGTTAAATGATGAAGTTCCTTCAACAAAGTCTTCATTTTACTAGAGAATCTTAAAGTTGCCAAAAACAGAAAGCCCACAGATTCTTTGATAAGTGATTTATTTGAAAACTATGTTTTCCTACAGAGTTTAAGTGGAAATCAAGAAACTGCTAAGTTTTATAAAATAAAATGGGAAGGGGAGACAAGAAATGAGTAGAAAAAACTGACTTACTAATAACTTAGAAAACAAAACAAAACAAAACAAAACAACAAACCACACAAGTGGGTATGGCAGATCTACTCCTGAGTTTTACTTAAGCTTAGCCTAAACAAGAGTTCTTTTATGAAAGATAAAATTTCAACATTAACAACAAATATCTTCTCTCTTTCACATGTTTTCTGTAGTTCCCCTTTACTTTTTTTCTTCTTCCTTTCCTGTTTTTAATACTTAACTATGCTGACATGCTACACATGCTAGCCATACCTGTATCATTCCAAAATAACCTTTTTGCTTTTTCCTTATTTTCCTAATACCTGAAGTTAGTTGCCTCATGTTTGGTTAAATTACTTTTTATCTCTAAATTCTCATACTCTACTGTCTTTTAATTTAATTTAACATTCCTTCTACCATCTTAATTGATCTCTTTTTGAGCACAGTGGTATCAGGAATCATTATTTGTACTCTTGGGGACAATATCGTAGGAGAATAATAAGGTGACCATGGACTTTGGACTTTAAGAAGAAAGATGCTAAATTATCTAACCCTTTAGTGCCATCATTTAACTATATCACATCCATTTTATAGACAGAAAAACTAAATGACTTGCCCCATGGTCATTCAATGAGCCTGTGGCAAAGACAGAACTAGAATCCAATTTTTCTAACTTCCAGAAATGTAAATAATGCAACTCCACACCAATTCAATGAAATTTTAAGGGATTCATAATCTCTGTCTTGGTTCTTAATTACTAAATGAACAGCTATCACACTAAATATCATCCTTAAAATACAAGTATCTAATATCACACATGTTGGGGAGGAGATGAGGGGAAAGGAACCAAGGGAAATTATCTAAAAGAAATATACTCACAAATTATTTGGTAAAACAGGATGGTAGAGGAAAAGCTGTCAGCAAAATAAATGTCATGCTCTAAAACCCAATTTTGCGGACAGTTTTCAGCATTTTTCATGTTGTGCTTTCCACAGTCAGCTGTGAGCTGCTTCCTAGTGTGAAATCGCCTAAGAAAGGGAGGGAAGCTGTCATCTGACATCTGGGAGCGTGGAGATCAGGTTGTGGTATGAAGCATTTTGGACTTCTTCAATTTAAACAGACATTTACCTGCAAATTCTTAATTCTAGAAAGCTTTCAATGGGAAATATCCATTTAAATTTCAAGCAGGAGATATACAGGGTACATTTGCAAAGATTCATAATGGGGTAGAAAAATGAAGGTGAAGGACACACACTGATGGGGGTACAGGGGATCATATCAACTTGTTTAAGACTAGAAAGAGGAGTTTAAGTGCTTTATAATAGCATGAAAACTGTGAGAGATGTACAACCTTACTCTCTTTCCCAGACTGTATTTAACATGGCTAGCATAGACTTTGACTATAAAAGGCTTAACATTATATGCCCTTCTACTCTCCTACTATTTTTTAATGGTACAAGATTCAGATTGTTTAGAGTGGAGGGGGGGGGGGGGGAAGAACAGTAGTAAGGGGGAAAAAAAGTACTTCCCCTCCACCACCCATTGCCTTTTTATCTTAGTTTTGCTCTTAGAAAACAATCTTTAGAAAACCAAAGCAAAGAATGCCTATCTATTGTGAGAACTGAACAGTTACTGTCGGTTAAGCACTTAAAAATTCCCAGCTATGGTAAGATAAATAAAAATAGAAATAAAATCGTAAGAGTTCCAAGGAGTCCATTTGAAGATGCTATTATCTCAGAAATAGCCAATTTATCTTCATTTCTATTCAGTCATCCCTCTGAATGAATAGTGGGAAAGGGTTCTAGGATCCTTAATCCTGGAATCATGTGTTACCACATCCACAGGGTCACTTCTACAAGGAGTGCCTTTCCTTTACTCTCCCTGCCAGGCCAGGGTTTTGTGTTGCCCCAGTGTGAAAGCGACCCCATATACCCACACATGATGACACAGAAATGAAACCTTCTCTAGAGAACTGTAATAGATAATCTAAGGACACAAAGAAAACCTAAAAGGAGTGGTTTCCACTTTGAAAACAGGGCTGGGTTTGATCAGTGAATTCGTATGCTCCAGACCCTCTTGATAAGGCTGCAGCTGCAGTCATTTATGTGCTGGCTTTTTCACAGATGTAGACTGATAAAGCTTGGTGGATTTTTTTGTCTTTTTGTTGTTTGGTGGAATATTTTTTTTAAGTATAGAAAAAGTGACAATATTTCTTTTTTAAAAAAGTTCTTTGTTTAGTTTTTAGAAACTTGTGAATATCCAGCCTCCTTGACAGTGTAAAAGTGATTGCTGTATTGTTCAAATGGCAATGACTTTTCTAAATCTAAGATCACAGAGTTGGCAAAAATTATACTTAAATAACAGAAGGTGATCATTTGCATTTCAAAATTTATCTATCTTGCTTTTTCCTCCAATTAGACCAAAACATGTTGATTCACAGGTTTCTCTGTGTGTTTGTTTCTTTTTTAAACTTATTTATAGAGCAGAATAATGGCCCCCCTGCTAGTTTGGCATTTGCTCAAGTTTCTGTCCATGTAAATCGAATCTGTTACTGGAAAATTTTCTCAAAATACCAAGGCACATTAACCAGAAGATAAAAAGATACATTGCTGATATTATAAAGTACAGGGCAGGTGGATAATGTTTTTAGGACAAATATGTGATAAGGATTCCCAGAAGGGAGGAGGAAAAGGGGTAGAGAGTGAGAATGAGGAGTGGGGGGGTTATAGGGGCAAAGGGCTGTTTAAACATAAGTGAATCATTCTCATCATAATCTTGTGACAACTTTACTTTCTAACCAAACATCAGCTGTTCTAGAAATGCTCTAGAAATACTCAGAAAATAACAATGAGGATGTAAAGGTTAGGGGAAACTTTCAAATCTTTTGGCATTTAGTAAAGATATATAAAAAGACAAAATACTATACTGATTTATGATTTGTTAATAGTTTTAATGTTACTACATTATGGGGGGAACACTTTGCCATCAGTACTGTCAGCCCTTTATAAAAGAGTGATAGACATTTTCTTTTTTTCCTTGTAATATAAAAAACAAAATTGGATTTTATGTTTGGAATTCTTCAACAATGTGGTTTCAGCAAATTAAAATGTTAGGCTCTAATTCTGAGTCACATTGACTTTTTTATTTGTTCCACTCTTAACTTAAAAGATGTTAATCCATTCAAGGAGTAGAGAGAGACTTTCCACATTAGCCAATGTATACAATGATACTAGAACAATTTTGAAACTCACAAAGCTTGAAAGTACAATTCTTGTTATGCAAATAATTACAACAAAGCCCGTTCTTCAGTGTACAGCTTTTATCTAATGCTGGGGAAAGGAAAGCAGCCAAAGAATTGGAAAACAAAAATCTATTAATGGTAGAATGCCACCTGCTGGTGAATTATGAGAAACGTAATTTCTTGGGAGATTTGTCTTAAAACAGACATTTTTGAAAATCCTCAGAATGAAATGCATTATAAAGTTACACAGTATTGAAGGCACATTATAAAACTCAGCATTGCTTTGTTTTAAATAAAAAGTGTCCATAATTGCAATTCATTGTAAGTATGAAAATGAACAGTAAAATAATCTCCTAAAATGGCAAAAGACACCACTGAACAGTTTCTCAGGTCTTACTGCTGAATGTAGATAAGATATGGAGGTTGTATGAAAAACATCAAACAAAGTTAAAAACTCTGCTGTGTCCGCTATAAAAATGAAATTATGGAACTTCAAGAACACTTCACCACATATATTGTCCTATTAGCCCTCTGCTTCAGGAAATTTCATTCTACCAGGTAATTCCTCAGTTTTCACTCAAAACAAACACCTCAAACTGAACGTCCCTGCCACTCCTTTGTAATGATTACAGAGTTATTATATAATATTAATGTGCATTTTTGCCTGTAATATTATTCTTTGCCAAAATAAGAAAAAAAAGGAGGAGGGGAGGCATACATATTTTGAGAAAGGAAGTGAGAGACAGAAACAAAGAGGAAAGAAGGAGACAGAGAGAGAATGAGAACAAGACAATAAGCTGAAGAAAGTAATTTGATCAAGGTGTCCTTTTCATTATGAAGCGATTTTGTTTTCTCATTAACTGAATCACATGAACAACATTTCAAAGGACGGTATCAACCTACTGCAGGAAGGCCAAAAAATGTACTGTAGTCTTCAGAAAGCATAACTATCCAACTATTAATTTGGGATAGGATGAGAAAACAAGGAGAAAAAAAAAGAAACTACTCATCAGATATGATGAAACTGCCCTAATATTTGTTTATAGAACTAAAAAGTTTTGCTAGCTCTCAAATACAGAGTTGATCTTGACAAATTTCCACTTAAAGACATCAAGTTTTTAGTTGTACTTATATCGCAATATTTTCCAGTTAAGTTACTGCAACAAAACATTGTGAAAGTAAACACTACTTTACTTGATAACTGTTCTATAGTGAAAGATCAATAATGGTGCTAATCATTACAGTATTATCAGCTTGAGCTTCCTTTCAAGGCTACTGCTGATGACAAGCAAAGAAGTCCAAAGAGGTTCAATGCTGAGTAAAAGGTAGAGAACCTTTGGATTCCAAATGGCCCATTTATACTGATGACAGGTAGAAAGGACCAGGAACTGAAGGCCAATTCATGTGCTTAAGCTTCTGAATATGTTTACAAAGGATTTAACACACCAGAAACAAATCTCTAATTTTTCAAAGTGAGGACAGTACAGGGCCGACAGGAGAAACTTATGGCAAATATTTGACTAACCAAGCGGATTTAAAATATCAACAACAACAATATCTGTGTTCTCTAAAAATTTCAAACAAAAACTATAATAACTTTAAATAACCATTTTGAAAGATCAAGTTGGTACATCATTTATATCACGTATTACAGCTTTTTTAAAAAATGCCCAGCATCTTGTCTATTTTTATTCTCTTTACTATTTACTATGAAACCAACATGTTAAAAGGAGCATGAGGCATTTCCTAGTGTCCCTTATAAAGAAAAAGAAGTTGAAGTATTTTATTGAAGGAATTCAGTCATGTCAAGCCTTTATTTTGTGATTAATAGAAAGATAAGTAATCTTACGTATTTTCTAGTTCAATAGTATCTCAGTTTTTGCTTTTCTCTCCCAAATTTTGCTTTTTTTTAAATGAACAAATTCAAAACAAAAAATAATTGGTAAATACACAATTTCTATGAGAAGGAATGAGAAAAATTTTAGAACTATGGCCAAGAGGATTTTTAAATAGTATCTAGTTCAAACCCCCTCATTCTTGCACAGTTCTAAATTGTATACAATATATACCAAGGTTACACAAATTTATAAGTATTTGCTTTTGATGTAAAAGTGATTAAAACAAGTCTCCTGGGCCGATTTAAATTAAAATCCAATCCATTCTGGCAAATGTGAACAGATATAAGAAAAGAGACTGCTGAGAACATCTACCAGGGACAGAGGACAAGGTATGGTATAACCAAAGATTCAGTCAAACTTCAAGGGCAGCTGGTAATAGTACCAAGAACATTCACAACGAATGAATGGTCCCAGGAAACATTCAACCCGCTATTGGATTCATAGCAATTCTGCCCTCCATGCTGAGCCACTGCCCTTTGCTCCAGCCCGGAGGTCCCATCCCAGGCCTCTCACTCTTCTCCCTTCCCCTAATATACTTTTCAAGTGAAACATTTTAGGTGATTGCTCTAACCTGGGGCACAGTACATTCTCTCTATGGCATCGCTGTCACAGGAATCTTCAACCTCACTCCACCTGCTAAAATACGTTAGCTGAATGTGTCCTAAAAACAAAACGACAGGAGAAATCAAAACATTTTTCCCTTCCATTTTCTGCAGAAGTGAACTGTAATTACTCCTTTTGTAGCTAAAAACAGTATCATTAAGAATAATGGCATCATTAAGTACTAGAAGCTATTACTGGGGGTGAATTTGCTGCACTGATAATGAAGCTCTAGACAGGAAATGAAGATACTAATTACAAGATAAAACGCCTACTCAGTTAATTGGAAGCAACAGCGAATAAAAAGAAATGCATTTGCAAAAGTTCCTGACCTCTATCATTCAATAAGATGTTGTTTGGGTTCAAATCGCGGCACACAATTCCCTCTCTATGTAAAGCATCAAGGGCTACCACCATTTCAGCTGCCCATCTTTGAATGCAGCCTTCTGGGATATAAAACCTGGAGGTTAGTGCTAATTTTTTATCGAGGTCCTCAAAAATCTGATGTATTTCCTTCTCTCCTTCTAGTGCTAATCCACTGTCACCCTTAGCCTTAATGTCTTTTGGGTCTAGCTGGAATAAAGAAGGGGTTGGCTCTTCTTTACCAAGGTCTTCGGCTCGATCTGCAAACAGCAATACTTCTTCTTTTTTTAAAGTGTCTGGGTTTATAGTGTATTCATTAGCACCTGAGACTGGATTAGAAATAAGGAATAGGTTTTCTTCTGTGCTATTTGTAGTTAGTGTGGGAGCAACCATTCCAAATCCTTGAAACTCAGCACCTGAACCGAGTAACAAAGACTGATTTCCTGAATTGGTTTGATCAACAGGAGCTACAAGTAATGCCCTAGTCCCCTCCCGAGCATAGTGTTTTTCTTCTATCCTATGGAATTGGTGATTACAGGGATCCTTCGATGCCTCTGTGTCCTTTTCTTCCAGCCCTTGGCATGGTTCTGTGCTAAGATTGAGGCATAAAACATCAGGAGCTTCTAAAAGTTTACTTTCTAAGATGCCTATATTAGTCTGTGTCAACTGAGCAGGCCCCTCGGGCGCAGTTTCTTTTGTTGGCTCCAACACACCGGGAAGATTGACAAGAAGATCAGGCCTTCCTTCGTCAGTACTACTTACATCATCAAAAGCAGCCTCTTTAAAAGAAATAACAGGGACAGAGTCATTTGAACCCCTGCTGATGGTGTCCTGAGCTCTTAACCCCAATCTAGTTTCACTAGCATCAAGACTCCCAGAACTGCTGTCCTGATCTTGAAGGGCAAAAAAAGGCTTCAAGGGTTCTGACTTCAAGCTATGTAACTTTTCACCAAAATCAAGTCCAAGGAGTTCATTAGTGCTATCCTTACTGTCTATCCTAAAGAATGCCATAGGGCTATTCTTTGATCTACTAAGAGAATCTGATATTCTTGGTGAACTAGCTACTTCACGATTGGCATCTTCGGTGAAAAATTTTAGTTCCTGAGAAGTCAGCTGAGAGCTGAGGTTGTCGCTGCCAGGAGCAATCTGAGCTGGGAAGCTTCCTGTATCTTTGGTTCTAACACCGTTTCCCTTCATCTTCATCAAAGGCTCCTCATTCAAGGACCCGGGTTCAATTTTTTCTTGCCCATATTCATTGCATAATGTTAAGTAACTAGTAGTGCATTCTTCTTCTGAACTTGAGCCAGAATCTGGCCATTTTGGAGAGCTGTCTTGGCCATCTTCCTCCTGGTTGCTACTGTCCTCTTGGGAACTTGGTGTAAGACTAGTCTTCAAATGCAGGACTTTGAGCATGCTGCCGCCATCACTTTCTCTGGACTCTAAGCTACTGCTATCCTTAGGACTAGGAGTTGGCTGCTGTAGGTGAACTTCAGCAAGAGTATTCTTTTTGACTTCCTGGATATCAAGGCTTTCTTCTGAGCTCCTATTTAAGAATCTACTAATGTAGGACCACAATTTTCCACCTACGAAAGAAAAAAAGAACAAAAAAAAAAATTAAATCTCAGACAACCACCACCAAGAGTCTTATCAAAATGGAAATTTACATGTTCCTAATTATAAAAAAAAAAAAAGGTCACTGTTTAAATACAGTAATAACTTGTTCAATAATAACTAACTTTCTAAAGCAGCACACTTGAGAAAGAACTTTAATTGCTGATTACCAGTAACTGTGGTTTTAAACAAATTTTCTGAAGGTCAGTGATTATGAAAAATAACAACCAATTCCTTCATTTAAAGGGGCACTAGTTACAACAAACACTAGTATGAAAGCTTACAGTTAGTTTTGCTTTACAGCTTAACATAACTAGATGATAGAAGCATCTGATTATGTTTTGATTTGTTTATGTATGAATTTTTTCAAGCATGACCCTTTGGGTCAAGTGGAATACATAAATAAATGCTATTCAAAATTGTATTGCATACTGAAAAAAATCAACAATGCGATTTCATTTTTTAAATGCCCAATCTAAGGTTAGAGGTTAGATTTGGTATCTGGTATATAATTATGCCTTTACAAATGACATACTAATAATTCTTCCCCCTCCCAAACATGTGCTGTGTAAGATCAAGTAAAGCCCATTAGTGAGGCAAGCTAATATAGTATCAGGGATCTATAAAAACTAAAATTAGAGAAATCAATCCAGGCTAGTGAACCAAGTATTTTAGCAGCAATATCTTTTATATAGATATTTCCCAATAACTTACTTTTTTACCTTTGAAATCTTACTTCATCTTACTAGTAGGTAAAATGTAATATAGATGCATATGCCTACATTTTATCAAATAAGAATATAACTATGAAAATATAATTTACAAATCTAAAATAAAAAATTAAGTAACCTCAAATTCAGCAACAGAGAAAGCATATTTGCAGCAAAAATAATTGTAATTTCCAAAATAGGGAGTGAAGAAAAGTGCATCAAAAACAAAATCCTTTTATTAATATGGAAAAGCAGTTCAGTCAATACATTTGTATTATCATTATTAAGTATTATGCCTAGAGTTGACTAAATCACATACAGAACGATGTTTGGCAATTCCTCACACTTTGATTTTATTGACTAAATCAATGAAGCATTAAAGGAAAAAAAAATCCACTCCCTATGGATTCCGAATATTTGCTTTTACATTGTGATCTTCTGAAACAGAGATCTAAGCAGAGAGAGAAAGAAAAAGGGAGGAGGCAAGGAGACAG
This sequence comes from Antechinus flavipes, assembly GCF_016432865.1. Classification (NCBI taxonomy): domain Eukaryota; kingdom Metazoa; phylum Chordata; class Mammalia; order Dasyuromorphia; family Dasyuridae; genus Antechinus; species Antechinus flavipes. The sequence goes on from NC_067401.1 coordinate 373,670,851, forward strand.
GAAAGAAGGAAGGAGGGGTAGGAAAGAAAGAAAAAAAGGGAGGGAGAAATAGAGGGAGGGAGGGAGAGCAAGGAGGAAAGGAAGGGAGAGAGGGAGGGAGGGAGGGAAAGGAGGGAGGAAGAATTGGAGGGAAAAAGGAAGTGAAAGAAGGAGGGAGGGGAAGGAAAAGAGGGGAAAGAGGGAGGAAAGAAGGGAGAAAGGAAGGAAGGAAAGGAGGAAGGGAGGGAGGAAGGAATGGAAAAGAATATATATATATGACGGCTATTCTTTTTCTTTTTTATTTTTCCCTAGATATTATTCTACCTTTTCTTTTATTTTTGTTAATAACTAAAAGAGGATATTCATAGGTTTTTACCTATTTTCCTCTGATATTTTACAAAAGTTTTAAGTTATACACTTGCTTTTCTCTATAAACTATTCTTAATTTCTGCCATTTGCCAATATCTACCATAAAGCTTTGATCTTTACATACTGCTTTAAACTCAACTATTCATAAAATGTAGTAAGTCTCAGTTCACTGCCTTCCTAGTGCCTTATAACATTTAAACAACTCCTCCCACTATAACTGTTACAAATACCCATATTCCAAAATGATTTACCACATATATACCATGCTAATATCAATTATATACTCTAACACACTAGTGTTGTGTTGCCCTCATTCTAGTCAAATTATATTATGAAAAATAAAATCAGGGACAGCTAGTTGGTGCAGTAGATAGAGCACCAGCCCTGAGTCAGGAGGACCTGAGTTCAAATCTGGCCTCAGACATTTAACACTTCCTAGCTGTGTGACCCCGGGTAAGTCATTGAACCCAACTGCAGAAAGAAGGAAGGAAGGAAGGAAGGAAGGAAGGAAGGAAGGAAGGAAGGAAGGAAGGAAGGAAGGAAGGAAGGAAGGAAGGAGGAAGGAAGGAAGGAAGGAAGGAAGGAAGGAAGGAAGGGAGGGAGGGAGGGAGGGAGGGAGGGAGGGAGGGAGGGAGAGAGCAAAGAAGGGAAGGGGGGGGAAGAAAAAAATCATTATTTTATTGTATAGATAGGCTGAAAAAAGAGACTTAAAACATTTATGACCTATAAAATGTAGCTAGTCTTAGTTCTACTTATCTTAAGGACATATTTGCTTACAAAGTAAAACAAATAAAACAGAAGTAGAAATGCTTAAGGAGAGAAATGATTATATGGACTTCAATCACAAATGGATATAAGGGACTTATTTCTACAAGTAGAAACAAAAATCCTATTTCTTACTCTTTATAATTATGACGTGTCTTTCTAATAAATTCAATGAGAATTTTCATATATACACATATATATGAAATAAACTGGACTTGATTTTTAAAGTATCTTTTAAACATTATAAAGTTATATATATAAATCTAAATCTATTTGTTTCATCAGAAATTTTCAAACTTGCATTTGGCAAATATGTATCTTGGTTCTATCTACAAAATTGTACTAAGTGTTAAATACTTCTAATAGTTAAAATCTACCAAGGGAAAAAAACTGTCAAAGTTTAATCTAAATTTACTACACAATTTTTCTAACTTGTCCTGTTCTTATCATATATTTCTGTTCCTGGAAAGATGTTCAAAAAAAAAAAGGCCATGGCTCAATTTCAGAAGGTTGCTGTTTGAGTGGTCTAGATTCCTGGTGGTCTAGAGGTCAGTGGCTATAAGAAAATGTTAAGAATCCCCTTTAAATCGGCCACAGGTTTTAGGAGTGAAAGAATTTACTCATTCCCGAATATTAGTTGCAAAATGAAAGTTTATTGTTAGATAGAAATCAGTTTACCAAGAGACTGACTTCTATAGTGGCAGATCTATAGAAAATGGAGTTTTGCACCGAGAATGCAATTCTCAGTGGACAGAAGATCCTGACAGTAAAGGGAGATACCAAGGTCCATCAGCAAAAGACCTATTATATTGAGTGTCTTGGTGGAAGCTGGGACATTGGGGCAGCCCAAGCAAGTCAGACCCAGTGGGGGTTGGGACAGCCCAGATCTCCTATTGGAATTCAAAGAAATGCTGTTTGACCGGGATTTGTAATTGAATCAAACGCTCTGGCATCCCGGAAAGACCACTTGTCTGGGGAGGATATACCTCAGCCAGGAGGGGCTGGGAATCTGAAAGGAATCACAGATCAATAGGAAATACAATTTCTTAAAGGGACCCCAACCCGCTTCAAAAGCACTAAAGCACTACAAGGTGTAACGTGGTTATATGTGTGCTTCACAAATATAAACTTGGTGACTGTGGAAGCCAGACTTGGGGGAGGCCAGAGGGAGGGAAATCAATTAGGAAGTTATGGCAATAGTCTAGGCAAAAAGTGATAAACGAACTAGGCTGGGTAGTACAGAATGCAGAATACAGAGAAAGGAAAGGCTGCAAGGGGAAATGAATAGGTAAAATGTACAAGATTGGTACATTAGGGGATAAGGAAAAGTGAAGTTTCAGTTTAGGTGAATGGAACAGTGCATCCTTTACAGAAATGGGGCATTAGGAAAAGGAGCAAGTTTAAGGGGAAAGATGATTCTGTTTGGGATCTATTAATATTGAGATATGTATATGATATCCAGTTGGAGAAGTGTAAGGGGTAGTTAGACACACTCTCTCTTTGCATATTAAACACATACACACACACACATACACACGTATGTATATCCATGTGGGCATATCAATTATATTTAATATAGGTGCTATCTTTTTTATATTAATTATATAATTAACATATTAATTATGATTACATATAATAGTAAATATTCTGTAAGAGAGTAGCCAGGCACTGTTCTAAGATTGTGAGCAGGTGTAACAGTCAAATAAGTAAGAGGAGAAAGAAACAAGAGATAGTGGTGTCCCAAAAGCCTAGAGAGGAAAAGATTTTCAAGGTAGAGAAAAGTATCAAAGGCTTCAGTGAAGTCAAGGAAAATGAGATTTGAAAAAAGGCCAATGGATTTAGCAAATAAGAGATCACTGGTACATTTGGAAATAAGGTTAGAAACTAGTTAGTAAGAGCTTAAAAAGAAAAGATCTATATAGATATATATATTCTATACAGAATGTGTGTGTGTGTGTGTGTGTGTGTGTGTGTGTGTGTGTGTTTTCTGAGTCATTCGCATAGAGATGGGAGCTAATGAGAACAAGAGAAAGACGAACAGCACTGTAGGGTATACTCATACACAGGAGAATAGAGATGGATGGATGATGAAACTGTGAAGGAGTTCTAAGATAGACAGAAAAGAACTAAAAACCCAGAGAGAAGAAAGTAACCAGAAGAAACACTATAGAAAAATCAAGAAGAATGAGTACTGGAAAAAAAAAAAAAAAAAAGATTACTACATTTGTAGAAAGCAGCTTAAGCTGAATGGTGGCAGTGGAAGCCAGAATGCAGTGGGTTGAGAGGTAAGTTGGAGGTGATAACACTACGGGAAGCAGGGTAGATATCTATTTCTAGGAATCTCAGTAAGAAAGAGAGGAGAGATATAAAATGATCACAAGAGCACAGAGCTAGAATTATCTGGGATGTTTCTCTAAAGCCATATAATCAATACCTTGATTTTAAATCGTGAATCAAGGAAGTTAATTAATTTGCCCCACATCACATAGAAAGTAAAGTTTTAAAAGTAAAGTTTAAAGGATTGAACCCCTGACTCCAGGAATTCTATTGACTATACCATCCTAAAGGAAATGGTAGAATAAGTTAATGGATGAAAGTTTATGGATGGGAGAGATTTATACACATTTGAAGATAATAGAGAAGGAGCCAGTCAAAAAGGAAAGGTCAAAAATAGAAAGGACCTTTGCCTAAATTTTCATTTCAGATAGTGATGTGAATATTCATAGAGAAGCCCAGTTCTCCTACATATACTCCAGCAAATACCTAAAGGGGCACCAGATGGAACAAATTATAAACAAATGGACTAAGTAATTAGTGTTTAGAAACTCAAAGGTTTTAACTCATCTTTAGTAAGAATTATTTAACAAAAGCTTAGGGAAAACTAGGCAGCAGCCTGTCAGAAATTAGGTTGAAATGAATTCTTCACACGATATACCAAGGTAATGTACATATGACCTAACCTCAAAAACCCCCAACTTGATCTAATCATCCCTGCTGACTATCAACCCATTTCTCACACCTCCCTTTAGAGGAGAAAAAACCAAGAGAAAGTGATGTCCCAAAATCCTAGAGAGGAAAGGTATCAAAGGCTGCAGAGAGATCAAGGAGAATGATTGAGAGAAGGCAATGGATTTAGTAAGTAAAAGATCACTGATACATTTGGAAATAAGGTTGGAAGCTGGATTGTAAGAACTTAAGAAGAATGAGAAGATCTATATAGATATAGATAGATAGATAGATAATAGATATAGATATAGAAGATCTATATAGAGATATATATTCTATGTAGAATATCTATGCATATGGTATGTGTGTGTGATCAAAGATGAGAAAGAACTATTTATATATACATATATACACACATATATATACACATACATAAATATACACATGTATATACATAACACATATATAGAGACAGATAGGTATACATATAAATATATGTCTATATATAATATGTAGATCAGTATTTTTTTTGTGAGGGTAAAGAATGGAAAATAAGGAGGTACCCATCAATTAAGGAATGACTAAACAAATTATGGCTTATGAATGCAAGAGAACTTTTGTTGTTGTTTAGTTGTTTCAGTCATGTCCAACTCTTCATGATGCGCTCTATTGGGGTTTTCTTGGCAGATACTAGAGTCCTTTGCCATTTCCATCTCCAGTTCATTTTCCAGATGAAGAAATCGAGGCAAACAGGGTTAAGTGACTTGCCTGGGGTCATACAAATAATAAATGACTAAGGCCAGATTTGAAAATAGCAAGATGGGTGTTCCTACCTTTAGACCCAGTGAAACGAAGAAAGAGACAATTTCAAGAAAAACCTTGGAAGACATATAAACTGACCCCAAGTGAAGTCAGCAGAACCAGGTGAATAATTTATACTTTAATATGAATGCTATAAAAATGAACAATTTTATAACGACTTAAGAACTCTGTTCACTAAAATGATCAATTGAGATTGGAGAAAACTCATGATGAAGAATGCTATTCACTTTTTGACTAAGAGGTAACAGACTAATATTTAGCTGGAAATGATTGTTTTAATTGACTATGATTATTTGATATAAAGTTCCCCTCCCACACTGTAATTATCCTTAATAACAGAAAAAATTAATGTTTCAAATGATTGAAAAATTAAAATTTGATTTTAAAAATGTAGATGGGTACCAAAAAGATCAAATATCAAGAAGACAAAAGGAAAAATTAGGGAAAAAACACTTGTATCCTCTCTAGAATTACACAAGACATTCAGAACCTTACAGAGATGCAGAAGCCAATTTGAACTCTAAAAAATGTTCTTGTGCCTGAGAACACTGAAAAACTCAACATTCTGAAAGATGAAATCAACTCTGAAACTTATACTTTCTTAGATAATTTCCTACCTCACTGCAGGATGTATGTCATCACTGCCCTCTTCATCTTACCCTCTCCAGGTTCCTACTGTTTTCAGCTTCATTATATGTTATTTTCTTCAATTAGATTGTGAACCTCCTGAAGGAAAAGATTCTTAACATCTTTCTTTGTATCCCCAGCAAGTAATAGTGTCTAGCACTTAATAAGCATTTATTAAATGTTTACTGACTTGCCTATTGACAACTCAAAATAAGGACATACCATTCTGGCAGACCCTGACGGGGCCCGAGATCATTGTAGTTCTATGAGAGAATAGGAATTATCAGGACCACAGCAAGAAACAGAAGCAATTACTAGCCAGGGATTTGGTAAGGAAAAAAACAGAGAAAAGTGCATTCCAATACTCACACTGTACAACTAGGAAAAAATGGAAGAAACTGGGGATTGCAGCAAAGCATGAGCCCTGGTTACCCAAACTGGAACCAGATTAGCATCAGCATACAAACTAAAGAGAGGTAAAATCAAACAAAACCTGCCCACATCATCCAAGTGCATGGGAGGAAACAGAGGCTGGTCTTCCCATAAAATTCGATTCAGAAATAGTCTGGAGACAGGAGCAAAGAAAACACAACAATGAATGTAAGCAATAAAAACAATGAATTAAAAGAAGCCCAAGAAGTTAACCCATAAAAAAGGTTAACTTCATAACAAATCAAAGTAGAATCTCAGGGAAAAGAATGGTTTAACCACAAAAACTATAATAGTGGCTAGAAAAAATGAAGCAAAAGATTTTAAAGAGGAAATTAGAGCTCTTCAGGGAAAAAAAAAAATTTTAAGAGAGTAAATAACCTAGAAAACGCTGCCAAAAAAGTAGACTATGAAAAACAGACTGCAATAAATAGAATTCAGTGATTCCACAAGAAAACAAGTAATATTAAAACAAAGACAAAAGACTGAATGAAAAAAAAAATCATGTAAGATCTACTATTTTTAAAAGTGAACTTGAAAACTGAACAATGGACATAAGAATCATAAAACCATTAAAATCATGATTAAACAAAAACTTGGAAGCTATTGTTTTAAGAAATCACAAAAGAAAAATAGCTAGAAAGACCACTAAAAGATCAAGACGAGGATAAGGGAAAAACTATGCTATAACTTTTATAAATAAAAAAAAAAATTTAGAATATAATGTCCCCCCCCCAAAAAAATAAATGAATAAACAAAACTTATTTATGCTATAAACTCCTGGGGGGAAGGGGTAGAAAGAGAAAGGGAGTGGAATAGATCAGGACTTGTAGGGACTGCCTCATGAGCAGAGGCTCTGATGGCACTGAGAACGTATCATCAACGGGAGACGTCTCCATCTCTTATTGGCTGTGTGTGACCTCACAGACCCAACATAAGGGGTGGGGACCAGGAACTAGGAGGAGTGCAGGATGTGATCACCTACAAAAAAGAGCACGAGCTCCTGTGTCCAGGTGCTCTGATGAACGAAGACCCACTGCTCGAGGAGGCAGAAGTCCCAAGGCCTGGGATTAGGTACAACTGGCGATCAGTAATCTCAGAAGGAGGTTACCAGTGGCAGCCCACCATGGGGCAGCGCTTTCAGGATTGCCAGGTCCCACAAGGGAAGGTTCAACATCCCCGTGGAGAGACAGGAAGGCAGGACAGCATAATGGTGAGGGTATAAATTGACCCGTGATCATGCCCAATGACACAGCTGTGGTCACAGCTCAAGCCTTTATTGTAGGATCACATCCTGCACTCCTCCTACTTCTGGTCCCCACTCCTTATATTGGGTCTATGAGGTCACGCCCAGCCAATAAGAGGAGACGTCTCCCTTTGATGATGCATTCTCAATGCGGCCCCTCAAGAAGCGGTCCCCCTACTAGCTGCAGAGATCACAGCAGGCATCAAAGCCCTTTTACTTCCTTGCTGCACTGTGAGAGCTTCCTCTTCGGACCCTTACAGTGCTCCAACATACATAAACAGGGAAGTAGAAGGAACATGTCAGGACTCAGCCAGGATTTAGGTTTGGAAAGAAATCAACAGAAGTAGGGCATTAAGGGAGTTAAGTAGAGTGAAAAGTTGAACTTTTTTAACTAAAATGTCAACATTTTGACCAGAAGAAAATAAGACCTTATTAGAAGTAATGCCCAAAAAAAGCAATAAGAGGTACAGTGATGAGAGACTGCAGTGGAGATAAAGAATAGCTGAGGTCAAGGGAGTTTATGGTCAGATAAAGGAATATCAGTATCACGGACTATGGATATAGAGTACTTATGAGTGACAACTAGATCCAAAATAACTATTTGTGGTTGATATGGAGTAAAAATGAAGACTGTAGGAGGTAAATAGCTTGATGACCAAGAAGGAAAGGCTAATTGGGGAATTAACAATGCATAAGATGAAATCCTTAAGTATAAAGACAGCAATTGGGTTGGAGACTCTGAGCCAGGTCCAAAACTCATCAAAAAGGGGGGAAGAATGAAAACAGCCACCTGGATTAGGAGGCAGGATGATGATGTAAATCTCAAAGAAGGTGAAGTAGCTAAGTGAAAATGGAGGAGAATACCTGAAAGGAACAAGAAGTATGCCTATTCTCTCTTATGACATTGTGGGTCAAAGAACATGAGATTCTCGTTTGCTTACAATTAATATTGAGATGTTATATGCATTGCCAAATAAATATTAATTAATATAGGCAGCTAGGCGATATAATCAATAGAATGCTAGACCTGGAGTCAGAAAGACCTGAACACAAATCCTGCCTCAAAAATTCACTAGCTATGTGACTCTTGGAAATTCACTCAAACCTCTCCCAGCCTCAGCTGTGTTTTCTGTAAAATAGGGATAAAATTACCTGTTTTCCAGTAATGCTGTGAGAATCAGATGAGAATATTTGTAAAGTAGTTTTTAAATCTTAAGGTACCAAATAAATGTTGGGTATTATGATAATTGTTATTAATGTAACATAAGTCAAAATTTTACATATCAAATTTGATAACTTCTTCCATGTATAAACATGGAAACCTCATTACAAAAATATACTATTTGATGTCTTTTTAAAAAGCCTGTGATTATCTTTCTCAGCATTAAAAAAATCCTTCTGATTCAAATCCTGCCATACCCAAACAAGAAAGTACAGAACAGCACCAACTTTCCTTTAGTAATTTCCTACAAATGAAAAATCTGTAATGTGATATAAAATTAGTTTGAGCTCTATGAAAATTCAATAAAACTACTCTAAATAATTTATGCTCAGTTATCTCAAGAAAATAGCTGTTATTATCCAAACTTTATGTCGTAGGAAAACCTTCAATTTATTTCATAAAGTATTTATTTCTGAAATTTCCAGCCTTGATAATAACATAAAGAAAAATCATATATCAGAGTTTAATAACGATCCACTTAAAATTAATTAATTAACTAATTAATTAATTGATTAGGGGGGAAAAGACAGTACCACTCTGAAGAGTTTGTTTCATTGAGAGTTTCTTGGAAGAACCTTCTCAAGTTTTTAATAAATACCTCTAAGAGAGGCAGAAAACTGAAGACAGTGAATCTTGAAGGCAAGAAGCCTCAAATCCTATACCTGATATCCTAGCTATCCAGAGCAAGTAACTTCCCAGTACTTAAAGGAAAACTGAGTTACAGAGAAGATGCTGGTCTGCATTGCTAAAATGACTTTCTTCACCTTTATCTTTTCTCTACTAGTGCTTTTCTCCTAATAGCCATGGTAAATTTCACATGCTTTAAGGAAAGGAATAAATCTGAAGTCTCCAGGAGGAACTATATTGAAGATGTCTTCATCTGAAAACAAGGGAAAAACAAGTATTTCCTAATGTATCCAAGACTTAAAAATGGGTTTTTCCATAAGCACAGGAACTACAGCTTGATTTCATTGTTAAAGCAAAATGGAAAAGGAAAAATCCTCTAGCACCTGCACAGTTGGCACCTTCATACTTTAATACAAAACAAAACTTAAATCATTAATTTCAACTACCTCTAATATAGCCTGACAAATTAACTTTTTGTTTTGAAGGGTTTTTTTTCTGTTTTTAATTTTTCTGTTAACTCAAATTAATTTCATTAACTAAAAACTGAAGCAATCAAGGATAAACCTTCCATAACGCTAGAGTAGCTTTCTAAAAAACACACAGGAATTATATATATTAAAAGTGAAAAATGACCAAACAAAAAAAAAAAAACTCTTTGCTACAATTTAGCCTATTGGTAGCCATCTTTATTTGTATGCTCTTTCAACCTAACCATTTTTATATTCTTTAAACCTAAACATAAAACCACAAACTATCTAAGCTGACAGTTGTTATAATACTAAAGTAAAATATAAACATCAATGAAAATCAATATTACCTAGCTAATTGCATGTGTTTGCCTGAAAGGTTTATAAATTAACATCAATGATTTTTTTAATACTTCAGAACATAAAATAATGAACAGAGCATTAGGGTAAAATTTAAAAATAGATTTAATGCTAAAAGAAAGGATGTAGTCCAACCCTTTTATCTTAAAGATCATGAAACTGAGACTGAGAGGTATTAAGTGGCCTGCTCAGAGTCACACGACTAAAAAATGGCAAAAGCAAGATTCAACCCCAGGTTTTTCTGGTTCTTGGCCCAGCATTCAATCTACTGCACCACAGTGAGTCCTTCAAATCTGTTTTTGAAAACCTGGCAATGTTTCTTGGTATTTATGAAATTTGGGTTTCCTCATTCTTAAAGTAAAGAGTCTGAACTATATATATGATTTCTAAAGGGACCTTCCACTCTATATTCTATGGCCTTCTTTTATGAAATCTTACATTACCAAATGATTAAGAAGTAATACCTCTCTAAGATGAAATAACTGGAAATTTCTATCTTTTTCTGTATCATAGGATACAATTCTTTGTTTTGGTTATAAAATAATGAGTGAATAAATATTTGACTTATTAGATGGAATTGGGTCTTTAGTCATTATATATATATATAATTACAACACTTCTGTTGGAACAATGATCATCTCACCACTAACAAAGGTGAGTAACCTAAAAATCCAAAATTGTTTTCCATTGCTTGAGTTTATTTCTGAATTCATGTGTATGTGTGTATCCTCTTAAGGATTTCTCAATGCTTTTCCCTTGAAACAGACTGTTAGTGTTTTGATTCTGATTGATATGACATATTTCCTTGGAAGGGCCTGTTTTGCTCTCCAAATTTAGAGTTCTGGGGTATATAAAATTATTTATATATTTATATTTATTTTATTTATTTCTATTTGTATTTTTATGTATATATTGTTTATATTAATATTTTTGAAAGTCTGTAAAATAAAAACTCTCAATTATATCCTACTTTACGAGACTTACAAAATACCTGCTTCACACCAAGCCTATGAGATCAAATTATTATTACCTTGAGTTTCTACTATATTGATTTCTACTATAATGATTATGTTGTATTGATTTCATATTGCAATTGATTCTATATCTGTTTAGGTCACCTTTCTATGTCCTTGAGTTGAACTCAGGAATTCAACTGTCCTTCTAAGTTAATTTAAAGTTATAATTGGGGGGAGGGGGGTGCGGAGCCAAGATGGAAGAGTAAAGGCAGGAACTCACCCAGCTTCTCTCCCAAACCACTCTAAATTTCTCTAAATAACGACTCTAAAGAAATTTTAGAGTGTCAGAATATCCAAAAGATGGAGCAGAACATTTTCCAGCTGAAGGCAACTTTAGAGGATCAGCAACAAAGATCTATGACACCAGGGTGGAAATCCAGTGTGCAGTCTGGTGCAGGCCATGCTAGTGCAGTCCCAGACCCAGCCCGGGTCCAGCCCCAGCTTGATATCTGAATCAGCAGCAGAACTGTGCCTTCCAGACATCTCAGCCCAGAGACACCAAAATGGACCTAGAAGTTCAGCAGAAAAAGTCTGTGAAACCAGGGTGAATCCAGGACACAATCCCAGCACAGGCACTGCCAGCATGGCCCCAGCCTCAGACCCAGTCCTGGATCCGGATCGGACCGCAGTGAGACTTCTGAATCAGTGGCAGTACTAGTAGCTTCCAGTACTCTCAGCTCAGAAACACCAAAGAAGGCTTGGAAGGTCAGCAGAAAAGGGCTGTCCAACCAAGGTGGGAGCCTAGCATTTAATTCCAGCACAAGCTGTGACAGTGCAGCCCCAGCCCCAGCTCCAGCCCTATCCCCAACCCCAGCCCCAGCCCTAGTCCTAGTCCCAGCCCAGACTCCAGTGTCAGTAAGGTAGAACCTCTGAATCAGCAGCTGTGCTGGAGGCTTCTGCACATCTTGATCCAGGAACACCAGAGAGGCCTTGGAAGGTCAGTGGAGAGGGTCTGTGGCAATGGAGTAGGAGTCTGTGGAAGTCTGGTGTATGGTCCCAGTGCAGGCTGTATCAGGGCAGCCCCAGCCCCATTCCTGGGACCAGAACAACAGCCAAACAAAATTCTGTTGTTTTAGCACACCAGGTCTTACAGCTACAATGCGGGGGACAAGTCCAAGGCAAAAAAGAGTGCTTCCAGTCAGGTCCCTAGAAGGAGCTCTGAAAACATTTGCATAAAACCCTGAAACTTGGGACAATGTACCCTTCACCCTGGAAACAGAGCCCTACTTTAACAAAGAGTTAAAAGGCTAGGGAAATGACCAAATAACAAAAAAAAAAAGTTTCTTATCATTTAAAAGTTATTATGGGAACAAGGAAAATCAAAACACACACCTAGAAGATGACCAAAAAAAAAAAAAAAGTCAAAGCTCCTACATGTAAGGTCATCAAGAAAAATAATAATTGGGCTCAGGCCATGGAAGAGCTTAAAAGGGATTCTGATAATCAAGTAAGAAAGCAAATTAAGAAAGGGAAAGGAAAAAGGAAAAATTAGGAAAAGAACTGAGGGTGATACAAAAAGGAAGTGCAAAAAGTTAAGGAGGAGAAGTATGTCTTAAAAAGCAAACCCAGCCAATTGCAAAAGGAGGTACAAAAGCTCACTGAGGAAAATAATTACTTAAAAAACAGAACTGAGACTGTGCATCTCCTTTAATCCAGCAGGGTCTCTACTGGGCCTGTATGTCAAAGAGATCATAAAGGAGGGAAAGGAGTCACATGTACAAAAATGTTTGTGGCAGCCCTGTTTGTAGTGGCAAGAAACTGGAAAGTGAGAAGATGCCCATCAAATGGAGAATGGCTGAACAAGTTATGGTATATAAATCTATGGGATATTATTGTTCTATAAAAACAACCACCAGGATGATATCAGAGAGGCCTGGAAAGACTTACATGAACTGATGCTGAGTGAAGTGAGTAGGACCAGGAGATCATTTACACGATAACAGCAAGTTCTGATGGATGTGGCTCTTTTCAATATCGAGGTCATTCAGGCCAGTTCTAATGATCTTATGAAGGAGAGTGTCATCTACACCCAGAGATAGGACTGTGGGACTGAACGTGGATCACAATATATAGTATTTTCACTCTTTTTGTTGTTGCTTGCTTGCATTTTGTTTTCTTTCTCATTTTTTTTCCTGATTGATCTGACTTTTCTTGTGCATGATAATTGTGGAAATATGTAAAGAGGAATTGCACATATTTAACATATATTGGATTACTTGCCATCTAGGAGAGGAAATGGGAGGAAAGGAAAAAATATGGAACACAAGATTTTGTAAGGGTGAATGTTAAATGCTATGCACATGTTTTGAAAATAAAAAGCTTTAGTTAAAAATAGAATTGAGTAAATGGAGGCTAATGACTTTATGAGAAATCAGATACAATAAAGCAAAACCAAAAAAATGAAAAAATAGAAAAAAAAAAAAGTGAAATATCTCATTGGAAAAACAACTGACCTGGACAGATCCAGGAAAGATAATTTAAAAATTATTGGTCTATCTTAAAGTCATGATCAAAAAAAGAGTCTGGATATCTATCATCTTTCAAGAAATTATTAAGGAAAACTATCCTGATACTCTAGAACTAGAAGTAAAATAGAAATTGTAATAATGCACCGATCACCTTCTGAAAGAGATCCCAAAATGAAAACTCCCAGGAATATTATAGCCAAATCCTGAAACTCCCAGGTCAAGAGAAAATACCGTAAGCATACGGAAAGAAACAACAGTGGAGCCACAGTTAGGATAACACAAGATTTAGCAGCTTCTACATTAAAGGAATTAGAATACAACATTCCGTAGAGCAATGGAGCTACAATTATAAATCTAAGAAACACCTACCCAGCAAATTGAATATAATCCTTCAGAGGAAAAGGTGGTCATTCAATGAAATAAAGAATTTCCAAACATTTGTGATGAAAAGACCAGAGCTAAATGGAAAATTTGATTTTCAAATACAGACTCTAGAGAGAATAAAGATATAATTAGGAAAGTGATATCACAAAGGATTTAATAAGGTTTATCTGTTTACATTCCTACATGGGAGGATGATACTTATAACTCATTAGAACTTTCTTATTATTATAGCAGTTAGACAGAGGGCACAGGTGTGAGTTGAATATGAAGGGATAATATCTTTTCAAAAAATGATGAAATTAAGGAGAGGGGAATGTACTGCGAGAAAGAAAAAGGGAAAAGTACAAAGGTGCAAATTATCTGCCATAAAAAAAAAAAGAGGCAAAAACAAATTCTAGAATGTATTATAAAGGAAAAGACAAAAAAAAAAAAAAAAACCTTTTGCAGTGTGGGGGAAGAGAGGGAAGAGAAGGTGAGAGACTGAACCTTATTCTCGAGAGAATGGTCTCAAAGAGGAAATTACATATATACTCAATAGGGGTATAGAAATCTATCTTATTCTGCAGGAAAATAGTAGGGGAATGGAATATGGGAAGCGGGGAGGATGATAAGAGGGAGGGCATATTTGGGGAGCAAGTGCTAAGTAGCAAAACATTTGAGGAGGGACGGGGTAAAATGAAAGAGAATAAATGGGGGAAATTCAATTAGCAATAGTAATTGTAAAAAGAATTTCAAAGCAAGTTTCTCTGATAAGGCCTCATTTCTCAAGCATAAAGGGAACTGAGTTAAATTTATAAAAAAAATAAAAGAGCCATCCCCCAACTGACAAATAATCAAAAGATATGATCTGTACCCAAAGGGCTATAAATTCATGCATATCCTTTGACCTAACAACTGTACTTTGGGCATGAATACCAAAAAGATTTGGGGGGAAGGAGAAAGGAAAATAACTTATGTACAAAAAAGTATTCATAGCAATTTTCTTTTCAGGACAAAATAATTGAAAATTGAGAGGATGCAATCAATTGGGGAATGCTCAATAAACTGTGGTCTGTGTTTATGATGAAATATTATTGTAGATGAGAAGGATTCTCTCGGGAAAACAAACAAACAAACTTAGAAGTCCTCCATGAACTCAAATGAAACAAAATGTGCTATATACAAAATAATAGTGATGTTCTGGGATGACCAGCATTGAATAGCTTTGCTGTTTTCAATAGTACAACCATCCACTACTACTCTGAAAGACTTTGATGAAAAATCCTATCCATGCCCAAAGAAGGAACTGATAGTGTCTGAATACAGACTGAAGCATTCTCTCTTTCTATTTTTTTTAACTTAATTTTTCTTGAAGGTTTTTATTTTCATTAGGGTGGGAGATCCATGATTTTTTCCCTCACAACTTGACTTTTATGGAAATATTTTTGCATAACTTCAAAAGTGGTTTCTTAATTGTGGATAGGCTAAAGGAGAGAACCTACAACTCAAAAAATTTTTAAAGTAAATGTAAATTTTTTTGTTTTGAATTTAATGGGGAAAATATTAAATAAAGTAAAATAAAGTTATAATTTTTTAAAAATTGTTATCTCTTATACTGGTAGCCCCTAGAATACTTCCAGCATAGCTATAGCTGTTTGTTTTCTTTGGGCCTCACAAATTAACTTGGCACTGTCCCCAAAAGATAAGCCATCTGTCCTAGTCTGTCCTTGTGAAATTAAGGGAGTTTTTAATCTCTTCCAAGGAGACGGCTAGACTGGTAGTTTTGATCCTCTAGCAAAGATTACAAGATGCATATGGGTCTCATAAAACAATTAATATTCTTTCATTGTCAGAGAGTGGCATGATTAGCCTCACCTGAATGCCAGCCCACCTTTCTTGGTATAACCAATCATAATGTCTCCCAAAACTTCTTCTTTGTTGGGTCAATAAAAAGTGTCCTCTCCTTCTCATTTGGATCACTGGCTTTACTGAGATTGCCAGTCTAATCTGCTTTGTTAACAGTTTATGAATCAGTGTTAATTAACTGATTTTGCTCAGAGCCCTGTACCTCAATTTACCTTGCCACAAAGGTGTAGTAAGATGGGTAGTATAAATATTATTAATTTACATTTTACAAATTGTGGTATATGAATGTTATGGAATATTATTGTTCTGTAAGAAATGACCAGCAGGATGAATACAGAGAGGACTGGCGAGACTTACATGAACTGATGCTAAGTGAAATGAGCAGAACCAGGAGATCATTATACACTTCGACAACGATATTGTATGAGGACATATTTTGATGGAAGTGGATTTCTTTGACAAAGAGACCTAACTAAGTTTCAATTGATAAATGACAGACAAAAGCAGCACACCCAAAGAACGAACACTGGGAAACGAATGTGAACTATCTGCATTTTTGTTTTTCTTCCCGGGTTATTTATACCTTCTGAATCCAATTCTCCCTATGCAACAAGAGAACTGTTCGGTTCTGCAAACATATATTGTATCTAGGATATACTGCAACATATCCAACATATAAAGGACTGCTTGCCATCTAGGGGAGGGGGTGGAGGGAGGGAGGGGAAAAAAAAATCGGAAAAGAAATGAGTGCAAGGGATAATGTTGTCAATATAAAGTAATCATTAAATAAAAAATAAAAATATAAAAAAAAAATTTACATTTTACAGATGATGAATCAGAGGTTCCTAAAGGATAACTATCTTTCTCATGGTCACAGCACTAATAAGAATCAAAGTTAGGATTCAAATCAAGGAAGAATTCCTGAATCTAAGATTCAATTATTTCATACTACCATACTAATATAAAAGGAGAAAATTTTCACTGGAAAGAATATCACTTTATATAGTTTTAAATGAAAAAGTAATATGAAGTGAATGGAAATAACAAAAGATAGTAAAAGGATGAAACCTCTCAATTCCTATTTTGCTTTTGAAATCTCTTGAAACTGAAGTTCAACATTAACAGGAAGTGAAAATTTAAGTGATATAAAGGATATGGACCAGCAGTACCTTGCTTCCCTCAGTGAATTTGACGTCACCAGGCCTGGACAAAATATATGCTAGAGTACTATCGCTTCTCGGCCTTTTGGCTAAGATCAAGTGTAGTATCTATATGCTAGAGTACTAAAAGAACTGGAAGAAGTGGTTTTTGAGTTGCTATTCATGATGTGGAAGAGTAGAGAATAGGAGAAATACTCCAGACTGGAAGGAGAAAATTTTGTCCCAATTATTTCAAAAAACAAGTTGAATCTACAAAGCATAGTGATTTTTTTATTCTTGGTAGAATTCTAGAATATGTTATAAAGGAAATGGCATATAGTATTAAAAAAGAAAATAATGATCACTGAAAGACAGCAGAGTTTCATCAAAAACAAATCATATCAGAATATCCTCAATACCTTTTCATGAAAAGGTAACTAAACTGCAGCCCAGGGGAAGATGTAAACAAATTATACTTTTATAGTAAAAAACATTTGACAAAATTTCTCACGCTGCTCTTATGAATGAGAGAGCTATGAAATCAATAACAATACAAGTAGATGGATTTGGAATTGGTTGAATTATGGGACTAAAAGAATAGCTATTGATGAGACAATGTCAGTTTGGAGAGCGGTTTCCATTGAGTGCCCCAGAAATCCTTTCGAAGCCTTGTGACATTTTGATATTTTTTCCAGGGACTAAAATAAGTCAGTCAATAAAATTTTATTAGGAATTTACTGTATATCAGGCACTGTGCTAAGCACCAGGGATAAAAGATTAAAAAAGTCCCTACTTCAAGGAAGTCACATTCTCACATGGAGATAATATGCAAGCAACTATGTAACAACATATATATAAGGTAAAATGGAGACAATCTCAAAGGGAAGGCACTAGCACTGAGGGGTCCAGAAAGAGATTCTTGCAGAAAGATCTGTGTTGAGACTTACAGAAAGCCAGGAGGCAGAGATGAAAAGAGGACACTGGGGGATGCTCTCCTTCATCAAGGGGGATAGAAAGTAAAAAGCCACGTAAGACAGGGAAATAGCTAGCAGGCTAGTGTCCCTGGATGGTAGAATTCATGAAAGAGAACTGGGGAGATAGTGAGGAATTAGATTGTAATAGGCTTTAAAAGCCAAACAGAGTTTGATTCTGGAGGAAAGTGAAAGTAGAGTTTTTTGAGTAGAAGAAGGACATGATCAGACTCACACCCTGGGAAGAACACTTAAGCAACTGGGATAAGGACATACTAGTGTGCAAAGAGACTTGAAACAAACAGGTTATTGAAACAATCCAGGAGTGAAGTAGGAGGATCTGACCCAAGCAGTAATCATGCCAGAGGAGAGAAGGGAATCTATGGTAACTGATGAGGACACGTAGAACAGAACAGTCTTCAGAGACACCATGGCTAGCTGGAACAACCTGGATGAAGAGCAAAGGAAACTGAGGAGTAGTTGAAGATTGAGCAAAAAAAAAAAAAAAAAAAAACACCCATTACATCTGGCAATTAATAGATCATTGGCAACTCTGGAAAAATCAGTTTCATTGAATAAAATCAGAAGCCAGTTGCAGAGACTTTAAAAGAGAAAGGAGAGAAAGTGATGATATGAGTGTAGAGAGCCTTGTCAAAGAGTTTAGCAACAAAGGGGAGCAAAGACATAAGACAGCATCTAATGGGTACAGACAAGTCAAGTGACAACCAAGAATATGGCCATGTTTACAGGCAGCACATAAGCAGGCAGTAATCAGGGAAAGAATGAAAATCAGTGAAAAGGTAGGAATGATAGCGGGGCAACATGCTGAAGAAGATAGGCTAAAATTAGATCAAAGGTGCACAAAAAATGTTTTTTCTTGGCAAAGAGCAGATCCACCCCTTCATGAGAAAGAAAGAGGTCAAAGAAGACAGAGTGGGGGGAAATATCTGAGGAAACTAGATGAGCAGGCAAAAAGAAAAGGGAGCTCTAGTTAGCTTCAATTTTTTCAGTAAATTATAAGGCAAAGTTCTCAACTGAAAAGGTGGAATGGGGAGGTGCTATATAAGATCTGAGGAGCAATAAAAACATTTGGAAAAGCAAATATGGTAAGTGGGATAGTGAATCAATTAGGGAAGGTCCAATTGAAATTATGTAACATAAATTTTTAGCAGAGCCAAGCAGCATAGTTGATGGTTTTTTCCAGCAGCACTTGAACAAAGGCAGCTGATGAGGAAAGTGATTTAAGAGGGTCCTTGGCAAGGAATGGTCAGCAAAGGAATAAAAAGATAAGGAAGAAAATACAGAAGATAAGTGTATAGTTAAACAGGCTCATCAAGGAGCTAAGATAAGACAAAGAAGAAGGGGCAGCCACTGAAAGAGCAATAGCCTGGAAAAGAACTAAAGGGTAGAGGGAATGGATGATGAAGAACATGCTTAGGAGTTACAAAGCAAAGGAAAGAATAAAAAAGGAAAGACTGTGAAAAAATGAGGGAACTTCAAAATTTATGAACATAAAAGTAGATGGAAGGAAAAGATCATGGGAAATGAGTAAACTAAGGAACTGAAAAGCAATGGTGGCAAAGGGAGAATCTAGAAGTGCCAATGTAAATTCTGCAGATAATCTGCTAATAGATATACACCCTAAGGAAGTCAATGACAAGAACAAAGAACTGAAATATTGCCAAATATTTATAACAGCACACTTTGTGACAACAAAGAATTTAAAATGAAGTGGATGCTGATTGATTAGGGAATGTGAAAAAACTATGTATATGACTTTCACAGTAAGAAATCACTTATATGAATAATTCAGAAAAACATAGGAAGATTTATATAAACTGATTCAATAAAGTACGCAGAACCAAAAACTAATAATGAAACTTACCTTCACCTTTATGGCATAATATATGACATATTACATATTTCATGTAAGATATAGGACAGAATATTCTATGTAAGATTAAGTTTAATCGTCATATTTCTAGCACTGTTTTCCTTTTCAAAAGGAAAGATTTGGACAAAAGCTTATGATTGTGACATAGAGAATAGGCATCAATAAAATGTGGTGTGTTTTTAATCTGCAGATGATACAAAACTTTGAGGAGATGACTAACATGGCAGATGACAAAACTCAGATCCAGGAAGATTCCACAGACCAGAATGATGTGTCAAATAAATTATGAGAAAATTTAACATAATAAATATAAAGTCAAAAATCAAATTCACAACCACAAGACAAAGGAAGCATTGTTATTGTACAATTGGCATGACGACCAAGTGGAAGATTTTGTGGATTACAAACTCAACATAGGTGATTAACACATATGATTTAGAGCCCGAGGCCAGTATTCAAATGCCAACTACATTGCTTTTTTACCTTTGTGATAAGTCAAAACCTCTCTGGGCTTCAATTCCTCATCTTTAAAATGACAGGGTTGAACTAGATATCCTCTTACAACTCTACATGAATGATCTATGAGCAAATTGTATAATAACATTTCAGTGTGCATTAAAAATGGCACATTATTCAGAACAAGGAACAAAATAGTTCAGCTGTACGTTGCTCTGGTCAGGTCATTTCTAATATCATATTTAGGAAAGGCAAGCTAGAATACAGAAAAGCAGGATAATGAGAAGCCTGGAGACAAGAAGCCACAGAAAGAATACTTCAAAAACTTAGGGTATTTAGCCTTGAAAAGAGAAGATTCAGGGTTGCTATGAAAACTGTCTTAAAGAATTTGAATGGGTTTCAAGTGGAAGAAAGATAGATATGTTCTGTTTGATTGCAAAAGGCATAATGGAACACAATGGGTTAAAGGTAAAAGAGGCAAACTTAATTTGATAGAAATGTTTCTTAGCAGTTAAATATATTCAAATGTGGAATTGGTTATTCAGGATGGACTAGGTCCTCAAGTAATAGCTAGGTAACCCCAGTTAAAAGATTCTGTAGAAGGGATTCTTCAAGTATGGATTGTATGAAGTGATCTTTGAGGGCTCTTACATGTCTTAAATTCTGTGATTCTTTGAACCTAAACATGAGACAACTATGAATAAATGTAAATTCTCAAAAGAGAAATAATATACATTTTTAAGCATAATATATGGCTAGATAAGACAAATGCCTGAATAGCAGGCAAAAAACCCAGACCCCAAATATCTACTCAGAAAAAACCTAAAATTCTCACCATATCAAATGATGATGAAGAAACTCAATAATAAACTGTAAAATGTTTTCTTCTACCCCAAAATATATATATATTTTTTAAAACAGCCAGAAGATACAGGCAATAGAAAAAGAAGTAATCAGTAAAACTATCACATAGGAATAATCCAAAAAGATTACAACCTACTAGTAGAAGAAATGGGCAAGAGATACAGAGAGCTTGCCAAGACTATTTGTCCTAAGGCAGCAAAAATGAATGGCTCTCAATTTGGAACTATGCCCAAAGGGCTATCAAACTGTGCATACCCTTTGATCTAGTAATGTCTCTACTAGGCTTGTATCCCAAAGAGATTATAAAAGAGGGAAAAGGATCCACATGTGCAAAAATGTTTGTAGCAGCCCTTTTTTGTAGTGGCAAGAAACTGGAAACTGAGGGGATGCCCCATCAATTGGAGAATTGCTGAATGAGTTATAGTATGTGAACAGAATATTATTGTTCTTAAAAAATAATAAGCAGCCTGATTTAAGAAAAGCCTAGAAAGACTTACATGAACTGATACTAAGTGAAGTGTACACAGCAAGAACATCATACACAGCAAGATTATGTGATGATCAACTGTGATGAATTTGACTCTTTTCAATGAGGTGATTTGTTGAATTTCCAAGAGACTTGTGATAGAAAGAGCCACCTGCATCCAGAAAAAGCTTATGGATCACAACATAGTATTTTCACCTTTGTTGTTGTTGTTTGCTTACTTGATTTTTAAAAATTTCTCTTTTTTTCCCCTTTTGAGCTGATTTTTCTCATGCAGCATGATAGATGTGAAAATATGTTTAGAAGAATTGCACATGTTTAACCTATACTGGATTATTTGCTGTCTAGGGAAGGAAGGGGAGTGGGGTAAAGGAGGGAGAAAATTTTGAAACATAAGGTTTTGCTTTGGGTGAATGCTGAAAACTATTTCTGAATGTATTTGGAAAAATAAAAAGCTGTTATTATAAAAAATACTCAAAGAACTTTAAAAAATATAATAGATGCCTCCCTACATTGTGGTAGAATACCTTAGAAGGAGAAGGGAGAAAAATAGAATTTATTTAAGAGGATATTTATCTATTAGAAAAAGCCTTACAAATGTGGTATATGATTTTAATAGAATTTTATTACATTGTAAAAAATGACAAGATTATTTCAAAAAATCTTAGGTAACACAAACTGATGCAGAATGTGATAAGGTAAAATTAACAGACAATTTATATAATTATATTTGAGAAACAATTTTAAGTAATTTAAAAATATGTAATTTTGAAATATGTAAGAAACTCTGATCATTGCAATGACCAACAATGTCTCTAGAGGATCTAGGATGAAGCAGGTCATTCAGTTCATAACAGAGAAGTAATGGGGCTCGAGCAGAATGAGACATACATTTTTGTATACATTTTGCTTAATTAAATTATACTCATGTATTACAATGCTTTTTCTGCCTTGGGATGGGAAGGGGGCAGACCAAGGTGCGTGTGTGTGTGTGTGTGTGTGTGTGTGTGTGTGTGTGTGTTTAGAGAAGGGATGAGAACTGCTGGAAGGCAGGGGTAAACAGTGATAGGAAAGCCAAAAAAGAGAAGTGCAATTGAAACATTTCCAAATATTCAAAGAAGAGAATTTCAAAATAAGAGATTCATAGTTTCACATAAAATCTTTTTGGGTTCTGCTGTTTATATGAAAGTGGCTTTTTTGTGTTCAAGTTCAGAATAAAATATTGAAACGAGAGTACTTGATGTAAGTAAAATAATGCTAATAAAAGATTATCTTAAAATATAAATCCTATAGGTTGTAAAATGGTTAGAGCAATGGACTTGGAATCAGAAAGATCTGAGCTCAAATATGGTCTCAGAAACTTAATTGTGTGATCTGGACAAGTCACATAAGATGTTTCCTCATTTCTAACATGGGGATTAATAATAGCACCTAACTCTTAAGAGTTGTTTTGAGAATAAAATGAGAAGATATTTGTAAAATGTTTTGCAAATCTTAGACATGCTATATAAATGCTAGCTATTGTTATATTAATCTTTTCACCAACATGATATCATTACATGATACATCTTTGAATCTTTGAATATAAATGAATAGATACGAGATACTTCAGAGATTTACAATTCAGACATGGATACTACCAAGGTGACAAAAGTACTACAAGAAACTGATTTTGTAAGCCTTAAAACACTATTTAAAGATGAGTTGTTATTATCAAGATGAGTAAGTTATTAAGTACCTTATGTATACAAGGGCCTATGTAAGGTAAGGTAAGGTAAGGAAAGGTGAGGTGAGAAAGACACAATGTTTAGCTAGTTTTCCCTTATAGAATTTATATTCTCGTGAGAAGATAATGCACAAAAGTAGATACAGATAACATAAGATATTTCATAACACAATAATAGACAGGGTGATGAGAAACAAAGTATTAGGTGAGATCCAAAGAGAAAGATCATTAACAATTAGTAGGATCAGAAAAGGTTTCATGGAAGAAATAAAGATATGATTTAATATGCAGTTCTCTTTTTTCTCTTTAAAATAGTATTTACTGACATTTGTCAACTTCATAATAATAAAAAGGAAATTTTAAAAGATATAAGAATTCAACAGGTGAAGCACTATAAGAAGGTATTTTAGGCAGGTGAAACAGGGTGAGCAATGAACCCAGGGATGAAAGAGTATAGGGAATGCTGAGAGAAACAAAGCATAGTCCAATTTCCAAACTTGAGCACATCAGAATTAATTTTTTTTTTAATTTTCATGAATGGAAAAAAATGATAAAGATAATCAAAAATAATATTAATCTCAAATTCATTTCTATTTGGGTACCAGATACATTATGTGTTTTTCTAATTGTTTCTATATATAAATTAATAAAAATCAACTTGTATTTCTTGAAATCAGTAAACTCTCTGAGTTTACTGGGAGGGAGGGAGGCACAAAATGGGGAAGGAACAGTGTTCTAAATAAAAACAAGCAGAGAGAAAAACACAATTTAAAATGTTCCATTCTAATGGAGAAAGATAACATGGATTTTTAGAGCTAGAGAAAATCAGGACCAAAAGATAATTAAGGCAGGCCAACCTGGGCCCTTCCATAAAATGGAAGTTTTAAAAGTTATTCAATAATGGGAGAAAAGCTGGGATGGGGGTGGGATGGAGGCAGAGTAGATTATGAGGGTGTCCAAAAGAAACCAGGAGTAGATACTTGCCACAGATAGCAAAAAACTTCAAACTACATGAAAGCCCATCAATTGAGGACTGAACAACTGTAATACTATATTATTGCACCACATGCAATAATGTATATAGGGAATTCAGAGAAACTTAGAAAGATTTGTATGAACTGAAGCATGGCAAAGAAATTAGAGCCCATAGAACAATATACACAATAACTTTAATGATATAAATTAAAATAGCAATAAAATGTTAACCAAACTCAGATTAATTTTAATAGCCAATCTTTGTTCAAAGGAAAAAAATGACAGAACACATTTCCCTGGTGGCATGCAGATCCACAAAGTTGCATGTACAATCAGATAGAGTAACAGTATTAGTCAGATTTTGCCTATTTTATTTAGTTACAAGAAAGGGTTTAAGAGGGTAAGGAAATATATTACAAATAAACGAATATAAAAAAACAAAATGTATTAGGTAAAATACATATATCCATATACACACATATATACACAGATGCATAAATATATGTGCATGTATATATGTGTGTGTATATATGTTTGTATGTATTTTCCACAGATAATCCACAAAGTGAATAATCCACAAATAGGTAATGGAAGATTGACTATAATTACATTCATCTTGGTGACCTTGTTCTAAATTATTATGGATTACCATTATGCAAGTTATTTTGTTCCACACCAGAGGTGGCTGTATTTTGCTATCAGATGACATGACCTCTAATTCAATAATGACTGTAATGCACTGGTATTCTCAGATAAAAGCTGTCTATAATGTCTGAACAAAGGTGAATTAGTTATCCAATTCACACACGCAATTAACTCTCTTAATACCTAAGAGACCATGGAGCCCCTTCTGAATTTACTATTAATACTGCATATGGAGGTCTTTCCTCCATCTGTAGTTATCCTGTGTTACACTTCATAATAAACAATATTAATAGTTTATTACCCCTATCAAAAATCTTACATTGGTTATCACAAGAAATCTCATTGCAAGATTAATCCATCATTGAAAAATATATATCTTATTTAAAATGTTATACCTATTAGAAAAGCCCCCAAACTTTTTATTCCCAATAAGGTAAATAAGGAAAAAAGCCACCACACAAGATTAGAAACTATTAGAGTATCCTTTGGCTATTTTAAGAAAACATCTCAAGAATAAATAGTTACTAGCTGAATTTAAATTTTTTTCCATATTCATTTACACTGCCCCCTCCCCCCCAAAAAAAAACAGAATAATTACTTATACTATAGTGTTAAAGGGCAAAAAAAAAAAATCAAAACATAATTTTTTTACTTGCCACCTGTTCCCTCTACTAAAAGCTGAAATTTCATAAATAGTTAGAAGGCAAAACAATGTGCTTCTGCTTTGAACCCATATGTGACGCCACTGGCTGTATTAATAAAAATCCAGATTAAAATAACTAGGTAATGTCAAGTGTTAGGCAAATATCCTTGCCTTTTAAAACAGGAGGTAATTAATTAATTCTTTGGGGAACGCTTTTCATTTTAGCCACCTAACATTAATATGTCTTCTTGGCAAAGATGAGAGAACAGAATAAAATGCCAAAAATCAAAACTGGTTCTCTTAATATTTACTTAATGCTGTTCTTTGGCTCTATTTGTTTCTGTGGAAAGTTAAAGAGTAAAGTACTTTTTTTTTAAAAGACCATTACTATAGTTTGAACAAGATACTCTGTTCTTCTGGATTTTTCATCCCTTTTAAATAACTTCCCTCACTGAAAGGCAAGATCTCTTCTATTTCTGTGCTACAAGAAAAACTACAACACAACTGGTAGGTAAAATCAATGTGAGGGGGACATTCATATTAGTGTGAATGGAAAGTTAAAAAGTTGATATTCTTTACTGTGCAAACAATTTAAATCAGAGACCAACCTTCTGCATGCTGCAGAACCAGAAATACAGACTCCTCAGAGATGATGTACTTGTGCAGACACACCATGTTGGGCACACAGCGGGGGATGATGGTCTTTCTGCTCCTGCTGTAGTCACTGCTTTTCCTTAGACCCTGACAGAGAACAAAAAGGTCAGTTGTACCCTCAGCTGCCTTTCGAGCCTGCTGTGCTCTGTGTTTATCAACCAAACTAATCTATCCGAGTTACTCTAGGCTTCAGAGAAACCACTCATCTGCTGCTCTATGCCCCTCGGTCCCTGGAGGCTCTGCTGATGGCATCTGGCATGAATCCAGAGAACAGAAGATGGCACAAAGCTGCCATTAAAATCAATTACGTGGGTCAGTGTTTTTATTAGAGTCTCTCTCAAACTAAGTCATCAGGATGACACTCTGAGTTATTTCCCTATGACCTTTTCTTAAATTTTATTTTATGTATACACTTATATATGTATATTTAAAACAAAAGGCATTGTTACACAAATCCAAATTCTAGGGACAAAAGAAGCACTCCCACACCAAGCTGGTGAATTTCAAATTCTATTATTTCCAGAATCAATGAGGATCCTTCAAGGGAACAATTAAGTGTTTTCTAAAGAAGAAGGTGTGTCCATTTTCAGGAGGTCACATCCTGAATAAAAACTGCTTGAAAAACCTTCAGCAATAAGCAAATCATGTCCTCCCCAACCCCCCAAAATAAATGTTTCAGTATTTGTCAGTATGACCTGCCATACTGATAAGCCAAATGGAAAGTAGCTGGAAAAGGAAATAAAAAGTTAATCTATTCAATTTCTAGATGCAATGGAAATGCTTAAATGAAATATATTTTTAGAGATGTATTGTCACTATCCATTTCAAATACCACTTCTAAATTACAAATGGAAGGTTTTCTTAACCTGCCTTTGGTTATAAATTCAGGTAAAAATATAATAAAAATTGAATTTACAGTGTTGGCATCAAAAAAAAAAAAAAAAAAAAAAAGAACTGAGGGTCAGAACTATAGATAACAAGCTCCCAAATGACTACAGGAAAGATTTTGAAAATATATAAATTTTATTTTAGCTTTCATTGGCAATATAATGTGTTCATACTCATACACATATATATTTATACACACACATACAAAGAAAACGAAAAAGGAGTATACAAAATTTTTTTGAGTGATTCTAAATTCCTGCTAGTCTGTAAACTTCAGTTTTCTACCAACTACCAACCCTCAAAGGTTGTGACTGAAACATTTTTAACCACATTATCTCTGTTCTTCTTTTAGCTCCTATTCTGAGTATATGGCATTAATTTATTATTATCTTTTAATTCATGATTGTAGTCAATGTACATATTGTTCCTCTGCTTTCTTCATTCTACATCATTTCATATATCTTCATATATTTCTTATAATTTTTCATATCTGTCATTTCTTATGCCTCCCAATATTCCATTATGTTTCTATATATAATTTATTATAGGAACAATTTAAACCACAGCATATTTGGGCCCTTAAGAATTATAATCATGATCACAAATTAAATTTTGTATGATTCTCATCGATAAGAGAGGCAGTTTCAAAGCCAGGAAGACCTGAGTTCAAATAGTTCTTCTGACATATACTGTCTACATACTTGACTTACTAGGCAAGTCATTTAACTCTTTAGGGTACCAAAGACTTCAAAGAAGCTAAATTTCCTTGCATTAGTAGGGAGAATTTTCTCATTTAGAAGATCCCTCCACAATATATTCACAAATCTAGTCCCAATCTTAGGCCTTATCCCTTACAAATCCTGTATAACTCTTTCTATGGAAGGAAATCAAGAAAGGAAAGTGAATTAAAACTATAAACTGTGTTCTATTAATTGAATATAGTATTGCACAAGTATCATTTAACTTTGATTCTGCAGCTCAACCCTAAGACCAATCTACAAGCTAGAGCAAAGCTAACAAGATGAATTACATTAGCATTAAATGTAATGTTTTATGTTTGGGTTCAAAAAATCGACTGCACAAGTATAAAATAGAGGAAGAACTAAGTAAACAGTAGTTGGGCTAAAAAAAAACTTTTTTTAAAAAAGATTCAAGTGTGTGGGAAAGTGTTAGACTCCCTTCCCCAAATTAACTAATTAGAGACATCTTCGGGTACAAAGAGAAAGCATTTATTCAGTCCCTGTAGGGAGAGGCCCAGACATACCTGGGAGCCATCCCAACTCCCACCAGCGGCAAGTAGTAGCTGGTTAAATAGCAAAAGACCCAAGCCTTTTCACTGGACAGACTAAAAGGAAGTAACATCATTGACCAATGGTCCCCAATGTTTTCTGCTTCTTGTGGATCATATCACTTCCTTAGGATCTGGCCTTTAGAGACCTCTAGCCTTGAGATCATGTAATTTCCTGCAACCTGGAGCCCCAGGCCTGATTTTCTGGCTTTAAAGATCTCTGGGACTAGGGATCACGTGACTTAGGCCTAGACTCAGACCTGAGAAAACTTCATCCTGTCAGTCCCATTCACAAGTGAGCAACGGCAAGATGATTCATCAGTAGGCTATGGCAAACCAAAAACATTTGCACAACTATAAGTTGCATGTTGTCTCAGACAAGGAGAAACAGGGCCTGCTTCATAGCACATCAGGAGTTTATATTTATTTCTGATTTTCACAATTTATAAAAGACACTGGTAAACGAGAGAAAAATCAAAATGGTGACATGCCAGATGGGGAATGTTGGAAGATCCAAGAAAACAAACATAAGAAAAAAGTATAGTAGAGGCATGATAAATGTCTTCAAATATTTAAAGGATTGTCACATGGTAGAAGAAAGATCTATTCTGTGGCAGAATTTGGAGTTATGTATAAAAGCTGCAAGAAGGCAAATGTAGACTTGATGTTTGGAAACATTTCCCAACAATTAGGGTAGGAAAAAACTATCTCAAGAATTAGCAGGTTCCTTTTATACCAAGTGGAGATCTTTGAGAAACCTTAGCATGGCTACTTGGTGGGAAAATTGTAGAGGATTCTTGTTTAGATACAGGTTGGATTTGATGGCCCTCCGAGGTTCCTTTCAAATGGGTGACATTGTGCCCTACTGTCACATAAAATTAGGTACAGGAAACATCTAGTTATCTGGAGAGAGGTTATTAAAAATAAACTACAAAAAAGAAAACAAATGTAGAAAATAAAAGTATACAAAATATTCAGAATATTGAAAATATAGCTTTTTCCTTCTGAAGTATTTCTTCCTTTCAATTTTTTAATCCGGCAAAACACAATAATTTTACTTACTTTTAAAATGAATGTCTGTTGTGTCCTTGTGTCCATTACAAGTAAAACCTACAGAAGGATTAATTTAAAAAAAAAGAAAACAAAAGAAATATTAATATTTTCTCTACTGAGATTAAATATCACTGAACAGAATTTTCAAAAAACAACCAGAAAATGTGTAGTTAAATTCTGAATAGCCACGCCAGTCCTACTAACCCAAAACCTAACCCTATGCAAACAAATGTTTGTTTTGACACCACTAAAGATGCATTACAATTTTTAATATATTTTAGATACATTGCCTAGTATGTAGAGGACTGCAGATAATGGAGGAATTCTGGGTAAAGTATAAGACCATTCAGTCCTTAAATGCCTTGGTATGATTATATCATTACAGCACACTAAGTATGTGCCAACTAGAGAATCATTATATCCTCACATCACACTGAGCAAGTGCTAACTATAAGCACCCTGCTATTGATATGTAAATACATTGCTTTACTGTAGAACACAGGTGGTCATGCCCTCCTTGACTTCTCAGGAAGGGTAAGAACACCAAAAGGAGGTGGGTTGCCAAACCAGATATTGTCAGCAGATTCCTTCTGGGTTGAAGGATCTTATACCTTACCCAGAGTTCCCTCAGTATCTGCAAGGACTTTTGTTTTTGTTTAAACTTTCAAGGCTAATTTTTTTAAAAATCAATTTTACACAGGATTTTTCTTCTTTTTCATAGAATGTATAATGGACTGATTAAGCAATCACAGAACATATTCAATAGTTTATTTTTTGTTTTATTGATGTTTTGTTTTATATTATAAACATTTATAGATTATTCATCACTATGTGAGAAGTCCCTTGTTATCAAAATAAACAAAACTAACACAACAGTTATCTAAAAGCTTATGCAATATTCCATATCTGTAGCACCCCTCAATTTTTCTATGCTTATATGAAAGTGTATATAACATTCCATATCTATAGCACCTTTCTATTTTTAATTGCTTTTTAATTAAAATTAAGGCATTTTCTCTCCTTCCCAACCCCACTTTGTTGGGGAGAAAGAGAAAGAGAAAAGAAAAACAATTCCTCTTAATACATATGCAGAGTCAAGCAAAACAAATTCACTCATGGGAGGTTACTCTGTCAGGAGATTAATGGTATTTTATTCAATGAATCATTAAATAATGACTGACCAGAAATTTATAACCTAAGAGTTAGAAGCATTCTTAAACATCATGTAATCAAATCTCTTATCCTTTACATGAATTCCTTTCAAATTATGGTCTTAGTATTCTAACCTATTAAATGCTACTCATTGGGTCATATATTAGATACTATCTAGAATCTAATTTCTGAAACAACTCATCGATGAATGAGCATAATTCTGGATATGTATCTTTAATTTAGAATTTTACTTGGTAATGCCTATAAATTAAGAAGAATTATTTTTGTGAATGACATAATACTTTAACTTATTAACAACTCTCAATAATTTAAATGCAGAATGTTCTAATAAGCAAGCTTCTAACTTATTCTAATGATCTACTATTATCAAGCAACCTGGAATAGATTGTGTAATGGGAAAAGTGGGGGGAAAGGGGCATAAAAGGGGTGGATGAAGAAAAGACAGAGAATGGATAAGAATAGGGTAGCAGAAATAAGAAGCAGAGAAATAACACCATATTTTGGGGGAAGAGGGAAGAAAAAAACAAGTTGAGCAGAGAGTGGTTACATAAATACTAAGTTTTGGAGAAGACTAGTGCCAGTTACCCTCGGGCAATTAAATTAAGCCAACTGAAATAACAGTCATTTAGTCAACAAATACCTAATAAGTGTCTATATGCATAATATTATGAATGATACAAAGAAATATTAGACATGAACCTTGATCTTCAAGATCTTACAATCACCATACAAAGACAAAACCATGGACCTAAGACATTCCTAAAGGAAAAAGAAAAAAAAGGTAAAATAATGATATCAAGAAGCATATTCTTAAATGCCAAATGGCTGGTACCAGCAAAAGGTCCTGCTGAGTCCAATAAGAGGGGATTCTGAAGACATACCACAAGGAAAAACAAGATGAGCAAAGGCAAGGAGCAAAACTGAACCAGATGTGTACGTATAAATAGCAATAATAAATATATATTTTCTATTATTATCATATAATATATATAATTAGCAATAATAATTAATATGTGACCGGGGCACAAGGTTTGTTTGGGATATAATGAGGTTGGGGGAGGAGGGAGTCAGAGCCAAGATGGCAGTGAGAAGACAGGATATTTCCCGAGCTCCGCATAGTTTTGCTCACAATCATGCCTCTGAACGGATTTTGGAGTGACGGAACCCATAAACATTTGGAATGTAATAATTTTGCAGCTTAAGATATCTTAGAAGGACTTCAGGAAAGGTCCGTCTCATTTGGGGAGGAGAAAATACAACCCACTGCAGGCATATCACTGAGCTGTTGGCCCAGCACAGGGAATCTTGCTGGAAGTTCTTAGCCAAAGCAGTGTTGGCTACTCTGTCCTGGTTCAGAAGGCCAGTGGCTCAGAAGGCCAAGCAACCACAGAAGGCAAATTGTGAACCCCTGAACCCAGCGTAACAGGCAGGATTTGGCCAAGCCAAACCAGCACAGTAGGAAAGCCTGTCCTAGAACAGTCAGTGACAGGCCCCCGACCCCCTGCAAAAGAAGCTTGGCACAATCTCCCCTGTGTCCTAGGAGCAGAACTCACTGTTAAAAAATTAACAAACCAAAAAAAAAAAAAAAAAAAAAAGAGCCCTGAACACTGAGAGGCACTAAAGAGACAGGGAAGAACAGAACATAAACCTAGAAGAGGACAGCAATAGCAAATTGACTACAAGTGAAGTCTTTTCTTTAAAAATAAATTTGATCAAATGGAAAAAAAAATACATTAAAGAAAACAACTTCTTAAAAAAATAAATTTGGCAAAATGGAAAAAGAAAACAACTTCTTAAAAAATAGAATTAGCAAAATGGGGAAAAAAAAAAAGTCCACTGAACAACACAACTTTAAAAGTACAACTGGCCAAATGCAAAAGGAGGTTAAAAAAACTAACCAAAAAAAAAAAATCACTGAAAATTAGAACCTGGGCAAATGGAAATGAATGACTCAATGAGAAAGCAAGAATCAGTCAAACAAAAATTTTAAAAATGAAAAAAAATGGGATATAATGAAG
Organism: Antechinus flavipes; assembly: GCF_016432865.1. Taxonomy (NCBI): domain Eukaryota; kingdom Metazoa; phylum Chordata; class Mammalia; order Dasyuromorphia; family Dasyuridae; genus Antechinus; species Antechinus flavipes. Next base: position 373,703,294 of record NC_067401.1, read on the forward strand.
TTGGAAAGATAGACTAAGCCCATATTACACAAGGCTATGAATACCAGTCTAAACCATTTGGACCATCATGGAAGGTAAGAACTAAAACACAGTTATTTTAGGAAAATAATTTGACTATGGCAAATAAAATGCAAAAGATAAGGAAGCATGCTTAGAAAGCTATTACAATAATCTAAAAAGCAAAATCATAGTGTAAAATCGGTGGAAATGAAGACAAAATGATAAATACAAAAGATTTCACCAAGAAAAAAAACAGAGCTTAATTGATTGAAAAGGATAGAGTAAGGGAGAGGAGAAGTCAAATATGACACCAAAGTTTTAAGTCTAGATGAGGATAATAAAAGTAGAATTATATTTGACAGAAATAGGATTGCAAAAGGGTCCAGGTTAGGTGAAGAGAAGCAAAAACAATGAGTTTGGTCTTAAGCATTCTAATTTGATGTAAGAGTAGATCATGATAACATAACTGCCTAAGAGGCAAGTGGAGGTACGTAAATGAAGAACAGGAAGATATCAGAATTAGAAAAAATGACTAATAGTCATCTACTGAGAAGAAAGTTGAGTTCACAGTGGATGAGCTCACTAAGGGAAAAAGTATAGAGAGAAGAGCGGAAACTGCTAACTAAAAAAGCAGCTAAGTTGAACGGAGAAAGTAAAGAGTTTATGGCAACTGGAAGAAGAAACAAAAATTTAAGGCAGGCGAGAATCAAATCCATTATGCCCCAATAGCCACCCTTTATTACACCCTCATTACTAGCTGTGATCTTCCAAAGCATGCTAGAGACATACCTCATAAAGTGAAAATAATTGTTCAAAAATCTTGGGTCACAAAATGTAAGGATCCAAAGGAACCTTAAAAATGATTTCATTTTAAGACCCTCATTTTATAGGTGAGGAAATAAAGAGTTTAAATGGCTTGTCCAAGGTCCAAGGTCACCCAGTAAATGGCAGAGTGTGGATTTAAAGCCAAGTCCATTGTTCTTCCAAACAGACTCTTCCTCTAGGGTAGAAAGAACTCAGAGGCCTGAATAAAATATTAAATAAATTTCAATTGCGAATGACAACAAGCAGTATCTCTTAAATGTTGTTTGTTTGGTTTGATTTTTTAAAATCAATTCACCTAAATCACTTACCACAACAGTATAGCCAACTTAGGATAAATTTCAATCCCACTAAATATCATTTCATTTGACTAAAATGAAAATTTACTTAGTATGCTACTTATGCAACTATAGGAAAAAAAATCTATTTTCTGCTAGAATCTTAATTAAATGAAAAGAATATGGTTGTATAAATCGGGAATGATATCATTTTGCTAGCTTCATTTAACCACACAGGATAAAAACTCACAAAATTAAGATAGATAAAAATGTCTAAGAAATACTCATTTATTTACATTCACTTTCTTCTCTTACCAAGTTTGTTTGTAACTAAACTATTCACATTGAGGCAATAAACACAAGAACATATGTGATTTTTTTTAAATGTGCCCTTTGACTGTCAATTTCTCCCAAACAGGTGTTGGCTAAATGATTATAAATTGGCCTCTGGATACACCTCTTCAACTGAGCCATACAGGGTTGGTGATAATATAATTAGACCTAAAAACATCAGGCTGGTGAATGCTTTCCATCTGTTTGGCAATAATGTTTAGTTAACAATAGTCTTTAAAAGAAGCACCTTCAACTTCTGTTCTTAAAGTTATTGATAGGGCCATTCTTAACACACCAGCACTCTTGCTAACAAGAGCTTTAGGCACTTGAAAATTATTAGCCATACAGCTGTATACAGAGAGGAACGACTGCATTTAACATCTGTATCTTTGCGAATTTACATGCATCGACCTCATTTAAAGTCATTTCTTAATGAATGGTGCTATGGATCTATATTAATATTAGAGTTGCATGCACAAAGATCATAAGGAGCCAAACATTTTTTTAATGCCAACAGTAGGCCAATCTGTAATGAAGTTGTCAGCATAAAGGACGGAATAATAGCTTCTTTAACCCTCAAACAGAATTTGTTCATTTGAGGACTAGAACACACCAATTTAAAAACTGCTCATGGGTTTGCTCACCTTTATAAAGACAAAAATCTAATCTGGTACTAATTTGATACAATTGTCTTTCCAATAAAAGGCTCCTAAAGCCATCTTTTATTTCATGATAAAACAAGTGCTATAACTAAAACTGTCATGAAATAATTACCTTTGATAGCTTACCTTATTGCAAGAACACAATTAATGTATTTTTCACTTTCATTTTTCACACTTCCTTATCAGCACTATATTAGCATATGCTCTAATAGACAAGATTACTGCATCTTCGCCCTATGGTAACATATAGAATGACTGCTAACTAGAAAAAAAGCAGATAACCTATCCCTCCAGGGCTAGCTTCATCTGTTCTTTAATTACAACAGCACAAATGAAACTAGAAGCTGCTCTTTTATAAAAGCAAAGGGGAGAAACCTCAAATGATAATGGAACTGGGTCTTTTAGTTAACTATCTATATAATCCAAGACAGTCTACTCTCTACTTTCTACCATTGCCAGGATTTGGAGAAGGGGAAAAGAAATGAATGAGAAATAATGTGTATCAGTAATTAAAAGGAGTAGTGGGGTAATTTGTTTTGATTTTTTATAGCAGATTTAGAAAGTATAAGAGACCCAGCATCACAGGAAAATCTTGGACACAAACAAAAGGCAAGAGAGAGGGATGTATTCCTTATATGATCTTAGAAATTTAGTTTAAATTTATTTATACCGGTAATACATGTGGTTCCAAAAATACCACAACACTAATTCCTAAATCGAGAAAGATCACTTCAGCAATCTGAAATAATATTTGTCTACACTACTGGATTGGTTATCTTATGAATTTCTCCAAAATACAAATCAGGCAGGACTTTAAGAAAAAACCCAGTAGGGTACAGGTCAGGTAATATAGCAGATAATGAAGCTAGAGCACTACTTGTTCATTTTTATGTCATTTGTTGGAAGAAGCCTAAGGGAGGCCTCTACTGAACCCATTCCACTGTGGGGAAATCACACATGTCTATGCATAACAGAAAGGAACAAGTCAGTACACAAAAGGACAGAGAGAGCGTACACCAGAAAGAAGGTACAAGTTGCATTTGGCAAAAAAACAGCTTTTCTCAACTCAGGTCAAACGAGTAAAATTACAACTGTATCTTTCAAATACATTCAGAATTTGGTTGATAAGAATAACCTCTGCTTGGCAATGCTACAGAGGTTGGTGAATCTATCCTGCTGCAGAAGTGAAATGGTTTCTAACAAATTCTTCATATGAAGCGCTTGTTCCTGTTTATCAAAAGAAATTTTCTTCATCTAAAACCATATGTTTGGGATCAAATGTTACTTATGTTTAATGTGAGAAATTTGGTCTTCTTTGAGTACTTCTACATCTATCTATATACTTCCTTTGCCCCAATAAAATTATAAAAATGTGTGACAGAATTTTCCATTTCTAAAGTTCTAATCCCAGAAAATAACAAACCTCTTGGGTGACCTTCGACATTATTAGTTCTCTCTTCTGGGAACTGACTTTTTTTTTTCCTTTGGCACAGGAAGACCAACAGCATTTCATTTCCTATTGCCCAGTAGCTCCAACAGCAAAGGATACTGAGAGGTAGTTGTTAGCCCATTAGAAGAAGCAGCATCAGGAGCATCAGCATGAGCAGACTGTGTAGAGGCACTTGTCTCATGTTATGCCATGAAACCAATCTGTTCTTGGCTATCATATGCTCATAAAAGCTATTTCAGAGATGAGGAATGAGGCATGAAGTGGAATGACTGTACATGGTCATTTTATAACATTTATGTACTATTATCCAATACCCTTAGCATCCATTTTCAGAAGGGACACAAAGTGCAACAGCAGGGATGTTTAGGATTTACAGTGAAATGACTAAATTCCTTCTTAAGATCCTACTGATGCTATGTCTATGTTGGAAGAGCCTTCGATGTGTTACACTGTAAGGAGCCACAAGAGTTCATTGCCACAGGAGCTGACTAGCCGAAAGGATTCATTAAACTAGCTGACACTGTGGCCCACCTCACCCTCCTTTCTACAATCGTCTCATTCTGGCCCCCAACAACGTCTCTGAAAAAGAATTAAAACATCTTAAAATAGAGAATGATTAAAGGACCAAGATTGTCAGGTATGTGTGGGTATACGTGTGTATGTAAAAGGAAGGTCACAAGGGGGAAACCTAAGAAGAATCTGATTTAAAGTTCACTTGAAACATATATCTTAATATTTAAAATTTGTTTATATAACAGACATATGCACACATGCATAGATACATATATACATACATATATATATACACACACACAAGCACATGTATATGTGTGTGTATGAATACTCATATAAAAAGATCCTTTTTTATATATCCTTCTCCTCAACATATATATCTAAACTATCTAGCTTTACGTACTATAAACCAATCAGCTTGGTCACCCAGGAAGGTAAGTGAAAGACTAGAAAGGATAGGAAACATATAAAGCTAAGTTGATAAATAACTGGAGCTTAGCTCTAAGAAACTAATTTTAAATTTCCTTAAAAGCAGACATTAATAAATGTTTCAGTATGCTAATTTTTTAATTAAAAGATATTTCTGCAGTAAAAGCTCTTTCATATGCACTACTGATTCTTCATCAAACGTTAAGTTCTCAACTTAACACCAGTATAGCCGGTGGCAGCCTGAAGGTTTACCATCTGCTGCCACCCAAAGTCACTGTGGCCACCTTCAGAACATATGCATCAAAGCCCTGAGATAAGAGACTGAAGGAATACTGCCGAAGTCAGCATAAGGGGAATCACAAACCCAGAGGCAGGCAACAGGCAAAGTACCAGAAAAAAGAACATGGTGAACCATCAGTCACCCTACCACACACACAACCCAAGGTCACAGGAGACACCAGTGGCTGAACAGAGAGACAAGCAAAATAATACCTCTTATGGTACTAACAAAAATCTAACCACCTTAACAGCTTCAATTGTATGTTGAATTTTTTTTTTTTAAAGAAGCCTAGTAACATTTAAATTTCCTGCATTTTCATTTGGAATAGTTAACAGCAATCACTGGAAGGGAAATAAAATGATTTTAATTGAATTGCCCTTATCATCAATCAAGGAGATGTGTGTATACACACACACACAGATATATGTATACATCTATATATGTATACATCTATATTATAGATAGATTTCTAAGTAAGCACTTGAATTCCTTAGAATTTTGTTTTAGATATCTAATTTTTCTAAAATAAACTTAGACCCACAAGTATTACATGAATAAAATTTTGATAGAAGATATGAAGAAATCTACTAAATGCAAATCCTTAAATCCTGACTTCCTGCTACTGAAAAACAAAATTCAACATTTATTCTCAGTAAAGATTACAATGAACTAATTTTTTTGGTATTACTAATACCAGAATAAAAAGAAGTTTTTAAGTGTTTAAAAGATATTTATCTCAATACCCACAAACAGAAATAAAAATGTGATTCGAAACATTAAACACCCAAGATACATTAAGAACCCAATCACTCTCCATGACTATTCTGTAACACTGTCCCATGTTTTGCTCAAAATGAATTCACTTACATAATGATTTATTAAGATTTATTAATCTTTGCTTTTCATCTTATTGTGTGTATCATGCCCAGGGAGGAAAAGCAGAAATCTTGGGGGGGAGGAGAGGTAAAATGATATGAGGTACAAGTAAATGTCAATTCTGAAAAAACCATTAAATTTATCATAATTTTAAGTGGAAAACTTTTCAAGGCTTCCACAGGGAATTAGTAGAAATACTCATGTACAATATGAACCATTATCACAAAACCCATTTGTCCGTCCTATCTTCCATCTAAATTCAGTTAATCTAACCACAACCTGTTGTTTGCTATTAGGTAAGTTTTTTGTAAGCTGTTAAAAAGCATTATAAGGATAAATACCACATGGAATCATGAATGTCTTTATTCACAAAATTTACGGGCCTGTTTTTAAATCAATTCAAACAGCATTTATCAAGCATATACTATGTGCCAAGCACTTGTACTAAATATCAAAGATAAAAAGGGTAAATAACAATCCTAACTCTCAAGAAGCTCACAGTCTAATGAATGAGACAATATTAAAACAACCATGGAAAGGAAGACATATACAGGATAAACTGGGGATCATCTCAGAGGGAAGGTGCCAAGATTAAGGAGAATTAAGAAAGTTTGAGATATTAAGTAGACAGTTGGAATTGCAAAAAGAACAGTGAGATTATGGCTGGATACGTAAGATTTGAGACTAAGAAATGGCCAAACACATAGAAAAATTGGGAGATAGTAAAGACACCAAAACCAAAAAAAAAAAAAAAAAAAAAAAAAAAAAAACAGAAAGAATAAAGTATCACAAGAACATGGTAATCATCAGTGTTAAAAGATGAAGATAAGAATTGAGAAAGTCATTCAATTCTTACAATCTCTTGTATTAATTTCAGCTAAGGACTGATGATTATGATCCTTTCCTCAACCAGTTTATATTAAGATAGAAGGTAAATGACAGTCAGCAATACATGTATATGTGTGTTTAAACACATACACAGGGATGACTTTCTGCCTTGAATATTTTTTAAATCCTGGGCCTATACATTTATTACTTCATCAAACCTGCTTCCAAAGGGCATGGTGTGCCTTTGTAAGGAGATTGGATATAAATATAGCAGAAAGCAGAATATAAAAGACTGAGAAATTGGGTTGGAAATAGAAATACTGAAGTGCCAGGAAAAACAACCACTTAGACAGCTCTTCTTATGTCCAAATGCTTTAGAAGCAAGATCTCTGTACCTTAGCTATTCTCCATTTTGCTCAACTGTCTTTGTGAATCAATTTGTGCAAGGCCACAAAGAAATTATGCTAAAGCAAGGTTAGAACTCTGGAATTCTGGGCTTCTAGGCCCAAGTTCAGTTCATATCATTCAAGCGCATAAAGAATATTCTATTTCTTTAAACCGCATTCTGAAATTAACTTTGGGTGTTAATATAATACCATATTAAATTTAGATGAAAAAAATTCAATTAAATATAGTCTCAGTTAGTTTTGGATAATCTCATTTCCATTTGAAGGTAATCAACCAGTATTTATTAGGCACTTTCTAGGTACCTGGGACTGTGCTAAACACTGGGTAAACAGATTAGCTCAATACTCTTAAATTTCCATTGGTTTGAAATACTTCACTGTTCATTAATATTTTTATTCATCCTGATAATTCTCTCTATGTGTTTGTCTATAAAATTTGTTTTAGATTGTAGGTTCCTAGAGAATAGTAACTATGTCTATGTAACCTTTCCTATTTACATTGTTCAGTAATGTATTACATAAAAATGGGCACTGAATTAATGCCTTTTTCATGATTATGCTGGGGGACAACAAGGTAGCACAGTATATAGAATACTGAAGCCTGGAGACCTGAGTTCAAATCTGGTCTCAGACACTAACCAGCTGCTTGGCCCTGGTCAAATAACTTTACTGAATCTTTGCTTCAGTTTCCTCTCTGCAAAATGAGTTGGAGAAGGAAATGGCAAAACCATTCCTGTATCATTCCCAAGAATACCCCAAATAGGGTCACAAAAAGGCAGACACAACTGAAATGACTGAATAACATGATGATGCTAAAAGGACCTACAGATGCATTTTCAAATTAGCATATTCACTGAAGAAAGAATTAATCCAGTTTTCAGGTGAAAGAAAACATAGAATCCCAATTAAGAGAACACCAGAAAGGTAATGGAGAAGATTTAAATATATTTTATTTCAAAGTATAATTTACAGGATTCTTTTGCATGTACAGATTGCTATACATAAATCCTGAAATTGCTTAAATTTTGAAAATTGTATTAATATATACTAGTAGAGTTCTTATAGCATGAATCCCATCAGTAATGTTAAGGAAAATCACAATGTATGATGAAATGAAAGAAATACAAAGATAAGCTTTTCACTTTCAAAATGGCAGTTTTGCCCACAGGAGAAAAACATCCAGCCAACAATTCACAGACATCCACTGTATGAGGAGGTGAAAATATATTTAATACAAGTGTGTGAGAGTTCAACACTCAATGTAACACATGTTAAGATACACTTATAACCTGTAGGCAGTGTCTTCAGAGACTTTGGAGATTATATTCAAAAGGCTTAAAAAAAAATACAGTATTTCCACTCTTTCTAAAAGTTAATCAGCTTGTATTTATAGAAGACCTACTATATGTTTAATATAATATTTAGACAATATAGAGGTTTAGACAATATGGGAGAAAGAAATTTAAAATATGGCCCCTGATTTCAAGGAGGCGAGAATTTAGCTAGAGAGACAAAACTAGAATACAGGAAGAAACTACAGATTAATTAAAGATACTATGCACACATGTCAAATTATCCCTAGCTCTCTCCTCTTATTTCAAAAATTCTAAGATGGAACCTCTTAAGATGTCCAGCTTTTAGACATCAGCAAAATTTCTCCCTACTGATAAGAATCAGAATCAGAAAATTAGTTGCCTCAGTGCTTCCTGAATCTTCTGAAACAGAATTATTAAATTAAAATAAATTAAATTAATTTTTAAATTAAATTAAATTAACCAATCATTAATTGCTCTTCTTTTGTCATGGCAAGAGAATTATAACAAATATCTGGATAACTGAAGTCCTTTGTCACTTCTGTATCATGCCTCTTCCAGATTTGCTATATGTTTTGAAATCTCATTTAGTTTCCTCTTTCTATCCAGATGGTCTGTGCTATATTCCAATAACAATATCACTTATTTTTGCTTACAATGATCTTCACACAGATGCTTTCTTATTGTGTTTCTTTTACTCTGGTTCCTGGATTCTCTCATGAGTATATCTTCCTAATGTGCAATGCTATTATGGCCTCCACCTTCCCTTTTTCCCATCCTTCTAGTCAGTCCAATCATAGATCTCATCCCATCAAGTGTAAATTATACCATTTTCTTCTTTAAATTAGGATCTCTCATTCATCTTGCCTGTTACCTATAATTGGTGCATTTGTGTACAGCCATTTGAAGTAATGTGAAATAATGTGGTGAATACTAGACTTGGAATCATAAGAAGAGTTTTTTAATCCCATCTTAGATAATTACTAGATGTGTGAATATGGATAAACTTTCGCTGCCTTAGTTTCTTCATTTAGTTAGATGAGGATAATACATGTAGTACCTACTACTATATAGAGATGTTGTGATGAAAGTGTTCTATAAATTTTAAAGTACTCAAACAAATGTCATTATTACTGCTAATTTCTTGAATCTGAGTGTTTCTACTGCAATCTCCCTACTTTTTTTTTACCTATGTTTTCCATCTTGGTAAATATACGTAGAGAGTATTCTTTGTCCTCCACATTTTGGTCTAAAACCCTTTTGTTTAGATTTGCAAGACATCAGGAAATACATTTTTAGCACCTCTTATGTACATTCCATCCTTCATCAAGAACCCGTCATTCCCAAATTTTAAACCATAATCAAAATGTCCAAAATCTATTTGTAGACAGCACCTTCTTAATCAGCTATTCAATTCCCAAAGCTGTCTCTCTTTTCTAAAGCCCTTGTTTTCAATCAGCCACGATGCTGAAAATATAACCTAAAATCTTCAGTTCCTTGCCAAAGACATCATAATCTTAATTGTATGGCATTGATTATAACCTATAATCAGAAAGAGGAAAGCAGGGCAGGCTAATATATTTGGATAAGACTTCATGGAGGAAGCAGACTTTGAGCCAAGCCTTAAAGAACAGGGAAGGAGTGGTATGTGGGAGGTAGGAAAAATGGTACTAAGGAGGTAGGAGGTGGTGGGAGGAAACAGCATTTGCAAATGTACTGGGTAGGAATGATGTGTGGCAGGGACAATGAAGAAAGAGATATGACTAAAGCATGGGTTGTGTATTAGGAAACGGGGAAATAAAGTTAAATAAGTAGAATGGGACCAAACTAAATAGGCCTATTTCCTCTATTTCATCTCTACCTCAATTCTATTTCACCACCTCGTTATATCTTATTTTATGAACTTCTATTTAGGTTTCTGCAATTACAAGGATTGAGAAAATGGAGGGCTTGAGTGAGGACAGAGCCATATTGGTAATGTATGCCTCATATCAGAAGAGTTCATTCAGGATATCAAAATTCTAATGCAGTCCTTCCTAGATGATTTTAAGTGACTTACCTGGCTCAGGTCAAAAAAAAAGCAATAATTATCATCTAATGACCAAAACTGTTGTTAATGTCAAACTATAAAGCTCTCAATTAGGATCCAAACGAGATAAAAAAAATTTAACAAAATAAATGAAAATACAATATAACATAGGTAATATTAACTTGATGCTTTCTAAGTCAATATACAGCCCCATAGGGATGTCTTCTATTTGAATCTATTACAAGGAATAATGATTTAAATTATTTTTTTTAAATGAACTCTTTGAAACAAAGATATTATATAAATGTAAAGTATTACTACATTATTATTGTATGATAAAGTATTTTGGAAGAGTAAAATTATCATAATGTATGTATGTGTATATATACATATGGGTATGTGTATTTACATACAAACTATATATATATATATATATATATATATATGTAAAATAAGGCATTAAACATTAGAGAAATGGAATAAATTGTCAAGGCAGTGAAGTTCATAAACTTGTTCCTTAATTCATGTGTCATGTAACATTACAAATGTGTCTGTAAAATACAAACACATGCCCTTTATTTTCAAAAGGGATTATATATTCCCTTAAAATGGCACTATTTGGTTTTATATGCTAGTTTGGTCATTAAAAACTAAATATAAATAAATATTTTTTCCAATAACATGCATAAAAAAATAAAGTCTGATCTTTTGGCTAATGCTTGCAGCAACTATTTATAGAGAATAATTATGGTCTACCACCAGATTTTCTGTGTGACTCTGAGGAAATCTCTGGGTCTCAGTTTCCTTATTGAAAACTGAGGGCATTAGATGAAATGAATTCTACCAACATTTCCAGTTCACATTTTGTGATATTGTTTCTTAGCATTCTAAGCAGATCCAAGTCACCTCTCTTCTCCATCTTTCAAATAGCAAGTCTGCTACAACGGTGACTGATTGATAATCATTACAAATTATGATATGAGTTGCATTTTAATGAATTCTTTTTTTTTAAGGGTTTGTGATCTTTATTTTTTTTTGTTTTTTTCTTATCTTATTTTATTTTATAATAACTTTATATTGACAGAATCCATGCCAGGGTAATTTTTTTTTTTACAATGCATTTTAATGAATTCTTAAAAGTATATCTACTGCCCTTATACTTATATGTGGCCTCCTTCCTCTCTCTCATCTCTACCTCAATTCTATTTCATCCTTTCTTTATATCTTGTTTTATTAACTTCTACTTAGGTTTCTAGACTCAATGATATTAAGTAAACTCACATTTGAATCCCAAAATCATCTATTAGAGATTCACAAAGATATATGAGTATGGATAGATGAATACATATAATATTGTTCACTTGATGTTGGAGCATTGTCAACAGAAAGATGGGCCATGATGATATAATAAGAATACTGCCCCTGTGTAAATGAATAACCATAAACTTATCACATGGTTGTTCTGCTATGGCTCAATTGTATTTCAAGACTTCTAGTCTAGTGGAATAGTCAGCTTCATATCTAAAGGCTAAACACCACAGAAATGGTGACTTCTTCCTGAACAGTTTCACAAGAGTAATATAAAGTTAAATCCTTTTAGTATTTTTAGAGGCCCTGATGACAAATGTTTGGTCCTTCTAAATATTGAGCTTTATCCATTTAATAATACATCTAGTAGAAAATCTTTAGTAGGGCAACCCTAGTAAATCAGTGAGTTTCTTGTTCTAGGTCCTGTTCCAGATGTGACGACCAGCCTATGGGCCGTATAAGGACAGGGAAATCATTTGCAAAAGCAACTTCAGGCTATGATGAGCTGAAAGCTAGGTACAACAACCTCCCACTGCTTGAATTCTGTAAGTTGAGAATTTCATATGGGCTGCAAATGATGTTATAAATATCCAAATGACCTTTGGCAGAAAAAAGCTTCCCACCCCTGCCCTAGTCAATCAAAGGGTTTAAGCATTACTGGGATTTCCCTACTGTACAAACTGGATATTTGACTGTGATAACTGTGAGAAGGAGCAATGAATACTAGATAAAGAACATGGTTATGACATCTGCTTGTATATCCATGGTCCAGATCTCTCTTTGGATACATGAGTAATAAAACCGTCTTGGGTACCTAGAAAAATTGCAAAATACTGAACTAATACATCTCTAAAGTCAGTTGTAAAAAAAAAAAAAAGTAATTAAAAATAGATATCTTAATATAGCTTTAACTCTACCGGTGATTGAAAATGGCTCAGAAAAATGAATATTTATTCTAACATACTATGATCAGAAAAATGCCAAGAATACTGGTAAAGGAAGGGAGAAAGGAGGGGAAGGAGGAAAGAAATAAGTTATCTATTAAGGGTTTACTATGTGCCTGGCACTGTGCTAATTATGTTAAAATTATTCTTTCATGTAATCTTCACAATAACTCTGAGAAGCAGATGCTATTATTATCCCACTTTATAGTTGAAAAAACTGAGGCAGGCAAGTCGTACAGCTTATATAAAGTCAGAGGCTGCATATGAACTCAGATCTTCCTGCCTCCAGGCCCAATGATCTCTCTGTTACATCACACAGCTGCCTCTGAGTACTCCAGGCATGGGGATCAGCTAGGACAAATGCACAATGTTTGGCTATCAAGTCAGTCAGTGCAGCTGGATTACAAAGTAAAGAAAGGAAGCAGGACAGACAGAAGAGGCAAAATCACAAAAGGTTTAAAATGCCACATAAGAGTATTTTATTTTTGATCCTGGATACAAAAGGAACCAATCAGAATAGAAAAGTAACATGGTTGGAACTTCATTTAGAACCATCACTTTGGCAGCTGAAGGGAAGGTACACTGGAATGGGGAGAGACTAGAGGAAGGAAGACCAACCAGAAAGCTCCTGCTTGTAGTCTAGGTGAGGGGTGATAAGGGCCTGTACTTGGGTGCTGGCTGCAGGAGCAGAAAAAAAGGGACATAGAGGAGAAAGATAGTGTCACTCATTTAAAAGTATCTAAGAAGTACCTATTATGTGCTAGGACGTTGCAAAGGTAAAAAATAAGATCAGATAATAAATTAGTTTATGTATTCTATTCCTAAAGCTATAATGCTCAGTTCCTCTGAGTT